>NC_140497.1:12328599-12935265 GCF_964271855.1 Acomys minous | reverse complement strand
TGCTAAACAACATGTGAGGCACAGCTGCAGTAAATTCTCCTGTTAGCGTCAAATGGAAAGATTAGGAAAGAACAGAAAGATAGGAAAAGTAAAAACAACAAAATCAGTCATCTATCTGTTTTAATGAAAAACCTCTGCTAGTTAGTGGCACTAATTTTCGTTACTCTCCTACCTCAACTTAAAATCTTATTTTCACAGTAATCAGAGTGTTGCCCGAATGCCTAAAGAGAATAAAAACATTTGCCTACCTCTTAAGGCCTTCCTTATGGAGTCTCTGCTCTCTTAGGACACAGTCGTCCACGTCTCCACGGATATATGACATCCTCATCACAACCAGCCACTGTTGGCTCCCTTTCCATTTGTCCTTGGTGGAGGCTGGTCCTACCCACCTGGACCAATCAGGGTTGTCACATCCTTCTGGGATGACCCTGCTGACTCAGGTCTCTCTTTAGATGATGGTGGAGTCCCATGACTGACAGAATCTTATGTTCTTGGCTCTTGTGCTGTTAAGTCTAACACAGTCCTTGAGTACATGAAATCTGAGGGGCTTTCCTCAATGAATCATTGTAAGAAGTGTTTTGAAAAGTGGCTGACTCAAAATTTTTGTGTCTTTTCCTCTTCTCCCATGATTGATTATCCATTTTCTTTACTTATTCATTAGGACTAATCATAAGGAACACTGTGATTTTCTTATAGTTAGAAGGAAATTACTCTTACCGTATCTAGGCATTGATGCTAAACTCAAAGAATTAAGATAAAATTTAATTTATAAGTATTGATTATGGTGATAAAGCCTGTGCACGGTGAAACCAGAACTACATTCAGCAATGTGCCTCTGCATTCTGAGTTCTTCACTATTCTAAGTAGTTTACTATTATTTCTCAAGGACTGGCTATCAGTGCCAAACTTTTTAATAATAATAGTTTTCTGTGGACTAGTGGCAGTTTAGAAGATAGCCATCTTTAATTCAGAAAAAAATGACTTATGAGATGTAATATGAATAAAATAATAAAATAAAATAAAATAAATGACTTAAGCTAAAATCCAACCCTGCTCTTCCCAATAAGGGTTGCTGTATGAAAACAGTTACTCTTTATAAATGTTTATATAAAAAACATAGTTTCTATTATTTATAGCCACTTAAGTATTTCTGGCTTTATTTCAATTATGATAAAGATCAGTGCAGAAAATCTTAAAAATTAAAGTTATTTAAATTCTTCAAATTTTTAAAAAACAAGTTCTGAAGTTAAAAATTATATAAAATAATTAAATACTTTATATACATTTATGAATTTTCTAAAGGACAAAATGCAGTATATAAATGTATTGAATTTTAAAATAATTATTTCTTCTTTAAAAGGCATTAATTATAAAAGGAAGCACAAATGAGGAGACCCAAAACAAACAAAAGCTGGGAGGATTTGACACACAAGATGTGCTATGGAGACTTCTTCAAGGTGAAATGAAAATAAATTAAACATGAAAGCACATAAAAGCAGAAAAGTTGTTGGTAAGGTCAGGACACAGAAAAATCCAGATGACTATCATCATGGAAAGTGTGAGGTGACCACTTTTGTTTTTAGTGTAGAAGTTAAAAGACTGAAATATTGACATCATAGCTATGAAAATGGAAACATGATGTAAAAACACATAAATTATTAACTGAGTCGCATCAAGGGTCAATCAGGGAAGTCCACATGTAGAATCTTCAAGTTTAATGGTTATCAGCTTAAATTAGACTGTTAATAAGTATATGATATTTTGGGTAAGCTTTATAGCCACAGGCAAAATAGTTTTTAAAAAATGTACAAAACCAGAATGCAATTAAAGCCTCATGGCATGTCAAAGCGAGAAAGGAAAAGGGGGACAGAAGAATCACAAGACAGAGCAGTGGACAGAATGTGAGTATCCAGTCCTCCCTCTCCATAGTTACTCTAAAGGTAAATGGATTCAACCCGGAGCAGCTGAGTGTAAGGATGCTCAGATACACGTCATCCACACAGCCTCACTCTGTATTTTGGACATTTGCTGGCTGATAGTTAAGGAATGGAAAGATAGTTCATGAAAATGGTAATAAAAACATAAAAGCAAAATGGCTATATATCAGAGCAGCTACACTTTAAGTAAAAAAAAAAAACTGTTATGAAATGCAGAAGAGGCCATTATATAATGATAAAATGATTGGTGAAAGAAGATATGGATATAGTTTTAAACATCTATGCAACCCACGTCAGAGCATCTAAATATATGGTGCAAACACGGGCAGAGCTAAGGGAAGTGTACACAGCCTTATGCTAATAATAGCAGGTTCCAATACCCTGATTTCAACAATGGACAGACCAGTAAGATATCATCGGGCTTAGAGAACATTGGAGAAGACTCACATAGACATTATAGCCACTTCCAGCAGAATACACATTTCTCAAGGAAAAATTACAGATACATGGAAATCAACACACACTTGAAACAACTAAGGACAAAAAGAAAAAGAAAAAGAAAACATGTTTAAACCATCAAGAGTGATAAAACATTTTTTTTCTTTTTGGAATACAGAAAAACAGATCCCAAGTGGGAAGCATATGACTTATACCTATACTATCCAAGAGAATTGTTAACTATTATTATTATATTAGATATTATATTAAACAATTCTACATTTTTGGTATCTTATTCTTTAAAACAATACTTATTTTATTTTTATTTATGTGTATATACACGTGTCTGTCTCCATGAGTGCAGGGGTCTGCAGAGGCCGGAAGAGGGCTGCAAATCCCACTGAACTGGAGTTACAGGCAGTTTTGAGCTACCTGTCCACACTGCTGAGTCATCTCTTCAGTGCCCAGCTTTCTAAGTCTTTCTTAAGGTTTTCTGTTCTTTGTGGCCTGTTTGTCCATGATTTCTCACTGAAGCAGCTCCCCCCTCGCCCCCCTCCCCGGCCCAGATCAGCTTTAATGTCTGCAGTGTCTGCTGACATTTCTTCCAAACCATGATTGTCTTGTTTCTTTGCATGACAAATCCCATTTACCATTCTTCCTTGAGCAGACGGCCTCTGCACTCAGGCCTTCCTTGCAGGTCCTGGCTTGTGCGAGCGCAGGCTCATGCCACGGGGTGGCGCCTGGAATCTGACATGCTGGCGCTCCCCTTTGCAGGGCTCTGCGGCAGCTGAGTGTCTACTTTGGTCTCTTCTCCCTTTTCTTGATCCTGAGGTTTAAAAATCAATGTCAAGGTTAAAAATTCTTTAGTTGTTCTCTTTGAGTGCATGCGCCTTTTTTTCGTGTCTGTAGATTCCTGTCTTTAAACAGCAGCCGCGCTCCCCCCCGCCCCCCCCTCCAACCGCCGCCGCAAATGCCTGTGTTTTCAAGCATTGCTTCATTTCAACCTTTGCGAGAGACTGTCTCATGGCATCTTCGTATCCCCTTGTTTTTATTTCATGACTTCACCCTTCTCATTTTTGTTATTTTCAATCGTGTTTCTTTGTGCTGCAATCTGTGTGGCTTCTCCAGCACCGTCAAGCATTCCTCGGCCGTGTTGAGTGCACCATTAGCTGATAAGCTGAATTTCTGATCCATAATTGTGGTTGCTCAAATACTTTCTGTCAGTTTTTAATCATCACCGTGGACTTTCCGTTTTGAAGTTCCGCATTTTCCAAACGTAATCACTTGTTACATAGTTGATGGTTACCTTCTGTGGTACAGTTTTACAGTATTGCTGTCTCATGAGGGTTCAAACGAAGACTCATGTTCCCAAAAGCTCCCATTTCTGTGGTTTGTTTTTCTGCATGGCAATTTTTGAATGGCAATTCATACTTAATTTAATTGATTTTAGTCCCCTAACATCTGTGTCCTGAGATTGAGAATTTTTTTAAGAGTTATAAGTGGTTCATGACCACCATGGGTTTTTCCAGATTCACACTATTTAGCCTTACAGATCTTGGCTGGCGCCTTTTGCACATCTCCACTGCCTTAGGACAATGCGGGTAGTCACCAGTTCTCTGTAAGGCTAATCAAAGAGCCTAGTCCTGTAATATCCGGTATTTGTGATGTGCACTATTGACCCCTTCCCTTGCCCTGGGACTTTCCCACATAGCCTTCGGCCTGCCAAACAACGTGCTTTGGTGATGACACATGTTTTTACAGCCAGAGGGCCTCTCTGGGTAACCTGAGGAAAGAGCCCATGTGTGGTGGAAGCCTTCATAGAGCTGTGCATGCATCAGCCACAAGGGCTGCCCAGGCTCTGAGGTACGGGTTTAGCTGCTGCTTTGACCAAGTTACTTGTTTTAGCTTCTTTGGCTTTGAAACAGAGCAGTTCAACTTTGCACTGAAATTAGGAAATGGATGGTTTAATCTAGCTTACAGACAGATAACAAAGCCTCAACAAATATACAGGAGGCAATGGGCAAACTACAGTTTTCTATAGAGAAATAACCTTTACTTGTGGCTAGCACTGATTTTATTCAACATGATAATAGTTGGGATGATTTTTACAAATAAAATCTTTAAATTTGAGCTGTTGATTTATGTAAGTGTAACAGTAATAGCATCTAGGCACATTTTCAAATATTATTCTAATAAAAATTTGATAATACCTAAGATGCTTATTAGCTTCAATAAGTCATATACATACATACATACACACACACATATATATAGTATCAAGTACATATTTTAATACTATAGTATATATTTGATACTATATAGAATATATATTTATACTTGATATATATATATATCACTGGAAATTTAGCAAGCTTTCTGTGCTTAGAAACCAACCTCAGAACTTCCCTGATTGCATCTTGCCATTTGGAGAACAGCTTCTTATGGGAGTTTTGCAGATTTCCTTGTGGCTGTGTCAAGAATAGTCAACAGCAGTCCCCAAATTGTGGAACAATTATATAGAAGTCATAAAGAGCACTACCATCCTGATTCAACCACTCAGTCATACAGCTTTGTTATGCTTGACACTAGTGAGCAGTTTTATGAGCTCATGACCTTTCCATTAGGGGTCTGAAAATTTGTGTCTGCCCTGGCAATTCGGTCACTACAATTGCCTGCACCCTGGTGCTTTTCATGAATCTCTTGAAGTTTGTAGGTCTGTGGAGGAAGGAAGACAGCGCAGAAGAATCCCGGTTGGAGTTAAGGTGACACCATCTGTGTTGGAGAAGGCTCTCCCTGCAATATAGCACACTAGACAAGCCTAACTCACTTAACATTTCTTCTTAAAGAAGCTCAAACAAAGCTGGGCATATTTAACAGATAAGGCAAAGCATCGTCCACGTGATGTCTCAGACCAATAGTGCAGGAGAATTCTGAAAGAAAGTGAAATTCTAGTATTGATTTGTTCAGCATGAGCCTCATCTTCTTACAGCTCTGTGAACAAATCCATCTAACTGTAGCAGCGTAGCCATAGGTGGGATCTCTTCTCACACACCAGAACTTTCTATCTCTATTTAGTTTGTATCTTACACCTTTATTTTTCCTTGTTCAGGATTTATCTGTAATTTTGTTTATTTTAAGATTATTTTTTAAAAGAAAAATAAATGCCTGACATGTTTTTCCTTTAAACAGTACATACTATTTTATTTATTTTTCATATGTAATTGTTTCCTTTCATCTTTTTATTTCCAATGGGTTCCAACATACCTAATAATTAGGATGTTTGGCTTTAGGAACCTTAATCTATAGTGAAAACGAGGAAGTAGAGGATTTTGTAACCTTTAATTTTTGAATAGATTTCATAATCTTTCAAAAGAATATTTCCTTATAACATATTTTATATGTCACACAGGGCATTCTTACCACAGACTCTAGTTGCTCTTTTGTTTAAAAAACAAAACAAATGGGCATTGAATTATCCAAAAAGTGGCCTTCACTGGGGGGCCCTGGGAAAGGTATGATGTCATTGTGTTGTAGATCCAGGTCAACCAGAATGGAAAAAGAAAAAAAAATAGATATTTAAAAGCATGTTCATTGCATTATTTACTCAAACCTTCTCTTGGCTTAAAAGACTTTTAAAAATACATTTTAAAAAATGTGTATGAGTGCTTTACCATCCTGTATACATAGCTGTGTGTATCTGTACCATATATGTGCCTGCTTCCCTTGGAGGCCTGAAAGGGCGTCAGATATTCTGGAACCCCACTTGTTACGTGGGTGTGGTATGTGAGCCCCCACGTGGGTGCTGGGTGCTAAAGTCTTCTGCAGGAGCAGGGTCTGAAACTCATGAGCCGCCCTCAAAGCCCTTAATGTTGAATTTTCATAGGATGTTTAATTTTTGGTATTTGAATGACACCAGTGAGGCTTGTCACCCTTGAAAACAGCTAATCTTGTGGCTCAACATGATTAAGCCTTTAGGAGACAGAGTTTCAGGCCAGCCTGGGCTACAGAAGGAGACCTGTCTCAGAATAAATTGTAAAAGCAAAAAATTTTTTGTGTGTGTTTACGCAAAACCATTTTTCATACATCACGTCAGAATAAGACATAATAATTATTAACATCTACACAAAGCTTTCAGGTTTGCCAAGCTCTTTCTGAAAGATTATCAAGCCTTTCCAGAATTTTATAAGAATCAATCTAACTGGTGTTTTCCGCTCTCAGACTGAAAGAGGAAGTTTGCTTGTGGATGCAGAACCACAAGGTGGCGCAATAAAGCAAGTTCCCCGGTGCCAATCATCTGTGCACTCTGGCAGTTCCCCTTATGAGAAGCCAGAGTGCACCTCGCATATATTAATTTGTTTAAATAAAATGTCAGATGCAATGCATTTGAATGCACCCACTAGAAAATATGAATTTAGATGCCTTATGATGATTTGCTACCACAAGATACCACACAGAAGCCCACGCAGATAACTATTATTTAAACATATGAACTGGCCTGGTCAGGAGGTAAACTGTCTTAAGTCAATTTGTACATTTTGGAAACTGCTAACCCACACTGCTGGTTCACTCAAGAATTTAAGTTTTATTCCTTCTCAAGTCTCTGAGGGGCATTGAAGACAAGACAATATAGTTCTATAACCAAGTTTAGCTGGTTAGGGGACAAGATCGTTTTAGATCAAGATAAAGAAGTTAAGCTATTAGAGTTGAGATAGGATAGATATTGAATCTCAGTCGGAGATCTAGACCCAACAAGACAGGAAAAACACTTACTTCAAGTGAGACGAATGCAGATGGCCAAGTCACTATGAATGCAACATATATAGTACTCAGTATTCTCATGATTGTCACATGGTTCTCCCTGCTGTATGTAGTTTGTTTTACACATGTGTAACAAAATAAAAGTATATATTAAAAAAAAAACTAAGTGGGAGGGAGGGAGGAATGGGAGGATGCACAGGATGGGATAGCAATTGAAATGTAATATGAATGATTAAAAAAAAAACTTATTCTGTTCCAATTACAGAAATCAGAAACTCGGCTTCAGTAGAGTAAATTTTGATGCTTTATGAGCCTTTGACACGCACTATGGCACCCCCTATTCAACCATTAGCCCTTGGTGGAGAGGCCTGGTGGCACTCAGAGGAAGGGAACGCAGGCTACCAGGATGAGACCTGAAAGGCTGGGATCGTATGGTGGTGGAGGAGGTCCCCTTCTGCCACAGGCCTAGGGGAGGACAGCAGAGTGAAAGAGGGAGGGATGGGAAAGGGAAAGATACAGGTGAGGAGATAACAATTCAGATGTAATCTGAATAAATTACATAAAAAGAAATAAAAAAACTTTAAAAGAAAAAAATATGAACTGGCTCTGGGAGGAGGTGGAAACATTGGGCTCCTTGTGCCTTACTGAGGAGAATATGGAGAGTCCCGAGTCTGTGAACAGAGTCCGATGATTCCTCAGAAGGCGAGGGGTTGGGGGAGGGGGGAGGGAAAGGCAGGGTCACATGACCTAGCACTTCGACTTAGTTTACACCCAAAAGAAGTGAGAGTGAACACTAGAGTGGATGGCTGAACACACATGAAGCCAGCAGCTTTATTCCCAGGCACCTGGACACGTTCACCGCCTGTCTGCTAATCTGCCATGACTATTCTTGTGATTACATCTGGAGTTAACTAAAACACAACAGCTGGGGGACACTTGCCAAGGATTTTTCTTTTTCAATTTATTTATTTATTCAATTTACATCCTGGCTGTAACCCCCTCCCTTCTCATCTCCCAGTCCCACCCTCCGTCCCTCTCCACATCCCCCCCTTCCTATTTCTTTTTTTTTTTAAATTTAATTAATTTCCTATTTCTCAGAAAAAGGGAGCCCCCCCCCCTTCCCACCCACCCTGGCTTATCAAGTCAAATCAGGACTGAGCACGTCCTTTTCCCCTGAGGCCTGGCAAGGCAGTCCTGCCAGGTGGAAGTCATTGAAAAGCTGGCAAGAGAGTCCATGTTGGAGACAGCCCCACCCCGCTTACTAGAGGACGCACACGGAGCCTGAGCTGCCCATGGGCTACATCTGCATGGTCTCAGCCCCTCTGGGCCCTGGTTAGTTGGCTCTGTTGGTCTCCTTGTGAAGCCCCTGTCACCTCCAGGTCCTTTTCTCTTTCTCCCCCCCACTTTTCCACAGGACTCCCTGCCACCCAGAATTTTTCTTGACTGAGTCATTTTGATGTGAGAAGACCTACCCTAAGTAAACCTGGTGGCTGCCAATATAAAAGACTTGGAAGAAGAGAGGGGCAAATGAGTTGCCTTTTTTTTTTCTTTTGTGAGAAGACTTACAAATGTTGCAAAATTAAGCAGTGCTTGAGAGGAATTAAGGTGGTGATTGGCCAGCAGTGTGAATGCACCTAAAATGGAAATTTTCGTATTACAATAAAGATCAGTTAAAATATCAAAAGAAAAATGTATTCAAATATATTCTTTTTTTTTTTCCTAAGAACTTTGGCAGTGTATGCTCTACAGAGGCTGCATCCTTCAGTGAAGCAAGACCTTTGATTTTCCCATCTCTGGATGCCTCACTGTACAGCCATGAGCTTGCAATGCGCCCTCTGTTTAGGTCACACCCTGATACACAATGAGGACACGAGCGTTGCACCAGCCAGTTGGAACTCAAGGACGCCCTGGAGCAGTGGTGACTTGTTTGTTCAAGTGAAGCACTGTGGTCAAACTCCCCTTTTCCATTCCGCCAGGCATAGTTCCTAATGTCCCATAGCCCAGGGCCTGCGTTGTCCTGAACAAAGATAACACATGTAATTGCCTCCGTGTGTTCTGAGGGTTCCCACAGCTCAGTTTCACAGGTTTGGTTTCTCACTATTTATTAATATAAGGCTTACATATGTTTTTTTAAAAATAGCTATATAGTTTGGCATTGTTTGCTCCCTCTTTTCATTGCAATCTCAGAATAGATAAAACACCTTCGACTTTGTCTTTTCCCTCAGTATTTTTTTCCCAGCCCTTGGCAACTACTTCACCTGTTAGCACCTTACCTTCATCTTTGAAATGCAAACTTAGACATGGCCACTTAAACTTGCTTTTCAAGTAAACCATGAATTTCTTACCATTGTAAGAATGCCTCAGTTATTCTAAACATAGATCAGGTATGATCTTTGAGATTTCCTTTGTCAGTGCAATCTCCCTTTACATAAACCCAAGACCTGACTAAAAGCACCAACTTGCCCACAAGCGGTGCACCCTGCCTCTCTGCATCTTCTTTCTTTCCGTACACTGCATGCAGAGGATGTCCGGGGCTGGCGGACTCCGCAAAGCTCTTCGCACATTGTAGGGGGATTTAACGGAGAGTCCTATGGACGTCCCCAAATTGGTTTTAAGGTGACTTGGTTACTGAATTTCTTCTCCTCATCAAAACCAAAGCTGAAGAAATGATTTGGTGATGAGGCAAGCACTTAGGGGCTGAGATCCTTGCTAATCTGTGCCCCAAACAGCAGCCTTGCCTGAGCCCCGAATCTCCTGCCTCTGATGACCATCGTCCCGCCCTCTTTCACCCCTTGTCCATATCCTTCTCCCAGGTTGGGCACGCACCGACCTAAAATCTTTTAATCTGTATAATTACTATTGAAAATGCACTTTTCCCTTGGTAATGTTTGGGCTGACTTCTTGCAGAAGGCTTCCCTTTTCTGAGGTCTCCATCCTTTTCCATCCTCCTGGTGGAAGTGGAGTGGCTCCAGTGTGGTCCCTTGTCCTGAACAGAGAGGGCAGCTCTGAACGGGCTGTCTGTAAAGCTCACTGATGTCTAGAAACCCAGATAAGTTCCACTTCCACCCGTGTTTCTCCACCATTTTCCTGGGATCCAACCCTCAGAGAAGAGTCAGGAAGTCAGGCAAAAGTGAGACCATAAAAAGGCCAGACAGAAGTGAAGGCATTGAAGTCTCTGAGACGACAGTGTACAGAGCACTGGCTTCTAAGGCAACATTCACAGTCTATTGTGGGTACAGAGAAGTGGTTAAAAGGTCAGCTTTGCCTGGTACCACTACCAGCATCTATATCTCTGCTGGTGCCTCCATGATGCAAGTGGGATAGATCTTTCCTGGGACAGAACTAGAGCAACCTTGTACTGGGAGGCAGGTCCTCTCTGCTTCGAGTCTTACTTTTGCTGTTCTCCATGTGAAGAAAGAAACCTTGTGTGTGCCCTGCTTTATTTAGCCTATTAATTCTACAAGCTTTTTTTTTTTAATTGTAACTAACTGGAAGTGCTAGGTGATCGACCATGCCTGTCAGGCAGATCTGCTAGTTTGCATCTTCTTGAAGACTTATCCTAATCCAGGCACTCACAGCATGGGGCTGCTGGGCCTCTGCCTGGAGGAAGAATAAGTTATGGGTTCCACGTGGGTGTCTGCCCCAAAGGCTTGGTAGGCAGTGGAGGGAGCCCTTGTGTCATCTCTGATGCATGAAATAATTTTTTTTTATAGTGCTTTCTATGTGGCTTGTTACAGCGTGTTCCAGGATTAAGGAAAGGTAGCAATAAGGGTATTTTTTAACCTAACGCCCTCAAGATAGGACATCAATAAATTATTTTAAGCAATTGGTTTTGAGACTAAAAATGCAACTAGTACCATGGGAGACTGAGTGTAGAGCAGGCAAGTTTCGCAGACTTCTGCTCATAAGTGAATTTATTTAAACAAAACAAAAACAAAAACAGAAAAAGGACATAAAAAATGAGTAAATAGTTTGATTTAGCAATTCCACAATGTGTACTTAAGTCAACATGTCATATTGTATAGTAAGTATATATAACTTTACTTGCCAATTTATATAAACATACGTTTGGCAACAAGTAAGTGAATCAATAAGAGGTATGAATAACAGCGCTAGCTAATGAAAAATGAATGGAACAGACCTGGATCTCAGATCTGCAAGGTCTCTTATCTGGCTGGCCCTTGATTTCAGAAGATCTGATAATTCCAGGAGATCCCATGAGTGAACACAGTTTCAAATTCAGGAGAACTAAACAGGCAAGCTACAAAAAAGATGGCATATGTACTGGAGTAGAACCCATCTCCTACCTACCCAGTGGGACCCGTCATGGAGACCCAGCCACAGAGCCTTCAGCCCTTCATATTCCTCTCCCCTGATAGCTTTTGAAACCTTACATTTGTAAATATACAATATGCTGAGTGTTATTTATTCATTATTGTTTTTAAGCTCAAGGACAACTTTAATAGAATTTCAAAGAACAACTGAGGAGCATGCTAGCTGTAAGTCTCAGCAGCTGATCGGAGGAGGGAGATGGAGGAAAGGAAAGCAAATCACCACCATGTGAGTCAAATTGGCATGGAGGGCAGCCACGTGGCAGGCAAGCAGCCCTGTGGCGGGGGACGGGAACATTAGAGAAAGAAGGAAAAAGCCCACATTAGCAGAGAAAGCTTACTTAGGCTCTGGCCAACACCAGAAAGAAAAATAAAGATAGGTGGGGGAAAAAAAAAAGGGAAAGTCAAGGCACAGAAAGGCGGGCAGATCTACCAGAACCCTAGGGACAATCTGGAGCACGTGTGTTAAGGGGTAGGAATTCTGGGAAGGAAAAGTACATTAGCTCATTTAAAAACTAATTAACACTACTGTCTTGAACATAGGTTAAGGTAGAGCCACCTGCCTGAGGCCTGACCCCTGGGCCAGGCGGTTGACATCCCCAACTGGAGTGTTAGGTCTTCACCAAGCCAGGGATCCCAATCCCTTTGACCATAAGGGATTTCCCCACAATCAGCCTTTGCTGCCACTGCAACATTCCCACCCTAACATCATTTATGGGATGGGATGAAATTGGAGAATATATATAATTTATTGTTCCCATAAAAATCTAGAGATTTCAAAGCTGCTCCCCAAAAGGGACTACACGTCTGGCTTGGAGCTTTAGTTTCCATCTTCATGTACAGACTCTAGGATTTGGGGTTCGTTTTTTCTTGTATATTCACAAGAATAAAAACATCAGAGAGATAGGAGCTCAAACTCTGTGGTCGTCCCTCCTAACAGGCTGTAGAGGGAGTAAATGCCTTAATGACTCAACATCTTTACAAGCATCTTTACAAATCCTGGCCTGCAGCTAACCCTTGCTGACCCGCGCTGCATTTTCATTAGGTAGCCATTGATCGGGACGCCTTGCGCAACTGATCCTGCGTGTCACATGCTGTGGGACCAGTTGTGAGCTGTGGCTTCTCATGAGACTGTTAAAAAAAAAATGGCACCGCTGGCATCTTCTCCATGCCTTACAATCCCCTGGTCACTCTGCAGTGCTTCTCGCCTCCTTCTTTCCATCCCAACTTGGCATTGTAAGTCCCAGCTGGGGACAGGTACATCTAGGCCAAGTCCCTCACTAAGAGGACCACAAAGGATCAGCATACCACAGCTAATGTCTGGATGAGGACAAGTGACTCAAGAAACATACAAAACAGTCGCATCTACTCCAGGACTCCAGCCCCGTGGCCTTCTGACTGTGATTTGAATTCCTGTCTCCCCCGCAGGCTTCTCTCCATGTTCCCTCATAGAGCAGGCGCTAACAGGCAGCGTATGAACCCTGTGGCTATGGTGGCTAGTTTTATGTCAGAGTGACAAGCTGGAGTCATTCAGGAAGAGTGGCACCCAATGAAGAAAATAACCCTCATCAGACTGGCCAGTGGGCAGGCCTGTGTGGCATTTTCTTGATTGACGATCGATGCTCACTCTGGGCAGCGCTGTCCCTGGGCTGGTGGTCCTGGGTTCTATAAGAGAGCAGCCTAAGGAAGCCATGGAGGAGCAAGCCAGGAAGCAGCATCCCTCATGGCCTCTGCATCAGCTCCTGCCTTCACGTTCCTTCCTTGAGTTCTTCCCATCATTTCCCTGGATGATGGTCTTACAAGCTGTAAGATGAAATAAACCCTTTCCTCCACAAGTTGGGTTTTGTCATGGTGTTTACCATAGCACCATGGTGCCACTGGGCCCGCCTGCCTCCTCAGTGAGCTTTTGCATGACACAGTAGCTTATCTCAAGCTAACCATACCTGCATCCACTTCCCATTAGTGAACTCTCTCTCTCACCCAGCCATCTTCCATATAGGCAGAGTATCTTCGGAAAATTGAACGGAGAGTCTTTGATTTTTGCATTTCCATTTATTGTCTGTGATTTTCGGCAAGTTATTCAGCCTAGTTAATTCTTAGTTTCTACATCTATAAAGTGTGGTGGATAAAGCCGAATGCTTTCAAGGATTATATACGAGAATGAAGAACTTTGTAAGTGTTAAAATAGAATTTAAATGGATTTGTAAGGTTTTCTCCCTCCCTCTCCCTCCCTCTTCACTGGCCACAATAGAAATCATTAGTGATAAGGAAGAACATGTGGTTTAGACTTGAACATGTTTCTCTCATTCAGACAACAGGAGCCACGCTCAGATCCCTCGCCAGGTGTCTTGACCCCCTTTTGTCAATGTCTTATCTTGCAGCAAACAGTGAATGCTCTGCAGGGTCCCCGGAAAGGCTCACAGTTTGGTGTTCCCTGCTTCAGGCAGATGCCTCCTCGGAGGTAGCAGGGTCTTTCAAAGTTGAGTGCACTGCTGATAACTGAAAAGCAAAAGAGAATGTTTGTGTAAAGTCTGGAGAAACTTGAAGTCATTGCTGTGGTAAAAATGCTTAGAAGTCTCTGTTTGGGGCCTCTGGAAAGAATCTTTGCTATCACGCACATTTACAATAGTCAGGTGGATAAGATTGGTTGTCAGCTCATTCTGTCTGTTTGGTAGAGAGGCAGCTGAAGATGACTTTCCTAAGGAGACCTGGCGTGTCATGAAGGCAGGATGACCAGCTACTGAAGGAATATGTTCCTGGCTAACCTTCCTCCTCCTCTTCTGTCTCCCTCTCTGTCTCTCTGTCTCCCTCTTCTGGCAGTATCTGGGGTAGAACCCTGTGTCTTGCAGGAGATCTAGGGGCACAGAGGTGATGATGTCCGTGCCATCCCTTCGTGTTTTACTTTCCAAGGATGATTAATACTGGGAAAGGAAAAAAGAGAAAACAACGAGAAAGGCCACGAGAGTTGGTATTTACCGTGCAGTACCTGGAAGATGGCAGAGAGGGCCAGGAGGAGAGCGTGGAGTCTCATTGTGGAGCGGGGTTCTGAAGACCTGATGGTGACAATCAAGACGTAATTAGGAGGCTGTTTCTCTACCAAAGGAACTCGTGGTGGCCCACAGGTCTTTCCTGAGACCAGCTGTAAATGTAAGCCTTACTTACAGCTTAAAGTGGTGGTTCTCAAGCCAGGAGTCAGACGACCCTTCACAGGGGCCACCTACGAGCACTGGAAAACACAGGCATTTACATTACAGCTCATAACAGTAGCAAAAACTACAGTTATGAAGTAGCAATGAAAGTAATTTTATGGTTAAAGATCACCGCAACGTGGGAAACTGTATTAAAGGGTTACAACATCGGTAAAGTTGAGAACCACTGGTTTAGAGGGTTTTGATTATTTTCTTTTGCTAATAAAATCATGCAAATATTGTTTTAAATTTAAAGTACATAATCAGACTTCATAGCCAGCTCTCTTATATCTTTCCATTTGAAGGTTATCTTGAAGAGCCTCCAATATTTGTTTAAATATATTCATTTTAAATGTGTGTGAGGTTTTGGAAATTTATGTGACTACGACCTTGTATGAATTCTTAGAAATAGAATATTGTAACAAAATGTATTTCAAGATTTACTATGTATTGTCAGTTGCTCATTTGGAAACTGCCAACTACTTTATTTTCTTGATAATATCTATGAGAGGATTTCAACTATTAATATTATTGTTGAGACTTATCATTAGAAATTTTTGGGTTTATGTCAGTGAGATGAGTGAATAATATTTCTGTTTATATTAATAAGCATTTTTATTCTTTTTCTGAGATTGAATTATTTTTCATGCTCATTGGTTATTTCTGTCACTTCCAACTCATTTTTCTGCTGTACCATTCATCTTTCCTAGTGATATCTAAGAACTCCACACACATTTAAGATCACAATATCGATGATTTATCATCCAGCAGCTGGCATTCTTGGCTGTGCTCAATTATTTCCCTGTATATTATCCATGTTCATTTTCTCTTAAGTATGCTCATTTTATCTGTGGTTTTGTCAAATTCTCTCTGCATTTTTGGTCAGTTCTTTGAGCCTTGGATTGGAGACAGTTCTGAAAGTCTGTGGCAGGTTTGCATTCCCGGCTACTGAGTGTGGGATGCCATATAAAAAGCACAGGTGTGACCTCATGCTAGTTTTTGTTTTGTTTTGTTTTGTTTGTTTGTTTTGTTTTCTTTGTTTCTTTAAGGAACCGTGTCTGACAGGCTTGACAAATAAAGCACACAGTGTTGTGAGGAATGAGGTTGCTGGGGATGCCCACAGGTGGGGTACAGCATGGCACCTTAGAACGGCGTTCCTTGCCCTCATTGGCTCCAGACTTTCAGAGCTCTTTAGGCCAACCTTGTGAGGTGTACAATGCCTAGATGCCCCTGGTGGCTTGGGATCCTATTATCCTCATGCTTCAGGTTGTATTTCCCTGTGCCAGCCCTTCCTAGTTTAACTCCGAGTAGCGTGTATCAGGAATATTTGGAATTGATGAGCACGGCCCATGACTCACTTCTACAAAATAACTCCTGAACTATCTCTTCAAGTTGGAAGCCATGGTACTTCTTTGTTAGCATGTTAAATTGAAGTTTTAGGTTTTGCTGGGGAAAAAAACCAACCAACCAACAATCAAACCACCACCACCAACAACAACAACAAAAAGCCAAAAAAACCAAAAACAAAAACCAAAAACCACCACCACCACCACCAACAAAACCCCCAAAACAACAACAACAACAACAACAACAACAACAACAAAAAACCAAAAAAAACCCGAGTGTGATAATAAGAGTTCGCCTTAAATGCATTTGTCTTATGTTAGCATGTTTTCTTGGTTCTGTGTAATAACATTTTCCTATAGATCCAGAATGTTTTCACAACATTGTTGACAGTCGTTTTGGACAATTATGATTCATAATTTCTCTGCATGCCTTTCACTGTTCTGTGACTGGCAAGGTTCATTGTTTCGTTTTCTGTAGAGAAAGCAGTCAGTTTTGCACTCTAATTTTCTCACTGTCTCATGGCTGAACTCTTCATGGTTCTTTACCTTTTACTAGTAATTTCTCCCAATTGTTACTTTCAGTCTTGATGTGAGAATGCCTGGCTAATACAACTTAGGAGAGGAAGGATTTATTTTGGTTCATTCTTTGATGGATATAAGAAGCCATTATAGCAGAAAATACGTGGTCACAGGAGGCAACGTGGCAGCAGAAGCATGTGACAGAGCTACTGACCTTCTCACAGCCCAGTGCTATGAGAAGTAAAGAACTCACCAGAAACAGGTCCCAGGAAACCACAAGACCCACCTCCAGCTACAACCCCCCTACCAAAGGGTCTACCACTTCCCACAAACCCCATCAGCTGGGGGTCCAAGCATCCAAACACAGGCTCCCAGGGAGACACTGCAACTGAGACACTTAGCATTGTCACATATAAACTCATAACTAGGTAAAGAACTGTCCTTTTGCCTTCTTGCCCAATAACACAGAATAACAAATTACTAGACCCTTCAGAGACTACCCTCTCAACCTTTCCTCTTACCCATGGGAAGCTTTAGTCAGATGAGAGGAAAGCTTACCTTACCGATCCGGTTTGCCGTACACACCCCTTAACTCTGAGGAGCTTTTTCTTGGCAGACCACGGGAAATGATCTTATTTCTTCCCCATTTTCTTTCTTGTCCCTTGATACTTCACTTAAGTGGTACCAACTCCTTTAATATCCAAGAGCCAAAAAGGGGGAAAAATCAGATCTTTAAAAATAGATGTTTTGGCAGGTTTTTTTTTTTGACATGTGTGATGCCTTCCGTAAAAGACTTTGATTTTTCTTCCAGAACGCGATTAAGAATTTCAACTCATGCATTAAGCACAGGTTGCAGCCTTAGCTCTGATGTCCTTAGAGACCAGAAACGAGTCTGTGTTTAGCAAAGAAACTGAAAGAATTTTAATGACCACACAAAAGCCTGGTGCCTCTATGATTCCTTCACCAGTGTACACTCTATTTAGGGTCCACAAATGGTGTGATTATGGTCAACCCAAGAATTTTATCAAAGAGCTGGAGAGGGGGGTGTTCTTCTAAGAATACCTGGATTTGTCACTGTTTGAAGTTCTGAAAACTGTCCCCGAGAAGATAAAGTAAGAAGAAAATAAGAAGAAGGGTAAAACATACTTCCATTTTTAAGGAAAGCAAAGTGGGGAAGAAGAGAAGGTGGAAGCTTCAGTGGGTGGAGAGAAGAGGGAGGCGGTGATGGCGAGGACAAAGAGAAGGAGAAGCATGCAAGGAGGACATCATGAGCATGTGTAGAGCTTCTTCAGTGTCTCGTGGCCGTGTCACAGCAGTGCCCTCCAGGAAAGCCAGCCTCTGAACAGACAACCTGAGAGTTAGAGCTCTGCCTACCTCACCTCTCTCACAAAACAAATCTTGTTGTTCTCTTCTCACTGCAGCCCTGGCCTGTAGAATCCCAGACATCTGCACCATCTCTGTCAATCCACTGAGTCATTCTCCTTTCTCACTAGAAAGTATAATTGCTTCCCTGTCATCTGGAGCCACTGAGATCCTCGTATGTGTTAACCCATCGTCCCAAGGCTAGCTCTTATTACTCTCTGTCTTCTTGGCACGGAGCTATTGGGCATAAGCACAAAGAGAATGAAGCTGTTCGATAATAATGAGACAGCTTTCAGGAAGATGAAGACTGCTTCAGCTCACTCCAGTCTATACGCCTACATCACAGATCTGGACATTGATGATGTGCCCCCGAACTCCCTATTCAGTTAAGAATTTCCATCCCTCAACAGCATCTTTATCCACATCAACGTGTTCTTGTGGTTATACAAGAAGGTGTGTTTACTTTGTTCCTGAAAATAAAACACAAACCCTCCAGCCTGTGTAGATACAGAGCTTCCTATCTTTGGAGAGGTTGTGATGTGAAAACAGGTCTCTGTTACGCCCCATGATCAGTAGCTGATCACCAGCTCTGAAGTCACATTAACCAGTGCACATCATACTTTTACTTAACCCTCAAAGCCATCCTTATAGGGCTGTTCTAGAGAGAAGAAAGTAGGTCCAGACCATGGTCAAATGGAATTCAGCTCAGATTTAACATCTGTCTGCTCAAATTCAAGTCACATGCATGCCCTGCAGCACCATACAACTTTGGCTCTCCGTGTATCAAATTCTTCCATGTGAACAGGTCCAGGGACTGTAAGAACATTGAGAAAATACAAACATGAACATGTAAAGGTTTTGAGCATGCAGGCCCTGACTCTATCTCTGCTTTGGTTAAGAGTTATGGGAAGGAAGGAAGGAAGGAAGGAAGGAAGGAAGGAAGGAAGGAAGGAGGGTGGGTAGGTAGGAAGGGAGAGAGAGAGAGAGAGAGAGAGAGAGAGAGAGAGAGAGAGAGAGAGAGAGAGAGAGAGAGGAAGGGAGAGGGAGGGAGGGAAAAGATGGGCCGGAGGAAGAGAGGAAGGGAGGGGGGAGATTAAACATGTTCTTTTGGTCTAATTGGATCTTCTGGAAGGATCTAGTAACTAAAATTAGGTGATCTGGCACACACAGCCCAGTCTCAGGTCCTCCTGGATCTGACCTGGCTCCTGTGGGCAGTAGAGTGCAGTGTTCAGTCTCCTCACTCTTGAGTGGTTATGGCTGCAGGTTACAATAGTGCCCTGATCATGTTCTGCTCACATTGGCACTAATGAGCTGAGGATATCACTGAGTCATTTCCAGGCCAGTAGCACATGTTCTAAGAATGTTTAAAGATGTATTCTCTCCTGAAACAGGATTGGCTACTGAGATAGGTCATCTTTTGTCAACTTGGTTGAATTTAAAAATGACCTAGGAGGTACATGCTAGTTTTTAAGAAAACTCTTAGAATTGTTACAATCCTTAGAAAGGGTACAAACCAAGTGTCTAATAATAGAAGACATCATAAATAAATCAGTATTGGTTAAAAAACAGTATATCTAGTGTGATGCCACTTTCACTAATTATAATGAACATACATGCGCATGTATGTTAATGTCCTAAATGGTGAGGAAAGTCCGAAAATAAATTTTATATAACTAGCATGTGTAGTGGCTTGAATAGGAATGGCCTCCATAAACTCATGTGTTTGAATGCTTGCCCCATAGGGAGTGGTATTATTAGGAGGTGTGGCCTTGTTGGAGTGGGTGTGGCTTTGTGGAGGAACTGTGGGGGGTGGGCTTTGAGGTCTCCTATGCTCAAGCTACATTCAGTGTGGCACGAAGTCCCCTTCTCCTGCCTGCGGATCAAGGTGTAGAACTCTCAGCTCCTTCTCCAGCATCATGTTGGCCTGCATGACTCCACGTTTTCCATCATGAGAATAATGGGCTGTACCTCTGAAACTGTGAGCTAGCCCCCCAGGGAAGTGTTTTCCTTTAGAAGAGTTGCTGTGGCCATGGGGGTCTCTTCACAATATTAAAACTCAATCTAAGGCACCATGCAAAACAAAAGTTTTCTAATGATTAACTATATATTTAGTCACATAATTTTCTTGGTGGTGATGTCAAAGGCAGCCAGGAGATAGAGTCCAGCCAGCACTGCTGTCAGTAGTCTCAGGGGCTCTGCCTTAAGGACGGACACTCAGAGAAAGCAGGATCCTTGACTCTAATGCAGAGAAGAATTTCAGGACCAATGCATGTGAAGCAGAGTTAGAATTTATTATGAAAAGGCTTTAACATTGACTTAAGCATGGGTGTTGTTGGTGGCTCAGGATAATGGCAGCAACACCCTGGACATGGGTGTGGGCTTCTCAGGAAAGAGTCTTGCATCATGTTTTCACATAGCTTTATAGATGAACTTGACAGCTTCTGGAGTTATATTTACAAAGGAACTATTTGTCTATCTGTAGCTTTTTCTTTCTTTCTTTCTTTCTTTCTTTCTTTCTTTCTTTCTTTCTTTCTTTCTTTTCTTCTTTTTTCCCCAAATGAGATTATAGACTAATTTCAGAAGTATAGCAGATAAAAGTGTAGACTGCTGCTGAGGTAAAACTGTGGGGCATAAGGTTCAAAAGAGTCCTTTTTATACTGGGTTACAGGGAGTTCAAACGTATTCTCACTGTAGACAAAGTTCATCACCTTGTTTTTTTTATGCACTTCTTTAAAAATTGCAGATTTAAAGTTGAGAAAGGCTGGATGCGGTGGCACATGCCTGTAATCCCGGCACTCTGGGAGGCAGAGGCTGGTGGATCCCTATGAATTCGAGGTCTACAAAGGAAGTCCAAGACAACCAAGCCTACGCAAAGAAATCCTGTCTTGAAAAAACAAAACAAAAAGCTGAGAAAGGAGTAAAGTCAAACTTGAAGGTCACGTGCACTTAGGTCTTATGCTGGTTCATGCTGTAAAACCATTCTCACAAGTTATATTTGGGAATATGTATATGCATATATATATCTACACGCAAAAATATTGCCTCTATGTAGGCAATCCTCACAGTCAATGTCAATTGTATCAAAACTTATGACTCTTAACTGGCAAGTACCTCAACCAGACATTTGAAGGAGCTCCTTTCCTTCCCTACAGAGCTCCTCATGACAGGGGTTTGAGGACATTTTGGCCTATAGAATAAGCATATCCCTCTTAGTGATAAGAAACACACACACACACACACACACACACACACACACACACACACACACACACACACACTGGAGGGGGATGGAGAGAAGGAGGGAGGCATATTTGATGAACTAATGGTAGAAACTGTAATGGACAGATTAAAATTGCAGAGATAAAATAAAAATTAAATTATAACAAGAAAGAGCCATGTCTTACCAGGAAGGAACAGCCTTTCCTTTGCTGGCCTTTGATAAGCAGCGTAAACAAAGCCTTGGCAAATTCAACTCTCTTTGCCCAGTATGTAACAGCTTTTTCTATTTACAAAGCACTCTAAGTTCCAGGGAGAGAGATTCAGTACCACCTCCTCACTCCTTCTCCTGTTAACTTTTTTTTTTAATTTCAAACTTTATTGTGTTAACAGGGACAGGGGAAACCAGAGTCAGCAAGTAAAATTAGATTCAGAGCCACAGGTAGAAATTCATGTGGAGAACTGGAGAGATGGCTCAGCAGCTAAGGACACACTGCTCTTTCAGAGGACCTGAGTTCAGTTCCTAGCACCCCTGTCAGCCTGCTTATACTCACTCATAGCAACTCTAGCTCCAGGAGATCCACTGCCCCTGCCCTCCATGTACTCACATGTGCTCTCATGCACGAGGGCACACACACATGCATATACACATGCATACACACATACATACACACATGCATACACACATGCATACACAGTTTAAGATAGTCTCATGCATATCATCAGAAGCTCTAGATATACTAAAATTTATGCATAATAACAGATCAGTTTATTTTTTTAATACATTTTTATTAATTTATACATATTACATCTCAGTTGTTAGCCCATCCCATGTATCCTCCCATTCCTCCCTTCCTCCCACTTCCCCCCTACTCCCCTCCCCTCCCCTAAGTCTGTGTCTGAGGGGGACCTCCTCCCCCTGAATATGCTCATACGGTATCAAGTCTCTCCTTGGTGACCTATTATAATTGAAATAGTTTTCCCTAAATTTATCTGAATACTGTTGCCTTAAAATAGTCTTTTAAATTAACATTTTAATTTTTTAATTAAATTTAAAAGTTTTTAATTAATTTATTTAGATTACAACTCAATTGTTATCCTATCCCTTGTATCCACCCCCATTCCTCCCTCCCTCCTGCTTTCACCCTATTCCCCTCCCCTAGGTCTATGACCAAGGGGGACCTCCTCCTTCCCCACTATATGGTCATAGACTATCAAGTCTCATCTTGGTAGCCTGCTTACTCTTTCTTTGAGTGCCACTAGGCCTCCCCACCAAGGGGAGGTCATCAAATCTGGGCACCAGAGTTCATGTCAGAGTCAGTCCCCGCTCTCCACGTAACTGTGGAGAATGTCCTGTCCTTGGGTAGATCAGAGCAGGGGTTTGATGTTTACTACTTGTATTGTCCTTGGTTAGTGCAATAGTTTGAGCAGAACCCCCTGGGCCCCGATCGATCCACCCATCACAATGTTCTTCTTGTAGGTTTCTAGGATCCTCTGGATCTTTCTAGTTCCCCATCTCCTATATTTCTCTTACCTAGAGTCTCAGTCAGATGTCCTCACATCTATCCCAATCTCGTGGTAAGTGAAGACTTTCGTGGGACATGCCTTTTGGGCTAGTGCTCAATTATAAGTGAGTCTATGTCATGTGAGTCTTTCTGCTTCTGGCTTAACTCACTCAGTATGATCATTTCTAGATCCATCCGTTTGTCCACAAATTTTGTGATTTCCTTATTTTTAATAGCTGAGTAGTATTCCATAGTGTAAATGTACCACAGTTTCTTTATGCATTCTTCAACTGAGGGACATTTAGGCTGTTTTCAGGTTCTGGCTATTATGAATAAGGCTGCTATGAACACGGTTGAGCGTATGTTCTTGTTGTGTGATGGGGCATCTTCTGGGTATATTCCAGGGAGTGGAATAGCAGAGAGACCAGTTTCTTTATCCCCCCACACAGACACCCAGTCCCTGCCACTCACACATGGTGCTGAGCAAGACAGTCATTTGAAGGGGAAAGAAAGTATCTTAAATGAGAAAAATGTTGTGCATTAAAAATATGAAATACTTATCAGACATTATGGAGGGAATAAGCCCAATTTTCAAAAACGTGTGTGTGTGTGTGTGTGTGTGTGTGTGTGTGTGTGTGTGTGAGCTCGCTCACACGTGCACTCACATTCCCAGGCATTCTAAGTATGAGGGAATGAGTAGAAGTTAGTGTCAACAGCAATTGACATAGATGTTTGTCCATTTGTTGAGTAAGAGTTGAATGAGATACCAGAGAGAAGGAGATATTTGTCCCAGATTCAAGGAAAGAAACTGTGAGAGTAATGAGACAGCACAGCCGGGGCCCAACCCTGGTGGTCACTGCTGTTCTCACAAGAGTTTCTGGGTCTGTCTTTAGGGTGTATGTGCAAATTCTCTCCTTTTGATCTCACAGTGTCTCCTTAGGATATCTCTGCAAATTTCTTCCTTTGGGTTTCTCGACCTCTCCTTAAGGTGCATCTTCAAATTTCCTCCTCTGGGTGTGTTGTGAAGCCAGTGGAGCCTGACTTTTGTGGATGTTCTACAAATGTTAAAATATTACTTATCATCAATAGCACCACTAATAATCCAAACATCCTATGGCATTTGAGCAAAGAAAATTGTTCCTTAATAAATGTTGGCATAAACTAACTCAAAGGTATCTTTGGTCTCTTGTTAACTTGTTTGGGCATTTTTTTTTTTTTGGTGTGGGAGGTTGTGTGGGAGGTTGAGACAGGGTTTCTTTGTGTAGCCCTGGCTGTCCTGGACTTGCTGTGTAGATCAGGCTGGCCTTGAACTCACAACAGTTTGCCTGCCTCTGCCTCGTGGTCCTGACCACCAGGCTTGACATTTTTTTTAACCTTACTGGTCTTTTGCTTGTACATTATGGTTTCTAGTTTTGTGGGTTTTATGGGTTTTCAGTGTGTGTGATGTGTGAGCTGCGTGTGTGTGAGTGTCTTGTGCCTTGTGTCATGAGTCACCAGTACTTCACTAAACACAGGCTGGAGGAAAAGACAGTGGGCAGGGCTAATACAAAGGCTTCTGGGGACATTCCATTGGACACAGTATCTATTAGACATGTAGGATTTGATGAGGTCTCTAATAGAACCTAGGTGGGATATGATATTTTAAACTTTAAGTTTCACTTTTCTGAGACCCATGCATATGAACCACCCTGCATTCACTCCACTTCTGCTCCTCTTCCACCCTTCAAACTCCTCCTATATCCCTGTCCAAACTTTCTATCTCATCTTTAATTATAACCGCCTTACACATACACACGTGTGCTTACATTTGAAACGTGCACATGTATTTTTAACAATGGCTATTTAATACTGCTCATATGTCTATGTAACCGCTTTGGATGTAAGCTAACAACTGGCAATAAAACCTTATAAAATAAAATGCTTCCCTATAGCAAAGAATATAATCAATAGTAGAGAGGAACTGTGATAATGACACTTTGCAAGATATGTGTCTGATAAGGATTATTATTCAGCATATACAAAGAACTAAGAAAATAAAATAAGGCAGAGTAAGAAATTAATCCAATCAAAAATTAGCTGTGGCTCTGAACAGAGAGATATGAAAAAAGAAAGAGAGAAAGAAAGAGAGAGAGAGAGAAAGAAAGAAAGAAAGAAAGAAAGAAAGAAAGAAAGTGAGATTGGGACTATTCAAGGTGGAATGGCTGCACTGTGGAAGCCCAGGTCAGATCAAGTTCCACATGGAGATGGGAGGGGAGGACACATGTTGCACTTCCTGCAATGGAGGTGTCACCAGTTGTTAGTTGCTGGGAGTGGGAGATAAGTTTTTCCCTGTATATCCCATGGTAAACTGACCATATTCTAGTGGAAAACCCTAAAAACATATTGCCAGTAAAATTTGGTCTAGATGAGTTTTCCTTAAAAGAAAAAAAAACTTGAGTGGGTATAAGAGGGGTGGATCTGTGAGGAGTATAGGGAGTGATGAGTATTTTCAAATAGGTTGACAGGTTGTTGGAAACCTCAAAGAACTAATAAAAATAGCCAAGAAGGGCCTGGAGAGATGGCTCAGAGGTTAAGAGCACTGATTGCTCTCCAGAGGTCCATTCCCAGCAACCACTTGGTGACTCACAACCATCTATAATGTGATTTGATGCGCTCTTCTGGCCTGCAGGCAGAGCACTGTATATATAATAAATAAATTATTAATTTAAAAAATAGCCAAGAAGTATAAAATAGATTTCTGTTCAACACTCTTAACAGAGAAATGCAAACTAAAATTGCACAAAGGTTTCATTTAAGCCCAGTTAAGATCAAGAAAACAACTGACAACAAATGTGGGTGAGTGTGTGGGGAAAGGAGAGCCCTCAATTGACTGTTGGTGGGATGGCAAGCTGGTGCAGGAACCATGGAAGTCAGTGCAGAGAATTCTCAGAAGACTCTAAGTAAATCTCCATGGCACAGTTGTACCACTCCTTGGCACATGCCCAAAAGACTCAGCATCCTACACCACAGACCCTTGCTCACTCATGTTCATGTCCCTTTGTCCAGAACAGCTAGAAAACGCAAACAACCTGAAGTCCTTCAGCTGAAAAATGGATCATGAAACTGTGAGACACATTTTTTAGGGTAAGTCTAATCAAAAGGACAGTAGAGTTGACAGACAAGAGAAGTATCTAGAGCAGAGTCATT
This sequence comes from Acomys minous, assembly GCF_964271855.1. Classification (NCBI taxonomy): domain Eukaryota; kingdom Metazoa; phylum Chordata; class Mammalia; order Rodentia; family Muridae; genus Acomys; species Acomys minous. Next base: position 12,909,479 of record NC_140497.1, on the reverse strand, counting down.
GCGGTGTCTTGTCACCTTGTAAGTAACCTCCTGCTGGTCCTTGTTAGGACTGGACTGCTAAAATGTGACCAAGACTTGTTTTATGATTCACTGAAGAGTCAGCTACATGGTTCAGAGGAGTCTCAACTGAGCTGCATAGGAAGCATCAAAGAAACATAAAATTTCTATACACCAGTCAGAAGGATTAGAGGCGTGTGGTGTGCCTGCATTTCAGGCAGATCACATAGACCTAGAAGGTCTTTGGATGTGATTTCTTGCCAGAGTAGCCATGTTGCAGGATTAAAGCTCCTCTACAGTTTATAGCCAGAAAAAAGGATAGCTAAGTCATATGGTTGTTCCACTTTTAGTCTTTTCAGGATGAATTGCCAATCCCAGCAGCAGATACACTAATTTGCAACCTACCAGAAGGGCATAAGGTTTCCTCCTGCAAACCACCTGCAGGCATATAGATAGCTTAAACATTTAATTGAAAAACAATAGCAAACCATAATATACTTGTTTCAGAGGAGTCTCAACTGAGCTGCATAGGAAGCATCAAAGAAACATAAAATCAGATTTTTTTTTCTCTGCAAGGAATTTATTGGATAAGGAAAAACTATTGAGGCTAAGTTAAAGGGTAATGATAGATTGCGACGTCTCTGAGCACATGGTCATGATGTCTCTGTGTTCTGAGCTCCATGGCAGCATATGTAGTGTCTTGGAAATTTTATGCAGACCCCAGTGGGACGCTCAAAACTTGCACAGGTTCTTTTGCAGTAGCATGTCCCCTTCCTTCTTGAGGCTAGGGATGCGGAAAGAGCATTGGGCATTAAGTAAGGAGACCAGCAATACATGATAGTATACGATCCTATGAAGATGCACAGGGTGCAGAGTAGGTCTGCTGTATTGGTCATGACACAGCCACGATCAACTCTGAACACTTGGAAATAAGATCTTTAACAAGGATTGCTCATACACAGGACTCAACATCCATTTCATAATCCTTCACATTTTTTATGCTTTCGTAACCCCAACACATTCATACATTGGCAACAGGTTCCAATACATACATACATACACATATATATTATATCTCATATATATATACATATATTATATCTCATATATATATACATATATATATACATATATATGTTTTTTTTTTGCTTTTTTGAGACAACGCTTTTCTGTGTAACAGCCACGGCTATCCTTGACTCATATTTGTAGACCCACATGGCCTCAAACTCACAGAGATACACCTACCTCTGCCTCCACAAGTGCTGGGATTAAACATGTGCACCACCATGGCCTGGCCTAGATCTAGTCTTTTAAGCAAAGCAGATTTTCCTTCCTATAGTAATGTTACTAACCAGATATAAAGAATACTAATCAATGTTCTATCTTTTAAAACTAATCCACAGATAAATTTTTAGATTAAGAAACTTAACCGAGAGCCAATAAATTACACCTTTTGGACTCTCACTGTTGCTTCTATGAATATGAATATGACAGTCAAGATCCTAGGGGATCCAAAGGAACAACTTCCTGAACTAGACTGCTCTGGACAGGCTTCCATGGCATGCCTTCAGCCCTCTCTCAGGAGTCTCCAAGCCAGCATCACACCGGGCACCACCACTCACCTGCATCTCGGAGAGCAAGCCCTTCCGGGTCTCCAAAGGAGATGGACACATCCTGGTCCTCTTCCCCTGGCTGCTCCTCAATGCTCGTCTCCTCATTTGCTTCTGGGAGAGGATCAGCCTGGGCCTGGAAGGCCAGCAGGGCAAGGGCAGAGAGGAGGACAAGCGTCTTCATGGCTGGAGTCAGCTGGAGGAGTGGTGAGCAGGAGCTCAATGTGTGGGCAGTGAGCAGGCAGCCTGCTTTTATAGGGCTGTCATGAGAAGGTGCAGAGACAGGCCCCACGGTTAGAGGAGCCACTCTTTGATGGGGACGGGGAGAGACAGATGCCCTCGAGATCCCTTTGATGTTCTTCTGTCCTCACAGCTTCCACCATGACGTTGGTCTGTGTGTTCAGCGACAGCTCTCCCTTCCAGCGGATAATGATGAAGGGGCCCTGCTGTCTTCTCCTGCTTCCCATCTGCTTGAATATTTACCTTTCACTGGTCGGGAAAGAAAAGAGGCAGGCATGTCCTAAGTTACTAAGTTCATGGAACAAGGGGGTTTTGTGTTCTAACGCTGGAGCCTGCTGTGCTCAGAAAGTGAGGAACCTGGACCCAACCCAGATGCCTGTGGATTGGACAGTCGGTTCTTTGTGTGATTCGGGGGGAATTGTCACCCTCATGGAGGAAGACTCTGTGAATCCCCTACATTGGGGCACTTATGGAGAAAGTGAGTTGGCCTTATCATGCGTCCAGTGAATTGAGTTCAAGAGGAGACGAGGACAGAGTTGGTCTGAGTGAAGCTACAGCCGGTGTGCTGAGGGTGCCAGACTGACTGAACACATCTCAGGAGTTCATTCAAAGTTTTCTCTTGCATTAAATTATTCATGGTAAAATAATAGAGACCCACAGTGAAACATTGGGTGGAGCTCAGGGATTCTTGTGAAAGAGTTGAGGGAAGGATGGAAGGACTCAGAGGGGACAGAAACCACAAGAAGACCAACAGAGCCAACTAATAAAGCCCAAGGAGACCGATGCTCCAACCAAGGACCGTTCATGGGCTGGACCTAGGCCCCCTACACAGATGTAATCGATCAGCAGCTTGGTCCTCATATGGGTCCCCTAGTAAGGGGAATGAGGGCTGACTCTGACATGGACTCTGTTGTCTGCTTTTCAAGCACTCTCCCCTGGCAGGCCTCTCTCTCCAGGCCACAGGGGAAGAGAATGTGCTCAGTTCTGATGCAACTTGATATGCTGGGGTGGGTGGGGGCTCCCCTTCTCTGAGGAGTAGGAGATAGGGGAAACAGGGAAGGAGGGAGGGAGCGAGAGGAGAGGTGGGAGGGGGCTATGGCTGGTGTGTAAAGTCAATAAATCATTTTTAAAAATTGTTCATGGTATATGCTATCTCTGAGTTTATTTTTAAATGTTGAGATCTTCCCATTGGTAGAATTTAGTCATTTTTGAACTTCTTTAATACATAGGAGACATCAATGTCTATCATTATATGGATGCATGTGTAAAAATACATATAAATATACATACTATATAGCTTAAAAGCAACAATAACTTTGAATACATATTTAGAAGACCAAATGCTGAGTGTGTTACTGCAGTACCCCTGTAGTACATGCAAAGCCATATATGTTCCACTGTACCCATATATAGTACACATGTGATAGTTGATCATGCTCATGACCAATATGAAGCCAATATGACAAACATACTCGATACCTCAAGTGTCTTTCCAAGGTTTTATACCACTGGTTGGTGATTTCTTTGATCAGTGCCTCATGCTTTCTCTGCATATCCAAGCCTAAGCAGGACTTGTCCTGTCGTTGTGGGAGTAGTCTTCCATTTTACCTGCCTGAATCTGAGTCTTTTGCACCTATAAAGGATGATACATGCTGTTCATCCTGTGCACCAAGAATGAAGAAAAATTAAATAACTGCTTACTTTGAGACCCATAAATCATATGTCATTTACCCATGATGCTGTGAGATTTAGCCAAGAGTCTTGACCAAACAAAACTCTGACTCCAGTTTGTAGCGATTGCAAAGAGAACAGATTCTTGATACAAGTGAACAAAGAAGGAGGAGGAGGAAGAGGAGGAGGAGGAGGAGAAGAAGAAGAAAAAGAAGAAGAAGAAGAAGAAGGAGGAGGAGGAGGAGGAGGAGGAGAAGAAGAAGCAGCAGCTCAAATTATGCTGCTGTTCCCACTAGATGCTTCTATTCTCTTACTTTTGCACTGGACACATCACAAAGGCATCTCTCATATGACAGGCTTATACAGTCTTCTGAAACAATCTCATTCAGAGGGAATGATAAGGCATCTCAGAAAGGAATAGCAGTGAATTCACATAGTGAGAATTGGAGTGAAAACAAGAGAGAAAGGCTGCTTAAGAGATAAAATGTCAAGAAAACGAATTGTGCACAGAGAAAGACAGTTGATAATTGAAATGTGACAGATGAAGAACAAGAAGATGGCTTAGTGGGAGAGATGTTACCACCACACTTGATCGCCTAAGTTCAACTTTCAGGAGCCACATAGCAGAAGGAGGAACAAACAGACTGCAGTTAGCTTAACTCTGATCTCCACGTGAGTTCTCACCCCACAGACAGTAAGTAAATAAATGTAAAAAAAAATCTTAATAAAATGATAACCTTCTCAAAAGAGACTCCCTCAGGCTTAGTTATAAAAAGTATGATTTTGTCTCACAGAAAAGATGCACAGGTTGACCTAAACCCAAAGAGTCTCAAACAGTTTCATTTTGCCTTGGACAGACATTGAGGAACTGAGTTTATAAACTAATTGAGAGTTGCTGTGGGTTGTGATGCTCAGAAGACATATCCCTGTTGAAATCACATCTTCTCCATCAACATGGCATTGTTAACATGACCCACTAATAGGGTCAGATGCCATCACGCATCACTACAATGAACCTCTGAAGAAATTTCAGGGAGCAGCCTATGGATTCCCAAGATCTTTCTAAAAATAATCCCATGGATCACAGATATTTCAAGTGGACAACACATGCCTCCTAGCTCATGTTCTGTGACAGGCTCATCTAATGGCTTCTCACTGTGACTCTGGACTCCTTGTAGAGTGTAAGTAAACACAGGGAAAGGTGTGTAAACTGGGGCAGGAACTGAAGACCTGTATTGACTTCATAACTAAAATTCCACTAGGCTTCACTGGTTTCTTTCTTTATTTTCTTTTTTTGTTCTCTTCTTTCTTTCTTTCTTTCTCCTTCTTCTTCACTTCATCTTCTTCTTTCTCTTCTTTTTCTTCTTCTTTTTGTTTTTGTTTTTGTTTGTTTTGTTTTCTCTGTGTGTAACCCTGGCTATCCAGGAACTTGCTTCTTAGATCAGGCTAGCCTCGATTTCACAGAGATCCGCCTGCCTTCCAAGTACTGGGAATAAAGGCATGCACTACCACTTCCCAACTTCCCAACTCGTTTTTAAAACAAGGTCTGTCTGCAGGATCTGAGGAAATCCCTCAGACCAGTATGAAGCAGTTACAACGCACTTTCCATCAACTGTCCTAACATTACAGTCTTCTGGTCAGACATATCTGCACATCACTCGGATAGACTTTTCCTGTTTTTCTTCTTCTACCACTGATATTCAGAATACACATCATCACCTCTAAGCTCACCTATGTCTCATTAATCCTCAAGTGAGACTTGATGCCTCACCCTTCTCTACTTACACATAGCCTCTTTTACTCTAACTTGGAAAACTGTGTGTTTCCTGTGGTCTCTCTTTAACACGAGATTATTAATGCCATAAAGTTGTCAAGGTATTTGAAACTAGAAAATATGTTTCCCGGTTAATTTAAAAACTATTAGGAATTATCTGTTACATAAAATATTTAAATGCTATTGAACCTGACAACTTCTTATGTATAGTGAGAATGCTAATTTCCATTTATTGTAGAGTTAGGGTAGCTTTATGTGATGTCATATAAATCATGATAATTTAAAACTCAAGATAACTCATGTAACAGTTTCAAAGTATATAAAACATGAAGCTTATATTTATTGGTTGCTAAGATCTTTTTTTTTATCTATTCCGATAAGAAGTTTTCACAACAGTCCAATAAAGTAGCTGCTTTTATTGACCAATGTTTTGTGGGTTTGCAAAGGAACTTTGAAGAGGTTAATTGCCCTACTCAGAAACACTAAAGATTTGGCAAGAGGGCCATGGCCAAATCCCTTGCACCTCACCACCACCCTATCTTCCATCTTAACTTCTGCATTCTAGAGCTAACTTCTGTCATTTATTGAAATGATTGTTTTATTGCTTAGAACCTGACAGTGGGTGAAGGTTGAAAGACATATGTTAACAGATGGTCTCTCCATGGCTTCTCTTTGGGTCTATCTCTGCAAATTTCCTCCTCTGGTATTTGATGGAAAACCACCAGTAAATAGCATACACTCTCTAGAAAGAACTGAAGAAAAAGCTGTTGCCAGTTATGGCGAGTCATCACTCACATGTATGATCATTGCTAAAGATATAGGCTTGACTAAGGGGAACTGTGAGTTCCGTTGAGTATTTCACACTTTCTTGTGGCACCAAGTGAGTGCAGGGGTGATCAGCCCACTCACCTTGGGGTCCAGGATGTGGTATAGGATACCATAAAAAGAAACAAGTCCTGAAGGATCTGAGCCATCTGACCTGGGTCAGCAGAGTCTGAGTGCCTGAGGAAAAAGGAGGAACAGCCTCCCATGTGCACAAGTGGTTCAAGTGTAAGGTCTGAGGTTTCAGGGTCCATGGGAGGTTAACTTCCACTTTTTAGAGGAGATGTTTGAATATGTGATGATGTTTGGCCAAGACTTAGTACAAGGAGAAACAGCAGGGAACTACAAAGCGTTCCTTCATGTCTCCAACATCACTTCAATGTCTCTGACCCACCAGCTCCATTCACAGCCTTATTTCCTAACTGCTTGTTGGGCATTCACATGTGCTATCCTATGTTGGACCATTAAAGATCCCAAGCACTAACAGTAATAAAAACAGCATGGTACTGGCACAGCAATAGGCTAGTAGATCAATGGAATCGAACTGAAGACCCAGAGATGAATCCACACACATTTGGTCACTTGATTTTTGACAAAGAAGCCAAATCCATTCAATGGAAAAGCGACAGCATCTTCAACTAATGGTGCTGGTCTAACTGGATGTCTACATGTAGAAAAATGCAATTAGACCCTTGTTTGTCACTATGCACAAACTCAAGTCCAAGTGGATTAAAGACCTCAACCTAAAACCAGAGACATTAATCCAGTTAGAGGAAAAAGTGGGGAAGAGTCTGGAACACATAGGCACAGGAGACAACTTCCTGAACAGAACACCAACAGCCCAGGCCTTAACGTCAACAATTAATAAATGGAACCTCATGAGTCTGAGAAGCTTCTGTAAGGCAGGTGACATTGTCAAGAGAACAAGCGACAGCCTACAGACTGGGAAAAGATCTTCACCAACCCTTCATCTGACAAAGGTCTAATATTGAAAATATATAAAGAACTCAAGAAATTAAACACCACCAAACCAAATAACCCAATAGAGAAATGGGGCTCAGAACTAAACAGAGAATTCTCAACAGAGGAATATCAAATGACGGAGAAACACTTAAAGAAATGCTCATCCTCGTTAGTCATCAGAGAAATGTAAATCAAAAGGACACTGAGATTCCATCTTACACTCATCAGAATGGCTAAGATCAAAAACTCAAATGACACCACATGTTGGCAAGGATGTGCGGAGAGAGGAACACTCCTTCATTGCTGGTGGGAATGCAAACTAGTACAGCCACTTTGGAAAGCTATCTGGCGCTTTCTCAGAAAGATGGGAATAGGGCTTCCTCAAGACCCAGCTATCCCACTCCTTGGAATATACCCAAAAATGCCCTACCACCCAACAGTGACATATGCTCAACCATGTTCATAGCAGCTTTATACATAATAGCCAGAACATGGAAACAGCCTAAGTGTCCCTCAGTAGAATGGACTAAGAAACTGTGGTACATTTACACTATGGAATACTACTCAGCTATTAAAAACAAAGAATTCCCAAAATTTGTGGACACATGGATTGATCTAGAAATTATCATAATGAGTGAGTTCACCCAGAAGCAAAAAGAGACAAATGGTATATACTCACTTATATCGAGACACTAGTCCAAGGGGGTATGTCCCCATGAAAAACTTTACCTACAGGAAAGTGGGTCAGAGGGGAGGACATCATAGTGAGACTTTAGGTGTGAGAAGCCTGGGAGAATGAGGAAATAGAAGGATCCAGAGGGTCCTGGAAAACTACAGGTGGATATGGGCCCTGGGGTCCTCCTCAAACTATGGCACCAGCCAAGGAAAATATAGGCAGTAAACTTTGAACCCCTACCCAGTCTAGCCGATAGACAGGACATTCTCCACCGTTAAGTGGAGAAGGAGATCTGACTTTCACACAAACTCTGGTGCCCCATATTGGACCATGTCCCTTGGGTGGGGAGGCCTGGTGGCACTCAGAGGAAGGATAATAGGTCACCAAGAAGAAACTCGATACCCTGTGAGCATATACAGGGGGAGGAGGTCCCCCTCAGTCACAGACATAGGGGAAGGGAGTAGGGGGGGAAGCAGGAGGGAGGGAGAAATGGGAGGATACAAGGGATGGGCTAATAATTGAGATGTAATATGAATAAATTAATAAAAATTCAAAAAAGAAAAAAAAACTCAGTTGTACCACAGATTTGGGCCCAGGGGTCCCACTCAAACTAAGGCACCAGCCAAGGATAATACAGGCAGTAAACTTTAAATCCCTACCTAGTCTAGCCGATGGACAGGACATTCTCCACCGTTAAGTGAAGGAGATCTGACTTTCACACAAACTCTGGTGCCCCATATTGGGCCATGTCCCTTGGATGGGGAGGCCTGGTGGCACTCAGAGGAAGGATAATAGGTCACCAAGAAGAGACTCAATACCCTATGAGCATATGCACGGGGAGGAGGTCCCCCTTAGTCACAGACATAGGGGAGGGGAGTAGGGGGGGAAGCGGGAGGGAGGGAGGAATGGGAGGATACAAGGGAGGGGCTAACAACTGAGATGTAATATGAATAAATTAATTTTAAAAAAAGAAAATATCTTTGCTTTAAGAGAAAAAAAATCCCAAGCACTGTCCAAGCGAAGGTGCAGCTTCCTCAATTGGGGCACTGCACAAGAAAGACAGCTCAGTTTCAAACACAGGATGTGGTAGGGATTTTGCTAATGCCACTAAATCACTAAAACACACAAATTTGAGTTTTTACAAATTTAAGTTGAAAGGGAAAAAGAACTCAGAAGCATTATTAAAGAATGTTTGGTACAGCAAACAGGAAACGACAAAGAAAGCTGATAATCTTTAAGGAGATTTGTAACAAATGACACAAAGAGAAAACTTACAGAATTTATGAGCAGCAGCTGAAGGTTAGTTAGAGATATTGTGGAGCAGAAGGCCTGGCTCGGTGGTTACACAGAACTTGGTGCTCTTGCAGAGGACCTAACTTGGTGACAGCATGCATAGCATTCTGTAATTTCAGTTCTGGGAGATTTGACTCCTATTCTGGTCTTGATAGGCAATGGGCTCACACATATATACATCAAGGCACTTATAAAATAAAAATAAGTAAATCTTTTTCTTAAACAGAGTAAAACAAATGTGCCAACCACTTCCTCAAGGGAGCATGTGACCAAATACAAGTGCATACACTACTTAGGCATGTGCACATCTGCCATCAATTCATGATGAAAATGTAAACTAGTATGATACAGAAATATCAATTTTTTACCTATCAGATTGGGACTAGAAAGTGTGGGGAAAGCATCATAGTATGTGTATCAACCTGCACAAAGACCATAAAACTCCTGCAGACTCTAACCCATAAGGTAAAGATCTTTCCCCCAAAAGACTCAACAATCCCAGAAGCATGGAGGTGACTGCATGTGACTTCACAGAGAGGGGACTCTGGCCTCTGTCTTCTCTGATGTCCACATGAGCAGGCATCTTTCCTCAAGTGAGATGGCTGATGCTGCCAGGGTTTGGGAAGAAACGAAGGAGAGAACATAAAACAATGAGGAAATGAAATTGATGGTACAAATCAAAACTTGATTGCCTTACTTTAAAAAGGCATTCTCGGGATACGCTGGGACTTCAATGACCAATTCTGCAGCGAAAACTGGCAAGAAGAACGGAAAGTGAAAACACAACACTATAAATGACTCAATTGAGTTTTTTGAGTATGCAAATTTTAGTAAATGCTACTGAGGCTAGCACTGTGAAGATCAGGGATTTGTCTGAAATATAAGGTGTGCTTTTTGACTCATAAATTTAGGTATACAAATGTATTTAAGAGGGTATGTCCCATTAGGCAATAGCATATATATATATATATGTAGTTGTGTGTGTATGTTTAAATAGTATGTAAAATAGTATTCTTACTACTTTGCTAGCTATTGTATACAGCTGTAAATAAAACATTTTAACAATTGAACAGTATTTATCAACATGTAAACATGAGCTAGCACTTACAACACTGGGACTCCATGCACTGGTTGAAAATACAATGTCCTCTACCTTTTGGTGTATACATAGTAAGGGAAAAGGGATGAAACATGGACAGAACAGTGTTCATATATAAACATGTGGCATTTCTTGGGATTGGGAAGCAGAATATAACCCTCTCTGCATTCTGGATGTTGTTTCTTGTAGGTAAACCCATATTTTCCAAAAGTTAAAAAAATGGCACAGTCTCTGACATAAGAAGTGCACATCACCTGGGAAGAGGCACTGGGAACACACACTTGAGATGTGTTCAGTCACTCTGGCACCCTCAGCACACTGGCTGTAGCTTCACTCAGACCAACTCTGTCCTCGTCTCCTCTTGAACTCAATTCACTGGACTCATGATAAGGCCAACTCACTTTCTCCATAAGTGCCCCAATGTAGGGGATTCACAGAGTCTTCCTCCATGAGGGTGACAATCCCCCCCCCCCCGAATCACACAAAGAACCGACTGTCCAATCCACAGGCATCTGGGTTGGGTCCAGGTTCCTCACTTTCTGAGCACAGCAGGCTCCAGCGTTAGAACACAAAACCCCCTTGTTCCATGAACTTAGTAACTTAGGACATGCCTGCCTCTTTTCTTTCCCAACCAGTGAAAGGTAAATATTCAAGCAGATGGGAAGCAGGAGAAGACAGCAGGGCCCCTTCATCATTATCCGCTGGAAGGGAGAGCTGTCGCTGAACACACAGACCAACGTCATGGTGGAAGCTGTGAGGACAGAGGAACATCAAAGGGATCTCGAGGGCATCTGTCTCTCCCCGTCCCCATCAAAGAGTGGCTTCTCTAACCGTGGGGCCTGTCTCTGCACCTTCTCATGACAGCCCTGTAAAAGCAGGCTGCCTGCTCACTGCCCACACATCGAGCTCCTGCTCACCACTCCTCCAGCTGACTCCAGCCATGAAGACGCTTGTCCTCCTCTCTGCCCTTGCCCTGCTGGCCTTCCAGGCCCAGGCTGATCCTCTCCTGGAAGCAAATGAGGAGACGAGCATTGAGGAGCAGCCAGGGGAAGAGGACCAGGATGTGTCCATCTCCTTTGGAGACCCGGAAGGGCTTGCTCTCCGAGATGCAGGTGAGTGGTGGTGCCCGGTGTGATGCTGGCTTGGAGACTCCTGAGAGAGGGCTGAAGGCATGCCACGGAAGCCTGTCCAGACCAATCTGGCTCCCTTGGTAATTCTATTTTACTTCATTTTATTCCTTATCCATAGCAGTAACAGTGAGAGTGAACTGTCTAGTTGAATTTCTTTCTCATAATATTTTTGCTGCAAAAATACACCTGGGAATTTCATCAGGATATAGAACAATATGCTGAGTTGTTTCCAATAGAACTCAATGACTAGTCTTAGGTTTAAGGAGAAAATTTTCTTTGCCTAAAGGATCTTCAAATCAGTGTAAGAGTGCACTCAAGTGTGTGTATGGTGAGAAAAGGAGCATAAACACTAAAGACACGTCAGAATGGGTCTCAAGGGCTTTACCAAACTCCTTAAGTATGTTATTTGTTGAGTTGGCCATGCTGATGGCTGTAATGTTGCCAACACAACACACTGATGCTGTATCACACGTCTTCGTGAGATTGTATACTGTCCCACGCTCCAACCTTGAAATTTAATGTCTGATTTTCTTTGTGTGTCTCCAGCCTCATGAAAAGTCTTTAAGTGCTATTGTAGACCAAAATCCTGCAAAGTACTGGAACGCATCACTGGGATCTGCACCACGGGGAACAGAAACTACATATTCTGCTGCCGCCGAGCATGGAGACTGACACAAGAAGATGATCGTATACTGTGTAGCCCACGAGCGCCCTCTTATTACCACTACCCTTGCATTTCTTCTTTATCTTCAATAAATTGCTTGCAAGAGGATCCCTGTGTGTTTGTACTCTTTTGATGTTAGATTTCTAGGTCACAAGTATTAGAACCTTCAAGGAAAAATTTGCAAGGGAATAAATAGTTTAATTTTTACTTACAAAATACTGGCTCCAAATACTATCAGTTTTAAGGATGATCCCAGGGTTCAGGCACAAAGTGTAAGGAAAGTTCAGAGTGCTGGTGAGCCTCTTGAATTTTGACTCTGCCTTCATGTACATTCAACTCTCTCTCAAAGACATAGCCTATGTACTAAGAAAAAAATACTACTTTGGCCTCCAGGTTTATAGAAGTCTAATATTTTGATTTTTCAGAGAGCTGCTATATCCTTAAAAAGGTTTGAAGTTTCAATGAACAGGTCAGGATCATGCCTCTGCCTTCTAAGCCCTGGGTTGTTTTTTGATCCATAGAGACAACTTTTACCAATATTAGAAAAAAAGATAGTGCAGAGACAGAATGAGTAGGAGGAAAAGCAGGGCATCCTATACCATGGTGTGCACACTATCTGTAGCACTGGCACTCGTAGATGACAACATGTATTTTCTATACAGTAGTACAGATAGTGTGGGTTCACAGCAGATGTTCTTGTGGGCACTCAATAAGGATGGACCCAGGCTGGAAGCATCTCACTTGGTAGTTGCTGTAAGAACCTGTGTTGAGCTATGACAAATACCAACTTCACTGGCTGAACTGGTAGAGAAAGTTCAGCTCTAGCCAGTCCAACTCCTATAGCATCAAATATGACAGGATATTGGTTAGTACATTGAAGACATAATGTGTAGTTACCATACTGCAGTTTTTTTTCCTGAACTCTACATCCAGAAACAGAATATAAAGGATTAAGAAAACATTTTTTTTTCTGTGCTTTTGCAACTTTCTCTTGCCACTCAAAGCCCTAAAGATCGTTTCAGAAACTTTCAGGTTAGAGAGGAAAAGCCTCTCTGGACTAATGGGCTTGGACTTTCACCTTCCCAACCTCTTAATACCTTAATCCCTTCGGTGACCAAAGTCCCACAAGACATTTCTGTCTTACATAAGCCACCTGTGACCTGGGCAAATAAATGTAACAATTAAATCAAATGTAGGGTCAGCCTTTTGGAATACAATGATCTAAGGACCTAGGTTCTCTGTTTCCAGGGACGGTTAGTGTAACTCCAGTAAGTGTTAACCAGCAAGCACATGGCACAATCATGTTGATCAACCTCCCTGCTAACGCTCTCCAGGATTTCTCCATTAGCTCACAGAGCTAAAAGGTGTCTGTTGTCTTTGTCTCCAGAGACTTTATTCCGACACCTCTCCCTCTTGCAAATTCTTGACCCTGGATGCAATAATCTCATGTACTCTTCCTTCCTACTTTCGAAGTTTGCAGTGAATTTTTCTTGTAAAATGCCAAGAGCTCATTGTTTTAAAACTGATTGATGTGTTGCAATGGTGAACATTTAAGGTCACACATGTGCACATTGAAATGATTAATTTGGGGAATTGACTCATCTGTCACACCAGATATTTATAATTTCTTTCTGGTCAAACACTAAAATTCTACTGCCCTAGCTGTTTTGAAATACATAATCCGTTATTATTTACAGTCATGTCATTGTGTAAGAGTTCACCAGAACCCACTGCTCCTACGTAAGTGTCATTCTGTACCCATTGACCAATCTCTCCTCAGCATCCCTTGACCTTGCCAGTCTCCAGGAGCAAGTATTCTATCCTCAGCTTCCATTATATTTCTTTTTATCCTGGATGTGTGAGAACACATTGCCCTTCTCTTTGTGTATCTGGGTATTACACAGAAAGTGTCCTCCAGGATACTCTCAGTTATTACAAATTCCATCTTTTCATGGTTGAATAGTGTTCCACTATGTACACATGCAAACACACACACACACACACACACACACACACACACACACACAGTGTCTGTGTATGCCACATTCTCTTCATCCACTCATCCACTGAGGGACATGGAAGTTGAGGCCATCTCTTGGCAATAATGTACAGTGAACAGAGCTACAGTACACCTAGATACCTCTCCAGCATAAAGAGTTCATTTCCATTTGAAAGTTTTGCTTTCTGAATTCTTTCTACAACCAGAAACAGAATATAAGGGATTAAGAAAACATATTTTTTTCCTGTGCTTTTGCATCTTTCCTTCGCCACTCGAAAGTCCACAGATCACTTCAGAAAGCTGCAGGTTAGAGGAAAAGGTTCTCCAGTCTGATGTGGCCCAGATGGTCACCTTCCCAACCTCTTAATACTTTGACCAAGTAGGTGACAGTGACCCTGTCCTCACTGTCTTCAGCCCTCTAGCCAATGACCACATGGCCATCCACTTGCCATCCACCCTCATTTGGGTATCAATCTAAAACTCCTGGCTTGCAACCTCTATGCCACTGCCTTCCAGCTCTCTGGTGTGGGTGACTTTGGGTCTTTGATCATGACCCTAAGTAACATTGTGCTGCTTAGTCATCTGGGAACTCTGAAGCCCAGACTCTACCAAGAACACTTATAACTAGCTCTTTTCTGTCAGATGTTCTGCATTAGGATTGATCACGTTTCCCATGTGTATTAATTGGAGGCCTTGGATTCAAGGTCCAGGAACCACCTTGGGCTTAGCATTTGCACTCAAATCCTTACGAACTCTAAGAAGGAATCATGACAAGAAAGATTGGTTGGTTCAAGGAATAAAAGTGGTCCTCTGGCCTTCCTTTCTTTCCTTTTCTGATGGCTCTCATGATGGCAGAGGGAACAAAGGACAGATCTATGGAGTCTTTGTGGTTCAAAATCCTAGAGAGAACAAAACAAAATAAAACAAAACACTTGCTAGTTTTTCTCATGTTTTAGCAATTATCAAGGCTATACATGCCCTCCTCCCCACCACTAAATCTCCCCCCAGGGACAGAGACCTGAACCATAGTTGGGTTGCACACTATCCCTGGATCCCAATTGCAGAAATTTAGATAAAAAATGAATAAAAAGTTGTTCACTGAAACATCCTAAAGAGCACAGGACTTTACGCCACTTACCTATGACGTGTTCTGTGTTATTCTTGAGAAATTAAGTGAAAAGATGAACTCCCACTTTTGGGATACATTGACAAAGCAAAAGCTGGCAGACAAAATAATCCACACATCACAGGTTCTCCTACTGTGTCCATGAGCATGTTCTGTGCTCCTACTGCTACGTAAGAAATCATCACACACACATATGTGTTCTAACTCGTATTTACCACTTGGACATTGGTCAGCACTGTGGGCAGAATGATGAGTGGTTCTCTAGCATTTGGACAGTTTACTGGGCAAGTCGGGGCTGGTGTCAGGAGGGAGCTCAGCAGGGCTGAGGGTTGAGACCAGATATGTGGAGTACAGCCATCCATTCTGGTTCAAGAGGGGGATCATCAAACAGCTGTCCTCATCTGAAGCTGAGTGGGTTTTGATGGTGGATATTTATAAACGTTATAAATCAATACTTTTTCCCCCTAAGAAACCTGGCTATAAATATTTCTGGTTTACCACTATAAGAGGCCTCAGTTCTTCCCCCGTGGTCTCCCCAGTAAGACTTGGGGTTACTCAAAATATGGCAGATGGGTTCCAATGTGGGTCTCTGCCTTAGTCCATTTTGACTGGTATAATGCAATGCCATATATCAGGTCATATAATAATTGTGTTATATACAGCAGTTCTGGAGGTAATGAAGTCTAAGATGAAAGTGTCAAAAGATTTACTTTGTGGTAATGGCCCATTTCCTGGCTTATAAAGGATACTTTCAGGGGGTGTTTCTACCTGGTAAAAGGGTCCCCTGCCAGAAGACCCCACTTGTGAATGTTATGACTTTTGGGAGTAAGATTTCCACACAATTAATTTTAGCAAGACCTGATTCAGACCACAGCATCATCCAGTAAGGAGAAAGTGAAAATATTAATATTTCAAGTCTTGGAGACAAAACACAACATGGTGACATGTGAGATTCTGCTAAAGGTTAAGAAATTACCAAGTATAAGCTCAGGATGAGTGGGCACAAGCCTGCATTCTGATAGCAAGTGCCAAAGGATTTGAGGTCACCTTAAACCATTCTTTTCCCTTTTAGGGGGCTGTATGGTGGAAAGCAGATGTGTCTCCAGCAGGCAATGTTCGTTCTGGTCATGCTGGGGCTCACAAAGTCCTTGTATATGACTAATATTGGTTTAGGCATGACACCTCTGAGCACACATCACTTGGTAAGAACAGCTAGTGCCAATCTCTTTGCCATCTGTCCAGCCTGTGGGACATACAGAAGACATTGTGTCTCAAGAAACAATGTCATAAATGTTTTGCCCACTTGGCTTTAGATAACTCTTTAGCCTTATTTAGTGACCAAGAAAGGTTGCAGCTGGTCCTTCCAGATAATGATTTGATATGTACACTTCAGTCACATGGGAGAGTCCATTTGAACCTGTACAGCTGCACAGCAGAACTAATGTATAATCTTGACGTAGTGCAGTATTCCTACTCTGCCGAAAGGCTTAACTAGTCCTAATGGTTGTATCCTTGGTCCTGGGGAGACTCTCTGAGAAGTAGTTTTCAAATCCTTCTCTACATGCTCATTGAATATTTATTCTAGTCACTTTCTCAAAACATAAGCCATGATTTGTAAGCCACAGGTTTCCTGTGCACACGTTCATACTTTCTGACATTAGTGGTTCAGCCCCAGAGTCTGGGCTTTGCAGCACAGGCTCCAAGGTGTGAGCAGTACTGGGCAAATAAGTGTTGTCTAGTCCTGGATGAGACAGATAAGAAGACCTTCTGGGAAGCCCTACTTTGCCCCCAGCTTTTCCAA
The DNA here is from genome assembly GCF_964271855.1 of Acomys minous. NCBI lineage: Eukaryota > Metazoa > Chordata > Mammalia > Rodentia > Muridae > Acomys > Acomys minous. The sequence continues at coordinate 12,892,614 of NC_140497.1, read as the reverse complement.
ATTGCCCAACTGTCCTTGCACCACAGGTGTTTGAGGTATCCAATAGAAATTAACCACAAAAAAAAGTTAGGACATTAAATAGGGGAAGTCTGTTCCACAATGTTTCAGCTGCTGCTGTATCCTGAGATCTGGACAGAGGCGTGTTCTCTCCTGCTCTGCGTTCCGTGCAGCACCAAGGATCTGTAAGTAACGGAAGTCCCTTAACTTTCAAAGTATGGATGTGTCATTGAGGCCCAGCTGCAACTGACTGCCTAAAGGCGAGGCTTCTCTGGAGGAGCCCACATAATCAGACACAGTTTTTCGGGCTCTTCTGTGTGAGCCTCTGGTAGCTGCTAAGGACAGTAGTGAGTGGTAAAGGGGACACTCACATCCCCCACCCCTTTCAAAACACAGATATCTTACTTGTCATTCCAGTAGGGACAGTAATATAATCTGTGAAATGTCTTTACATTTTAAGGAATATCTCTTGGTACAGTTTGGTTTTGGCTATTGAGTTACACACGTTGCCTATATATTTTGGAGATCAGGTGCTTATTAGATGTATGCTTTGCCCACCTTTCCCACCATGTGCTAGTTTGGCATTTCACTCTGATGCTTATTTTCTCTCCTATGTAGAAGTTGTAAAGTCCAGTGCAATCCCACTTGCCCATCTTTATTCCCAGAACCTTTGGTGCCATGGAAGAACTCACTGTCCAGACCCAGCTCTGAATTTTTCTTCTAGTAGTTTTATGCTTTAAAGTCTTATATCCGGGTCTTTTTTTCATTTTATTCGAGATAAAGATCTGATTGTGCATCAAATCATTGGCTTTTATGCTTTAGTGATTACTGACTTTATTGTCAATCATATTTGTATGAGTGAAAAGAATAAACATTCCTCTTTTTTTAGACCAATGCTCATTTCTTCCATAGTTTAATAAGATCAAGGTGGTTATCAAATGTGATGTAATAGAAACAACCCTAACAAGCATGGACTCTCTACATCATCAGGATCCAGGTCTGACCCAGAGTCAGCAACTTCAGATAGCATCAGAATCCATCTTTAGAGATTTAGAGGCATTGATTCCTTGCACTTAATGCATGAAAGTGCTTCTCCTCCTCCTCCTCCTCCTCCTCCTCCTCCTCCTCCTCTTCCTCCTCCTCCTCTTCCCATTAAAAAGTAAACACTCAGCTGGGGGTGGGGGTGGTGCACGCCTGTAATCCCAGCACTTGGAGAGGTAGAGGCAGGCAGATCTCTGTGAGTTCGAGGCCAGCCTGGTCTACAAAGTCAGTCCAGGACAGCCAGGGCTACACAGAGAGGTGCTGTCTCGAGAAAACAACAAAACAAAACAAAACTAAACTAAACTAAAAAGTGAACATTCATTCAAGCGGTAAGTATAAAATCCAAGTGGTGACAGGAAAGAATAGCAGAGTCCCTCTCATCCTGTCACCAGCCACACAGGCCAAGGCAAGTCCCGAGGGAAGCTGTGAGGATGAGAACATCACGAGGACCTTGAGGACAAATCTCCCTCTGTATCCATGCAGCCCTTCCCTAACTGCTGCTGAGCCTGGCTTGGGTCTTTCTCTTTACAACCGCCCCCCCCAGACACTTTGCTCCTAATTTTTTTTCATCCCCTAGGAAACCCACAGCCATGAGGACACTCGCTCTCCTCACCGCCCTTCTCCTGCTGGTCCTCCAGACCCAGGCAGAACCTCTCCTAGCGAGAGGTGAGGAGGCTCCAGACCAAGTGCATGTGGGAGACGAGGACCAGGATGTGGCCATATCCTTTGGAGGGGATAAAACCACTGCTCTGCAAGATGCAGGTGAGGGAGGACAGCATGCTGGAGATGTGGAGTAGAGAGGAGGGGTGGGGACAAGCTCTGACACTGGCCACCTAGGTGACTATTACACCTTTACTATTATTTTTTTTTTTCATTTAAGAGCAAGAGCCAAATAGTCAATCTCTTCCTGCAAAGATTTTTGGTACAAGATACATTCATGAATATCACTGGGTTTAATACATACAAGAGACTTAGTGACTATTTCTTTTCTAGATTTAAATGGCTAGACTTGGTTATAGGGAGGATATTTCTATTGTGTTTATTATAGTTTAGAAGCTGGCGATGTGTTTAAAATGTGTGATTGCCTGAGCGCACAAAAAAAAAAATTGAAGACAAACAAAATGAAGACAAATGGGGATGCCATTATTTATTATTCATATTGATTGTGATTGCTCATGCTGCTGTCAGCAGCGATGAATGTGGGGAATCCGCTTCACCCAGCACAGATCTTGGTAAGGATCTCTTCTATCCTGCTGACCCAGGCGCTGAGTGTCTCACGTGATCTTTGTCTCCCCAGATGTGAAGTCAGGCTTGACCTGCTACTGCAGAACAGGGAGCTGTGGGTTTCTAGAACGCCTCTACGGGGCCTGCAGTTACCGTGGCTACATCTTCCGGCTCTGTTGCCGCTGAGCACTGAGAACAAGAATAAATAGGTTCGTCCTGTGACTTGAGATCCTGAAGGATACTGCTCTTTGTCCCATGCTGTGTCCTTGAGTCTTCCTCCTTTATATATAAATAAATCCTGGCAGCAAGTTCCCTGTGTGTGTGTGTGTGTGTCTGTGTGTGTGTGCTTGGTTGCAGTCTCCAAGCAAGACTCTGAGAACCAAGTACCAGAATGCTATGAAGAAATCCCTGGTTCTAGTTTGTAGGGCTATTAAGGCTATCACACATTAAGGCTTCTGATGAATATGTAAGAAAGGTCAATGCTGCTGTAACCATTCTAATCTCCCATCTCATAGCTCTGCCTCATTTAGATTAGACCCACTCTCAAAGCCATTTTCAACGTGGGAGGTAGAAAACACGATGGTTATCTTCATGTTGCCATTGTCACAATGCCCTAACTCTGCAAAGTAACCTACGTCCTTATTCTAAATGTTAAGGCTTGGACGAAAAGGCCAAGATCATGTATTTGCCCATGAAGCCTTAGGTGTGTGCCTGCTTCACAGACACAAGTTTATACTAAACAGGAAGCAAAGCAGGAAGTCTCACCCAGATATACTCATTGCCTGAAAGTATCCGTACACATCTGGCGAAGCTGGATTTGATATATGTGGCCTGGCTTACACACACACACACGCACACACACACGCACACGCACACGCACACACACACACTCCAAAATCCATACGCTGCTCAGATCTTCTCAGTTTGTGCTTAGCTGTTGGAAAATGTGATGATTAAAGTCACTTACATAGTAAGATTGTGTCTCGACACACAGAGAGAGGTACAGCAGGAGGGATCTGGTGCTAGTGTACAGGATCCTTGGTCATACACCCACTCGTGTCGTCTGTACCTGGATCCTGAACCAAGCATGGTGGGATGCAGAGGGAGCTGGAGGCCTTGAGTCTCTAATTCTCAACAACCATCCACGGACTTAACAGGCACATTGACATGGATGTGTGATCCAGAATTTATCCCCCTTGCAAGCCACTTCAAGGTGCTAGTTTAACAACAGTAAAATAAGAAGAGGTCCCCAAGCCTTACAAAGTCAGAAGAGGTAACAAGGGGTTGTGGTTGCTTTCGTGAACTCACATCCTCACTGGTGCTCGGAAGTTCTGTGAATCCAGAGATTCTAATATCTTTTATGGACTCTCTTTTGCTTTTTTTTTTTTTTTGGAATGCTTCCCTTGGAACTAATGTGGTAATGCTTAAGAGTTCAGCAGACTGCAGCTTGATGCCCAGTCCTACTGCCCTGAGAGTCCTCCAAAGACTCTCTGGGAAAAGAAGAACCTTTAGGACAGCTGTACTGCCTGTTGGCCAGTGTGGGGCCATCTGTCCACTTCTCTATGGAATCTGCTCCCCATTTCCTGAATTGTTTGGACACTTGGTCAGCGTTTCGTGCAGAAAGACATTTCAGTATGGAGTTGCAACAGAGCAGCTGAGAAGAATAGACAAACAGATGGGGTGGGGATGGGGTGCGGGGAGGGGGGCGTCTCAACAGATTGTATTCAGTATACACTCCTAGATGTCTGGTTATTGAACTGGCTTAGCTGTGGGAGGAAGGATGGGGTGAAGAGATAAAGACAGATCAGACATAAGGCCCTCATGGCTGAGTGTCATAAAGGCAGACCACAGAAAAAAAACGTGCTTTTGAATTAGGGTTAGACTTCAGTGTTTGCACATGTGTAAGAGGAAGGCATAGAAGTGTAGACAAGAACCACACAAAGCTCCCTTATCCTCCTTGAACCCTTTGATCTTCCTCTGATCTGGGATTTCTGCTTATACCATGTGTTGAATCTATTTGATGATAAGCTTTCTTTGATCCCTGGCTGCTTAAACATTTATCAACAGCCACATGCATTGCTCTCTGTTGTAATATATCACTTTTAGAATGTACCAGGAACATTCACCAATCCTCAAAATATATCAAACACTTTCAAAAATACATATCCCTGCAATTTAAAGGAACACCTCCAGGAATGGCCAGAGTTTGGAATGTCAGCAAAGGGCTTTGAGAAATAGTTTCTTTTTTAAAAAATCTATTTTGTTAACTTATTCAGATTGTACCTCAATTGTTATCCCCTCACTTTTATCTTCCTGTTCTTCCCTCCCTCCCTCTTTTACCTTTTTCCTCTCCCCTAGGTCTGTGACAGACAGAAGGGGACCTTTTCTCCCACCATATGGGCATAGGCTATCAAGTCTCATCTTGGTAGCCTGCTTATCCTTTTTCTGAGTGCCACCAGGCCTCCCCACCAAGGGGAAGTGGTCAAATATGGGGCACCAGAGTTCATGTCAGAGTTAGTCCCTGCTCTCCAGCAACTGTGGAGAATGTCCCGTCCATCGGCTAGATCTGAATAGAGCTTCATTGTTTACTGCATGGATGATTTCTATATCCAGTGCACAATAAGCTTCTGCCCTGACTCCCCGTGACACTGAGGAAGTCTTACTCAAGCACAACTGAAGCCAGGCCTGGAGGCCCAGGATGAATCAGGCTGGAAGACAGCAGTACCCATGCCAGCTGGGCTGTGTAGTAAGACCCCCCCCCCCATCTCACAATGAACAGACATGCCCACCACAGTCACTGTGATCACTCTACTGACTTTCTGGAAAGTGTCCTTCAGAGGTTAAAACACTAATTTTTACAATGGGCACTTATGCATTTTTCTTGCTAAATGTTTGGCTTCACATATAAGACTCAGTTGCCAATGGTAAGATATGAACATTCACCTGTCTTCTCTGAGTTTTTCTTTCTTTCTTTTTTTAATATTCAGGAGTCAACTCTAAGATTCTGGTTCATGCCAAGTTGAATATTATACACACTATGAAGCTGTGAGTTTACAAAAACAGGTACAGGTCTTTGTTACCATTCCAAAATTTAGAGAACTTGAGAGACAGCTGTTGATCGAATGTGGATGCCCCCCTCCCCCTCCCCACCCCCACCCCACAATTATCACTATAGTGTGAGTAACACACCCAGCTCCTACAGCTGTGTGGGAGGTTTGGGATAACACATGCACAGAGCTTCACAGCGTTCTCACCATAAGTATTCATTCCCCCCCCAAAGTTGTATGTAGTTCTGATAGTTAAAATTATAGCCACAACTCATGTCTTTACATGGTGGACATGTGATAAAGCCTATTTTCCTGAGGGGATAGGCCTGCCGTGTGCTAGAAATAACACTGCAGCACATGCCTTCTGAGCCCAACCCTTCAAAGACTTCCTAACATTGAAAAACTGCGACGGAATGCTTCATAACAAATGTTAAGATTTCTAGTCATTTTTACTATGGCATTTTCAATGTTTGAGGGAATTTGAGTTGTTTACTGTGTGGGATCTTAAATCAGGAAGCAAGCTACAGTTTGGGCATGAGGTTGAGAGAATGGGGTCAAGTCACAGGAGAAGGCAGGATAGATGCCCACATCTCTGTGAACTAAAGGCTACAAAAGGCAAGAACTGGGCTTCTCCTCCATCTCTTTCCCCGCAAATGGAGATGGGGCCTCAGAAGCTGCACTGAGCAGCTAGCTGCTCTTTGCCTGCAGCAGCACAGGCAGCTCAAAGTTAAAAGCACACTTTTCATAGTTTTGCTGGCGGCACCGTCACAGGTAAGATTATAGGCTCTTCAGGTTTGTAATAACTTGGTGATTTGGAGCGTTTCCCAGAGCCTAGATCAGCCAGTAGATGTTTACTTTTCTATGCCAGTACTTTTTATTATTAATCCTTTACTTAGAGAAATTTGGCTATGCATTTGATTTAACTGGTGAACTGCTGGTAGCAGGCAATTATGGCTTATAGATCCACTGATGAAATCAAACACACTGACGGAAAAACAATAAGGGTGCACATCGTACTGATTTAGGAAACCAAGCTTTGGGTGGGACTCTACGATTCATTTGGTATCCTGGGATGGTACCTTCACTTCTGTGACAGCTACAGGAACCCACGGTAAACTATCCTGCCTTCCTTCCAGAATCCAATCTTGGAACTTCACCTTCTGCGCAAGGTGGAAGAGCTGCCCCATGTATGAACAATTTACTAACTCTCTGTCCTCTTCCTGACAACCCTGCTGTGGTTCTGACGCCCAAGACAGCTCTGAACAACTATATTGTCCTTTAATAGGTTTTCTCCGCTGACAAAATGAGCCAGTTCAAATCAGATTAAAGCATAAAGGCAGGTTTACTGGGTACAGCTCTTGGGTGGGTTCACTGGTCCCAAGGAATGAGGCCAGGGAAGTCACCATGGGGAGGAAGGCAAAGAGGAGCAGGGGAAGTGGTGGAGAAAGAGAAAAAGAGCATGCGCATGCGTGTGCACACACAGGGAGGGGGAGGGGGCGCTGAGGGGGAGGGGAGAGAGAGAGAGAGAGAGAGAGAGAGAGAGAGAGAGAGAGAGAGAGAGAGAGAGAGAGAGAGAACAAACCAAAATGTCTGGATTATATAGGGAAGCCTCGCCCTGGGCTGGAAAGTTCTGGGTAGAGGGTAGCATATGCCAGCTATGCCCTGTAACAGGTAGGAACTGAGGGACGCTGGGAGAACCTGAACGCCAGGTCAGCTTTGGTACGTTAAATATGCACCTCAGCTGCTTGTCCCAGGTCTGAAACCCAGCATCCTCCTCAGTCTGAGGTACCCTCCTCACTCGGGAGAAGAGACCCTCCTCAGAGTCAGAGTGGAAGAGACACTGGGGCAGAAGTCCTGCTTCTCTCTGGCAGTCTTGACATTGTTTCTGCTATTGGTGGTCAGTTCGTTTTTAGGTGGGTCAGACTGGAAGGGTGGAGAATCACCGTCTTTGCACCACATCTGTTCCTATGGAAGTTGCTGTCTTTGTCCTGTTTGGGTTTCCTGGGGCAGCCCACCAATTTTGTCCCCTGTAACAGCAGCCACAGACTGAGCTGACTTAACTCTGTTCCCAAATACACGGTGTGGAGTCCTAAACCAGAAGTCCTCTAAGCTCAGGCATTATGAGGAGTCTGGGGCCCATGCCGGACATCTCCCCGGGGCTTTCTGCTCACTCCCTGTTAAGTATTTAAAGGAAACACTAAGTAAATGTCTGTAACTCAGTGGGCTTCTTGAAGAGGGACAGATCAGACAGAAGACTCATGTGTTAGCTTACCAAGATGTCAGACTGGCCCTTCAGAATCATGGGTCATGCCTGAAAATGAGATGGTGTTGGCATGGATCTGCAGGAGAAACAGTAGTGAAGGTGTCTGCATCCCAGCCGTACCAGCATGTGATCTAAGAGGAGACTGCTACTACCTTTCTCGAGACACAATCTTCCTGTTTCTATTTTCTGACACATACCGCCCCTGAGCTGTCACTCTACGCCCAGCAGCATCAATGACAACTCTGGGTTGCTTGGAGAATGGCTCTGTGTCTTTGGACATTTGGAGTGTCTCTCCAGAGCTCCACTGTACAGGAGATGATAGCAGGGTCTAAGGAGTCTTTAGGCAACCCTGGGGAGTGCACACTGCAATGTGTAGTTGAGAAATGTCATTTCTACAGTTCAGATTTGGGGAAACAAACTGTTGCTGTGGATATTAGAGCTTGGTCCATGCAACAAGGCTCAAGTCCACAATGTAAATTTTCAGCAGGGGAGGCTGGGGACCCAAAGATGATTTGAGAAGCTCCCAGGACCCACAGAACTACAGTGCTGAGCTTGTATTAAGAAGAATTCCATGTGAAGATCATATACAGTTACTAAACCATGTTTATAATGAATAGGCTTTGCTTAATCCATCACTGGGGAAGATAAAGACAAGGAAGTACTGGTAGAAAAAGATATGAGAACTTTCCATCTCAAGAACTAGCACATTCCTGTGCTCTTGAGGTACAACTATCTGCTGTACAGATCTCTTCCCTCTGTCCTTAGTGTGCCAAAGGTCACAGCACTCTTAGATCCAGAACACATTTCTGTCTCAGATAAGGCTGTATAACAAGCCCATTCATCTCGAAAAACAGACATCTAGCCTCCTTGACCTGGAAAATTCTGTTGTGGACATTGTTTCCTTCTGTCCTCAGTGGGCTGAGGCTCAGAATGCTCTTAGAGGAGGATGAAATGTGCTTTTTTCTCAGACAAGGTTATTAGCAACAAATTGTACATATGTGAAAATTTTAGAGGATGTGGCTTATGAAGAATTCATATATACACAAATATATGCATATATTATGTACATATATGTATATATGCACATGTACATATATGAATATATTCACACACACATATAGTGTAGGATGAGAAGGCTTCTGATTTTCATCCTAATCATTATACTATTATTAACAACTCATTTCATTCTCCTTCAATGGTTTAATTTTTGCAAATTGAGTGTTTACACATTGATTCAGCAATATAGATGATTCGATATTATGTTGATTTTAGGTACATCTTATGTTGATTATTTTATACTTTAAATAGAAAATATCAATGCATGACTCATGTAACAATCTATTTAATTTACTTTCCCCCTAGCTTTTTTGAGAAATATCTAATAAAAATTAACCGGGAAACATATTTTCTAGTTTCAAATACCTTGACAACTTTATGGCATTAATAATCTCGTGTTAAAGAGAGACCACAGGAAACACACAGTTTTCCAAGTTAGAGTAAAAGAGGCTATGTGTAAGTAGAGAAGGGTGAGGCATCAAGTCTCACTTGAGGATTAATGAGACATAGGTGAGCTTAGAGGTGATGATGTGTATTCTGAATATCAGTGGTAGAAGAAGAAACACAGGAAAAGTCTATCCGAGTGATGTGCAGATATGTCTGACCAGAAGACTGTAATGTTAGGACAGTTGATGGAAAGTGCGTTGTAACTGCTTCATACTGGTCTGAGGGATTTCCTCAGATCCTGCAGACAGACCTTGTTTTAAAAATGAGTTGGGAAGTTGGGAAGTGGTAGTGCATGCTTTTATTCCCAGTACTTGGAAGGCAGGCGGATCTCTGTGAAATCGAGGCTAGCCTGATCTAAGAAGCAAGTTCCTGGATAGCCAGGGTTACACACAGAGAAAACAAAATAAACAACAACAACAACAAAAAAAAAAAACAAAAAGAAGAAGAAAAAGAAGAGAAAGAAGAAGATGAAGTGAAGAAGAAGGAGAAAGAAAGAAAGGAAGGAAGGAAGAAAGAAAGAAAGAAGAGAACAAAAAAAGAAAACAAAGAAAGAAACCAGTGAAGCCTAGTGGAATTTTAGTTATGAAGTCAATACAGGTCTTCAGTTCCTGCCCCAGTTTACACACCTTTCCCTGTGTTTACTTACACTCTACAAGGAGTCCAGAGTCACAGTGAGAAGCCATTAGATGAGCCTGTCACAGAACATGAGCTAGGAGGCATGTGTTGTCCACTTGAAATATCTGTGATCCGTGGGATTATTTTTAGAAAGATCTTGGGAATCCATAGGCTGCTCCCTGAAATTTCTTCAGATGTTCATTGTAGTGATGCGTGATGGCATCTGACCCTATTAGTGGGTCATGTTAACAATGCCATGTTGATGGAGAAGATGTGATTTCAACAGGGATATGTCTTCTGAGCATCACAACCCACAGCAACTCTCAATTAGTTTATAAACTCACAGTTCCTCAATGTCTGTCCAAGGCAAAATGAAACTGTTTGAGACTCTTTGGGTTTAGGTCAACCTGTGCATCTTTTCTATGAGACAAAATCATACTTTTTATAACTAAGCCTGAGGGAGTCTCTTTTGAGAAGGTTATCATTTTATTAAGATTTTTTTTACACTTATTTACTTACTGTCTGTGGGGTGAGAACTCACGTGGAGATCAGAGTTAAGCTAACTGCAGTCTGTTTGTTCCTCCTTCTGCTATGTGGCTCCTGAAAGTTGAACTTAGGCGATCAGGTGTGGTGGTAACATCTCTCCCACTAAGCCATCTTCTTGTTCTTCATCTGTCACATTTCAATTATCAACTGTCTTTCTCTGTGCACAATTCGTTTTCTTGACATTTTATCTCTTAAGCAGCCTTTCTCTCTTGTTTTCACTCCAATTCTCACTATGTGAATTCACTGCTATTCCTTCCTGAGGTGCCTTATCATTCCCTCTGAATGAGATTGTTTCAGAAGACTGTATAAGCCTGTCATATGAGAGATGCCTTTGTGATGTGTCCAGTGCAAAAGTAAGAGAATAGAAGCATGTAGTGGGAACAGCAGCATAATTTGAGCTGCTTCTTCTTCTTCTTCTTCTTCTTCTTCTTCTTCTTCTTCTTCTTCTTCTTCTTCTTCCTCCTCCTCCTCCTCCTCCTCCTCCTCCTCCTCTCCTCCTTCTCCTCCTCCTCCTCCTCCTCCTCTTCTTCTTCTTCTTCTTCTTCTTCTTCTTCTTCTTCTTCTTCTTCTTCTTCTTCTCTTCCTTCTCCTCCTTTGTTCACTTTGTATCAAGGATCTGTTCTCTTTGCAATTGCTACAAACTGGAGTCAGAGTTTTGTTTAGTCAAGACTCTTGGGTAAATCTCACAGCATCATGGGTAAATGACATATGATTTATGGGTCTCAAAGTAAGCAGTTATTTAATTTTTCTTCATTCTTGGTGCACAGGATGAGCAGCATGTATCACCCTTTGTAGGTGCAAAAGACTCAGATTCAGGCAGGTAAAATGGAAGACTACTCCCACAACGACAGGACAAGTCCTGCTTAGGCTTGGATATGCAGAGAAAGCATGAGGCACTGATCAAAGAAATCACCAACCAGTGGTATAAAACCTTGGAAAGACACTTGAGGTATCGAGTATGTTTGTCATATTGGCTTCATATTGGTCATGAGCATGATCAACTATCACATGTGTACTATATATGGGTACAGTGGAACATATATGGCTTTGCATGTACTACAGGGGTACTGTAGTAACACACTCAGCATTTGGTCTTCTAAATATGTATTCAAAATTATTGTTGCTTTTAAGCTATATAGTATGTATATTTATATGTATTTTTACACATGCATCCATATAATGATAGACATTGATGTCTCCTATGTATTAAAAAAGTTCAAAAATGACTGAATTCTACCAATGGGAAGATCTCAACATTTAAAAATAAACTCAGAGATAGCATATACCATGAACAATTTTTAAAAATGATTTATTGACTTTACATACCAGCCATAGCCCCCTCCCACCTCTCCTCTCGCTCCCTCCCTCCTTCCCTGTTTCCCCTATCTCCTACTCCTCAGAGAAGGGGAGCCCCCACCCACCCCAGCATATCAAGTTGCATCAGAACTGAGCACATTCTCTTCCCCTGTGGCCTGGAGAGAGAGGCCTGCCAGGGGAGAGTGCTTGAAAAGCAGACAACAGAGTCCATGTCAGAGTCAGCCCTCATTCCCCTTACTAGGGGACCCGTATGAGGACCAAGCTGCTTATCGATTACATCTGTGTAGGGGGCCTAGGTCCAGCCCATGAACGGTCCTTGGTTGGAGCATCGGTCTCCTTGGGCTTTATTAGTTGGCTCTGTTGGTCTTCTTGTGGTTTCTGTCCCCTCTGAGTCCTTCCATCCTTCCCTCAACTCTTTCACAAGAATCCCTGAGCTCCACCCAATGTTTCACTGTGGGTCTCTATTATTTTACCATGAATAATTTAACACAAGAGAAAACTTTGAATGAACTCCTGAGATGTGTTCAGTCAGTCTGGCACCCTCAGCACATTGGCTGTAGCTTCACTCAGACCAACTCTGTCCTCGTCTCCTCTTGAACTCAATTCACTGGACGCATGATAAGGCCAACTCACTTTCTCCATAAGTGCCCCAATGTAGGGGATTCACAGAGTCTTCCTCCATGAGGGTGACAATTCCCCCCGAATCACACAAAGAACCGACTGTCCAATCCACAGGCATCCTGGACCCACAGGGTTGGGTCCAGGTTCCTCACTTTCTGAGCACAGCAGGCTCCAGCGTTAGAACACAAAACCCCCTTGTTCCATGAACTTAGTAACTTAGGACATGCCTGCCTCTTTTCTTTCCCGACCAGTGAAAGGTAAATATTCAAGCAGATGGGAAGCAGGAGAAGACAGCAGGGCCCCTTCATCATTATCAGCTGGAAGGGAGAGCTGTCACTGAACACACAGACCAACGTCATGGTGGAAGCTGTGAGGACAGAGGAACATCAAAGGGATCTCGAGGGCATCTGTCTCTCCCAGTCCCCATCAAAGAGTGGCTTCTCTAACCGTGGGGCCTGTCTCTGCACCTTCTCATGACAGCCCTATAAAAGCAGGCTGCCTGCTCACTGCCCACACATCGAGCTCCTGCTCACCACTCCTCCAGCTGACTCCAGCCATGAAGACGCTTGTCCTCCTCTCTGCCCTTGCCCTGCTGGCCTTCCAGGCCCAGGCTGATCCTCTCCCGGAAGCAAATGAGGGGACGAGCATTGAGGAGCAGCCAGGGGAAGAGGACCAGGATGTGTCCATCTCCTTTGGAGACCCGGAAGGGCTTGCTCTTCAAGATGCAGGTGAGTGGTGGTGCCCAGTGTGATGCTGGCTTGGAGACTCCTGAGAGAGGGCTGAAGGCATGCCATGGAAGCCTGTCCAGAGCAGTCTAGTTCAGGAAGTTGTTCCTTTGGATCCCCTAGGCTCTTGACTATCATATTCATATTCATAGAAGTAACAGAGTCCAAAAGGTGTAATTTTTGGCTCTCGGTTAAGTTTCTTAATCTAAAAATTTATCTGTGGATTAGTTTTAAAAGATACAACATTGATTAGTATTCTGTATATCTGGTTAGTAACATTACTATAGGAAGGAAAATCTGCTTTGCTTAAAAGACTAGATCTAGGCCAGGCCATGGTGGTGCACATGTTTAATCCCAGCACTTGGGGAGGCAGAGGTAGGTATATCTCTGTGAGTTTGAGGCCATGTGGGTCTACAAATATGAGTCAAGGATAGCCATGGCTGTTACACAGAAAAGCGTTGTCTCAAAAAAGCAAAAAACAAAACAAAACAAAACAAAACAAAACCATGTATATATATATATATATATATATATATATATATATATATATATATGAGATATAATATATATGTGTATGTATGTATGTATTGGAACCTGTTGGCAATGTATGAATTTGTTGGGGTCAAGAAAGCATAAAAAATATGAAGGATTATGAAATGGATATTGAGTCCTGTGTATGAGCAATCCTTGTTAAAGATCTTATTTCCAAGTGTTCAGAGTTGATCATGGCTGTGTCATGACCAATACAGCAGACCTACTCTGCACCCTGTGCATCTTCATAGGATGGTATACTATCATGTATTGCTGGTCTCCTTACTTAATGCCCAATGCTCTTTCCGCATCCCTAGCCTCAAGAAGGAAGGAGACATGCTCCTGCAAAAGAACCTGTGCAATATTTGAGCGTCCCACTGGGGTCTGCATAAATTTTCCAAGACACTACATATGCTGCCATGGAGCTCAGAACACAGAGACATCATGACCATGTGCTCAGAGACGTCGCAATCTATCATTACCCTTTAACTTAGCCTCAATAGTTTTTCCTTATCCAATAAATTCCTTGCAGAGAAAAAAAAATCTGATTTTATGTTTCTTTGATGCTTCCTATGCAGCTCAGTTGAGACTCCTCTGAAACAAGTATATTATGGTTTGCTATTGTTTTTCAATTAAATGTTTAAGCTATCTATATGCCTGCAGGTGGTGTTGCAGGAGGAAACCTTATGCCCTTCTGGTAGGTTGCAAGTTAGTGTATCTGCTGCTGGGATTGGCAATTCATCCTGAAAAGACTAAAAGTGGAACAACCATATGACTTAGCTATCCTTTTTTCTGGCTATAAACTGTAGAGGAGCTTTAATCCTGCAACATGGCTACTCTGGCAAAAAATCACATCCAAAGACCTTCTAGGTCTATGTGATCTGCCTGAAATGCAGGCACACCACACGCCCTAATCCTTCTGACTGGTGTATAGAAATGCCCTTGGTACACACTTTTAATCCCAAGCAACGATGTCTAATTGAGGGACAGACAAAGTGGCGAATCAGAGAAGGATTTGACACAATAGGATATGCTCAACTCTCACAGGAACAGCACAGGAAAGAGAGGAGATTTAGGAGAGCACAGGGAGAGGCCGTGGAGTTGAGGTGACGTCAGTTCATCAGTTGGGACAGTCAGCTGGCAGTGAGATGAGAGGCAGTTCAGTTGGTGGCAGTTCAGTTTGTAGAGCTGAGAGGCAGTTTTTACTGAGACGGTTTTTACAGAGATGGGTTATAGAGAGAACAAGCTAGACACAGGTATAGACAGAACAAGCCAGAGAAGGAGAGTTTGTTTTACTCTCTATGGTTTTGCTCAGTTTCCATGTCAACTGGTTGCTTGTTCCACCTCTTGACCTAGAATCAGCTTTATTTAATCCTGTTTACAAAACCATAACTAGAAACATTTTTTTTCTAGTAAGCAATAGAATCTGGGGGGGGGGGAGAAAGGGGGTGGGGGTCACAGTATAATAAAATATTCTGCAAAAGAAGGGGCTCCAAACACATGGCAATGATTAAGTAATTGCTCTGCTATGGCCAGTACATGTTGTGCATATATATTAAAAGGTCATCTTGTGCCTCATCACTAAGTCAATGATTATGCTAATGAAAGCTCTAAGCTTGAAAATGTTAACCACCCTACTTAATCATTACACAGAACATACATAAATCAACATTCTGTACTTCATAAATATTTACAATGAAAATATAAATTAGTAAAAATAAAATGTAATATAAATTTATTACATTTGGTAGTGTTCTTGTTTTGTCTGATAGGACAATTAGTCTAGTCAATAGGACCATCTGCGCTGTCTTTGCTTCAGCCTCCTCAGCTGCATATGGCATCAATAGAAGATCCAAGTTTGTTCCACAGTCTTATTTAAGGGACTATGAAGTCAAGCCACAGGCAGATCCAGGTGCCTTGTGGGAGGGGAACAGGTGAATGTCCTTTCCAAAGGGGTGGGTGGCAGACCTCCCAACCTACAGGGACAGGTATGAGAAGCAAGCACAGCTTCCTTTTCTCCACCTACCTGTAGACAGTCTCCTCTGTCTGAAGGTCTGATCCTTTAGTGTCCTGTACTTTCTAAGGCATCAATATGAGCTGTTCCTGACCATCAGAAAGCAGAGAAACCCTGTTCCAATAAGGAGCATGTTAAAACCAGGACCCAATGTATATGGAATACCAGTCTATGGTTAACGTTTAAACTTTGGACTTCCTAAAAACTCATCCTTATAGAAAAGGAGTAGTATAATTTTGGGAGTCAGAAATAGAAAGTATCCCTAACCCCAAACATCTTGCGCTAGGTAGTTATGTGTCGGAGTTTGGGGACTACAGTGCCCAGATCTTTGGATAAACACCTTCCTGGGAGTAAGTTTTGTTAAATGAAATTAATGTTTCATTGACCGAAGCTTGAGAGAAAAAGATTTTATTCTGCAGTGTGCATTGGCTGCATCCAACAGCTAGAGCCACCATAGCACAGACTCCATGGAGTAAATGAGGATTCTTGCCAGCACACAGCTTTTCAAATTGAACTGCACCTGGTTCCTGAAACCCAGGCCAAAGGGACTTGTATTCTTTGTGGACTTCAAAAAATTAGGTCTAGCCTTTTATTTCTGAGCTTAAATGGAGAAATTAATGATATAATGGAGAAAGGAGCCATAATCAGTATGGCTGTACCAAGAAGACCAGGGGCATCGGGCATGCCCGACTCATGTCTGAGACATTGACAGTCGCTTTGGTCTTTTACAGAGGAAGAGTTAGGGAAGAAGTGAAAGGCGTGCATAATATTAGTCTTGGACTAAGAGTGGCCCATTTGATCACTGCCTCCATCCTCATTCTAGATTCTAGAATCTGGAAATTTCTGGAAGGTGGCTCTGGAGAAGTTGTGGTCACAATCATTGTCTGTGGTACCAATGTTTCTCAGAGATGAGTGTTCTTGTAACAGGTGAGGTGAAGCCTCATCATGCAGTTATCTGACTACAAGATTTGCTGTTTCTCAAATCCAGGGTGATGCCGATTTACAGCAATGGCTGGGGGCTTGTACCTTGAAGGACTGGTTGTAAAACCTGACAATAAAATCCTTTACTTACTCTTGGCTCAGTGTCTTGTTTTGAATAGGAAGATTACTCACTCTAGATGAATCTTCCTTGAATGATCAGCATGCCTACATATAGAGTTGAGATGGATCAAAATAAGAGGTGGGTACAAAATGAAGGCGTGGATGCCTGGTGTTATCTTGCTTTTAGCTCCCCACCAAGTATCTGTAGGGCCAATAGAAGACCATGTACCAAAGTTCTTAGTCCCTGTTATGCAACCTTCCCATGAGTCTCCTGCCTGGCAGCCTCCCACCTACCCTGGCAGATCTTTACATTTCAGACTTTTCATGCTCCCACAATCTCATGGCCTGAGTCCCCAAATAAAGGAATTGGTTCTCTTTCTCTGGAAAACACTGACCGATGAGTATCTAGTGTTGAACAAATGGCATGAGGACACTGTGGTGGGCTTCATCCACAGGGCCAAACTGCTGCTGTCTGATTCTGCAGAGCACTTGGCCTTCTCAACAGTCCAGGGGATTCCCAAAGCTTCCTGCATCCACTTCCTTCCCAGAAATATAAGCAAAGTCTATAGACGAAGTCCGGTGATAACAACAGATCACACAGGCCTGAACTTCACTTTAGATTTACATAGAGACAAGCTGGGCCAAAGAGTGGAACAAGCTGAGGTATCTATGGTCAAAACAAAAACAAAAACAAAATCAAAATCCCAGGTCCCTTAAACTACGAGAATCAAGACAGTGGGGCTATAGTTGGGAGCAGAGGGGTGGGAGGGGGGCCTTGGGGGGCAGCGAATTGTGAGAACTGACTTGGGAGAGAGCCCCTCCCACATATCACTTCTGAAGAGACCTGGAAAGAGGTGATGATGAGTCCCCAAAACCTTGGCTGGCTGGTGGTTTAATAGCTTCCCTTGCCTCCATCCTGAGGTCCCCTCCACTACTTGAATGTCCCCACACGGAGTGAGTACACTTCTCTTTACTCAGCACCCACTTCCCGTCTGAGGTTGGAGGATGAAATAAATAGTTTGATGGGTGAAGTCTCCATGGAGCTTGGGTCTACCTTCTCAGTGCCGCAGCATCGTTACTCTTATCAAAAGGAGATGAAATAAGGGCAAGAAACAAAAAGAGAGCTAAGATAGGTCAAGAAATGAAAGCGGTTAGTACAATGGACACCAGAAGCCCAGGTCACCTTGATAGATTGAGCATCTAATTCAAGATGAGAAAAATCCAAGTCCCTTTTGGTCTTCAGCATGGAATAAAGCAGTGGGCAGCAGCCAGGCATGTGAGCACCATGCTAGGGGAATTTCAAAGGTGAAGGTAATGTTCACTTAAGAGCACCGAAGCATTATACATGTCAGACACATGTAGGTGGGGAAATATTGGTTATATTTCACAAACTTCAAAAACAATTGGGCCAAGTTTTGCCTGATCAAATTTTGAAGCAAGTACAATGATTCCCAGACAGGAACCTCTAAGAGTACTTGAATATTAGAGGGAGGCATAAGGAGGGCACATAGTTTGTGCTAATCAAAGAGGACAGGGGTGAGTTGGAAAAATAAGGATGAAGGAGACCTTGCAGGCTGGGGGCTGTGCTCTGGTCTACCAGTAGAGGGCAGCAAAACACCTTAGCACATTCTCAGGACTTCCGGTCCTTCATCTGCTGAAATGGCTTTTCTATACACTATCCAAATATTTTAGCCAAATACCATAGATTTCACTGAAGACCAGAGACTTTTAGAGAAAACAGTGGGATTTGAGTCTCAAGGAACCAGCTAGCTTGGCAGTACTCACTAGTCCTTGTTAGCCCCACCTTTAGACCTCTCTCTCTCTCTCTCTCCTGTCTCTCTCTGTCTCTCTCTGTCTCTCTCTCTCTCTCTCATTTGCTAAACTATAGACTTTATTTAATTGCATATAAAGTCTTGTTTTATCCTATTCAATAATCATAAGATTATAGCAAAGAGGAAGGAAAACAGTATCAGTGCAAATATCTGCTCTATTTTTTTGGTTTATTTTTAAGTTTTATTTTATTTATTATTAGTGTTGGAGAAGGAATAGCATGGAGATCAAAGAGCAACTTTTTCCTCCTTCCACCTTATGAGTTTTTCAGGAATTAGACTTAAATCACCAGGATTGCATGGCAAGTACCTTTATCCACTTTAAACAGAGGATTACCATTCTGTCTGCTTCCTTCCTCAGTTGTAACTAAGCCATTTTTATGCACTGCTCAAAAACTTTTGACAAATCACTCAATAGAGTTATATTATTATCATTATATTGCTTTTAAAATAAATTTTATTTTATTTTATTTCATGAATTTTATTTCACTGACCCATTAATGTTAAAATATTAAGTTTAACAGAGAAATTTAATGAATGTTAAAATTATAAACAAAACTAGTTCTTTCAAAAACACATTCTTACATTATTAATGCTGTTTTGACAAACTAAGCTTAATGCCATGACCTATGACCAACAAACATCTTGTGCCATGTGTGACTCATGCTGTGAATCCAATAGCTCTCGAATCACTCATAATGAACTCGCTCATTATGGACCAGAGGCAAAGAGTTTGCAAGTCAACTTTGGTCCACATCCAAACATTGGGTGTCATTGCTTCCAAGGATGCTCCCTGAGCTGCTGGTCATTGAACTGACTCTCCTGTGATGGCCCACATGAACTACTTTCTCCTTCAACTAGAGCTGCTGTAACAAAACATACCATACAGTGAGTGTCTTAACGAGATTTATTTCTCACAGTTCTGGAGGCTGGGAAATCCAAGATCAAGGAACTTTCCAGGCTGATTCTCCAAAGAAGCCTGCCTCCTGGCTCTAAATTGGAACCTTCCTGCATCCTCAGTTGGTGAAAGAGAGTGAGCCGGGACTTTTGTGACTTTTTAAAAAATATATTTTATTAATTTATTCATATTACATCTCAGTTGTTATCCCATACCTTGTATCCTCCCATTCCTCCCTCCCTCCCATTTTCCCCTTACTCCCCTCCCCTATGACTGTGTATGAAGGGGACCTCGTCCCCCTGTATATGCTCATAAGGTATCAAGTCTCTTCTTGGTAGCCTGCTGTCCTTCCTCTGAGTGCCACCAGACTTCCCCATCCAGGGGACATGGTCAAATATGGGGCATCAGAGTTCGTGTGAAAGTCAGTTGTGACTTCTTTTTCATCAGGGTGCTCTCCCATCAGGACATCCTGTAGTTCTAGTCACCTCCCAAAGGTCCCACCTCCAGTGCCATCCCCTTGAGAGTGAAGGCAAGACAATCCAGCCCATAACAGTAACCTTCAAGATCCCATCACAGGAACCTGGAAAGATTGGGAAGAGCACTGTCTGGAGATGGATCTTGAGGGCATCTGGAGAGAAAACAGTTGATGAAGTTCATCCTGTGGACAGCACTGTCATTCCATCAAGAACACAGGAACTACCTGGGAATTCAGAGCACAAGTGTCAGAGAAGAGCTCCTCCTCCTCTATTTCCTTTGACTCTGGAGGCACCCAGGGACCGAGTCTTCTCTCTCCATTCCTCTAGGATGAGGTTGTTTTACCAAGACATGGAGAGATAGGCTCCATTGCAGAAGCTGGACTTCCTCTCTGAATTTTTCCCTAATTACTATTTGCTATCTCATATTCCATCTGACTTTAGAAAACAAAGATTAGTGATCTTAGGACATTCTTACTTTATGTATTGATATGCCAAAGGTACCCATAGTCCTTATGTCTGCCAGCTCATCTTGATCCCCCAGAAGGGGAAATGAGAGAAAACATTTTGCTTGTATATTAATCAGTCTCCACAATGGTGAACAGGCCACCAAGCTCCTTGGTAACTGTGTGGCTGCAGACAATGAGCTTCCTTTTGATTCTACATTCCCGTGCAGAAGCCAGGTTTCTTTGACCTGGGTGGTCATCACTATCCATGTGTGACCTCCATGTTGTCCTGATGGCATGTAGATAGCAGGAAGGGATGGAGCCACAGGTCCCAAAGCATTCATCCGCTGTAATAAGGCCTATTGTGCATGAGATGGCCCAATCTCACATGTCATGCATGAGAACTAGTAACCCAGACAATACGGAAACTGTGCGGCAAAGGAAGCTTGCTTTGTGCCAAAGAATAGGAAGCAGGTTACTTAGCAATCAGCTGATCACCAAACATCTTCCTTTTGACAAAGATCACACTTGTCCCTTTCCCTAAGGAGAAAAATCTAAGTTTCATTTACCTTTGTGTCTAGGACAGTGTTTCTCAACCTGTGGGTCATGATATTCTGCACATCAGATATTTACAGTATGATTCATAACAGTAGCAGAATTACAGATGTGAATTGGCGATGAGACAATCTTATGGTGTGGGGGGGG
The DNA here is from genome assembly GCF_964271855.1 of Acomys minous. Lineage (NCBI taxonomy): Eukaryota > Metazoa > Chordata > Mammalia > Rodentia > Muridae > Acomys > Acomys minous. Next base: position 12,871,778 of record NC_140497.1, on the reverse strand, counting down.
TCACTACAACATGAGGAACTGTACTAGAGGGTCACGGCATTAGGGAGGCTGAGAACCCCTGGTCTAGGGAGAGCTCACCCACCTCATTATGAAGTCTGCAGGTGGCTTGTTGTGGCTCAGGAATACAGAAGTAAACAGAGTGGGCACATACAAGGGAATGGAGTGCCTAGGTTTGTGGTTTGTCCTGCAAGCATAGCTCCCGTCGGGGTAGGTCTGGCTTCCACTCCATTCTCCAGCTTAACAATGGATGATCGCTGACACTTAGGTCATGCTTAGGCGTGCCCGGTTTCAGTTGGCATATTATCGATCTACTCCTTGGGACAGTTCTACAATGCAGGCTCTGGGAGTATTTTGTTTTGTAGGTTAAAAAAAAAATCCTGACTCATACAATAAGTAAGTAAATTGTGTTTTCATCTTGAAAGCAGGACTGGGGCTTGAAACTCACTCTGCCTGTTTCTAAGGCCTGCTTGCCATAAAATGCAGCCTTGTTTGGGTTAATCTGCTCAGGACCTGTGGGTTTTAAGGAACCCCAGAACTGAATGAAGGATGAAGCACGTTCCTCAGACACACTTCCCCCAAACGAAAACACATGCATGAAGTCACCTTTCCCGGTGATACTTTAATAGCAGCCAGCAGGTCCTGACAGGCTGGTTAGGGAGTGTGCATACATGACTCCTTCTTTACCCCAGAGCCTTGCCATGCCAACCTCCCCAGTGTGTATCAACTAAGTATAGCACAAGACTGTGCATCGCTAGTCACTGGAACGTGAGCTCTAAGAGGGGCATTTGATGAGCTATTTGATACCTCACTAGCCAGGACTTGCATCTCATTTTTCCCCCTGAAGCCAGGAACTAAAATATCAACCCCTCAACTCTTTGTGGAGCATATGCTTTCTTGATTCTGGGACTAAAACAATGAACAAAGACGCTTTGTAAAAAACATTCAGCAGGTGTACAGTTTGTCCCTTATCTTCCCTGCCCCTTTCCCAAACGATTTCCCATACATTTATTAAAACAAAACATTGGATCATATCCTCCTTGGAACTCCAGGTCGTATCCCATTGTCTTTAGGAAGTATTTCAGACTCCTTAAATGCTTTGAAGTGGCTCCTGTGTTGCGGGTCTCAGTCCGCTCTGGTGCTCATTTGTGGTGTGCTTCTAGCTTACCCTCTGTCTTTAAGTTTTGCCCTAGATGTTGCTCAGCCAGGTTTCTGTAGGACCAATACCTGCACACTTCCATGGACACTTTCTGCAAAGTTTGGAGAAAGCGAACACAGTGGCCATGGATGCCATGGCCTCCTCCTTGCAAAGCTGAGTGAGGGCTGCTCCCATCTGTCCCCTGCACTAGCTGAGTGAAGAACATGCTAAATCCACTGCGGGCCTTTTAGGTGCTCCATTTGCAAAGACATCATGTCTCCGGGGAGGGACTATCAAACTTTTATCAAGTAGTCACATGGATACTTCTCGTTTCCCAATTCCATGCCTTAAAATACGTGATGGATGGGCAGGGCTCTCTCTGGACTCTTAGCTATTGTCTTTGAAGAACCTCTGCAGAGATCAAATGCCCTCAGCCACTACTTCCCCATCAACAAGCCCTGTTTTATTCCTGACCTCATAGAACAGATGGCAAGTACATAATCTTTGCTCTAAAATATCCTCATGGACTTGTTTAAAACTTTCCCTGTGATTCTGAACGATTTCAGCACCAGGGACTTCTTCCGGCTTGCTTGTTGTGTTGCCCTAAGTTTATGGGGAAGTAGTTAACAGGGAAGTGTGTGTCTGACTGAGCACACTTCTGCAATAACTTATGAAATTGTCTAGAATGACACTTCCGATCATGATTGGCTTTGTTGTTTGTCTTTATTTTTGGTTTTACGTCTTTTCTGGCAACTGAACATCTAAAATTGTAATAGCAATGTCTTATCTTTATTTTTAATTTTTTATACCCTGCTCAGTAAATCCTGGAATAGTACATAGAGAAATGAATTGGTTTAAGGTCCTCCCTCCCTCCTAGGCCTCCTCTGTGAAATGAGGCAGAGGAGAAGACGTTGGCCACGGTTTCCACTATACTCTTTAGTATCTTATACTAGACACAACTGTGTTTCCAAGTCTTTGGAGATGGAGTCTTGGCTCCCGAGTTTATTTATATAACAATTACTCAAACAGAAGGGCATGCAGAAGGAAGGAGTTAGAAGTCCCGGCTCATGTATGCTGAGAAGTTTATGAATGTCTGAATCTTCAAAGAGAATTCAGCACCTAGAAGTTGCTAGTAGACAATGCAGACAGGTCACCTGACCCAAGTGACAGAGAGAGATTTGCCTTACTGCTCTGGAGTCCAGACTGGTCTCGGTTGCAGCACGTGAGAAAAAAAAAATGTGACCAGGGATCTAATCACATGCTTGAAGCTGTAAGTTTGGTAATTTTCCAGGCAGTATCTCTAGTTCACTCTACTAGCCACAGAAGCTAGATTTTTCTGAACTGCTGGGGACATGGGCCTGGCCAAACAAAAGCAAACCCCAGACACAGCTGGCCTTAGTTTATCACATCTGCACCACGACACACCAGCGAGCTGATGTCACCACCATCTCCCCAGGAGGAATCAGAGATGCACAGATGCAAAGTTCTGCTGTCTATAGGCTCCTTCTTCAACTACCCGAGGGTGTGCAGTGAACCCAGATACTGTCCTAGGCTGTTCACTATGGACCATTGGCTACAGGTGACTGGCAGGCACTAGAATGCCTGAATGCTTGAATAAAGCTGAGGCTAAGAGGAAATACCAGCCTCAGTGTGTGTGTGTGTGTGTGTGTGTGTGTGTGTGTGTGTGTGTGTGTGTGTGAATGCTGCTTATGAACTCACACATTACTACCATGTAGACATGTATGTGTGCATGTGCTCACATGTCTGTGTCTGCATGTGGACATTGCCACAATCAAGTATACCGTATTGCCCTGGCTTGGAGTTCTGCACAGAAGGATACCAAGCTCACAAGAGGGCTGCTAACCTTTCCAAATTTCTCAAGGGTTCCTTATATAGACTGAGAATGTGACCACATCATGGTATGGTTAAGGGGAAGGTTTACTGTAGATATGAGAGAGAGAAAGAGAGAGGGGGGGGGAGAACACAGCCAGAGGCATCTGAAAGAATCCAGAGCAGAGAGAGAAAGTAGTAGACTGAACATAACCAACTAACCAGGAGAGAAGCAGGAGAGAGAGAGAGAGACAGACACACACACACACACACACACACACACACACACACACACACACACAGAGAGAGAGAGAGAGAGAGAGAGAGAGAGAGAGAGAGAGAGAGAGAGAGAGAGAAGACAGACAGAGACAGAGACACACAGATAGAAAGAGAAAGGAGGAGGGAAAGCAGAATGAGGGAGAGAGGAAGACAAGAAGAGAGGGCAACAGAGGAAGTCTAGCGGAAATAGCAGGGTTATAAAGAGAGTGAGTAGCTGTGCAGGGAAGCCCCTGACCTGGAGAAGTTTAGGGTAGGGAGGAGATGAAAAAAATCTTAGATTCTACATGGACTCGTAACAGGTACTTGGGACACTGAGGGATCTTGGTGGTCAGCGTGCCCTTTGGTATGCTAACAAGCACCACAGGTAGCCTTTGCCCCTTCTACCAGTGATAGAAGGGATACAATATCTTTTTTTTTTTTTTTTTTTTTTTTTTTTTAGGAGAATCTGCTTCAGGAGTTCCTGAGAAAGGCTGGCTTTTGTCTAATAGCTAGCATTTGTGGAAATGGAGTTTCCTTTGGACTGGATACTCCCCACATTGGCAACCTCACTCAACATGGGCAAAGGAACTAGACAGCATCAGGGAGGGGTGGTTAATGGGTATTTCTGAATGGATGGGCACAGAAATACTTAGATGATAGTATGTAACAGAAACATTAAAGTCTTTGATGTTCAACATCTAATCGCTTTAGCTGTTTGAACATATGCAGTACAGCCTTCAAATGCCCACTGTTAACAGTTTGCATATTCCTCAGTTGATAGGACGTATGAGAGCATAAGGTTTGCCATTTATTATTATTATTTTAGTGGTGGCTGTTCTTATCTCCAAAAGAAAGGCAGTCACCCTGTGTTATGACCTTCAACCTGCTCTTATCTCACTGTGGTGTGAGTAGGCTTCTGTTTTTGTTTTCAGGCACTTGAGGGTTTCAGCTGCTTGTGGGCAGAGACCAAAGCTTTTTATCTCTGAAATCCTCAAGCTGAGGCCCTGTGGTTGTCTGTTGAGTGAGTAATAAGACTATCAGCTATGCACAGCTGGCTGCATTATTAACCCTCTTTGATAAGATAAAACGACCACAGGCTCCATTGTTTCCAACTGAGACACACTGTATGCAATATACTTTTCTAGAATCCAGGTTTGTCATGACACAGGTGGCAGATGATGTGGCTGTCACACCCTTTAAAACAGGATAATGCTTTATAGCATGATGAAAGGGACAACTTTTCTTCCCAGCTGGGGTTCCCAAATCTCAGATCCAATGACTTGCCAGGTCAGATAATCCTCTGCGGTGGGAAGCTGCTCTGTGCCTCATGGGCACTGTTACCCTTAACCTTAGGCTATCAGATGCCATTGGCATTGCCCTACCAGATGTTATGCCAAAAATGTCTTCAGACATTGACAGAACAGCTAGACGGAAAAAAGGAAGAGAAAAAAGAAAGGAAAAAAAAAACAAGAAAAGAAAAAAAAACAAGAAAAGAAAAAAAAGGCACTATTCTAACTCATGTAAAGATTTGGGGAAGTTTGAGAACAGGTGTATGTGTCACCCCTCAACAAACGACTTCTTTGTGCAACAGCGAGAGCTCGTGACTGAAACCACCATTGATCGAAAGGCAGAGAACAAGTGACTGTATGATACCCAGCACAACTGATCCATCTGCTCCTAGCAGCTAAGATTCAGAGATCATAGTGGAAAAGAGGGCAGGAATATTGTAAGAGATAGAAGAACATGGAGTTTCCTGTGAAATTGTGAATTGTGCCTCTTACAATGTCAGAGAAGCTGTATTCATGAAGTCACATCAACATGGCTGCCTACACACCCTGAAGAAGGACAACATGAGACATGTTAACATGAGAGGTAGAGATCTCACGGGGCCTCAAATCTAAACAAGGAACTCCTGGTAACTAAAGAATGCTGAGAGTGGGAAAAGCAGTCTTCTCCATGGAAGGGGGAGTGGGAAATAAATTAATTTCATTTTAATTTTTAAAAAAGGAAAAGGAAATTCAAAAGATACATACATTCAGTTAACAGGAGGAATAAGTTCAAGAGATCTACCATAAAATGTGGTCACTAGTTAGTAAATAGTTAGTAGTTACCCTGAAAAATGCTTAACAGATGATCTTAAGTGTTTTTATGACAAAAAGGAAGGATGTAATGTGATGGCCACATTCAGTAGGTTGAGGTGGCTCCTCCTTGATGTATGCTTACTGTAAACAACTATGAATCCACCATTAGATTTTAGAGGTAGCATAAAAGGCAGAAGACAGAAACGAGGCAGGAGTCTGATCTCTAACAGATGGGACTCTGCTTATTGCTGCACACAGCGAGGGGCAGCCTTTTTCTTGGAGAAAGTTGAGAGGTCTACCAAGGGAAAAAGCTGGCTGTGACCCTTAATAGGGGTAAGGTGGGGGCCTGGAGAGTGGGAAACTGTTGCAGCCATGGGAGCTGCATGTAGGTCTGAAGCCTCTCTTTTCTGGAACTCTCTGCTTCAAGCAAGACAGATTATCTTGAGAGATAGGCTACCTGTACAAACATTCCTTTCTAGACTGAGAAGCATGACAGATTATTTTAAGAGATAGGCTGTTTTTCTATAAACATTCCTTTCTAGGTGGGCCCAGAAAGGTCATCTGTACTCCTATAGGAATCCGGTTTTACACAGGCCTCTATCAGCTGCCATGAACAGGTACCATTTTCACCTTTAATATAAGAAACTATTTTCTTTTGAAAAATCAATTAGGCTAAATGTATTAAAGGTAGATTTCCTATATGGCTGTTCTCTGGGATTATTTGGTAGCACCTATCCAGAGAGCAAATTCACTGAGCTCTTAGCTCATCCCATGCACTGTGCTAGAGGCCTTTCCTGCAGCAACTTATTGAGTGGGTTCACCAGTCTGTAACAATTTGGTACCATTATTACTTCTTGCTCGCAACATGAGGTGACAGAGGGATAAGCAGTCAATGCCAGCCAATCAGTGAGCTGCTATCCTCTCTAGTCTCTAAGCTCTTGGGCTCTCTTCTGCAGGTGTTTCTGCAGTGGGAACAAAAAACTAGAAGCAGGTCTCACTCACTCTTCTGGAAACATAAGTCTTTCTGTTGAAATGAGGGACATTTTCTGTCTCTGGGAAAATCCTCTCTTCCCTGTGGAAGTATTTTCTCGGCTCAGAACTGTGAAATTGATCTTCATCACTGTGCACACTTATTATCTACTGACTTAATGACTGGCCAAGAAAGTGCTCCCACCCCATTGGCTGAAACAGTCAATCAAATGAGATACCCAGTTTAGATAGTCAAAATTCACAGCGTTTGTATCCAGTTTAGAAGCTATTGGAGGTGCAGTGCGGTAGCATGGGAAGGGCGTGCATTAGAGGCTAAAGGCTCATGTCTAAAGGCCAGGTGCTCTTCTCTTGGATGGTGCTGAAGGTTTGGCTACCTTTAGAATGGGTCAATATAACTTGTGTTGCTGTTGTAAGGATGAAATGGGGTGTGTGTAAAGCCATATGGTTGGCAAGCATGTGATAGCATTGTTGTGTACTCTTGGTCAACTCATGAAATAGTACAGCCACTGTGCAGTTCTTCAAAAATAAAAAACAAAAATAAACATAGTTACCACATAGTTCAGCAACTCCAATTCTGGGTATATACTCCAAAGAACTGAAAGCAGGGACATAAACAGATATTCATATACTCATGTTTCTGGGAAAGTTACCCACACTAGCCAAAGGATAGAAACAACTCAAGTACCAGTTTGATAGATGGACAAAATAGGGTCTACATGTGTAATCGGATGTTACCAAACCCTGAAAAGGAAGACATTTCTGTTACATGTTACAACATGAACAAACCATGAAGACATCTGTCTGAGGAATCTAGAGTTGGTCATATTCATAAAGATTAAAAATGGAACGGAGGCCGGCAGGGCCTGAGTGGAGAGGGAATGGAGAAATGGCTTTAAGCAGGCACTGGGTTTTAGATACGTAAGTGGGAAAATGTATGAGGATGAGTGGGCACGGTGGTCTAACGCCTGTTAGAATACTAACTGCACATTTAAAAACGCTTAGGATAGGGAGGTCTCAATTATACAGCTTTACATTTTTAAAAACAGAATGGTACTCAGCAGAGTAAGCATTGGATACATTAATGTCTGCTTTTACTTATCTGCTTGTAGAGGAGAGAGCTTAGCAGAGCTTCTGCAAACAAGTGCAAATGTAGATGCTCCTGAGAAAGACAGAGTATGTGGAGGAGGCCAGGTCCCTAACGAAGAAAGTTTCTTTTTGCGGGTAAAATAGGGACTAAGTCTGTTTCCTAGCCTTTGCTCAAAGGCTGAAATCCCCCACACTCCCACAAGGTCCTAAGGAGACCAGTAGAGAGTGGGAGATGCCTCTCCCACCAACACTTCCTCTCCAGTACATTTTCCCTGAGAACCCTTGGAGATCTGAAAGCATTGGGTACCTTTCCTCTTGCATGAGACCTAGCCCCGGTATCAGAATATCTGGCATCTCACGGCTAGGTTTTGTGATGGAGGAAATTCTTGGCACCCGGTGGTTAGAGGCCAGGAAAGGCAACTATTACCCTGCCCTATAATGCTTGAGCAGCCTCCATGTTAAATAATTACACAGTCCAGAAAGCAAGTAGTACTGCCCATCAAATTCCTTTTGGAAAAAGTGCTCAGTAGCTCAATAGCCCTCCCCTGGATTTATGCTTGCCTGACAAAATCCCTTTCAATGACGATGCCAACAGAGTCCTAGTCTGCCCAAAGGCACATAGGCTTGGCTTTCTTGGAAGTGTGGAAGTGAGGGGGCAGGAGAAACATCTCAGTGGGTACCAGAGGGACAAGTAATCTACCCAGTATTTTCTGGGGGCACAAACACTGATGACTGTGGATTACTGATTCAGCTGTGGCCCAGCATATTCACATGAAAAACAAACAAAGAAAACAAAACAAAACAGAAAAAAAATCCAGGTCAGTGCACATGCCTATATAAAAAATGTAGAACAAACAGCCTGGTGCTTGAGAAAGCAAAGCAGTCAATTTGCCTATCAACAATTTGCCCCACTTCTCCAAGAAAAGGAGTGTGGCATTCAGAAACAGAAAAGGAATCAAAACCTACCTGGGTTCCTTCGGTATGATTTCATTCCCTTAATTATTGTATGAGCACAAGGGCATGCATTACTCTAAAAGTTTTAATGCTAAATCAGTCTTTTGTTTAGCTATGCTATGTTTAGGCACATACTCATGTTAGAAAAATCCCTTGGCCACATACAATTAAAAATCTACATAGGGTAGTTATATTTAATAGATCAATGTAACTATTTGCTCAATGAGAATAAAATAACACTCACCCAAGCCCAAAGCCAGTGGTGTGTTCAGGCAACTGACACCTGGACCAGCTCCAGTGTGGTTGCCACTTTCTGAGCACAAGGCCAGGGAACTCAGGGTGCTGGAATAGAATGGAAGGCCATGGACCTCAGGTCAGAGACTGTCCCTGGAAGTCCCATGTAGACCACATGATATGCAGGTGAGAAGCATACCACTTGGATTCACAATGAGCTCCTGTCTCAAGGTGGACATGAAGTCAGGCACCTGCAGAAAGGACAGAAACAACCTAAAGGCATGTCCTGTGCCCAGCTTGGTTATAGCTCCATAATACAACCAATTCCCACAGTGATCTGACTCAGTAGGGATAGTTGACACTCAAGTAGACAGAGTCACAGAGAGACTGAGTCATAGGGAAGTGAGTTCCTCACAAAGGACCCAAGTCAGCAGGTCCAGCCTGTCATGTGGCACTACCTAAGCCCATAACCCAAGCCAGAATGGGAGAAGATGTTATGATGGTGTTCTCTTGAAAGGAGGTCATCCATCCTGGATCCCAGATTCAAGCGTAGGACAGTATATAAGGCCTCAGGAATCATGTGGTGCAAACAACTCACTTGAGAACATGACTGACAGATCCCACACCAGGTGTGGTTGTACACCCCTTTGTTCCCAGCACTGGGGAGACTGAGACAGAAGGTTCTTGCTCAAGATCAGTCTAGGATACTGAGTGAAATCTTGATGGACACACACACACACACACACACACACATACACACACACACACACACACGGTGGGGGTCAGGGTCAGTGCCTTGAGAATGGCTCGTTTAGGATTCTGGCTGAGTCCTTGTTGGAGACACACAGTCCATCTTTGAGAATGACTCTCATATCTGGAAGCACACATCTTGCCAAAGTAGCAGTAGCAGTCTGCCCCGACTAGAAGGATTGGCTCGGTACCAGAGTGAGAGCAGCAGACATCTGTCTGATCATTTGCCAAGCTCCCCAGGGCTCTGGATTCCAGCCCCTTAGCCTAGTCTTCTGGGGCTTAACTGGGAGGCAGCTGTGAGTTAGGGTGAGGTATGCTAGAAGAGGGAACAGTGGATTACAAAAGACAGTGCCTATCCTCTCTTGCGGGGCTGGTATTCTACTGCCATTCAGAAACTTGATCATTAAGAAACTAAAATGTGATTTGGTTCTGAACATTTTTAGTGGAATTTATGGGGTAGAATTCTGCAGCAATTTGGAACAAGACTTGCCTCTTGCCTGTGCTCCATGAGAAGACCTGTCCCTCCAAGTGTCACTTGTAGTATATGAAGCTATGTTTGCCTTCAGCCAGGTGACATGGCTACACTTACTCACTTTTCCTTCCTTTTCCTTGTAGACTTATGTAAGCATCATAACAGAGTTAGAAACCAAGACTGATGACATTTGTAGACCCAGGAACTGCTAGGCACCAAAAATGTCCACCACATTTCTAGGCCTCAAAAATGCAACATTCAAAAAGGGGGCTGGGATGGGATTATTGGGAGTTTAGGAAAAGAGTCACAGGTCTGAGATGGGCAGATTTTCAATGCAGTGGTGAGGGGACTGTGTCCAGGCTAGGGAGTCAGCCTCACAAAGGCGGAAAGCAGGGTAGGTAACCTAGTGTGGAGACCTGAGCTGTCACAGACGGAGGCTGGTGCAAAGTGGCACCTCAATCTACCAGGCAGGGAGCTGTGACTCACTCTTAGAGTGAGAAATCATGTTGGAGTTCCTTCCAGACATACGCCAGCGCAGTGTATACATTTTCCAGGAAGAATCGTTGACTATTACGGTTTGCAAATGAATGATTCCTGCTCAACATAGCTGAGTGCTACCTAATACAAACCCATAGTTCGTCACTGAGCAAGTCCTCAGATTTTCAAGCCAGGTGTCATCAGTTATTAAGCCAGATTAACAGTACCCAGCTCACAGAGTTGCTCTGGGAACTGCTTCTGACCACAGCCATGCCAAGTATCCGACCCGGAGATGGGTGTCTCTGTCTGAGGAATGACAGCAAACATCTCTGCTAGGGACATTCTTTCTGTAGTGCAGATGTCGCTGTATGGTTCTATCATGTGGGGGTCAGTATAGCCGTCAGAACCATAGGGACCTAAAGTGAGACAGGTGCTGTTGGAGACTGAGATCAGAGACTCGAGAGTACTTTATGGGTTCAGGGTTTGGGGCTGGAATAGTGTCAGTGATCTGGGTTGCATAGTGATGAGAGTGTGCTTAGGAACACTGAACTAATGCAGTCGGCAAAATGGTAACCTCCGTGTCATGCATATTCTTCCACAATATAAATGACAAGGTGTCTAAGTTATAACAGGTGCTCCTTTAAAAAACTGTCATCTCCCTTCATCCTACCCTTTGCTGTGCAGTTTTTACTCCGTCAGCCCCTGAAATGCAGCCACTGGGGGTTCTGCTATTCCTCCAAGAGTGCCCAAGTCCTCCCTACACCTTTGCTCCTTGGCCTGAACAGGTTTTCTCATCATTTATATCCCAGATTTAAAACTTCCATGCCTGCTGCTGCTGCCGGAAAGATGGCTTGGCCTGTGAAAATGTGCCTGGTGACTTGAGTTTGGTCCCAGGGGCACACATGGTGTGAGGAGCACACAAACTCCTGCGCATTATCCGCTGATATCCAAATACCTCCACATGTGTACTATAGCACATACATTCACAAACACACAAGCACAAGCATGCGTGCGCGCGCACACACACACACACACACACACACACACACACACACACACACACACACACACAAATAATGTAAAATAAAACCTAGAATGTTTTAAACTCCAAAGGAACTTCTCTCTAACCCAAGTGAGGCTCAGCCCTGCCCTGTGTAAATATTACATATGCTCCTTCACCATGGAGTTAGCATGTGAAACTCACCCAGTGTTTCAGCACTATGCTCACATGGTCCTGCCCACTGTCTACCTCGCCAAGTCTCTCCTGTGCCAACCTTATACCCTAAGATGACTGTTTAGCATTGGGAAATAGATCAAGAGCCAGCCTGGGGACAGAAGGTCAAATCTACAAGGTGCTGCGACCCAAAGAATGATCACAAGACAACCTTTATTTACTCAGGCTGCTCCCTTCCTGTAGTAATTTATATCCCAGATTTGCAAGTATCACCCCCAAAATTCAGACTGTCAACCTGAACTAGCTGTTGTCCAGCTTTCTTTCATCTGTTGTCCACCGAAGCCTCCTATTGTTCAGGGGAAGATAGAGAGACTCAAGGGTCTTAGCAAGGGCTAAGCTCCTGAGGACAGGGGCCAGGGCCATGTTCCTCTTCATATCCCTTAGACCCAGGCCAAGATTTCATAAAGAAGGTACCCATTTTTATATTAGAATAAATAAATCAAGAGAAATATGTATATATGTGTATGTATGTTTACATATGTATGTATACACACATATATGTATATACATATATATATATGCATACACACACACACACACACACACACACACACACACACACACACACACACATACACAAATCTCCCCAGTGGAGCCTGCCTCTCCTGTGAAGACAAATCCTACTTCCTAATTTGTTGTAAAATGTTTCATTCAAAATCACTACTGACAATAAGGTTTACGGCATTATAGGTTGGGAAAGGGAACAATTTGGAGGAGCATGAATCACAGCAGTTAGATTGCCAGATCCACCTGAACTTCAGAATACTAAAATTTAAAGTGTTTGCTTCCAGAAGGAAACTTCAAAGCAGTGGTGTGGTCATTAGGAGAATGTGTCAAAAGGGCAGGTGCTGTCGGTTACTCTTCTCCAGAGGCTGCTTCAGGAAGGGCTGCTGGCCTGAACCCTGATTCTGAAAATATTATAAAAGTCCTGAAATTGAACCTGAGGATGGTAGTTGACCCATGACTTGTCAAGATCCTGTTCAGCCAGTTCTGTCTAAGCCCTGGCTCTGAGTTGCCCTTCTACCTCTTTACTCTAGGACTCTCACAAGGCCACTGCCTCCCCTTCCTCCCTGCTCCCCACCTCTTCTCCTCCACTCAGCACCTTTCCCTGTGCTGACAACTATGGCAGCTCCAGACTCCTGGTATCTTCCCATTTCTGTAAATTTAATCAATAAAAACATCGTCAGAGAAGAACGGATCATAGCAGACTTGGAGGGCTGTGGCCGGGCTGATGGAACACACAGTGCAAGTTTGCTTCTCCACTGAGGGGGCTTACAGGCCTCTGCTTCATGCTCAAAATAAACCGAATGAAAACAAATCCATTCTTTGAAATCCTGAAGTGTTTTCAAATGTTTTTGTTTTCAACGATGTTAGCATCAAGAAGCACCCCAAAGGCTCAGGCAGCCTGGTGGCCGGGTGTACTCCGTCCCCAATGCTGAAGAGACCACCATGGGTGGAGATGGAGATAACATGGACACAGACCCAAAGAATGCCTTAGTGATGACCTTAAAATAGTTTCAATGGTAGGAAACAAATGCAGATCTTCATGAGGCAAGAGCCATGGAGAACCATGCCCAGATTCTATGACCCTCAGAAACTAAAGTCAAGGTCAAAGGTGAAAAGTAGCTTAAGGACTCTCTGTGTGGCCCAGGGGGTGTAGCCCAGTCCTAGGCCTAGAACAGGTGAGTTGGGACTGTTTGCCTGGAAGACTCAATAAAACCTTTCAGCCCACCCCCTGCCATTCACGATATGACATCGAACCCATCTCTTTCTCCAGGAATTATTTTCTGTAGCCACAAACCATCTGTTCTTCTGGACACTGGATTCACTTTCTCTTTCCTTTCCCAGCTACCAGAAAGCCTTTCTTGCACAGAAGCTCATCCACGAGGCCTGACAAATGCCATAAATGTATCACAGCTGTTGAGGTCTGGATGGGGCAAGGTTACTGCCCTGCTTGACACAGCCCTAGGTCCTTACAGGAAATACGAAGTCCTTGGAATAGCTGCTGGCTAAGTTCCTTCCAGCTTAGATACTGTGCGTCTGTGACTCCAGTGCCAGTAAGTGGTGATCCTGGACAAAACCGTGCACGGATGGTATCTACACTATCAGGCAAACAGAGGTCTATCCTTGGCCCCCGCCCACCAGATCACAGTTTGGAGCTGAGACAACAGACTGGTTCTGAGTACTGATAATATCCTTTATGGAGTATGTTTAATGCCAATGAGAGATAGTTCCAGATTAGACACATTGTAACAAATGGGGGGAATTCCTGGGAAGAAAGGCAAGATGAATGTCTCCTTTCTTCTCTTCCCCCTACCAGGGGACTTTTTGATAGCTGAAGCTGAGATTTGGTGATCTCAAATAGAGGGGACACAGAACCCTGCCTTATTTGAAGCCACCGTGATGCTTTCTGCTGACCCAGATGCTGTGTCAGGGTATGAACCCTCCAGAAAGATATTGCTGGGATAGGTCTCCCACCCGCTGCACCCAGCCTTCAGGGTAGTCATAGCTTCTTGCAACAGAGCCCATACCCTCTCCACAAGGGGTACTGAGGCCATGTGAGGACACCGAGAGGGTTCCATGCTAGAAGGCAGTTTCCCTCTGAGAAATAAACTAGAAAATTAATCTCAAGATGGCTGAGGTTTTGTAAACACGGCCTTAAAAACCAAGTGCTCCCAAGGTTCCGAGGAGAAAACTTCACTTCTGAAAATAAGAATTATCCTTTTGATTCTGATCACCTCTGAATTCTGAGCTCAGATGCAATTACCCGACACCTAGCAATACAATTTGAGATGTTTTGTTAAAAGTTATGATCTTGCTTCTCCTACAGAATGGACATGTACACAATATTATATGTACTTCTACAAAATCACGTGGGCAGTCCATAAAGCCATGCGGTATTATCACCTAGAGAGGCGAATCTCTGTGTCAGCTGCTTCTGCATGGGATCAGAAGTAAACAAGGGAGCCCAAAGCCATGTTTCCTTTCTACTACATGGTAAACCCTTGCCCCGCAACTCTCAGTTTCCTAAAGGGACACTCCTGGAAACCAGCCAGCAGCGGCCCTCCTTACAGAGCATGTGCAAGCCCAGCTTTGCACCCTTCACTTCCTGGGGCCTTCATTTCTATTCCAACGACAGCATTAGAATAATTCGCTGCACCGTACATGAGCAAAGCTGTTCTCTCACCACACATCATGCCAATGGATACTTCCTGGAACACACAAAAATCAAGTCAATGTGCCCGTGTCCATGAATATGACCTAGATCTTTATAAAATACATACTATAAGCTGTACTTATGTTATATGCAGCATCTTATATTCTTTGGGCATCTTGGGAATTCTCCATTTCAGAAAACTGGTGGGAGATACAAACAATTCTCTAAGCTGTTGACTAAACACCAAATGGCCTTGCTTTCCCAGAATCTCTCGTAGCCAATCTTAATGACACAGTCTCTAGGAGCCAGGGAAGCATCCAGCCTTGGAGGACAGCTACAAGCAGAGAAGGGCCAAGGTTGGGATTGAGAGAGAAACAAATCTCTTGGTCAGCCTCTCTCTGTGTTTCTCTGTCTCTCTGCCTCTCTCTCCCTCTCTCCTTCTCTCCCTCTCTGTCTCTGTCTCTCTGTCTCTCTGTCTCTGTCTCTCTCTCTCCCTCCATATATATATATATATATATATATATATATATATATATATATATATATATATATATATATACATATACACACATACATATATATTTGTGTGTGTGTGTACGAAGAGATAGATGGTTGTGTGCTTGTGTGTATGTTTGTGTGTGAGAGTACTAGTATGCGTGTGTGTGTGTGTGTGTGTGTGTGTGTGTGTGTGTGTGCTTGTAGGAGGGGAGGTACATCTGGAAGGTGCACATCTTCGTATAGAAAGGTCTTCTGCTAGTGGTGTCAGTAGTTTCTATAGAGTGTGAGCTGGTGCTTCCTGCGAGGTGGCTGCAACTTGGAATGCTCATCAGATCAAGTGGCACAGACTAGATCTTTTTCCTGGCAGCTCAGGCATAAGCTGTCCTCCATCCCCAACAATAGTTCTATGCACTCCTCAGAATCCCCTTAATAAACTCCACTCTTGCATGTTCTGCAGAGCCATTTATTGCTGCTTGTAAGTAGGATCTTTCATAATAATCTATGAAATCTGCTCACAGATTTGCTCCAGAAATTCAATGCAAAATAAGAGATTTTAAAACAGTACAATAACTAAGTACTCAAGAACCTGGCTAAGGCCACACACCAAGTGGACAGCTGCACCTCCCTGGACTTAGCTCAGGTGCTGTCTGCAGAGCCAGAGTCACCTGTTTGGGTTGCTGGGCTTTTAGAGGCTCTCTGAGCCTGTCTAATCTGAGGGGTCCTGGGGGTGCTGCTTTCCCTGGTGTGTCTTAGAATCCCAACCTGAGAATCAGAGCGGGATTGACAAGAGAAGCCTATTTTTGTTTTCCTGGCTGAAAAATAAATTCCAGCTGAAGCTGGAAAAAGCTGAGGCACCCACGGGACTTGGACTCTTCTCTTAACGTGAGGTGTCATTAGAACCTTACTGTGGTTTGCAACGCCTCCTGTCAGCTCATTTATGAGGTTATGCAACCAGGGTTCCTATAAAAAACAAGCTCATTCAGGCCTCAGCTCAGCTCCCTGGGAGTCTCACGTCCTCTCTGCACTCTTGGACCCTGACAGCCGCCGCCATGAAAACTCATTACTTTCTCCTGGTGATGCTATTTTTTCTTTTCTCCCAGATGGAGCCAGGTAAGCCTTGGGGACCTGTTGATGGGTCTGACTGGGACTGGGGACACAGAGGCTAAAGGAGAACAGATAATAGCTGCCTCTTCGTCTTGCAAGTGTAGTGACAGAGCATCCTGAGTGGCCTGTGGTCAACAACCCTGGGCAGCAGCAAAGTGAGCCTGGTAATGATTCAGAGAGTAGTGGGTATCTCCAAGCCGTGGCCTTTGTCCCGCAAATATAGGATGTATCTGTATAGGGGTCTATCTGCCTGTGGTGGGATTCTTCAGATCGAGAGACTAGTTTTTGATCCAGTGTCAGATACCACCTCAGCTGGGTCTCTGGGTGGAGCCTCCCTGAGGATCCTGCTTCAGGCAGAGTGCCACTGCCCCTTCACCAGGCCAGCTCAGCCAGTTGTAAATGCCTGGAAATACCAGGTACGCAGTCAAGAGACGTCAGGTGACCTTTCACATCCCCTGGTAGCCGCCACATTCTTCTGGCAAGGAGATCTTACCAAAGGAAGGGCTTGACATGGATCCACAGGATGCCCAGATTCTCTTGGCCAAAGCAGCCTGTCCCTGCCATGGGAGACAGTAGGACTCTGAAGCAGTGATTAAGGGCATATTTCCCCCCACAGCCATCTCTCAAGGTAATGTTGAAAAAGTCATGTATTTCTGAGTTTTAGTTTCCATATTCGTATCAGGAGGGTCCTAGGGAAGAAATTTTAGTTGTGAAATGCTCTGGAAAATCCTGTTTTGTTTTTCTCTAGGCTATCATGCTAGCCTCTGGAGGTATGCGTTTGAAAATAGTTCTGATCCAATTTTCCCATGTGAAATCTGGGTCAGACTGCATTCTCCACACAGTTTTTCGTAGCGAGGAAATGGCCCTTTAGAGAGGTAAAGAGATGAAGTTAATAAGTTACACTTTTTAGAGTCTAGAAAATGCCAGTGCACACTGATAACACAGCACATGCTAATTTATACACTTTGGTGTGTGTTGGGGGTTGGGGGTGGGAGTGTTTTCACTGCATAAGAAAGAGAAATTTCCTCTTCGTGACCCAAACTCAAGAAAATTTAAAAACGTATTTTTCAAAATGAAGACTTTTCAAATTATTTTTTGTTTTGTTTTGTTTTGTTGAGACAGTGATTCTCTGTGTAGCCCTGGCCATCCTGGAACTCGCTCTGTGGACCAGGTTGACCTCAAACTTACAGAGATCTGCCCACCTCTGTCTCTGAATGCTAGGATTAAAGGCATGCACCACCACCACTTGGCTAGCTATTTTTTTTCCTTATTTTTGTCTAGTACTCTAAATTTGATGCCAGGCAACTCATTCAAACCACAGAAACTGGACCACCTCCGAAGGGTGGGCAGGTTCAGGTGTGCTTCCAGACCATTCATTGTAAGGATGGAGCTGGGATCCAGCACCACTAACCACAATTACTAGAAACTCCTAGGTACAAGCACTCTGGATATAAATGCCCTAGCTGTATGGCCTTTGAGTACATGACTGGAAGCCACTTGTCTGGAAATAGCAATGAGCAGGGCCTATCTCACCCCCAAAGCCCATTTATGGTGTTTGGATCACACTGAGTCCCAAGGGCCAAGGAAGACCATCAAGGAGCCCCTGCTGTACTGCTAGGTTTCATTTTGACCACAGGGAAGGGCGCTGTTTCATAAAAGTGTTTTCCTCTGGGATTGATATGCTGGCCTGGCCCTTATGCTTCTAGATGGGGAGGAAGAAGGAAATCCCCCAGGTGTCTTCTGCAATAAACAGGCAGGCTCCCAACAGACTCCGGAGCCAGGCTGCTGGTAGACCTTGAGTGCGCTTGGCCTAGGTTTGCTGTGTGAATTTTTGACAGTTCTCGATTTGCTTTGTTTGGATACAGTTGTAGATTTTAGGTAAAAGTCATGTAGATTTGTAACATACCAAATGCCTTGTGTGTTGTTGGGGGGGGGACTGCAAAATAATTATGTCTAGCTAGACACTGTACCCATCACCTCAGGCATTGGTTGTCATTGCCAATGCAGTTGCTTTGTTCTATGCTCACTCACTGTCTCTCAGCCTACACTTAACTGCTGAACTCAAGAGTAGAGTGTGGAAGGTGCTGCGTTTTGTTTCTGGTAAGGGCTTGTAGCCTGATTTCATGTGCCCCTTGAGCATTCATAAGTACCAGTGGGTCATGCCATCCTTTATTTCTGGCAAAGTCCTTAGACCTAACCTCATCTAACTGGTGCCCAGGACTCCATAGGACAAGACCATCTAGTTGACATGCTTTTCCTGCTGGCAGATAAAGAAATGGACTCCCCACTATCTCCCTGTGAAAACAGAATGAGGGAACCAAAGGTGCTTGAGGCTGCCACTGAGCAAATACTTAGTGAGCAGCAAACAGGAACAGGTATTGCCAGGGAAAGGAGGAGGAGAAGGAGTCATGGAGAGTGATATCTCAGACTCTCTATAAACTTTCAACTTGAGAAGAAAATACAGCATAAAAATTAGTTATAGAAGCGAGTAACTCCCTGCTCTGGAACAGGCTGCTAGGCTCAGCTGATGAGAAACCTTGTAAAAAGATGACTTCCTCTGCAACATTTAGAAGGGCTTCTTTGAAGATGCTGAGATGGAAGGAGCTAATTTTGGTGGGCATGATATTTAAACCTTACCTCTTTCTCAACATTTAACAGTGATCATATGCCACATAAATTTAGGCACCCGTCTTTTGTTATAACCACAGAAGATGTGGCTACATTCTTACTTTACCATAGAGAACTGTGACTGATTAGGATCGCACAGAAGTCTCAACCACAATTTACAGATTCCATCACTCCTTACCACTTTCCTTCAGACCACTGGACACAGAACTCTGAGATGCCTGGCTGATGAGGACATTGTATGTGTTGGGCAAGAGGATGGCATGCAAAAAAAGGGAGAAATGATTCAATAAGACATTTATCTTGAGTCCTCACAATATTTCTAAGAGGAACATAGCATCAATATCTGCATTTTATGGATAAACAGCAGAAGGTTCCAGACCTCAGTTCTCCTATGACTTCATAGGACTTCTCAAGGTTTGGAGGTATAACAGGGTTATGTAAGGAATCACTGGCCAGGGGGGGGGGGCGGGTTGGGGTCGGGGGACACATAGAAATTCTAGGAGCAAATACAGGGATATTCAGGGCCAGATCAAGTGAGGCGAGACACATCAGGGATGGGTTTGGAAGGGACAAAGTGAAAAAAAAAATGGCTTTTTAAGATTGGAGGCTGACTATAGACCAAGGTAACGTGAGACAGTTACTAGGAACCCCTGCCAGCAAAGCTATGTTTTCCTCCCTGTTGCCCTGTCTTCTGTTCTTCTGTCTGTAAACCCAGAAGGACAGATAACTAATCCAGCCCACTGGTACATTCATTCACAGCCCTACAAACTCCTACCTTCCTTACCTGCAAGCTCTAGACACAGCCCTGCTAGGCTTAACCTATTCCCTGCCTTAAAATAGTCAAAGGACTCCAGGCTTTAGCCCCACGTGAACCCAGCCACCACCCTTTTTTCCTCAGTATCTCACCCAGGACTCCCCACCCTGACCTAATTATCCTAATTCTGCCTGCCCTCTTCCTGCAGAAGCTTTTGGTAACAGAAATCCACCTGCTATGATCTCCAGATCCCACCTTGAAGACACACATCCTGTTAGCTCAAAAAGCAGCCGTGCAGCTTCCACATCTGGTTGGAGAAGGCCCCTAGTTAGCAGGATTGTAGGGTTCACCAGACAGACTCCAAAGCAGCCCCCAAAACAATGCCATGGGTTTCATGTCACAGCTGAAGGGGCAGCTCTGTGAGTGTCATCTGAGTGTCCTAGGATCTCTTCCACATGGGGACTATGCCAGGATCACTCTACAGATCTTTCCGTGACTCAGCCAGGCTGATGACAAGGGCACATGTCATCTCAGATCCCCTAAGAGATCACCAGGCACACGTTCTCACTCAACAAAGAGTCTAGAAGGGCAGTGCATTCAAGCTCTATGAGGTTAAACAGAGATGATGCCAAGGTCTGAGGCCGGCCTCAGTTTCCTGCTGAACTAGGGTATTGGGAACTACTGGAGTTCAGGAGGCAGGCTGACTTCTTTTATCTCTGTGCTGGTTTGCCCTTTGGTTGCTTTTCCTGGGAGTGGCAAGTGTGGTTGATTTCCTTCCCTCGTGGCTTAGATAGGCTGGTAGACACCCCTCCCTTCCCCTCCTCATGACTACACAAACACCCCACCTCCAAGTCGGCTTTTGACACCTCCAGTTGGTGGAACCGGCTTCCTCCTGGCCCCTCCCCAGCACGCTGGCAGCAAATTTCCTTGTCCTGGGTGACTTCCTCTCAGGATAGCAAGGTGATAGCAAGGACTCTGGCAAGGTACATTTTATGATTGCTGTCCAGCCTCGGCTCACTGTCAAGGCCGTAGGGGGCGTCTGAAGTCGCTATCGGGAAACTAGTGGGTCTGTGTCTGAGGTTCTCTTTCTTGCTTCATATCTGCTCTCGATCTCATGACCCTTCCCCCCCCCACCCCCACCCCCGCGCCAACCTCTTTGCAGGTGTGAGTTTCGACGCCTATAGATTCTTTGGGAGAGATGGCTGAACTTGGGCGGGGATAGGGGATGGTAGGGGGAAGGGTGTCCCAATTTTTCCCAAACTACTGCCCCATAGCAATTCATTCTGTTTCAATGGGAAGATCTTTTACTCTAAAACTTTTATCTTTTTTAAAAATATATTTTATTAATTTATTCATATTACATCTAAATTGTTATTCCATCCCTTGTATCCGCCCATTCCTCCCTCCTTCTCATTTTCCCCTTACTCCCCTCCCTATGACTGTGACTGAGGGGGACCTCCTCCCCCTGTATATGCTCATAGGGTATCAAGTCTCTTCTTGGTAGCCTGCTATCCTTCCTCTGAGTGTCACCAGGCCTCCCCATCCAGGGGATGTGGTCAAATATGGGGCACCAGAGTTTGTGTGAAAGTCAGACCCCACTCTCCACTCAACTGTGAAGAACGTCCTGTCCATTGGCTAGATCTGGGTAGGGGTTCAAAGTTTACTGCACGTATTGTCCTTGGCTGGTGCCTTAGTTTGAGCAGGACCCCTGAGCCCAGATCCGCCCTTCATAATGTTCTTGTAGGTTTCCAGAACCCTATGGATCCTTCTATTTCCCTATTCTCCCATGTTTCTCTCACCTAGAGTCCCAGTAGGATGTCCTCCCCTCTGTCCCATTTTCCTGGTAACTGAAGACTTTCATGGGACATGTCCCTTGAGCTAGTGTCCAGATATAAGTGAGTATATACCATTTGACTCTTTTTGCTTCTCGGTTAATTCACTCATTATGATCATTTCTAGTTCAATCCATTTGTCCACAAGTTTCGGGAATTTCTTGTTTTTAATAGCTGAGTAGTATTCCATAGTGTAAATGTAGCACAGTAAAACTTTTATCTTTCATCAGAAATTCTTCAACCTCTCCTTGCAACTTTTATTTTAAAACATCAACATTTGCCCATAATTTCATCATACAAACTCAGAGTGGCACCCATGGGGCTCAGGGTGGATTTAAAGTAGAGAAATTGAGGATACAAAATCCTTGCATCCACAGCCTGATCTATGGCTGTTCATCCTCAGACACCAACTCCTACCCATATCTTAGTTCCCAGAAGGCAACTCTAGAAAGTTTATTTTCACAGACCTCTCATATAAAGATCAAATATTGCTCTCAGTCCTTTAATGTATCTTCCTCCTTAGTAATTTTGGCCTTTCTTCCTTAAATCTCTAAGCATCTGCCCTATGCCTGGTCATGTTAATTTGACCTAAGTCCTATGCCAGGTTAGATAAGGTGGGAGTGGGGAGATGAATATCACTAGACTGTAGTATGACAAGGTTGAATGCCCTGCCAAGAGGCCCTCAAGATCAAGTTTGTACAGCTGGGAAGGTGAAGCTTAAGTTTCAATGGAAGTCCCAGGTGTTAGAGCTGCCCACAAAAGAAAGAGGCATACATGGAGTCGAACCAGTAAAGAGAGAGACTATGTTTGCTATAGACAGCAGAGATGGAATGACAGAACTAGCTAAGCCCTTTGGAGCCAATATGATTCCACCATAAACCCCAGATGTTGCCATGGAGCTGTGAGATTCAGTGTTTCACCTGATGAGCTTTTGTCTTGCTTTGATCTGTTATATCCTTCCTGTGCCTCCAATGCCTCCTTTTTGTTTACTCCATGCCATTGTATATTGGAAGTATGTAATGTGTTTTTGATGTCATAGGGGTTCATAGTTAAGAGATTTCTTCAAGCTCGGAAGAGAATCTATAACTTACACATTTGAATAGTGCTAGAAATGAATGTTATTGTTGCTTAATTTTTTGAAAAAAAATAGTTACATCATATTCCTTTAAAAAAGAAAGAAAGAAAGAAAGAAAAAAGTATGAAAACTTCAAAGAATAAATTAATAAGTAAAGAATCATTACTGGGTAGATGTTTGGAATGTCTGCCAGACAAATCAGGATTGTACATCATATTTACTCGAAATTAAATTATTATGAGTGTATGACAATAAGTACAGTTACCCTGTCTACAAGTTAGGGGTAGCAACATGTTCCTTAGATAACTGAGAACAACTATTAGTTAGTCATAAAAGAAAAATAAGCAGCCTTAGGGTATGGCAGTGAGAGATACATGACAACTTAGGTTTCTCAGTTGTAAATGTGAGAGCTCTGGTGCTTTATGACGGGTCATGCAGAGACTTGCTCCAGAACAGAGTGTGGCTGTACACTGACACTATACTCACTATGAAGTAGCTCAGCTTGTTGTATCATCTCCACACATACATGCAATGTCCTATGACAATAAAGGCCCCATTGCTTTTCCCAATCCTCCCCCTTCTGCAGCCTCAATAGCCCCACTCTTACTCCCATGGCAGCCTCATCTCATATGTCAGAGGCAACATTCAATGCTTAACTTTTATAGGGCTGGCTTCTGTCACTTAACATGACAGTCTCTAGCTCCATACACCCTGGATTTGACTCCAGCACTTCAAAAAACTATATTTCTATAAAGTTTTGTTATTTTCTAGTTTACAGCTCCTACAATAAATTATAAAGTTGTAGTTAGGTCTGGACATGCACTGTTCATACATATTTAACATGAAAATATAGAGATGAGAGATTTCTAACATGTACAAGTTGAGTCACATGATGAGAAGTACTTGGAATGTTCATGTAGCCCATCAGCCTTCAGGAGAAATCACAGATGAAATACTATGGCCAGTGAAAACATCTCTGTCCTTAAAATATATGTCGAAAGTATAATTCCATAAATGCAATAGAAAATCTCTATGGAGTTCAATAATTTTGTTGATGTAAAATGAACCAAAATAAAGTCTTTTTGAGAAAACAAAAACCAACCAACCCCACACACACCGTTGAGACTAAGTTCATTGCTATTTGTATCATTAATGCAAGAGATTATTGAAACCAATGGCATAATTAGTTCCTGCCTTTTTATTTATTTACTTATTTATTTGGTTTATTTCAAAATAAGGTTTCCCTATGTAGCCCTGGCTGTCCTGGAATGCACTCTGAAGACCAGACTAGCCTTGAACTCAGAGATCTGTCTGCCTCTCCCTCCCCAGTACTGGGGTTAAAGGTGTGCACCACCACTTCCTGCCTAATTCCTCCCTTTTCAAACATAATAAATACACAATTAAATGGGCTTATTAAATATTATTTATATTATTGAATATTAAATGTTGTGTGTTTAATATACATATTAAATACACAATAGAATGGGTTTGTGTGGCATTTTCCTTCATGGATATCATGGACTTTAAACAAATTCATGCCTTTATTACCTCATCCCTACCCTCCATTTCTTATATAATATTTCTAATTTCCTTTCTTCTTTACGTACTCATTTGTGTCCCGAGGTGTATGAGAGAACACCTGTGGTGCTTGACTCTCTGAGTCTGTCTTATTCCTCTCACTACGATGCTCATCACATCGACTCTCTTTCCTCAAATGACACTTTCTCATCACAGTGGCAGAAGAGAACATCATGTGTACACCTATCTGCTTAAGGCCAACTAAGTTGGTTCCATGCCTTGGCTGCTGTGAATAGTGACTGAAGTAGCATGGAATTGTGGGTACCATTGTGGGTACCACTGTGATGTGCTAACTTCCATCCTTTCAGTGCACACTAGGGGTTAGTGGTCTAGATCACACAATACTTCTAGTGTTGGCATCTAGTTTTTGTGAAGTCTGAGAGATAGGAATCAAGTTTCTCTTCTGCCTTGTGGGTTCTCAGCATCCTCAGCATCAGTTATTGGGGCAGCTGCGCTTGGCTGCAGTGTACGTAGAAGTTCATCACTAAAGCAACGAAGTTTTCTTTTTTCTTCTTCTTCACAGTTTCAGAAACGTCCATATTGATTGCCATGGTGGCAGCACTGCTTTAGATTCCCTCTAGAAATGTATGCTGTTCCTCTTTTTCTGTGTCCTCACCAGCATTGCTTGCTTATTGTTCTCTTGGTGAATCTGACTACAGAGGGATGAGACCCCAGAGTTGTTTTGATGGGCATTTCCCTGGTGAATGAAGAGGCTTACCAGCTTTTCATGTAATCACTGGAATTCTGTCCTTTTTTTCATCTGAAAATAATCTGTTTAATTCATTGTCTGCTTACTCGCTGGATGATTTTCTCTTTCAGCTTTTAACTGTTGCGTTGAACTTGGTGTTACATTTCCAGGATATTAATCCTCTGCTAGGTGAACAGTTGGCAATGAGTTTCTCTGGTGTAGCAGCTGTCTCTTGATTGGGCAGTTTTCTCTGCTTTGCCAAAGCTTTACAATGGTATGAAAACCCATTTCAATATGTGTTGGTTGCTTTTGTGTCACTGTGACCAAATGCATGATATGAACAGCATGAAAGGAGGAGACACGCATTATGAGTGAGAGATTCAGAGCGCTCAGCCCATGGTTGCTGGATCCCATGCACTTCGCAAGAACACAGCAGTGGGGGCATGTGGTGAAGATGCTCCTTAACCTCTTGGCAGGTAGGAGCCAAGGGACAGAGAGAAGGGTCCCAGGGAGAAGGTGCCATAAGGAATTTCCCCCCAGATATATCTCATCTTCCAAACATTACAGAACATCTCCAAATTGACCAGGAATTAATTAGAAAACAGAACCTTAAGACAGGAGACTTTTGACACACCACCAAGTACTACTCAGAAAAGTCTGTTTTGTCTTGACATGACTTCATTATCTTTATCTACTCACTTCAGAGTTTTGTCTGATATGTCTAAACTGTCTTTGTGACATTCCAGGGTCAATTTTTGTAAAGACTGAGAGACAAGAGACAAGTTCAAGTCTCCTACATTGTGGGTGCTCAGTACGCTCAGCACCAGTTATTGGGGCAGTTGCGTTTTGTTGCGGTGTATTTGGAAGTTCATCCCTGAGACAGAACAGCTTTGACTCAGTTTTGGAAGTGTCCATCCCTTGTGGCAGGAGGGGCTGTGGCAGAACAGTGGTGTGCACAGAAGAATGGCCAGAATCAGACAGAGATGTCAATACTACCCCCAGCCCCAGCCCGTCCCCCGCCCCCCACTATTCCATATGGTCCCAGTCTATGGGTTGTTGCTGCCCATGCTCAGAGCATGTCTTCACCCTTTCCTAAATCCTCTCTTGAAATCCACCACAGACACTAGAGTTCTGTATTTCTACTCTGCTAATCACTTCTTAGTCTAAACATGTTGATGATAAAAATTATTCAGCATAGCAACTTTGGCACCTTCTATTCTGCTCTACTGGTTTGTGTGTCTATTATTTCCATGCCAACTTTATATTATTTTTTTTACTATGGCTCTGTAGTACAGTTTTTAAAGTGTGTGTGTGTGTGTGTGTGTGTGTGTGTGTGTGTATAGTGTTTTGTCTGCATGTATGTCTATGTACCACTTGCATGCTTAGTACTCACAGAAGTCAGAAGAGGGCTGGAGCTGCACACAGGATTTGAGCCACGATATGGGTGCTCAAACCAAACATCATTTAAAGGAAGAGGATGGAAGTGATCCTATGGAAAAGCAGGCAGCACTCATAACCACTGAGGCATCTTCCCAGGCCCTCTTTTGTATAACCTGAAGTCAGGTGTTGTGATTCCCCAACACTGCTCTTTCTGTTCAGGGATGTTTTAGTTATTTTGGAGTTGTTTGCCTTTCTCTATAGTTAAGGACTGTGTTTTGTTCTATTTCTGTGAAGGATGGCATCGAATTCTGATAGTAAATTCCTTGACTTTGTGGACCACTTGCAGTGAAATGTTCTTCATGATCCATAAGCTTGAGATGTCTTTCTATTTTCTAGTGTCTTCATTTTCTTTCTTTGGTGCTTTGGAGGTTTCATTCTAGAGGTCTTTAAGATCTTTATTATGCATGTGTAAAATAATTGTACATAAATTATGCATAAGTATGAATTTTTAGGCCATGTCGAATGGGCTTGCTTTCCTGATTTCTTCTCTAGCAAGTAGAAGAAAGCCACTTACTTCTATATTTACTATGTAGCTCATAGTTTGCTGAAAATGTTTTCTTATATCTAAAGTCTTTTGGTGGATGGATTCTTTCTAGTTTTTTGTTTGTTTGATATAGGATCACATCATCTGCAACTAGGTATAATTTCTTTCCTACTTGCATCCCTTCTGTTTCTTTGTTTTTGCCTTATTTTTCCTAGCACTGTTGTAGTTCAAACAGGAAATGTCTCCCATTGGCTCATATATTTGAATAATTGTTCACAATAATTGTACTATTTGGTTATGGAGCGTTTAGGAGGTAGAAAGCTGCTGGAAGAAGTGTTTAATTGGGGGGCGGGGCTTTGTGGGTTTGTAGCTTTGCTCCACTTCCTGTTCTTGTTCTTTCCCGGATGGAGATGAAGTGTGACCAGTCAGCTCCCGGCTCTTCCTGCGTGTTTGTGGTTACTGTTGCTGTTTGTGGGTGGTTGGGTAAGAACGGCTTCCACATGCTTGAATACTTGGTCTCCAGTTGGCGGAACTGTTTGGGAAGAATTAGGAGATGTGTCTTTGTGTCCTTGTCAGAGGAAGTGTGTTGTGGGGGATGGGATGTAAGATTCCAAAAGCCTCCGCACAGCCCCAGTGTGCTCTTCTCTCTGCCTCTTGTTTGTGGGCCAGCTATTAAAAACAAGGAAATCTTGAAATTTGCAGGCAAATGGATTGAACTAGAAATGATCGTCCTGAGTGAGGCAATCCAAACCCAGAAAGATACACATGGTATATATTCACTTGTAAGTGGCTATTAGTCTAACATAGATTGCCTCTAAGAGACTCCACCCAGCACCGGATCAGGACAGATGCTGGGATTTGTTACTTGACTCTGGTCAGAGCCCTGAGAGTGGTACAGAAGAATAGGGGGGTGGAAGGATCCAGAGTGTTCAAGAGCCCCACAAGGAGACCAGCAAGGCCAGCAAATCTAGACCCAAGGGAGCCCTCACAAACTGTTGCACCAACCAAGGACAATTCATGCAGTATACCTAGACCCCCTGTTCAGATCTAGCTCATTTTCCACAGTTGGGGAGAGAGCAAGAACCGCCTCTGACATGAACTCAGGTGCCCCCCAATTTGTTCATTTCCCCTTGATGGGGAAGCTCAGCAGGCATAAAAAGGAAGGAAAAGCAGGCTATCCAGATGAGACCTGATAGGCTGTGGTCATACGGTAGGGGAGGAGGTCCCCTTCTGTCAGAGGTCTGGGGAGGGATTAGGGTGGAAGAGGGAGGGAGGGTGGGAACAGGAAGATACAAGCCAGGGGATAACAATCAAGATGTAATCTGAACAAAGTATAATAAAAAAAATTTTTTAAAAAGATGTTAGCTCTCAGGTGTTCCTGCTCACACGTCCTCATTCCAACATTGATGACTGTAACGCGTTGCACCTGTAAGCCCAATTTAACGCTTTCTTTTGTAAATTGCCTTGGTGTTTTATCACAACAGTAGAAAACTAACCAAGACACCGTGCCTTCCCCCACCACAATGCATTCTGTCCCTATGAATCATTAAGAAAGATAAGCCCATCCTCCCTTAAGTTGCTTTTGCCATGGTGTTCTGTCACAGCACCAGATTCTGTCACAGATAAGTAACCAGTAGCAAAGCTGGTACCAGAAAAGTGGAGTCATGCTGTGACAAGCAAGATCATACTGTTTTCACGAGGAATTTGGGGGGAATTTTGGAGCTTTAGACTAGAAAAGCCACTGGATTCTGTAAACAGAGATAAATGAGCTTCTCTGGCAGAATTCTGGAAGACAGTAATTCTGAAAGACTTTTAGTAGGTGGAGGCCTGGATCATGAGTTTTCAGAGGAGAAAATGATTCAGCTTATACCTGGCCAGAGGCCAAAGAATCTGGCTGCTTTCCACCTATGACCTAAGAGTATGTATGAGGCTAAATTAACAGTAATGAGTTGATTTTCATTGTTGTTGTTGTTATGGAGTTGAGTCTGTGATGTGGCTAGCAGTGATTACTGTTATGCAGCTCGACAAGTATGGTAGGAAGAAATAAAAAAAAATCGTGCAGCTTGGAAAGAAAAGGCCACTAGGAAACTTAAGACTTCAGTGCTGAAAAGGAGCTCATAGTTGTTAAAGAGGGTTGGCACAAGAGCAACAGGAAATGTGCTGTGAGGACAAGACCCTACTTGGACGGACTGTGAGAGCTGTGTTCAGAAGCTTCTGTAACTGTTTTTGGTTCTTATGTCCTTATTTTCAGGTCTGACTGACATTTACTGTTTTATTTCCTTCTTACTGATTTGGAGTTTGGATTAGTATTACTTTTTATTATTTATTTATTTATTATTTGTACAGTAAGTATTCTGCCCACATGTGTGCCTGCAGGCCAGAAGGGGGTGCCAGATCTCATTATAGATGGTCGTGAGCCACCATGTGGTTGCTGGGACTTGAACTCAGGACCTTTGGAAGAACAGACAGTGTTCTAACCTCTGAGCCATCTCTCCAGCCCCTTGATGTGACTTTTTTTTTTTAATACCTAAAGGTAAAGGTGTGTCATTATCTTACTTGAGATCTTATATTTTTATTCTAAGCACTGACAGGTACAAATGCCCTTCTTAGAATGCCCATTGGTATACCCATGGGTTGCAGTAATTGGCAATTGGTTGTTTCAGTTGGTAAGCTGTCTTTGTTGTTGTTTTGTTGTTGTTGTTGGGGTTGTTTGTTTGTTCATTTGTTTTTCTTTTCTTTTTTTTTTTTCATTTGTTTTTCAAGAGAGTGTTTCTCTGTGTAGCTTTAGCTGCCCTGGAACTCACTATGTAGATCAGGCCTTGAACTCACAGCGATTCAGCTGCCTTTGCCTCATAAGTGCTGAGATTAAAGGCTTGCATCACTACCACCCGGTTTCTATGAACTTTTTAATCCCTTTCCCGTGCTGATTTTTTCAAAACTAAGCTTTATATATATTTTTTCAATATATTCGTGTGTTTGAACCTTTTCTCTTGTGGCTAATTTCTAATTTTATTTTACTGTAATCCAATAAAATACAAAAGATTTCAATATTTATTTGTTAAGACTTGTATTGTGCATTTTAGAACCTTGGGATGGAATAGTATGTGGCTGTCCTTACAATCGTTTGATCTCTCTTATAATTAATCTAAAGTTTCTGTGTTCATTTTTGTCTGGGGTATTTCCTACTGACACTGGAGTGCTGATACCATTCATTAGTGCTGAATCTTAATCTTTCTCTCTCTCTCTCTCTTCATGCTCAGTAGCATTTGTTTTATGAAACTGGATCCACCAAAATGGTGAATATATATTACAATAATTACAATCTTCTTTCTTTTACATTTTTTGGGATTTTCATACACAAGTATTATATTTATATCATTTCACCCAAATCTCTCCCCTTCTAACGCTTCCTACATTCTCCCACTCCCTCTCAAACTTAGTGCCTATTTTTTGATTGTTAGTGTTATGTATATAAATACATATACATATGTAAGCACAACCTGTTCTGTCTATTTAGTGTTGCTCATATGTGTAAGTGTTTAGGGGTAGATAACCTATCATGGACTCATCTCTGGAACACACACTTTCAGCAACCATTAACTTCACCTATGAGTTGGGCCTTATGAGATTTCCCCCATCAATACTATATCATCTGATATTGTTGTTGTACAGGTCTCATTTGGGAAACTGTATTTTTAAGATTTCACAGTGAGAGCTCAGTCATACACTGAGTAAATCATCTCTCAGAAAGTGTCCTGATCCTTTCTTCTTATGCTCTTCTCATTCCCCTTCATCACATCTTCTCCACTGGTTGTTCTCTTTGTCACTATATAGTGACATTCTTCATCACTTATGGCTAATTTTTGTTTAACGTCTACTTGGTTGGCCTTTTAACCCCAGCCCTTGAGAGGCAGAAGGAGGTGGGTCTCTGAGTTTGAGGCCAGCCTGGTCTACAGAGTGAGTTCCAGGATGCTCAAGGCTACACAGAGAAACCCTGTCTTGAAAAACCAAGGAAAGCCTACTTGATTGAATATGAATAGTTACTCTTGCTCCTTTTTAGATTATGTTTAGTCAGACATTCTTTCACTGTCTGGTGAAAGCGTGTCTTTTCTGGTGTAGTTGGACTTTAAAGACATCAAAGAGTTGGGTATTGTTTTTCCTCTAATCAGCCATCTTGTCCTTTAATTATTACATTAAGGGCATTCTAGAACTACTGTTGGAAGGTTGTACTAATTCCAATAATTTTTTGTACTGGTTGTTTTAAAAACTTGTTCTCTCTCTTTTGCTGAGTTATTGAGTTGAATTCTTTCCTAATTCTTTCCATTTGTTAGTCTCATAAAATTTATCCTTCCTGAAAGTTTCATAATTATCACCAACTTTATTCATCCTTTATGCATTGAGTGGCTTTTAATGAATTCTTTATTATATTTTTACATATGCATTTGTATTGTTATGCATAAATAAAATAAACTACATACAGCAAGAAGAACCACAAACAGTCAAGAATTATAAAAATGTTACATTCATAATGTTTTAGCTATTTGAATTTGGCAACCTTGAAGAAAGCATCTTTCCTATCTTGGTGAGTCTCAAATTCTGAATGTAAATCCATGTCTATCATATCTCATCTCTATCAACTTAAAACATCTATCTGAACCTAAAAACATCTTAACTTCTAAACAACTAAGCTTAATTGTAAGACTAAACTATCTGGTCTTCAACCCCACCAGAGACTTGAGAAGGAATAAAACTTAATTACCTGAGTGAACCAGAAGTGCAGGTTAGCAGCTTCCAAAAATGAAAAAATGGCAAAGACAGTTTGCTGTCTGAACAGTCACCCAATACTCTATAATGATTGGCATCATTTTCAGCCTTCTGCACCAATATATCTGACAGACATACTTGTGAGGCAGGAACTATTGATGACTTGCTTACCCTATCTTGGCAGAGTTTGGCCCTTAACTCTGCTTGTATCTGAGCTTGCCAACTTTTAGGCAGAATTCTATCTTGCCAGTGGCTGGTTTGCTACATTTGAAGCCATCTCCATAAGGAGGTTCTTTGATGTTCATCTTCTTTGAGGTAGGCTGGGTGTTGCTAACCTGTCTTGTTATAAAAGAATCTTTAAAATAAAAAAAATCTTTAAGTGTCATGTGCTGTAGGTCTCTGAAACTTTGCATAGAATAATTTTAATTATCTTATCCAAGATTACCACACTGGTCATGAACTGTTTTAGTTGGTATCTATCCTATAAGGTCTTTATTCCCCTACATTCAGAGAAGCTTTGCTATGTATAGTAATATTGGTTGAATATTGATTAGATATATTTTCTCCAAGGGCTGGAAATATATGCCACTATGTACTTTCTCTTGGCCTTTAATGTTTGCACTGAGAACTTTATATGTAACCTGTTATTTATGTCTGGAGCTTTCAGCAGTCTTTCTTTGTTTTATACTAAAACCATCTTAACTATTACTTGGCATGGACAATCTTTTCACTTGCTATGTCTATTTTTTTTTTAAATGACCTTCTCTTCTAGAGTGGTCAGTCTTTCTCTAGATTTGGTAACATTCAACTACAATCCATAGCTTTTCATTTACTTTAGCTGGCATCTCTTTTATTGCCACCTGAAAATAAAACTTTTTCAAAGATAACTTTAAATCCTTATAGTTTATCTTATGATGGATCTAGACTATGGTGATGATCTACACTGGGTTTTTCTATTTGCTTTAATGTTTTACATTTAGAATCCGCCTTCACTGAAAGTTTCCCCCAACTTGCTGAATTTCTCATCTAAATCTCACATTGACCTTTTAAATTTTGACTTATCTTTGAATTCTTCCTGATTTTATAGATAATTTAAAAACTAGGTTTTGAATGCCTTCTGTAATTTCAGCCATTTCAACATTTTGGATTCACTTTATTGAAGAGTCAGGAAAATGTGGAGCCATTACACCTTTATTTCTTGTCTTTTTTTCTCCGGCTACATTGTAATTTGTGCTTCTCCTTTCTACTCCTATAGTTTTGCAGTTTAGTTGACACAAGGCTCAGGGATATTGAGTCATTTATCTCTGATGTCTAAACAAATTAGAAAAGAGGGAGTGGTTTCCATGCCAACCTCTGACCTGCCGTGGTGCTCAATATGACAGGTACTGGCCTAAATTCCTGTCAGTGGCCTCCACGTGCAGGTCTACGAATGCAGTCTGTATAGAAATTGGCTTTGGACAGATCAGCTGGTGAGCTGAGTCTGTGAACCATTTAGTTGGTCATTCCCTTACACCAATGGTGTAAGAGACATTCCCTTACACTCACTGCAAATGAAGGCTCTGAGAGTGTAAAAAATATTTAACCTACATCAATTAATTGTTTGAAAGTTTAATACATTGTATTTTGATTATGTTTACTCCTTTGTAATTCCTCTCAGATTCATACCCATTCTATCTTTACTCAAGCTTTTTTTTTTAAAGCCTGAGTCAAACTAAAATTGGCCAGAGCTGAGTATGTGGCCATCCACTAGAATATAGCCAATGTGCTAGGGGACACAGCCTTAAAGGAACTAACTCTCCCTCTCCTGAAAGCCATAAAACACCAACTTCCTCAGCTAGGGATGAAACTTCATGACCACGTTGTCCTGAAAGTTTAAGTCAGACAAGTATGCATATGTTTTTTGATATAATATTTTAATAATTTGTCAAATGAATACAATGTATTTTGGTTATATTCACCCTCCCACAATTTACCCAACTCTTCTTAGATTCACCTTCATATTTCCATCTCTCCCAACTTCTTAACCCTCCCCTCTTTTAAACAATGCACTGAATTCAATTGGTTCTGCCATGTACTTATGGGTTTAGACCCATCTACTGGGCCACAGTGGACTATCAGGGCCTATACTTTTAAAGAAAACTGAGCTTTTACCCCTTAGACGTTATCAACTATCAATAGCATTTTGTTCAGGGTAGGGGCTCACTGAGTATTGAAGTATAGCCTCAAGATCAATTCCGTAGCAACTGCCTGTGAGATAGGATCGTCTGTCTTGCATTTACCAAATGTTCTCAAATCTTTGTGGTTACAGCTAAAAGTCTAAACACACCTGTTCTCCCCTTGTAGGTGCCGGCATTCTCACAGGTCTTGGACACAGAACAGAACAATACCGATGCCTCCAAAATGGAGGCTTCTGTCTCCGCTCCAGCTGCCCTTCCACTACCAGGCAACAGGGAACCTGTAAACCAGATAAACCCAACTGTTGTAGGGCCTGATAGTGATTTGAAGAATGAACATAAAAGACGAGTGAGGGATTGTAAAATTAGTATTTTAATAAAGAAAGTGTTTTCTGAAGCATATTCACATCAGATCAAAATAAATTTTATGTCTCAGTTTAGAAGAGATTTTTTAAAAGTGTAAGGCTTAGAACGAGAGGTGAGAAAATCCAGAACACCTGCCTGTCCCTGAGTAACGATGGTCACCATTTGAGTGATATCACTTTTACTTAATTCTGTCACCAAACTACATGCACCCAGTGCAGGAAGGCCACCCAGCGCTCAACAGTGAACACAATTCTCAGCCCTCCCAAGGCCTCTCAGAGGATGACTTTCTCACGGCCTCAGCAGTCAGTTAAGTGAGTGCAGACCCAAGACTGATGTCTTGTCTTACAGGGTTTGGTACTGTGGATGGATTAACCTTAGTATCAAAACCTCATTTGCAGCTGTAAGTTGTCCCACCAAAGCTCATACTTCATGGATAACATCTGGCTTTCTTGATTGGCACTTTTTAAAAAAGATTCAGCCACCATGTTGAACCTAGCTAAGTACCAAAATCTCCGTGTGTCAGTTCTTTCTCACTGTTGTATCTGCAGACACACATCGGTGGATGAAAGCAATCATGACATTCAGTTTTTCCCGAAAATTCTCTTCCATCTCCTTAATAGTACACATAGTGCTGTGGTGTTCTTTCCTCCCCAGACAAGGTTTTTCTGTGTAACAACCTTGGCTTTCCTGGACTCACTTTGTAGACCAGGCTGGCCTCAAACTCACAGAGATCCACCTGCCTCTGCCTCCCGAGTGCTGGGATTAAAGGCGTGCGCCACCATGCCCAGTTGCTGTGCTTTTTTTTTTTTAAATCTGCCTCTGCAACTTCATCTTCCACTCTTAGTGGTAAAAGATAAATAAAAAGTGCTTGTGGCTTTATTCCCACAGTCAAAATGAAAGCCCTATTTTAAAAAGAATTTATTTCCCAGTCCACACTAATACTCATTAATGAGATGATCTTTTCTGTAGAGAAAAGCTGAGCAAGGGAGATGCTGGCATTGGGTGGGATGTCGACTGGACTTGAGAACCCTCAGTAACACACACAGTGGTTTAAATTGATGCCTTGAATCTCTTCTTGAACCTTAAAACCCAAGCAACAAACCAGAATAATTCCACTGTGAGAACAAATCCCAGGGAATGTAGGGCCCCTTCTTTCTATACCCAACTTGGATTTCTCTTAGAAATTATCTGCTTATACCAATGTCAAATTAAAGTAAAAAGTCAAAAAGAATGGACCTTCAAGAACACTTGTATTGAGAAGAAATAAATACCATCGCAGATCATTACAACGCAAAGCACTGTAACGGGAGCAGACAAGGCGTGGCAAACCTTGGGCATATTGAAGACGGTGAAGCAGAGGGAAGCTGGCACAAATAAAAAGTCTGATTACATCAGACATTTTGGAACAACACACTTTGGTGACAATGACTAACTAGAGTGGTCACAACCAACCTTTGAACACAGAATTTCTGGCAAATGTTTTTGCAGAAATCCTCCTGAATAAGGTTGTGGTGGCCTCCATCACAGCTGGAGACTCACTGGACTCCAGTGAACTTTCACTGGGAGAGTCTATTGTGATGGTGACCAGCAGATTTTGTGGCTAAGAACTTTCTGATAACCTCCTGGTCTCATTTGTAATTTTTGTAGGGGGCGATAGAAGTGACTTTAGTTTTACTCCAACAACTACTGCATTTCCCCCAAACACAATTACAACAAAAAACTGTGACACCATCTTTTTTACATCACTTCCAAGACTCCACATAGTCTCGCCTGTGTCCCTGAAGAGGTCATCCTGAGTTTTACACTGGTTCTGCCTTCCATTTCAGCAGTCAACCCACCTCCCCTTTAGAGGTTATACATTAGCACTTGGTTTCTCAGACCCTAGACTCAGTCGCCCTCATCACATACTGGTTCAGATTTAGTAGTTACATTTTTATTGATGTGATAATTGCAACTTATAAAACAAATTAATATACAATAACAAAAGATATTGCAATTTATATAGAAGAAATTAACATGGGGCATACAGTTTCATAAGGCTAGAATCCATGGCCATTATGGTAGGGAGTACAGCAGAAGTCAGGCATGGCACAGAGACTGTAGCTGAGCACTCATGTCTTGTGACTCAACCACAAGGCAGAGAGAGAGAGGGGGGGGGGGGAACAAACATGGGGTACATTATGCTATGATGCACGTTTGTAATCCAAAGGACAACTTTGTGGACTCTTTCTTACTTCCACATGGGTTCTAGACATAAAATTCAGGTTGCCAAGCTTGTGTGGCAACTGCTTTTACCATCTGAGCCATTTTGTCTGCCCTGTACAACCATTATAACAAAGTATACAAAGTATATGGAAGCCTCTAAATAAACTACTGGTAAATTCCGCTACTATTGTTCCCTCTCACTTTTGGTATTCATGCAAATATATGAAAGATATGTCTGTACCTGAATTCATTGCTACATTATTCATCATGGCAGAAATACAGAACCAGCATAGGTTTACATCATGGAAGAACAAAAATGTATACACTAACTGAGCCTGCTTCCACTGTCTCTATCTTCTCATGTCTGTTTCTGATCCCACAGCTCCTATACAGGCTTTCCTTGGTGAGTTCTTCCAGAACCAAGATCATTTTAAAGTCCAAGCCTAGCTTGGACATGCAGTCTGTGCACTGACTGCCTGGCAGATTCCCTCCGGAATAGGCCACACCTCACCTTGTCCATACTCCCAGGCCTAGCTCCTGCCATGTAGCATGAAGCTTGCTTTGCTGAGTGATATTCCCAGAGCTTCAATCACCAGCACCATCAATACACTCTCTGGTCCAGATCTGAGTCCCCTGCTCCTATACTGCCCTGCCAGGTTAGACCTCACATCAGACACATAACTAATAAAAGAAGTTTATATTCCTGGGACACATTATAAAACACAGCAGTATGAAAGGCCATGGTGCTATGCACCCCCAAATCTACTGGACCATAGGGTCATAGGTCCATAGAAAGGTGTCTAATAATTACCTAGATGTTCCCAATGACACAGAATCAAAAGAAAAAACAATAACAAACATTAGAGAATTCAAGAAAACATAAACAAATACCTCAATGCACTTAAGGAGGATAAAAATAAATACCCAAATGATGACCAAGAAAATACAAACATATGACTGAATGAAATGATGAAGACAATTCAGGATTTGGAAACTGAACTGAATATTGAACGAAACTCAAGCTGAAATTGAGATGGTATTGAAAGATTCCATAACCTAATGACAACACTCGGGGGAAAGCCTTACAAGTAGAATGGATCAAGTAAAGGAAAGAAAATCAGGACTTGATAAAGTGGAAAAATAGGATTACACAAGCAAAGAATATGAAAAAGTTTAATCGTAAAAAAAACACACCAGAACTGTGGAGCATTGTAAAAAGAGCAAACCTTTGAATTACAGGCTTGGATGAAGGCGAAGAATCCTAGATCAGATCTGTCATAGGCCAGATATCCAACAGGATCATAGAAAAAGATCCCCCCGATTCAGGAAATACCCATATAGAGGCAAACAGAAGTGTAAATAGACATGATAAGACAAGAAATCTTACATGACATATTGTAGTTAAAAATACTAAATAAATTAAAAAAGAGGCTATTGAAAGTTGTGAAAGTAAAATTAGGAAAACAAAGTCACACACACAGGAAACCCCATTAGACTAACACCTCATTTCTTTTTTAAATAATATTTTCATTTTTACATATACATTTATATTATTATACATACATAATATAAACTGCATAAAGTGAAAAGAACCATGGAACATTCATCAATTATATTAATTTACATTCATAGTTTTTTTGGCTATTTGTATTTGGCAACCTTGTAGAAAACATTTTCCTATCTTGGTGAGTCTAAAATTCTGAATGTAAATCAATAGCTATCATATCTCATCTCTATCAACCTAAAACATCTATCTAGACCTAAAAACATCTTAACTCCTAAACAACTAAACTTAATTGTGAAGCTAAACTATTTGGTCTTCAATCCCATCAGAGACTTGAGAAGGAATAAAATTAATTACCTGAATAATCAGGAAGTGCAGATTAGTAGCTTCCAAATTGAAAAAAAAAGATGACAGAGAGAGTTTGCTGCCTAAAAAATCACCTCAAATCTTCCTATAACATTGGAGCATCATCTTCAGTGCAATACCCATAAACTGCAGCCCATGCCCTGTGCTCCATTTCCCAGCCCACAGCTCTGCTTGCTTTTCTGGAGGCCTGCTCGCATCAGGGATATTAGATAAGTCTCTCCCTGCTCCAAGACCTGCCTGCCAACTCCCTTGAAAGTATTCCCAACAGTGATAAATTGTTCCCCATACCCTGTGCTCCATTTCTTAACCTACAATACTGCCTGCATTCCTGGAGGCCTGCCAACACTGGGGATCCCAGGCCGTACTGGTACTAGGGACCCCAGAGGCAAAGGTAGTACCCAAAATACCAGAGGCCATGGAGTCCACAAAAACCGCAGGAAAAACACTACTGGATCTGAAGATTAGCTAGTCACCAGAATTCCAGGCCACTCAGGATAGTAGACAGAGAGGAAACAGAAACTTGGGTGGGGGGGGGGGCATCCCAAAATACCCATCCAACAAAGATAAACTCAGAAATCAGCATTTAAACCTGTAATAACTGCAAAACCCAGATGGCTAAAGGCCAGTGTAAAAACACAATCAATAGCAGCCCGAGTAATATGGCATCACAAAGAGCCCAGTGATCCTACTACAGCAGGACCTCATCCACAGATGCACCTCATCCACAGATACACCTCATCCACAGAAGCACCTCATCCACAGATGCACCTCATCCACAGAAGCAGCTCATCCACAGAAGCACCTCATCCACAGATGCACCTCATCCACAGAAGCACCCCATCCACAGAAGCAGCTCATCCACAGATGCACCTCATCCACAGAAGCACCTCATCCACAGAAGCACCTCATCCACAGATACACCTCATCCACAGATACACCTCATCCACAGAAGCACCTCATCCACAGATGCACCTCATCCACAGAAGCACCTCATCCACAGAAGCAGCTCATCCACAGATGCACCTCATCCACAGAAGCACCCCATCCACAGAAGCAGCTCATCCACAGATGCACCTCATCCACAGAAGCACCTCATCCACAGAAGCACCTCATCCACAGATACACCTCATCCACAGATACACCTCATCCACAGAAGCACCTCATCCACAGATGCACCTCATCCACAAAAGCACCTCATCCACAGATGCACCTCATCCACAGATACACCTCATCCACAGATACACCTCATCCACAGAAGCACCTCATCCACAGATGCACCTCATCCACAGAAGCACCTCATCCACAGATGCACCTCATCCACAGATGCACCAGAAAGTGGCCTTAAGTCTTATGAAGATGATAGAGGCCTTTAAAGACTAAATGAATAAACCCCTTAGTGAAATTCAGAAAAATACAATCAAATAGGTGAAGGAAAGGAATAAAACTGTTGAAGACCTGAAAATGGAAATAGAAGCAATAAAGAAAACACAGTCTGGAGATGAAGAACTTAGATAAGAAAACAGGGACTACAGGATACAAGAGATGGAAAAGGAAATAAACTGATACATCAGTCAAAGAAAATGTTAAATCTAAAAAGTTCCTGACACCAAACATCTGGGAAATCTGGGACCAAACTTAGAATAAATAATAGGAGTAGAGGAGGGAAAATATTCCCAGCTCAAAGGCGCAGAAAATATTTTCAACAAACTCACAGAAGAAAATTTCTCTGACATAAAGAGATGCCTATAAATATA
The DNA here is from genome assembly GCF_964271855.1 of Acomys minous. Classification (NCBI taxonomy): domain Eukaryota; kingdom Metazoa; phylum Chordata; class Mammalia; order Rodentia; family Muridae; genus Acomys; species Acomys minous. Next base: position 12,831,906 of record NC_140497.1, on the reverse strand, counting down.
TAATAAGCTTATATAACATCAAATAAATTTGACCAGAAAGGAAAATCCTCCTGCCACATAATAATCAAAGCACCAAATGGACAGAACAAAGAAATAATATTGAAAGCTGCAAGGAGAAAAGACCAAGTAACATTTAGAGGTATACCTATCAGAATTACATTACACATGACTTCTCAACAGAGACTCTAAAAGTCAAAAGGTCCTAGACAGATGTCTAGCAGTCTCTAAGAGACCACAGATGCCACTCCAGACTTCTATACTCAGAAAAACTTTCAATCACCATAGAGGGAAAAAATAAGATATTCCATGACAAAAAATTACATTTAAATAATATATATGCACAAATCCAACCCTACAGAAGATACTAGAAGGAAAACTCCAACCCAAGGAAGTTAACTACACCCAAGAAAACACAGGGTAGAAATAATTCCACACCAGCAAAAACAAAAGAAGGGACATAAATGTATGTGTGCACACATGCGTGCACACACACACATACACACACACACACACACACACACACTACCATCAACAAAGTCAAAATAAATGGAATTCAAAGTCATTCGTCACTACTATCTCTCATCATGAATGGATACCAGCTAACAGAATGAATGCAAAAAATAGGATCCATCATTCTTCTGCATACAAGAAACACACCTTATTATCAAAGATAGAAATTACCTCAGAGTAAAGGTCTGGAAAAAGATTTTCCAAGCAAACAGAGCTGAGAAGCAACCTGGAGTAGCTATCCTAATATCTCATATAATAGACTTCCAAACAAAATTAATCAAAAGAAATGGGAAAGACACTTCATACTCATTGAAGGAAAAGTCCACTAAGATGATGTTTCAATCCTGAATATCTATGCCCCAAATGCAAGGACACCCACATTTGTAAAATAAAAATTATTAAAGCTTAAATCACTTATAAAACCTCACACTTTAATAGTGAGAGAGTCCAAAATCTCACTCTTACTAATGGGCAAATCATCCAGTCAAAAACTGAAAAAAAGAAATAACTAACAGATGTTATGAATAAAATGAGCCTAACAGATATCTACAGAACATTTCACCCAAACACAGAAGAATAAACCTTCTTGTCAACACCTCATGGAACATTCTAAAAAACTGACAATATACTTCGAGAAAATAAAAATAAGCCCCTATACCTTATCAGACCACTATGAATTAAACCTGCACTTCAACAACAACAGAAAGCCTGCAAACCCATAGAAACCAGCTCCTACTCAATGGCCACTTGGTCAAGGAAGAAATAGAGAAAGAAATTAAAGGCTTTCTAGAACTTGATGAAAGTGAAGGCACAACATACCCAAACCCATGAGACATGATGAAAGCAGTGCTAAGAGCAAAGTTCACAGCACTAAGCGCCATCATAAAGAAATTAGTGAGATCCCATACTAGCAACTTAACAGCACACCTGAAAGCTCTAGAACAAAAAGAAGCAGACACACCCACGAGGAGTAGATGGCAAGAAATAGTTAAGCTCGGGGCTGAAACCACTAAGTTAGAAACAGAGAGAACAGTACAAAGAATGAACAATCAACAAAAGAAAGAGTTGGTTCTTTGAGAAAATCAACAAGATAAACCAACCCTTAGCCAAACTAAAGGACAGAGACAGGATACCCAAATTTAAAAAAGAAATGAAGAGAGGGACACAAACACTGAGGAAACTCAATGGATCATTAGGTCTTCAAAAACCTGTACCCTACAAAATTGGAAAATCTAAACAAGATCAAGTAAACAATTTAAATAGGGCCTATTGCCCCTAACGAAATAGAAGTAGTCATTACAAATCTCCCAATTCCCCCCAAAAGAAAAAACCCTGGGCCTACAAACTCTTTGGGTTTGTAGCCCAGGGTTTTAGTGCAGAAAAATCATTTCACAAAGTTAAAAAAAAAAAAGAAGAATCACTACCAAATTTATCTTATGAGGCTACGGTCACCCTGACATAAACCATACTAAGACTCAGTCAAGAAAGACAATTTCACATCAATCTTCTTTACAAACGTCTATGCAAAAATACTCTGTAAAACACTGCAGCCAGGCAGGCTGGGTGGATAACCAGAATTGACACATAACAAGGTCTTGAACTCAGAGTGTAAATGAAGTGCTTCACACAAAGCCCATAGCTATTTCTTCTTCTGATTATCACAATTCAGCAAAGGAGAAGCCAGAAATCCACGCTTGTGGAGTGGCAGGGTGCATGCTTAGAAAGAATAAGAATCAGAACACAGCTAGGAGAATCCACAGTTGACTGGGCTCTGTTTTTATGGGCTTTCTGCTCTGTGACAATCACTGGATGTCACATTTGCCATCTGTTACATCAGAGAAACTGATGTTCTGAATCTCTTCTTGTCTCTAAATAAAGTCCTCTGCTTAACAATTGTCTTATTTGTTTATCTGATGTGATAAAATATTTTGGAAAAACAATAGCAACAAAGGGGGAAAGTGCTTACTTTATCTTACAGCTCAGTATATAGCACACTGTGGCCGGGAAATCAAGGCAGCAGGAGCTAGAGGAGCTGGTCACATCACATCCACGTGATGGATACTTTGTCTACTGGAATGGCATGGGAAGAGAATGTCAGTGATGGATTGTCTAGGTTATGCTCTACACTGCATTAACTGAGGTAAGAAGACCTGGCCATTAGAAATGTCTCCATTTCCTGTGTTTAGGGTCTGGATTGTAAAAGAGTGCAGAAGCTGAGCCAAGCAATAGCATGCAAGCCCTCTCTCTCTCTCTCTCTCTCTCTCTCTCTCTCTCTCTCTCTCTCTCGTTTTTGTTTTTGATTGTAGTTGATTATGGCTGAGACTACAAACAGCTTCAACTTTCAAGATCCTACCACCTTGATATCCTTGAAATGACAGACTGTAACTTGTAATTATGAACTAAACCCTCTCTCTCATGAGTTGGTTTTGCCAAAATATTTTGTCACAGCAACTGGAAAGGAAACTACAATAATCCACAGTCTAAACTCAGGCAGAAAGGAATGAGCACATGCTTGCTCAGTTTATCTACTTTATAGACCATGATGCCTGCCTGTGGGATGGTTCCACCCACAGGTAAAATGGGTCACATCACACCAGTTCACACAATCAACATCATATCCCAGGCAAACAGACGCCCATACCCCCAAAGAACATGAGATTTTCTCAAGGTGTCAATTTAAAATAATCACAAAACTGATCAAAACAAAGAGGAGAAACATATATATGAATAGTTAGGTTAATGGTGTCATTAAGAAATCAAACAAGAAAAGGCAGTGTGGACCTCTGTCAATGTGCTTCCAAAACTTGATCTATTCATAGTACTAGACAATCAGTTACAAGTATCTTATCAGAGACCATGCATTCACTAAGCATCCTCTTGGAATCATGCCAGCATAGAGAGCACCACCAAAGACACAAAGCCAGAAAGACAGATCTATAACTATGATGCAAGAAGGATAGACATTTATAGCAAAAATAATCTACACTATGGAATACTACTCAGCTATAAAAAACAAGGAATTTCCGAAATTTGTGGACAAATGGATTAAACTAGAAATTATCATAATGAGTGAGTTCACACAGAAGCAAAAAGAACTAAATGGTATATACTCACTTATATCGAGACACTAGTCCAAGGTGTACATCCCCATGAAAAACCGTACCTACCAGGAAAGTGGGTCAGAGGGGAGGACACCCTATTGAGACTTTAGGTGTGAGAAGCCTGGGAGAATGAGGAAATAGAAGGATCCAGAGGGTCCTGGAAAACTACAGGCAGGTCTGGGCCCTGGGGTCCTCCGCAAACTATGGCAACAGCCAAGGAAAATATAGGCAGTAAACTTCGAACCCCTACCCAGTCTAGCCGATGGACAGGACATTCTCCACCGTTAAATGGAGAAGTGGATCTGACTTTCACACAAACTCTGGTGCCCCATATTTGACCATGTCCCTTGGATGGAGACGCCTGGTGGCACTCAGAGGAAGGATAATAGGTCACAAAGGAGAGACTTGATACCCTATGAACATATCCAGGGGAAGGAGGTCCCCCTCAGTCACGGACATAGGGGAGGGGAGTAGGGGGGGAAGCAGGAGGAAAGGAGGAATGGGAGGATACAAGGGATGGGCAAACAACTGAGATGTAATATGAATAAATTAATAAAAAATTTAAAAAAAAAGAAAATGAAGGTAAGTCAAACTAAAAAAGGTTCATAAGAACAGAACTAATTAGAAGAATGCCACAAACTAGTCAAAATGTAAGCAGATCATATATATAATAAGTGTGCAACATCCAAATTACAGAACAAAATAAGAAAATTAAATAGAAACATGGAAAAGAACGCAATTAAAACAATGCCAAGAACCTGAACATATTCATTTATAGACATATATGCAAATGACATCAATGAATCAATGTTTAGCATCACTAATCACTAGAGAAATAAATCTTAAAACCCAAAGGAGATGCCAACTCACTCTTGTTAAAACGACCATCATCAGAAAATATATTGGTAGTAGATGAAGATGCACAATCATTTCCACAATGCTACTGGTAGTGAATATCAATACTACTATTATATAAACATTAGCTTTTATGTGGATGTTCTTCAGAACAATTTCTGGGATATATACTACTGTAGTATTCTTGAACCAATAGACACATAGCCAAAAGAATGTAAAGAAAATATGCCAAAGCATATCTGCATTCATTCACTAGATCATAATAACTCATAATAATCATAATATGTTATCAATATCAGTGTAGCCTCATTGGTTAAGGAACAAGGAAAATGAGAAATACATATAACACAGAACACCATTCCACCATTAAAAATTATAGATGTCTGCCAGAGGCAAACAAATGAATAGTTCTGACTATATTAATCTAAATTAAATCTGCCAAACATTACACACACACACATACACACACACACACACAGAGAGAGAGAGAGAAAGAGAGAGAGAGAGAGAGAGAGAGAGAGAGAGAGAGAGAGAGAGAGAGAGAGAGAGACTATCATAGGGAGACACATGTGGAAATGTCACACTCACAAAAACAATGAATTTAAAAAGTAGGTTACTAATTGCAATGAAATGAGAAGATATAGACCGGAAAATTATACTTTCAATTAAAAAGGTGTAATATCTCAAAATATGTTGCAGTGATGATATATAAGACAATTGGGATAGTGAATCTCAACTGTCATAGCACTGATGATGAAGAGGACTGCTATAATATGCTTGATTTAGTAATTCTGTACCATGAATTTATATAAATATATTTCATTCTTCTAATCAAGTATGCAATTCTGAATTTGAGAATTTAATACAGATACATAATAAAATATGATCATACCTACCCCTATCCTTCAACTCCTAACTGTACCATATCCCTAGATCTGAGCCTTAGAGGATCTGAGACTGGAGGCAAGTCCCTTTGGGGTAGATATCAAAGGTTTCTATTCATTAATGCAAATATTTGCCTAGGAAGTAGATTTCCTGAGATGAAGTGTTTAGGCTCCATTTTGCCAAGTGATGCTAGGGGTAGCCTTCTAATCTTGTTATAATTGTTAGTTGGAGAAGTACTACAAGGTATGAGATACTTGGTCATCATATACTGTCCTCCTTAAGGTATTAACATTTTCAATGTTCTGCATACTTCTAGAACTATGCTGGTCTTCCCTAGATTCATTGGCATCTATGAATTCATCACATACGGATAATCCAGAAAAATTTGAGACAATACATAAAACTCATCTGTAAAATGTTAAAGGCCACTAGTGGAATAGGAAGGGTTAAGTTGAGATAGAAAATATAGGGCTGGGCAAAGGAGGGATATAGAGAGGGATGAAGATTTTTCAAAAAGTTCAGATGGAAACCTACTACTTTGGAAGCATCCTTCCATATGTGGATGGTCACATTTTTAGGTGTAGATTGTGGAACTAGAAAGAAGACCATGAGATGGCTAAAGAGGATTTTCAAGGAAGGGGGAAGATTGATCAAAATTAAACATATTGAAAGCAGAAAAGAAATTATTAACAGTGAAAGGGTATAAAGGGAGGAAAGGATCAATAAAAAGTATGCATGAAAATGGCATAATGATGTGTGGAGCGCAGGGAGTCTTGTAGAGATTGGGAGGAAGGATAGAAAGACTCAGAGGTGACAGAAGCTCCACAAGAAGACCAACACAGCCAACTAATCAGGGCCCAGAGTTGTGTGTGGAGACTGAAGCTCCAACCAAAGACCATGCATGGCCTGGACCTAGGCCCCCTACACAGATGTAACCAAAGGGCATCTCGGTCCTCGTGGGTCTCGTAGTAAGAGGAATGGGAGCTGACTCTGACATGGATTCTGTTGCCTGATTTTCAATCACTTTCCTCTAGGGCTACCTCGACAGGACACAGGGGAAGAGAATGTACTCAGTCCTGCTGTGACTTGATGAGCTGAGGTGGGTTGGTAGTGGGGAGCTTCTCATCCTTTACTGTATCTAATTTTTTCCTTTTTTATTAATTTATTCTTGTTACATCTCAACGTTTATCCCATCCCTTGTATCCTCCCATTCTTCCTTCCCTCCCATTTTCCCCTTATTCCCCTCCCCTATGACTGTTCCTGAGGGGGATTACCTCCCCCTGTATATGTTCATAGGGTATCAAGTCTCTTCTTGGTAACCTGATGTCCTTCCTCTGAGTGCCACCAGGTCTCCCCCTCCAGGGGACATGGTCAAAGGTGAGGCACCAGAGTACGTGAGAAAGTCTTATCCCACTCTCCACTCTACTGTGGAGAGTGTTCTGACCATTGGCTAGATCTGGGTAGGGGTTTAAAGTTTTACGGCCTGTATTGTCCTTGGCTGGTGTCTTAGTTTGAGTGGGACCCCTGGGCCCAAATCTGCCTATCATAATGTTCTACTTGTAGGTTTCTAGGACCCTCTGGATCTTTCTACTTTGCCATTCTCCCATGCTTCTCTCATCTAGAGTCCCAATAGAATGTCCTCCCCTCTGTCTCAGTTTCCTGGTAAGTGAAGGCTTTCATGGGACATGTCCCTTGGGCTAATATGCAGATATCAGTGAGTATATACCATTTGAGTCTTTCTGCTTCTGGGTTAACTCACTCATTATGATCATTTCTAGCTCAATCCATTTATCCACAAATTTCATGAATTCCTTGTTTTTAATAGCTGAATAGTATTCCATAGTGTATATGTACCACAGTTTCTTTATCCATTCTTCTACTGATGGACACTTAGGCTGTTTCCATGTTCTGGCTATTATGAATAAGGCTGCTATGAACATGGTTGAGCAAATTTTCTTTAAAAGAAGAAGAGGGAATGGAGAAGTACAAAATTCAGGGATGATTCAACTTAAGAGCCTGTCAACGTAATCCACCATATAGTGAACTGAAAGAAGAAAAAACATGTAATCATTTCATTAGATACTGAAAAAAATCTTTGATAAAATCCAATACCCTTTCATGATAATAGTCTCGGAGAGACCAGGAATATGAGAAGCATATCTAAACACAATAAAGGCAATCTGGTAGCCAACATAAAATTCAGTGGAACGAAACTCAAAGCAATTTCAACAAAATTGGGGACAAGACAAGGATGTCTAGTCTCTCCATATCCCTTCAATATAGTACTTGAAGTTCTAGCTAGAACAATAAGGGAACTAAAGGAGATCAAGGGGATCCACATTGGAAAGGAACAAGTCAAAGCATCACTAACTGCAAATTATATGATAGTATACATAAGTGAGCCCAAAAATTATACCAGAGAACTCCTACATTTTCACCAAAATGGCTTGATACAAAATTAACTCAAAAAAAAAAAAAAACAAAGCAAAAACAAAAAAAAATAGCCCTTCTATATACAAACAATAATGAGGATAAGAACAGAATCAGGGAAACAACATCCTTCACAGTATTCACAAATCATATAAAATATCTTGGGGGTAACTCTAAGCAAGCAAGCCCAAGACCTGTATGACAGAACTTCAAGTCTTTGAAGAAAGAAATTGAAGAAGATATCAGAAGATGGAAAGATCTTCCATGCTCATGGATTGATAGGATTAACACAGTAAATATGGCCATTTTACTAAAAGTAATCTACGGATTTAACACAATTTCCATCAAAACTACAATAAGATTCTTTACAGACCTTAAAAGAACAAAATTCAACCTTGTATGAAAAAACAAAGAACATAGGCCACCTAAAACAATCCTGTGCAAAAACAAACAAACAAAAACAAAAAACTTCTGGAGGTATCACCATCCCTGGTTTCAAGCTGTACTACAGAGAAATAGTAGTTAAAACCACACGGTATTGACATAAAACCAGACAGGATGATCAATGGAATTTAATCAAAGACCCAGAAGTAAATCCTCACACCTATAGACACCTGATTTTTGATAAAGAAGCCAAAAATATACAACGGAAAAAAGAAAGCATCCTCAGCAAACAGTGCTGGTCTAACTGTATGTTTGCATATAAAAATGCAAATATATCCATATCTTAGCCCTGCACAAAACTCAAGGCCAAGTGGATCAAAGACCCCAAGATAAAACCAGATACACCAAACCTGTCAGAAGAGAAAGTGGAGAATAGCCTTGAATGCATAGGCACAGGGGACAACTTCCTGAACAGAACACCAGTCACACAGGCACTAAGATTAGCAATTAATAAATGGGCTTTCATGAAACTGAAAGGTTTCCATAAGGCAAAGGACACCGTCTAAAGGTCGGAATGGCTGCCCATGAGGCTTCAACTCTGTATAAAGAACTACAGGCAACTACATAAAGCTGGGAGTGGGAGAGGTTGTCCTGCCAAGGGAAGAGTACTCCAATTAGTTGTCTGGGGCCAAACAGTCAGCCTTGAAAACATATATGAGCTGCCCTCCCATCTCTGCACTCTGTCAGTGCCAGGGCCACTTAGATAGCCTTTCAAAACTGTGAGCCAGCTGCCACCAGCTTCAAATCCATCTGCAGGGGACCTGAGCCACCCTGGGTCCATTGGGCAAGAGGCTACAGCAGGAGCTGGTGACTCTCATGATGTCTGGTGGCAAACAAATTTCCACCTTCTCTGAATCAGACAACATGTTCAAATGACTAGGGACCATCCATGGACCCGCTGACACCCACAGTGAAATTCCTCACACCCTGCCACCACCCTAACATGGACACCAGAGCAACGTCTGCCTGGACATCCTCAAGGATAAGTGGTCTGCACTATCTGATGTCAAGGCCATCCAAAACCTGCTAGGGGGAACCCAACATCGATAGCCCTTCAAACACATGCTGCAGAGCCTGGGAAGAACCCCGCAGCATTTCAGAAGTACCTGCAGGAAACCTATTCAAAGCAAGTCTCTAGCCAAGAGCTCTGCCACAAGCTGTCTGGCCTCTTTTGTGTCTGTTTTCTTAGATGTCTGTTCATTACTTGCTTTCTAAGCTGCAGTACTATTTTGTTTTTGTTTTTAAAGTCAGCTTGAGCTCCTACAATGTATATTAAGTAAATATACATTGCTTATGGGTTAGATGTTTTTAGGTCTATACAGATGTTTTAAGTTAATAGATATGAGATATGTTACACATTGATTTTCATTCAGAATTTTAGATTCACCAAGATAAGAAAGATGTTTTCTTCAAGTTTGCCAAATACAAATAGCCAAATCACTTTGAATGTAACAATTATATAATTCCTGGTTCTTTCAGGAATTTTATTTTATTTATGTGTAATAACATAAATGTATATATAAAAAATAATAAAAAGAAAACATAAATAACAAGTAACATTATATGAACTCAACAGGTTATACTTAAAAATATGTATATATACAAATAATTATTTGCATGTAATGACAATTTTTGGGGGGCAGCCATGAATCCGAAGGAGAGCATGGAGGGGTATGTGGAATGGTTTGGATGAAGGAAAGGGGAGGAGAAATGTTGTAATTAAATTACAATCTCAAAATCAAACAAAACAGAGAAAGAAGGATATATGCTAATGTTTAAATTCTTGTTGACAACCTTGGCTTAATCAATCCCTGCACTTTGTGTTTAAGCCCCGATATTCTGCTTCCCATGTGCTTCCCTGTATCTGCAGGCTTCCCGTTGTCAGTTTTTATTGTCTTTCATTGAGACTTTAATTTCCAGAATCCTTGATCTTGGCTTTTCTTCAGCAATTCTGAATTCTATTATATTGCATTTAAGAGTTCTTTATTCCATTCAGATCTTTGGTTTGTTCTCCCTGGGATGTATTTGTATCTTTTTTTTTTGAGTTATTTAAACATATTCACGATGATTTTTTTTTACTGTTTGGATGTTCTAAGCCATTCTCATTAAGAGCTATAGCTTCTGAGTTCATAATTTCTTTATTACTTTCTTTCTCTTTTTGTTCAAGTCTTCCTTCTTTTCCCCATTGTACTGTGTGCAATTTTAATCATGGTACTAAGTTGTAGTAGGGCCAAGGAGTGTTGCTTTCCTATGTCAGAATGGTGTTCAGGGGTCTGGGCTCTATCTCTAGTCATCCTCTGAAAATCAGCTCCTGTGTGGGATAACAACTACATTCCAGGAGTCAGTGCAACAGACAGGCATGGTGTCTTACAGCACTCAGATTCCAAAGTTGGGAGAATTTCTGCAAATTAGGGATCAATCTGCTCTGCACAGCAATTCCCACATCACTGTGGACCACAGAGTGAGATGCTAAATCTATATTTCTTTCTTTTATTATTTGTGACCTCTACTTCTCCGTGTCTCTCATCCATCCAATCATTTTCATTGTTTGAGAATTTTATGTTTTCAGTATGTCCATCCCTCCTCCAGCTTCTCCCAGATCCATTCTCTACCACCCAACTTTATATCATTCTTTGGAAAAAAAAATCTACAGAGTCTAGTTTGTGTTGCCCATGTAGTATTTGGGTGTGTGGCCTTCTACAGGAGCATTGGTCAACTTGCCAAAGGCTATACGCTTAGAGGAAACTGACTTTCTCTATCTTAGCAGCTATCAAATGCCAAAAGATCTTTAGATAGAAATGGGATTTTATGCCCACATCCACTCCTCATCATAACACTTGACCTGGTTTGAGCTTGTACAAGTCCTGTGTATACTGTTATTATGACTGTGTTTTCATATGCACATCTGCCCTGCTGTGTCTAGAAAACACTTTCTTTATAGTCATCCGATATTTCTAACTCCCACTCTGTAATGGTACCTGAGCCCTTGGGAGGAGGTGTGATATTGGGGCCACACATATGGCTAAAAAGTCTCAGTCTCTTACTCTCTGTACCTTGGCCAGTTGTAAGCCTCTATGATAATCACCATCAACTGAAGATAGGAGCTTCTCTGGTGAGGCCCAAGAGATACATTAATCTATGGGTATAGCAAGAAGTCATTAGGAGTTGACTTAATGATATGTTTAGTTAGCAGAGTAATAATAGTAGATTCCCCTCTAGGGGCTATGAGCTGTCTAAAACATAGGTTTTCAACTCCATAATAGTGCCAGGTATGTGTTTCATCTTGTGGAATGAAGCCTTTGATCCAGTCAGAAAACAACTGGTATTCACGTGATGGTCATGCCACTGTTGCACCAGTGGGCCTGTCTTGCTAGTCACTCATTAATGTGACTCCCAGAGTTCACGGACGGGTATAACTGATGATTGCTTTTTTTTTCCTTCAATGGCATGCATAGCATTTTCTAGCACTGTGAAAGCTGGCTTTGTCAGTAGTAACTTCATTTCTCCATTTTTTTTTCCTTATGATCCAAGTATGTGGTGTCTGCAGCTATAGGGCCTTGCCTTCAATTTCTGGTAGATAAACAAGAGCAATGGCAATCGTCTATCATTTGGGGGTGAGCTTTTGGGACCTCTCTGGCCAATTACTAAAAAAAACCTGTAAGCCATTTCTGGCACTGGCACTGGCACTAGCATTGGAATTTTTATTTATTAGCTTGTGGTGTGTAGTAGGGACATTACTCGCTTTCCACCCAATTTTATAATGTGACTCTTTCTGTTCCATAATGCCTCTTTAGCCCTTTATAGCACCACATTCTGTCTTGGTGTAATTCTCTGTCTCTATGTCAATATGACCTCTCTGTCTCTGCTTCTCTATTTTTCTCTTCCCTTCCTCCATTGTATCTCTAGTGCAGTAAAAGTAGTAGCATGAGCTCACTTAGTTCATAATGATGTTCTGCTGCTGGTAGCAGTGGATGCTGCTGGCCAGAACCTAGGGTCCTGATCAAACCAATACAGTAACATAGGCTGTATGCTCTTCCTGGTCTCTGAGCTTCAAGTCCTATTCTCCAGCCTCCAGGCCCCATATTTAATTCTGTGAGTTCATCAATGTCTTCTTAGTCATCAGATCCCCCGCTTAATGCATAAGAGCAGTTACTGCTGCTTATACCTGGATCTCACATTGAGATACTGAGACTGCTTCTCACAGAATTACACTGAAGATCAATGATAAAAATAATTTTAATAACATGTTCATAATTTTAATGAACATAAAGGAAATGAAGCATTAATAAACACCAAACTTAGGCTACAAATCCTCTTATTTGACCCTTCAGCCTCTCAGAAAACATGCTAGGGTCTGACCTCTAAGAAAACAGTTGGACAATCTTAGAAATACATGGCCAGTTGGAAAAACCAAACTTCTATTTGATCTTGGACATAAAAGCTCTACACATAGAAACGAGAAAATAGTTTTTACCAGAGTATTGCACATTATCTCAATTCAGTCACCTTTATAACAGGAGTGGATAAATTTTGGGTCATTCTATACAGTGAGATCAATGCCAGCCTGGACATAGCAAGGCACATGCTTTCTCTCATGGGCAGTATGAACTATTGCAACAGAAAAGATACTGGCATAGACTATCTTATCAGAAATTCCTCAGAACCTCCTAACAAGGAAAATACAACTGGCCTCACAAGGTGTACCTATTTCCACCAGGTACACCTAATCAGGATAAAACAAGTTTTTTTTATCTGAAGCACACGATTCTCAGAAACTACTCAAGGAAAACAATAGTAAATTGGTTATTGGACCTTTGCTCCATTGCAACATTCCCCTTCAGTTTATATATGGATTACACAATCTCAGAAACTCCTGTAACAACTGTCTGGAAGCTTCTGTCTACTCATCCTAAGGGCTTTCTTGTCCTCCCCACACTCTAAGCTTAGCCTGCCATGACAATGAAGATTGTCTACATTCTGATACTGATGTTCTGCTTTTGTTCACCATTGACAGCCCATAATAAGTCTCAGCAACTACTAGAGAAACTTCCCCAGAGCTGGGGTGGATGGGTTATGGAAAGTTGAGGGAAGGGTAGTTCTAGGCCTGTGGGAACAACAAAAGTGCATTCCATTGTTGGCTGATCTGAATCAGTACCCTTCAGAGTCTATAAGGTGTCCACTAGAAAACAGGGCTAGGCACAGACAGATACTAGCATTGTTCAGTGCCCATCCTTGTTCTGGACATTGAGGACATATACTGTGTGGAGAGGAGTTTTCTTGACTGGACTGTCCTGTCTAGAGAGAGGCAATAACTATCATCAGTGAGGTCACCAGATGGGAGGGTGGTCTTTGGGTACCTTGAGGCATGTCCAACAGACCTTATTAGCAAGGGAAAGACACTCACCAAGTGAGCAGGCAGTCAGAAGACAACAGGAGACTGTCCACAACTGTGGGACATCTAACCACATTCTCCTGTCCAGATTATAACAGCCATCAAAGTAGATAGCATCTCATCTAGTCAAAGGACACAAGTGTCTCTAAACCAAACCATGACACCCCTGATGCATAAGCTTACATACAAAAGAAATCAAGGACAGTTTTCCCAGGTCAGTCTTCCATGATGGCTTGCTGGAACTGTCCCCTATTCATTCCCTCCCGCAGATACTGCACCCCCAACATGTTTCTTATCTCCCTCCCAATTCATGTTTTTTAAATATAATGCTTTAAGTCCCTTTAGTGCTGTCTATAATAACATTTATGTAAGGTCATCCATTGAGGCATGAAAAACCTACCAAAGTCCATCTCCTTCCCCAAGGAATATTCAGAGAGAAGGTGAGACAAGGACATGTTTTATAGACAAACTAGAGCAATATTACATCCAATATCTGAAAACAACAATCCTTAGTCAAAGTGCTTAGTAAAAGACTGTACTCTCTTAGATAAGGAGTGAATGAATTTCTAGATTTAGTCAAACCACCTAAATTAAACCAAGAATAGATAAACAACATGGACAGGTCCAGAAGAAGTGAGGAGATTAAGATAGTGCCCTAGCTAAGGTGTCTGTCACTGCGAAAAGCACCTTGATGAAGAGTACCTTGGTGAGGGAAAGGTTTGTTTCACCTTACAGCTTATAGACCAGCATTCACAGAACTCAAGGCAGGAGCTCAAGCTGGGCAGAGACTGAGACAGAAGCCGTGAAGAAATGTTGTTTACTTGCCAGTTGCCCCTGCTTTGCTTTTCCTGCTTTTAAAAAGGCACCCAGGACTACCAGCCCAGGGCTGGCAGCACCCAGAGTGAACTGGGCCTTCCAAATCAACTATCAATCAAGAAAATGCACTACAGGTTTGCTCACAGGACAATATGGTGGGGGCATTTCTTTTGACTGATGCTCTCTCTTCCAAAATGACTCTAGCTGCTGTTGAGCTGAGATGAAACTAGTCAGCAAAATTGCAGCAAAAATGCTTCCAACCTAAAAAAGTCTAGGGCAAAACAGATTCATAGTCATCTTATGAGACATTCAATGAGTATCCCTAGCCAACTCATCTTAAACTACTAAAAATGGGTAGGGGAATAGAAACAGGAGACCTCCTAAACTCTTCCTATGAAGCCAGTATCACTATAATATCCAAACTAGGTAAAGACACACACACACACACACACACACACACACACACACACACGCACACGCACACACATTATATATAATAATTTTATATTATTATCCCTTAGAAGCCTGTTTGTTTTCAGAGAGACAGAGAGTAGATGCAGATGTTAGAAGAATGGGGAGGAACTGGGAGAAGTAGAAAGGGGAAACCATAAAAAGGATACTGTGAGGAAAAATCTATTTTCAATAAAAGAAAAAATATTTTGGTTCTTTTTTGTGGTTTTTCAAGACAGGATTTCTCTGTGTAGCTATGGCTGTTCTGTACTTGCTTTGTAGACCAGGTTAGCCTTGAACTCACAGAGATATGCCTGCCTCTGCTTCCCCTAGTGCTGGTATTACAGGCATGTGCCACTATGCCTAGCTAAAAGAAAAAAAGTAATTAAAAGAGGTAAAGGGCCACTACAATGAAAGCATTAAGTGTCTGAAGAGACAAAGAGAGATACCAGAAAATGGAAATATACCCCATGATCTTGCATTGGGATACCAAAAGTTACTTAAAGACTCAATGTAATCCCAGTCAAAATTCTTATCTCATTCTTTATAGAAATAGGAAAAACTATTATAAAGGCTCTTTTGGGAGGCTTGTTTGTTTGTGGTTCATATGGAACTACAAAGGAGCCCAGATAGCTAAGACAATCCTGAACAAAAAGAACAGTTCTGGAGGGATTTGCACTTCAGATCTGAAGATATATTACAGAGCCACAATAATCAAAACAATATACTACTGACACAAAAATAGACGTGTAGACCAATAGGCCAAAAGCAAAGACTCAAATGTGAGTAGACATAATTATTTGACAAAGACACCTCCCAGTTCATTCCAATTTCTAATGGATCAATGTATATTTGAGGTTGGAGTCCTCCTGATCCAATCAGATCAGAGCTTTCTGTCAAAATGGTGGTAGGGGGGTACATAGCTGGAAAATAAAAAGGGTTAGTTTGAAAGAGGCAGGGGCAGGGTGTAAGGGCATCTCAGGGTACTTATGGTTCAGTGCCCACCACAGCATTTTGAATACAGAATATCTGAAGTATGCGGTGGTGATATGAGGGAGCAAACTTTTGGGGTGAATATCTTGATTTCCCTGCACAGCTGGCAGAATCTTATCAATAGAAGTCTGGGCAGGGGCGTGCTGCCCATTCCTGGAGGCTGACATCTATACTTCTCTATCTTCCTTAGCAGCCTCCCAAATCAATATGTTCAATTTTGTTTTTATAATATATTTTATTAATTTATTCATATTACATCTCAATTGTTATCCCATCCCTTCTATCCTCCCATCCCTCCCTCCCTCCCATTTCCTCTTTACTCCCTTCCTCTATGGCTGTGACTGAGGGGGCCACCTCCCCCTTTGTTAAAAGAAAAAAGTTGATCGTATACCTTCCAGGACTGAAGGTCATGATCACTGAATATGATAAAGTTGCCACAGTTGTGAGGACCCTGAGCATTGTCTGTTCTCTCTGCAGGTGACCGAGGGGGAAGAGTTATTCCTCAGGTAAGTGACCAGATCAATTCTTTTACACGGGGAGACCTGGTATTTCAGGATGTGCTGAAGGTAGAGGCTGGCATCCATCATCATTTGGTGCAAATGAGATGAGATGAAGGGCAGAACCCAAAGGTCAATTGAACAGCCCAGACCCACTGCTTTAATAAAGGAAAATGTCCTTCAAAGCACACTTCTTTAGACCAAATACATCTCTTGACTCAACTCAAGAAAGAATAAGAAATGTGTGGGCCTGGAAATGAATGGCCACTGTAAACATCCTGGCCAAAGCAGTTCTGCTAAGAGCTTGAAAATGATGTTTCTTGCATTCTTAACAACAAACCCACATACCTAGTATTATATAATAATTAACAAACTATTTAAGATGTTAACATAGCTCAATATCAAGAAAATTACAAATCAAGTAGGAAATGAACAAAGTGCCTGAACAGACATTTAAAAAACCATGCAACCAGGGGTCCTGCTCAAACTATGGCACCAGCCAAGGACAATACATGCACTAAACTTCGAACCCCTACCCAGATCTAGCCAATGGACAGGACGTTCTTCACAGTTGAATGGAGAGTGGGGTCTGACTTTCACACAATCTCTGGTGCGCCATATTTGATCACGTCCCCTGGATGGGGAGGCCTGGTGGCACTCAGAGGAAGGATAGCAGGCTACCAAGAAGAGACTTGATACCCTATGAGCATATAAAGGGGGAGGAAATCTCCCTCAGTTACAGTCATAGAGGAGGGGAGTAAGGGGGAAATGGGAGGGAGAGAGGACTGGGAGGATGGGATAACAATTGAAATGTAATATAAATAAATTGATAAACTATATTAAAAAATAAAAATAAATGAAAAACCATGCAATATATTCACAAGCCCTATCACGATTAGGTTTCCAGATTCAGTGGATCCTGTTCCCACTAGAAGTTTTCACAAGCATACAAAGTAGCCAAGACCTTTCACTCACTGTCAAAAAATAACAACCAACCAACCAACAACAATAAAACAAGCTCAGCATAGTTAGTGCCCTTGAAAAGAGTCGAATTAAAACAATACAAAGATCTCATTTCAGTGCTCTTCAAATGCAATCGAGAAACATGGGGTAACAGGATAATGCTCATGGTGGAATGAAGGTTCCCACTGAGAAACAAAGTTGAAAATCAATCAACAGGAAACTGAAATTCTATGGACATAGTCTTGTAAAACAAGAGTCCCTAAATGTCAGGGAAGAATCTAAGCTACAGTTGGCCTCACGTTTCCTGAATAGAGATTGCATTTACTCCCTGAATCACTACATTAAATATAGATAGATAGATAGATAGATAGATAATAGATAGATAGATAGATGTAGATAGAGATGTAGCATATATTAAAACACAAAAAATGAAGTTTTATTTTGCTACTATTGGTATTCTGAGATTTTTAAAACGTCAGAATCTATACTTCCCAATGATTGTCTGAGTACTGAACATTAACCCCATTTTTAAAGAAAAAGAAAAACTAGAATGCAGAAAGCTTAAATATCATTACTTGAAGTTACACAAGTAGTAAATGGAAAATCTGGTGTAACTAACCTAATTCTTTATTACCCATGCTAATTGTCTCCCAGAGTTCTTAGGGGGCCCACAAAGAACAGGAGAAAGGAGGGGATGTGAGGCTGAGACTCCTATTGCACCTACCCGCAGCTTTTCGGAGAGGAATTCTGTCTGCAAGCCTCTTCCTGCTTCCTACTCCCTCCGTGTGCATCACTGTGCACTAGCCAGCATGCCTCCACTCTGTGAAGCGGATGCTGGCTAAGTTCTAGTGTTCTGGGATCCCTGGCTGCCTGTGGCTCTCACCTCCAAAGGATCCCAGAGTGGTCCCTGCAGGTATTTACACAACTTCATGCTCAGTCCCAAAGTGAAGCTTACATACAGAATTTCCACCTGAGCAGCCACACTAGTTGCCTTGAGGGAGCAGCGTTTTTGTGTATAGAAAACACCTTGGAACACTGGCCTAGTTTGAGGGGGAAAACATATTAGTGTTCTATTTGCATGTATGCTTATATGACAGAAGAGGGCATCAGATCCCCTTAAAGATAGCCATGAGCCACCATGTGGTTGCTGGGAATTGAACTCAGAACCTCTAGAAGAGCAGTCAGTGCTCTTAACCACTGAGCCATCTCTAGAGCCCCAGGAGAGAGTTCTTTTAAAGCTGCTAGTGAGAAAGAACTTTCATCCCTCAATCAGTTTAGCCTCTGTTCAGGAAGGGGCAGCATCTGAGCTACTCCGTAGGAGCGAGGCTGCAGGGCCTCCTCTTGTAGGCTCTCTGAGTCATTTCTGATACTTTTCTTGGAGAGAAGTGAACAAATGTCTGTTCACTCTGGATATGGCACCAGTGACAATCCAAAGAAAGAAAGAATCCGACACAACTACAAACTGATGAAACAGTAAGTTTATTCTGCTTATCTATACCAGACCATCCCCCAAAAAATGTCCTAGCCAATCACTGGTGAGGAGCTTACAGATGCTATTTCATGGAGTCTTGCATCCGTTTAACGTTCTACATCATATATAATATCTAGTACGTCCTCACCACCATCTGAAGCTGGGTGACACTACATGCGAGGGGCCCATGATGTCACTGATCTCCTACGATGATGTGTCACAGGCCCATTTCCATTACCACACACCTCAATCTGTTTGATTCTTTGGTTGCCATTGCAAGCACTTTTGGTTGTCAAAATCCAACTGCCTCTGTTCCACGATGTCAGGACTCGGCTAGAAGAAATGATTGTGCATCACTACACAAGCACACTTGCAATCAGGTTTACATCACCACAGGCCCACATGCATCTAGGTGGGGGAAAAGTCAGTCTTTCACAGTCTATTTCAATAAACTCTAATCATTCCTAGAGAAGTCTGTGAGACTATGGCCTCCTGAATCTGATGCAACTTCACTTTCCAACCCAATGTGTTATAAATAGAATGAAAGTCACCAATGGTTTAAAAAAAAAAAACCTTTCCCCAGCACTAAATCATATACTTCAGTGTAAGGTCCTCCTCTGTAAGGAAAAGTTGACAGAAGAAGATGGTAGTTAAAAGGGAGCATTAACTGGCCTACCCATTTCAGTCATCCAGACAGGTTAGTTTGACCTATACTCATTTAACCACTTCATTCATCTGAAAGTTAAGGAACAACAATCCAGAAGTCTACCCTGCAAAGGAATCTCAGGTGGAAGACACAAGCAAGGGTATTGAGCCCTCTTCTCCCTATAGCTAGTGCATAATTTTGGGGCACAGAACTTACCACATGTGACCTCATTTTACTGTATGAACTCTTCTAAATAAACAGCTTACACCCAATGCCTCAGGTAACAGCTACCCATGATGCACAGCCCAAGCCACATACTATATAGTAGCTTATGATGGTAGGAAAATGATTAGTTGTTTTAAGTTTGCGGCAGTAAGTGAGATCCTTCTGTTTGCCAGGGAGTTAATCATCTGCACACTTGGGGTGGTGTATCTTGATAGAAATGTTAATGAGAATGGTTTTACCTAGCCCACTGGCATGTCCAACTGCCAACCAGGCCACAAGAGAAACTCAGGTGTGGCAGGAATATTTTGTTTTAACAAGTCATCTAGAAAGCTTGGGGAAAGTTTCAAATTTGAAGATCAAGGATGCAGAAACTCTCAGTTTTTCATTACACATCAGGGTCAGCTACTTCTTTTAATAAAAATAGATCCCCAAAGTAAATCAGATTTTCAGGAGCATCCTCAGCAGATTCTGAGATGTTCACAATGTCTAGAGATGTGCAAGATCACAGTATACTTGGAGCACTTCATACTTTGGTGCCCTTGGCACTTTGGTATAAATTCTTGACTGTGTCTAGGTCCCCTGTGTTGTAATATGAACAGGAACATGTCTGGTGTATAAGACTAAGCCCCTGTATTAATACCTTAGTTCCTGCCTGTGTCTCTGACACAGTAATTGACAAAACATTCAAAGGGAGGGATGGAATGTTTGGATTGTAGTTTCCGAGGTATCATGCAGATTGTGGCAGCAAGGACATGGCAGAGCAGTAGAGAAAGAGGAATACTGCTAACTCATTTGGCTCTCTTCTTCCTCTCTTCTATTCAACACAGCCCCCCAGATGACAGAATAGTGCCACCCACACTCAGGGTGGAGCTTAAGCCATCAGTTACTCCTCTCTGCAAACACCCTCACAGACACACCAAGGGGGTATCTCATCAGTGCCCTTAGTGCTTCTCAGTGTAGTCAAGGTGCTGATGACAATGAACTATCTGCCTGCCAAGCAATGACAGACAAACCCCAGGCCTGTTCAGAGCAGATACCCACAGTTCTGGGCTGCTGCAGCTTGTAATAATAGATTAGTCCAGCTATACCAGTAGTTTAATTTGATGGGGAAGATGAAAAGCAGTGAGAGAATGTTCTGAGACTCTGTGTGCAGAACTGTGAACTGACTCATCAACTTTGAGAACTAAGGAGATCTCATAGCAGTTTTGTGAGGAACCTTTATACTGATTGTCATAGTCCCTGCACTATTTTATGTTCCCTCTGAAGGTGTATGCTGCTTCTTTGTGTGTGTGTCCTCTCCAGCATTGCTACTACCTAGTAGATAAAGAAACTTAATGGCTTCTCATATATTTGTTGGCATTTTATCCTTTTTTTCATTTGAAAAGCAACTGTTTAATTTATTATCCATTTACTTGGTGGGTGATTTTCTCTTTGGGCATTCAGCTTTTGGTGTTAAATTTGTTGCTACATTTTCTAGATATTACTCCCCTGCCAGATGAGTAGTTGCCAAGGAGTTTCTCCGATTTGGCTCTTAATTCTGTTGTTTTTCTCTGTCTTGCCAAAGCTTTGCAATTGCATGAAATCCCACTTTTCAGCCATCACTATTACTTCCTGAGCTACTGGAGTCTGTATTGGTTGCTTTTGTGTCACTGTGACCAAATACATGGCATGAACATTGTGAAAGAAGGGGACACTCATTCCGAGTGAGAGATTCAGAGAGCTCAGGCCACAGTTGCTGGGCCCCATGCACTTCTGAAGAACACAGTGGTAGGGGTAGGTGGTGAAGATGCTCCTTTACCTCATCAGCCTGAGCTATTGGGTGGCAACCATACTACAATCCACAGACCCAAAGAAGCTAAGTAGCAAGGAGGTCTCAACGTAGGTTGCATGAGCCTCACTTGGAAGAAGAAATCGAACAGACAGATGAAGTGGATGAAGAGAGGGAATTGGGTAGGATATGGTGGAAGGGAGAGAGTGGGGAGCAAATGTGGGGAGAGCAGGGATGGGAGGGGAGAGGTCTGGGAGAGAGAAGGGAAACAGAGTTGGGCATCTCTGAGACAAACTCCTGGTAGGAAATGGGGATGACTCCAGCTGAGACTTCTAGCAGAGAAAGACATGGAGACCGAAGTGGCCACCTTCTAGCCAGGCAAGACTCCTAGTGGAGGAAGGGAACACCAACCCACCTACAAAACCCTGCACCTAAAATGTACCCTATCTACAAGAAGTACAGGGATAAAAATGGAGCAGAGATTGAGGGAATGTCCAGCTAGTGACTGGCCCAACCTGAGACCCACACCATGGTAGAGAGCCAACCCCTGACACTATTAATGATACTGGGCTATGCTTGCAGATAGGATCCTATTGTTCTCTGAGAGGCTCCACCCAGGAGCAGATCAAAAGAGAAGCTGAGACTCATAGCCAAACATGGGGCAGAGCTCAGGGAGCCTTGTGGAAGTTGGGGGGTGGGGGCAGAGCTCAGGAAGCCTTGTGGAAGTGTGGGGGGTGCATATAGAAGGACCTGGAAAGGACAAGAACTCCACAAGAAGATCAACAGAATCAACTAACCTAGGCCCACAGGGACTTACAGAGATGGAAGCACCAACCACAGAGCATGCATGGTCTGAACTTAAGCCCTTTGCACATATGTAACTGAGGGACAGCTTGGTTTTCAAGGGAGTCCCCTAGCAAGTGGATCAGGGGCTGTTTCTGACATGGATCCTGTTGCCTGCTGTTGGATCACTTTCCCCTAATGGAACTGCCTTTCCAGGCCTCAACAGAAGAAGAGGCACTCAGTTCTAATGAGATATGATGTGCTGAGGGGGTTGATACAGGGGTTGAGGGGCTCCCCTTTTTTGAGAAGGGTAGGGAAGAAGGGGAAATAGGAATGCTGGGTGGGACTTGGAGAAGAGGAGGGAGGGGGCTACAGCTAGGAAGTAAAATGAATAAATACATAAATAATAAAATAAAAAGAAATAGAGTATATTGCATCTAGGGGACAAGAGTAAGATTGGGTAATAAATGTATTGGGAAAGAAAGTTGAGTCTCAACATCAAAAATAAAAAAGCTACATTCATAACCTTGCTTCTCATCCTTGGCAAGTGACTGCGATTTCGTTACCTGTCCCAAGGATCAATTCCATGACTATTGTGCAGAAGAGAAAATTATCCCATGAACTTAGACAAGTTATCTATCTTGCATCCACCAAAGTTGTTCTGAAATATTTGGCATTATAGCCAAGAATCTAAAGGGTATCTGCTTTCTCCTTGCAGCTGTTTGTGTTCTAGCACGTGCTGGATGCAAAACACAACACTATGAAGGTTACTGTCTGCATTCCATGTGTCCTCAATCTATTCATGTGGGCACCTGTAAACCAGATAGGCACAACTGTTGCAAGCTCAAAGAACGATTGGAAGAAAAAAAAAACGTGGAAGCCAAACACAAAGAATGATTGGAAGAAAGAAGATAGACGTCAAGGGACAGATGTATAATTGATGTTTTAATAAAGGAGACATTTTTTTAGGCCTGTCTACTTTAGATCAAATTTAAACTTGTGTTTCATGTTAGAAGAAGTTAAGAAAATGTAAGGCTTGGGCATAGAGTTGGAGCAGGAGAAGGGACATTCCAGAAATTCTGTGTAGTCCTGAGTCATGATTTGAGTGATGTCACTTATATTTGATTTTATTGTTAAACAACATGTGAGCAGTGCGGAGGAACCACACAAGACGGGACCTTCTGGGGCCTGATCTAACAGAGGATGACTCTTTCATGACCTTAGCCATCAGTGAGGATCCATCTTCAGATCCAGAGCTGATGTCTTTTCTTACAGCGGTTAGGTCAGTGGATGGATTACCCTTTGTATTAAAACCTCATTTATAACGGTAATTTATCCTGCCAAAGCTCAACCCCTAGGGATAATATTTCAGTTTCCAGATCAGCATATTTTATCACCAACAGTTTAAAACTTTCTTTTTATTTATTTTTGCTTTGTTTTGTTCTTTATACATACATTACATTTGTGTGTGCGTATATATATATATATATATATATATATATATATATATATATATATATATATATCCCTTTCCCAACTCCTCCTAGATCACCTTCCTACCTATTCCACTTCATATTCATCCTCTCTCTTAAAAAAAAAAACAAAATAAACTGTACACATACATGTCCTCCACCCTAAAAAAGATCAAGACAAAGAAGAAAACATTTTGTGCTAGCCAACTATTTCTGAGCATGTGGTCTATGCTGCTGTGTGGTTGATAAACCCAGTGTCACTCCTATTGCTGAATAATGAATATAACACATTTTTCACACTATGGAACATGGAAAATTGAGTTGTTCCTCAACTAGAGGTTTCATTTCTACAGTCTGGTCATGGGCATGGAGGGCACTATACTACTAGAGGAGAAAATAATCTTCAATTTTAACTAGCTATGAACCGTACAAGCTACAGCAGTAATCTGCCTGCATAATACACCCACTGGTCCAATAGTAGCACACATGTTATGGGAGTGACCAACTACCTTCTTATTGAATTCAAAGCCTGCTCCATGATATGGAACCCATATTTGACAGTGATAATGAGACCAATAACATTAGACTAAATTGATCATATGTCCTAGGGGAAAACCTGCTGCAGTTATTCTACTAAATGAACATAATAAAAATGACTGCTATGGACATATTGCTATACCCATAGGTCAGTGAATCACTCAGCTGTCATCAGCAAAGCTTCTTCTTGCAGTAGATAGTACCTAACACAGAGAACTCAGCAAGGTTCTAGTTTCCCTTCTTCTGGTTTGAATCACTGCCCTCTGGCCACCTGATCCTCCCTCCCCACTGTGTCCCTAGGCGCTGTGCCTTGCCTCCAGCCTTTGGGCCAGTGAGGATGAAACCTTGGTTTCCAACCTCTTTATGTCAGCACACCTGATGGGTCAAGATATAAAAGAATAGAAAACAAACACGAATCTCATCCAAAACAGAGTTGTTCCAGAAAAAATACTTGGCATTGTAACACAGACAAATTTACAGTTAAAATTAAGCAATAAACAAGTTGAATGACATCTTACAGGCACAAATCCTTCTAGGATTAAGATGTGTTTATACATTGAATCTTAAAAGGACATTTTTTAGTGGCGTGACTTCCCCTGTCTAAAAATTCCCAGTTGGTTTGCTTGTCAAACCAGGTAACATCTTCCAACTGAACACCTTGGAAGAACACCTTCCTTTTCTAGACTACAGCTTCTGTCTCCTTTTTTCTAATAATGCAGATATTAGCAGATTTGAAGTCACATCCTGTGCCCCAAGAAGTCAGGTTAGGACACTTATTCTTCACACAACTATTAAAACAGTAAAATTAATAATGAAAAGCAGGAAAATGAAATGTATTTGACGTGGCCGTATCAGGAAGGAAAAATATAACCAGTAGCTCCCGCCACACTCTGGTCTATCTTTGAGATTCTGGTATAAGGGCAAGTTTTAAACAAAGGGTGAGAGACTGAATATCTAAGTAGTCAGGCCAAGATGTGGCCTCTCCATCATTGTCTCATCCTAGGATCATCTGGAAAGCTGTAAATCTTTCTCCAAGAGGTAAGTTAATTCTCTAGCTGCCCTTGGGGCTTTAAACTTTTCTTCTTCTAGAAGGTGATTCCTAGGGGAGTTTATTTGGGACCACCGTCTCAATAATATGATAGCCAAAAATTGCCAAACAGACTGATTTTGGGGGGAATACATTCACTCCTGCTAGGCAGGCCGGTTACATAAGCAAACAGCTAAGAATAACAAGATATTGAGGACCCATGCACATGAAGAACATGGTCATATAAATTAAATACCAATGAGCTATGAAGTATTATATACATGGTATAGTAGCATGCTGTGTGAAAAGATACAGGAGAAAGAAGATATCAGTAACATGAGAGTCAATCTTTTTTTTAAAGTCTTACTCAATTATTATATATACAATGTTCTTCCTGTATGTGTGCCTACAGGCCAGAAGAGGGCACCAGATCTCATTACAGATGGTTATGACCACTATGTGTTTACTGGGAAATAAACTCAGGACCTTTGGAAGAGCAGCCAATGCTCTTAACTGCTGAACCATCTCTCCAGACCATGAAAGTCAATCTTAACGACATCATTAAAATATTAATGTTGGTGCCAAACAGCCAAACACAGGGAAAAAAGAAAAAGAAAAGAAAAAATATAAAAGAAGTTCTCTGGTAAAAGGAAAAGATAAAAATGGAGACATAAAACATCCAAGAAATGTATTAGAAAATTTCTCAAAGGTAAATATATAATGGATCTATTGAGTAATAAATGAACATTTGAATGAAAAACACCAATTTGTTAGTCTCATTTGCATGGTAAGTTTCCCACAGAAATCACAGTTGTAGAATGCCCTTGGAAGTTCAACGTATATCTCCATCCAGAATTTATTTTATATATGACTCAGTCTTCACATCCATCCTCATAGTCTCACCCTCTCGGTCTCTCAGCATCATAAAGTCCCTAAGGAAATTTTACTTCCATGGATACGATTTGAAGATCTCTAGCAAAGTTTTGTAAAAGGCCAACTCAACTTCCCAGGAGTTGATGTGACAAAACAAGAAATTCAGAACTCAGCAAAAAGTGAGCTGTTTTGAAGGATGATGAAAAATTCACCAGATTTCTGATTCTCGGCTTCTGTCTTCAATCTAAGGGGAGGGGAAGCATTCCTCTGAAGGGTAAGTGAAAATATGAATCTGTTAATAATCATCCATCCAAAAGAAAGAGACCTGTGTGGAAGTTAAAGCACAGGCTACTTCACGCAATCAACTCTCTTCTACTAAAGTTTGAGCAACTGTACTTACACCAAGATTGTACCACAGCTTAGAACACAGTATGTGATGTATATGGCACGGAGTTCATAGCCATTATGTTTGTTATTGTTTTAATTGTTGACTATACTGGTTTCTTGTTACTGTATACTTATTTTAAAAAATAAGTTTAATCACATTTTCATCCAAGCCTGCGATGTTTTTGACTACTTCTAATACACATTGTTCTCACAACATCTTGTTGGACCCACTTGTCTTCCCAACAAATGTTCCTTCTACTTTCATGCCATATTGTTATATTATGAGTTACATATATAATATGTACCTATATTATATATTCATATATGTATAGTTTTGACTCCACAATTGAGATAAAATATGTGGAGTTTGTCTTTGTGAGTCTGGCTGATTTGCCTTAATGTTATAATAACTGCTACATCTATTTTCTTGCAAATGCTGCAATGTCATTTTTCTGTTACTGTTTCTGCTTTTGAGATAGTTTCATGTACCCCAGAATAGCCTCCAATCAATATGACTTTGAATTTTGAATCTTCCTTCTTTAATCTCCCTAAGACTTGGATTAGAGGCATGTACCCTCATGCTTGGTTTTTATTATGCTTGGGGTTGAAGCCTTGGCTTTGTGCATAGGATATAAGCACTCTATCAAGTCAACTATAACATTTTTCTTAACAGGTAAATAAGAATTTAGTATGTATGCATATATATGTATATATCATAATATGTGTGTAACATAGTACATTTGTATCAATTAATCTTTTGAGGGACTTCTGGATAACTAACCAATAATGTGACTATTGTGAATACTGCTGCAATAAACATGTATGTGTAGGTATCTTTGTAGGAACATGATTTATCACCCTTCAAGTACATTGTGAGAGCAACATAGAAGGGTCACATCATAGTTCTGTTTATATCTGTGAGGAATTTGCACAATCATTTCCATAGTGGTTGTGATAATTTACATCAACATAAATTAAACCAGTGTGTAAGGGCTGCATTTTCTCCTGTTATCTGTGACACTTATAGCAACCAGTCAGATGCTTCTTTTTCTCTCAGCCACAAATCCTAAAAGATGGTGTTCTTCTACTTGATTATTATATAAAGACAAGAGAAAGAAGTGTGAATTTCATCTCTTAAAATATCTAGAAAAAATCATGCTCCTGTAAACATGTACCACCACTCTGTCAACTTGACTAATAAGGTTAACTGTCAAGGTGTCTTTAATGACATCTTGTAGCCCCATGCCCTGCTAGGCAGACCGCACACACAGAACATTGAAATGGTGTGTTATCAACATGATTTCCATACCAGTTGGTTTTGGATTTCAAGCAAAAGCTGCTCAAAGAAACTTCTTCCATGAAACAGAGCTTAGATCTTCACCATTAACCATAAACAGGCAAACAAACACCAGAGCAAGTAAAAAACAATGTGGATCTGAAAAACAAAGCCACCAGAAGCCTGTACAAGCTGCCACTGAGATGTCACATTGTGAGACAGTGCTGAAATATCCCGGGTGAAGATCAGTGATAGAAAGAAGACACGTAGGATGTAGGAATTATTAAGAAATCAGAAAATTTAAATACATGTGAAAGAAATATTTGAGTAAATGGGCAAAAGTCTAAGAAATAAAAGAAATGAGGAAAATGATCAAATACATTTCAACACACGTACAAAATTATTTAGCAGAAGTAGAGAAAGATCAAGGAAAAATTAATTTTTATGACAGTTATTTATCCACAGATAAACAAATACATGATTTCTAAGTTGAAAGGCCATCAACTGCTATGGGAAAGACCAGCATCTAGACAAATCTTCACAAAATAGTAAGTACAAGCTGATGATGTAGTTATGCTTGTAGAATGTTTATGTAGTATGCACATGGCCCTGGGTTAGATACACAGAACCACAGAACCTGTCTATCTATGTGTACATAAATGTTTAATGTGTACTCAGAAGGTGGAGGCAGGAGCATCACAAATTAAAGTCATTCTCAATTCCATGGGGAACTTGAGGGCAACCGAGATTACATATGAGCATGTCTGAAAGGAGAGCCCAAAAGAGCACACGGACTAAAAGGGAAGAGCCTGAGTTTTCTGGAGAGGAAAATGCAGCCCTCTGAGGATCCACATATGTATGTCTAAAACAACACGTCTATTGTCTTCTGTGGGGATCCTAAAAAAAAAAATCCCAAGGCTCTGAAGGAGAATCCTTGTGTGTCAGTACACAGGACCCAGCAGTGCAAGAGTGTAACGGTTTTCAGCACAAAATAACTAGCAGTTCATACCTCTGTGTGTTCTGTAAGGGACTATCCATGGGTGTTCTTTCATCTTTGCTAATTCTTCTCATTGAAAGTTAATGACATTACTATTCAACAGTCAGCAGGGCTTTAAGATGGAGTCACCTGTAGTCATGGGTGGGAATAGGTGATATTGTCAACAACTCATATATGAGCTGGTGAGGAGATTTCCAGCAAAGGCACAGTAAAGGGTATTTTTCACTAGTACATGTGGAACCATATCTGAGGCAACTTCCAATGCTACCTACATAGAGTAAGGAATCCATACATGCCACACCCATCAGAGGAAGGAGGGCTACCTGTCATATCATAGTGACAAGGGCAGGGTGCAAAGCAGATGTGCAAAAACTTCACCTCTGTATTAGGTGCATTTAGATCTGTGTATTAGGGAGAAAGTTAATTCTATACAAAGGTTGGCATGAGAACTACAGTGAAAATGAAAAATTATAGTAAATTCATGGCTCAGTCATCTAGAAATACATAAGTACCCAGAAGAATAATTAATGCTAATATTTAAGACAAGTTGTAGGAATGCTTAAGAGCAACAACTCTCTAGGGTTCAACCTTGGGTAAGGACAAGACCTGAGGCAGGGCGGATGCAAGAGCACTGGGGAAGGAACGAGTCAGGCATAGGCCTGGGGGAGTTTTTCAGCCTGACTGACAGACAGTCAGAGTGCTTATTTACATAGAACTTAATAGGCAGGGACAGATGCATGATATTCTGAAATATATATCATATATTTTTGTCCCTAGGAAATTGTCTTAACTTCTTCTGTGTCATAAGTTTTGTCATCATTAACAAACTGTGAGAGAACAGTATTATCTTTTACAGTCATTTCCCCTCATCAATCCCAGAACCCAACTTTTAAGAACCTTCTGGTTTCAATGGCACTAGATAGAGAGAAAATCCCCAAGCAAGTCTAGGCAGATTGTCATATCAACTTTTTTTTTTCCTGTGGCTGGAGAGACAGCCATGGGTTCTGGGCACCAAACCGTTATATTTTTGGTTGTGAGTCTAGCCTTTAATGGCTGAGCCATCTCTCCAGACCATATTATCAACTTTTAACAGTGTTAATTATCATTAGGCCAAGGAAAAACCTTCAGGCCAAAGCTGCTTCAGTTATTATTTAATTTCTGGCATAATACAATGTTTATATTTGTAGAACTTATTTATTTAGATGTCTAATCATGGTATTCTTTTGTTTCTTGGTCATACAACACCACAGTGGTCCTGTATGCACTATCTTTTTCTAAGAAAAAGGAGGTCGTGATACTTCATTCTTTTATCATTTATGCACATCATTCTTTCTCCATCAGTATAAGGAAGGGACTTTTAATTTGATCTGCTGCCAACTTCTTTAGCTTGGCAAATCTTGTTTACGTTTTAAAGTTTACTTTGTTCTGATTATCTTGTTCCTGAGTAAGTGCAGGTACAGATGCCTCAAGAGTATCTTGGAACCAGAGCTTCATAAAGAGATTTCTGGCATCTTTATTTAAGTCGCAACCTCTAAGGCATAAGGAAGCTTTCAAGTAGGGCCAGATAAGGATATTCCCTAAAAGCAGAATGGGTGTTATAGTGAGGACTGTCCTGGGGAAGCTTTGAAGCAGTACTCCTGGGAGCGGGTGTAAATGATTCATAAGAAAATTTTCATCAATCCACTATCCCCAAGTTGTCCAAATAATAAAAGACACCCCCCAAGCACGCAACATGTGGAGATCTAAGCCAAAATGTGGGGGACCACATGACAGTGATTGCATCACTCGGCTCAGCTTTGCTGGATCTTTGTCAAGCAGCTGTGCCGGCTTTACGACTTTCACTGTTACCATTAGATACGGTTGTGCCAATAGCTAATTCTTCTTGTTATAGTTTATCAGATGACAAATGATAACATTTTTGAACAAAAATACCAATAGCGTTGACTTGGAGTCAGAAATCTTGAAAGGATCAAAGCACTTCAAAGAAAGTGAATGTTTCACTGAGTGCACAGGTGTTCTGCCACAGGCAAATATCAGAGGCAATTTGCAAAGTTCTTTGCCAGTAAAGTTTTGGTCAGGAACTTTGTTCTAACAAAGACTAACAAATCAGTAACAGGAAGCACCAAGGCATTTTCCTTTCCCAATATAGCAAACCAGAAGACCGTAGTAATACAAGGACTTCTCAAGAAATCACCGCCCAGTGAAGTTTCCGATTGACCTGTTTACCCTGCATTCTTCTCTCACGTTCTTCACCACACAAGGGTTTGTGGTTCTTTTATTTTTGAAATATGTGACATCATTGTGACCTTGCCCCTGTTTTCACCCTATATGTCTCCTGTGGCTTTATTCCTTCATCCCTACTCCATAATCCAAAGCAGCCCTGGTCCAGAACACATGGACTCTGACAGCTGTTTCCTCCAGATGTTCCCTCTGCAGTAATGACCAGTAGCTAAGAATGTGTGACAGAGTGTTGTACATCAGGTGAAAATGTCCCTGTCTGTTGGGAAATATAGCCAATCACTGCCCTGTGTGGCAATTGACCTCAGCCTGCAATGCAGGGCAGGCATTATGGCTCCCCATGAACTGCCCTGACCAACACCACCTTGTCTAGACACATACACACACACACACACACACACACACACACACACACACACACACACACACCACACACAAACACACACACACACACAAACACACACACACACACACACACACACACACACACACACACACACACACACACACCTCTTATGTATTGGCCTGGTCTTTGTTATAACTGAAACATGTGATCCATGTATTATTGGTGTAAGCCTCCTAAACTTCTGATCTGCCAGCCCCCCTTCAGCCTTACATGTGATCCTAGGTCCCAGGCCTCTCTAGGATCCTGGGAATGACTGTAGTTAGGAAGAACAGCTTTCCCTGTGTACATCATTGAGAAATGTGGTAACAAGAAAATGCTCCACAGTTGAACAAAGTTCCCACTGAGAAACAAAGCAGTAAATTACCCAGCAGGAAGCTGAGAATCTACAGGCAAAGTCTAAAAACCCAAGCACCTCCCCACTGATCAAGCTCACCTTTCTTGAGTATAGATGACATTTATTCCTTGAATAAATCACTAAGCATATATTTTATTACATCTACTCTTGATGTTCTGAGATTTCTATTTTAGTATCTAGTTTACTTCACAACCATTGCATGGTTACCTAACATTATCTCCTCTTTAAAAGGAAGAAAACAGCAAGGTTCTGAGAGGTGGAAAAAGTTGACTGGGGGCATCTGCCTAGTAAATGGAAATCGCACTATTATTAAGTGCAATGCAACTCTGTAAGCTGTATGTTAACTATTTCTCAGACAGCTTAAGATATCCACAGAGTAGAGAAAGAATGAGACATAAAGATGAGACTCCTCTCCTCCAAGGTGAGAACTTGTTGGATTTGCCTTCATTTTCTGAAAGGCATGCCTTGTGTATCTCTGGGATATTTCCTTAAACTTTTCCCCAGTACCCTCCATGTGCACTCCTAGAAACTAATCCATAAGAGTTCACTGTATAAAGCAGGTGATGGCTAAGATACTGATCCCCAGAATGCCTAACTTCCTAAGGCTGTCATGAACTGTGAATCCCAGACTGTTCCCTGCTAGGTACCGCAAGAACACTTTCACAGACTCTCCAGTATGACTTTTGAGGAAAGCTACTAAAGGTTACCTTTTTCACTACAGCCCATTGTACTAATAATGTCTTCATAGATGGTGAGGACAAATGTGTATGCTAGAATTAGTGCATGAAAAACATTAATTTTCTTGGGGTAGTAACTGTTGTCAATTTTTGTCTACATCTTTGAGCTTAGGAATTTCCCATTATAGAGAAATGAATCCTCTGATATGCAGAATGAACTCCCAAGATCCCAGTCCTCAGCCTTGTAACTCAGATTCTGCAGGCAGAATCTGGTAACTGGATGTGTACTGGGGATAGAGGAAAAGTCAGTCAAAACACAGGGGATAAAAGAAAATGGATCTCTCTGTCTATATCTCTCTTGGTCTCTGCCTCTTTCAGTCATTATCTCTTTGTGTTTGTCTGTGGTGACTCATGATTTCTTTCTCTGCCATTGCCTATCTCTATGCATCCATGTCACTTTTTTTATAACTGAGTACCATTCCCTCCCTCTCTCTCTCTCTCTCTCTCTCTCTCTCTCTCTCTCTCTCTCTCTCTCGTGTGTGTGTGTGTGTGTGTGTAACAATAGTTAAAGAAGTTGTAATGAGTCTGAGAGGGAGAAGGGCACAGAGGAATTGGAGGGTGTAGGAGGCATTGAAATGATGTAAATAAAGTACCAATGTATAAAATCTTCCCCAAAAGGTAAGAGAATAATTAACAAAACATTTTCCTTCACACTCAGCCCAGGAATCTTAGGAGGCAGTATTCCTCTGCTTTAGTCATCCAAAATACCAGGGACTAACAACTAAGGATCACTCTATAGCTCGCAACCCACAGACATTATGCAAGCTCAACTTGCCTAAACCCTGTGCTACAAAAAGTTCTAGTCTTCCCCTTCTCCTGGTTCAGATCTTCTGCCTTCTGGCCATCTGATGTTCTATAGTATAGAACATCTGTCTCCTTTCTCTGGGACCCATGTGGACGAAATAACTTCTCTCCAACCTCTTCTTGTCAGTGTGCTACCACACCTGACTGATCATGATACAAACAAACACAAAACTATGATAAATGCCAACTGAGCATACTTCCTCAGAAATATGCAAAATTACCAGGTAGCAAGTACTTGCCATTGTCACACAAACAGATTATTTGATAAGATTAAATATCACACATTCTTTAATGTCATCTTACAGGAACATGGCCTATTGTGTTTGAAGTGTGCCAGACTTCAAAATAACAGTTTTCACCATCTACAAGTTCCCAGTTATCTTAACTATTTAAAAGAAATTCATCTGGGAAACATCTTCTGGAAGGATATCTTGTTTCTCTAAAACATAGCTTTGATCTTGTTCTTCGAATACAAACACACAACCAAGCATAACAAGATATTGTGTGCCCCTGAAAACCACAGCCACATAACCTAAGTGCAAATAGCCTAGGAAGTGATAGCCAGTATAAAATACAGTACTCTGTGAAATTGTGAGACACTACAGAGAGAAGACATTAAAAGCATGTCTGTCATGTTGCAACCCTTTAAAACAGTTCCTTCTCATGTTGGGGTAAATCCCAACATGAAATTATTTTTGTTGCTACTTCATAACTGTAACTTTGCCCCTGTTATGAACTGCAACGTAAATAGCTGATATTTCTGATGGTCGTAGGCGACCCCTGTGAAAGGGTTGCTCAACCCCCAAAGGGGTCACAATCCACAGGGTGAGAACAATGGATTTAAATGAAGAAGATTAATTGGACTTCTCTCTGTGATGAAGATTGAAATAAGGGCCTCTTGCATAGGTGTGGGTTCTACACTGTGCTACAACCTCATAGAGACCCATCTTTACAAAGTTTCATAATGTAAGCTAAAAGAAGGTCTTAATGATCTGGGGAAATAGGTAAAAGGTGTCTTCTACATAACACCTGATTTTTTTAATCTGTTAGAGGGAAAAAAATGAGAAATAGGCACTTTAACTTACAAGGATAGGAAGGGACTTTCTGGTCAAGACCCTGGAAGCTCAAACATTAAGAAAATTAGCTAATTGAATAGGACTGTATGAAACTAAAATGCAACTGTATAGCAAAGGACTCCATCATTCAAATGAATAGGCAATACATACAATGGGGAAAATTTTTACCTGCTGTATATCTCTGACAGAGCATTCATATATAGAATATACAAAAAAGTTAAACACAAAGAAAACAATTAAAGTTGGGGTCATGGAACTAAAAAGAGAGTTCTCAAAGTGGGGAGGAAAGGAAATATAAATGGCTGAGAAAGAATTTGCAAAATGTTCAGTATTCTTGGCCACTAAGATTATGCATCAATTCTGAACATCTATACCCCAAACACAGGGACAATCATATCCATCAAAGAAACATTAGTAAAGCTTAAATCACATATCGAACCTCACACATTAATAGTAAGAGACTCAACACCCCATTCTCACCAGTAAATAGATCATTGGGGCAGAAACTAAATGAAAAAATAATGAAAGTAAAAGATTCCATGAATCAAATGGACCTAACTGATATATACAGAACATTTTATTCAAACACAAAAGAATACACTTTCTTCTCAGCACCACACAGAACCTTCTCCAAAATCGACCATGTACTTGACCACAAAGCAAACCTCAACAGATACAAAAAGATCAAAATAATCCCTTGCCCTAGGTGAACCATTGATGTTAGGCTTTTAGTGGGTGCTAAAAGAGGATGCAAAGCAAACCATGCATCCCGAGAACCAGTTCAATAATTTCAATAATTGCTTGAGGTGAGTTCAACAGGCCAAACATCTAAGGTTAGGAAGACCCTAAACATTCTCCAACAGTACAGGGACAAAATGGAAAAAATTTTTTCAGAAATGTATTTGTTTCGGAGAAAATTACAGGCCAATAATTGGTGAGCAAGAATGGAAAACGTAATCCACTGGTCGTTTCCTTTAGCAAAGCTTAGCCCCTCCACTGTACCTGCCCCATGTGATTAAAGCACACCACGGAAATCAGTTAGGTTGACTCAGCCCTCTGCTAGAGGCATTTACAGACGTGTAGGCTCTTTCTTCTTGTCACTAAAGGCTGAACACACAGATCATTTAGATTGGGTTCATTTCCTGCATTCATTAGGAGGCAAAGATGGTGATTCCAGGACTCAGGATTCTGCGGCACCAACTCCCATCCTATCTGTCTAACCAAGGAATCTCCCCATGCCCAGATGGCCGACTTTCTGCAACCTCTCTGCCATGGCCTGGACAAGAAGGCTGTTCTTTGGGGGCTCTGATGGCTCATGTCAAGCGTCTTCTATATGGTTTGAAAGTGGAAATGGGATAGAGTCAGCCGAAAGTTCTCAAACAATAGAACAAAGTTAGGAGGAAGCTAGTCAAACCACTGTCCCACAAAGGGAACACAGAACATCTCGAGTATATCACAAACTGAGCACACAGTGACTGATCAAAACCTTGATTCCTTTGAAGCTCTGGCCCTAGTCCTAGTCCAGATTTTGTCCTGGGAAATGACAAGGAACTAGTGTTTCCTTTTATCACGGTCTCGGAGAACTCCTTGGATTAGCCTCGCTCACAACACTGACCTATGAAATACACCCCCAGGAATCCTTCTTACTGCCATTCAGAGCCCATCTAGAGATCATATGCCCATTGCTTAAGGCAACAGCACTGTGCCCTTCATGTCAGTCTGTACAGGACATATGATTAGCAGGACTAGGGGAGACACAGCTGCTGTCCACTGTGACTCCTTAACAAGAATGTCTCACTTCATTTCCAGATGGACACATCAATGGCCTCTACTCTGCACACACCTTTGAGTCTCCTGGTTGGGCATGGAGGAAATGGATTCGGCAGAGATGGCAGTTTGAGAGCTTCTGGATGCACTGACAATGCTTACCCCAAGTTCTATGACTTTAAGACAGCTCATCCCCCTGTCCTAAAACTTGTTGGATTAAAGTCTATAGAAAGATATCTGATGATCAGCATCTCATCAAAAATTTTTCCAAGAAGCCAGTACATGTCCCAGTGCTTTTTCCCAGACAACTAGATTTTAAACCCAGAAAAATATGTCTTTGCTTTCATGGGATAATTGAAAAATATTCAGCCCCCCCTAGTACTCAGGGACTCTCTGCAAAAAAGGAACAATAGAAGGATCTTAGAGGGCAAAAGATAACAAAAGAATAGGCTAGTTGTCCAACAAGGTAAAATGTTCAGAATTAGAATGTGAGAAATGGCTGAACTCAATCCAGCTTCTTCTTTGGTAAATCTGAGAGATGCTGCAGCCAGGCAGGCTGGGTAGTCATCGCATAATGAAGTCTTGAACTCAGAATGTAACTTAAGTACCAAGCCCATAGCTATTTCTTTCTTGTGATTAGTATTATTCAGTAAAGGAAAAGCAGAAATCCCTATTTATGGAGGAGCAGGATGTGGTAGTCAGCCATGGCGTGCTGACATGGAATGAGAATCAGACAGTGGCCTGGAGAATCCATGCTGGTCTGCGCTCTGTCATTGTGGGCTTTCTGCTTTGTCATCTGTTAGATCAGAGAGACATCAATTAAACTAAATTCAGTGTGTCTTCTTGGCTCTAAAACAGTACTACTATATTTAATCCTCCTCTGCTTAACAATTGTCTTATTTCATTTCTCATATCATACAATGTTCTGGAAACAAAGAGGGTGGGAGTATTCATCTCACAGATCAGTATATAGCACACGGTGGCAGGGAAACCAAGGCTGAAGGAGCTAGCTGGTCACATCACATTCACGTGATGGATACTTTGTCTACTGGACACAATCTAGAATGGCATGGGAGGAGAATATCAGTGATGGATTGTCTAGGTTATCTTGAGGTGATGGTCTACACTGCATTCACTGAGGTAAAAAGACCTGGCCATTAGTAATGTCACCATTTCCTGTGTTTAGGGTCTGGACTGTAAAAGAGTGCAGAAGGTGAATTAAGCACTAGCATGCAAGCTCTCTCTGTCTCTCTGTCTCTGTCTCTGTCCTATATCTCTGTCTCTGTCTGTTTCTGTCTGTCTGTCTCTGTCAGTCTCTGTCTCTGTCTGTCTGCCTCTGTCTGTTTCTGTCTGTCTGTCTCTGTCAGTCTCTGCCTCTCTCTCTCTCTCTCTCTCTCTCTCTCTCTCTCTCTCTCTCTCTCTCTCACTCACTCTCACTCTCTGTTTTTGACTGTGGTTGTGACTACTAAGAGTATCAAGTTTCAAGCTCGTATCACTTTTGTTTCCTTATAATGACAGACTGTAATATGTAATTATGAACTAAGTCCTTTCTCTCATGAGGTGGATTTGTCAGAATATTTCGTCACAGGAACTGGGAAGGAAACTACAATAATCCACAGTATAAACTCAGGCAGAAGGGGATGAACACATGCTTGCTCAGTTTCCCCACTTTATAGACCATAATGCCTGCTTGGGGGATGAATCCACCCACAGGTAAAATGGGTCACACCACACCAGTTAACACAATCAAGATCATATCCCAGGCAAACAGAGGCCCATCTCCCAAGGGACTCATGGTCACAAATTAAAACAACCACTAAACTGATCAAAAACTAAGAAGAGAAACATGTATAATAATTAGATTAATGACATCATTTAAAAAACAAACAAACAAACAAGAAAAGGCCATCTGGACCTCTATCAAAGTACTTCCAAAACTTGATCTATTCCTGCTACTAGACAACCAGTTGCAGGGACCATAGAATTCACTAAGCATCCTCTTGGAATCATAGACAGCACCACCAAAGACACAAAAGCCGGACTTGGTCACCTCGAGAGACTCTGACTGCGTGTGATCATTCTTGAGGCCAACATTATAGTTAGGTCAATGCTCTAATAAGAACCACACCTACAGAAGTCAGAAGCCATATAATGTAGAGAAACGATAGGGCACAGAACTCAGCAAGATGGATTTAGTGTGAGCAAGTAGGTGGTTTAGGCTGTGATGCTTCTCTGAGAAAGTGCTGGGTTGGTCACAGCAGAGTGTCACTCCATTTCCTCCCACCCTCATAGCGACAGTGAAGGCTTTGTGGTGGTGACAATTTTCTACAGCCAGAGATGGTGGCTCACTAAAGAGTCCCAGCATCTAAGAGGGTGAAGAAAGACCATGTCTATTATTCAAAGCCAGCCTGACCTCCATAAGGAACTCCAGACCAGGAAGTCCTATAGAAAGAGACCCTGCCTCAAAGTGAACGGAATAAAAAGCATTCTCCATGAGCCCATCCTACTGTAACAACTACAAGCAATGGGGCCAATAGGCCATGGGTCTCTCCCTGGTAGATGAGTTCAAGGCAGACTTGATTTTACCAGTGGTCCTTAAACTCAACTGTGGCAATTTTTTTCTTTAAATGTTAAAGTTTTCTGTATACTTTGTGAAGACCTCTCTTGCCTTCATCGAACATGCTAAAAATCACTGTAGCTAAGGCAAGAGTCTAAGTGTTTAATGTCTTTTTTTTTTTTGCAGTTGCTGGTAGTGACACACATACAAAAAAATATCATGATGATAAAATGCCAGTGTTCTTTCTGATGATCAGTGGAGTGACACTGCAGTTCACACCTGTTTTAAAGGAAGAGGCCGCTGCTGCGAAAAGCACCATTGGCGAATTAGAAGGAGGCCCAATGTGTAAACAGACCTTTAATAAAGGAAACATCCTTTGAGGGGTAGCTTCTTCATACTAAAAGGAGTCTTAGATAAATTGGTATTGAGTTAAGAAAATGTGGGTAATTTCAAGGTACCGCAGTGAAGGACAGGTCAGTCAAAAAACCTCTATCTGGTCAAGGAGAAATATGGCCAGGAATTAAGTAAATAGGATTGCATTTGGTTTTTCAGGAAATGTACTATTGAGGACCATCTTATTCCAAGTAGGAAATCATGTCAGGTGGCAAGTGAGGGAGCAGGGGCATGGAGCCTCTTCCACCTAAAGGAAGTTTATGCAGCCAGGGCTTGCTCAGCTCGACCATCACATCCATCCCTCCCACCTCTCTCATATCTGTAGCTGACATGATGCCACAAGGTACCTGCCACCCTTGGATCCAGTTCCCTTCACTGCTTTTAGGTTTCTAAATTCCATGGCCACCATTCCAACCCCAGTCTGTGCCCGACACAAAGACTACTGCAACACTCTTCAGAGATATTGATGGCTGTATACTGTAATCCACTAACTTATTTCTCACACAACTCTAAAATGACTACATGCATAGGAGGCTCCCAGTCATGGAGCAGAGAGTAGCTCTGTTTGCTAATGTGAAGGGGAAAACAGACACTGAGACTTTTTAAATAGTGGCTGCTTTGCCCTTTGGAAATCATTCTGTTAATGACACACAGAATTTGAGGCCTCTCTAGATCATTTGAGTACAATAATACATGTAATACTCTCCACTAAGAGATGGACAACAAAGAGATGTAAAATTAGTTTTCCCCAGGAATGAGCCCTTCATTGGTTATCCAATATCAAGTGGTCAGCCCTAAAGTTATGCACATACACTAAATGGACTCACTAGGTTGTATTTATATACTTACACATTATTATTGTTGTTTTATATGTGTGTATATCTATATATGTGTTATATATATGTGTGTGTGCATGTGTATAAGAACAATAATAATTTTAAAATATATTACATGAATGTATGAAATTCTCAACAATAAAACAAAATAAACAAACATAAAAGATATTAATATTTAGGTTGGGCATGGTTTATTAAAATACTTATTTTTTATTTTAAAGGGAATAAATTAAAAGTATTACAGAGAGAGAGAGGCTAATGCATGTTCTCTTGTGAGAGACAAGGAAGGACACAGACATGGATGAAACACTCTTTTCCACAGATAGCATTGGATCTAGTTCAGTTTCCAGCTCTTTCTGCCAATCTACAACAGGTGTGAAGGAGACCAGGAAATAATTTCTAAAATAATCACTCCAGTACAGAGTGTGAGACAGTCTATAATAAAAATGACCTAGTTTCTCATACAACCTAAAAGTAAGAAAGAAGGGGAAGGCTATATTAAAGTACAAGACAGAGAGGAGTCAAAACCACAGTGTGGCTCTGTGTGGATCCACATTAATGAGGTCCCTGCATCTGAAGTCACCCAGGAGGTTTACACTCAGGGACCAACAGCATTGCAAGTCCTAGAGCCATCTGTAATCAGGGCTGATATTGGACAATATCAACAGTCTGACACCTGAGCAGGGAAAAAGTACCCTCTAAGGGAATGAAATAAATATATCCGTATTTTAGTACCCTTGTAAGTGCTATTCACTTAAATGTCTCTGATAACTGTCTAATGCTATCCCCAAAGGTGGAAAAGCATAGAGAGTGGTGTGAAACTTTAGTGACAAGTGCTAACAGCAAGGCGGACAGAACTCAGACTCCTTGTTTTCAGCCTCCATTTAGTTGACTCTAACCAGGGTTTAAAATGGAATATTTGTAGCAAGTTTTTTACTATACACTGACATTTTTTATGACCACTGTCTTCTAAAAGAATATGATGGATGTGCAATTAAGAAACATATATACATATAGTGCCATTATGCCATGATAACATCAAAGTGTGGGGGAAATAACCTTTTATATATGGCCTACACTATAAAACTACTTCAGTACAAAGTATGAATGAAACTAACCAACATATAATTGTTATAAGTTCAAGAAAAACTTTGAAAGTAAACATCTTTTAAGGAAATTGTATGATTTGCTATGTAGTTTTTAGGTGCTCTGTTTAAACAAGAAGCAATTAGTATATCCAGGAAGAGAGAAAAACCTAGAACTAGGCAAACACAGACAGAATGCCCTCAGGATGTGAAATGCCTCAGGATAAAGGGTGGGAAGCTTAGCTATTGGACCATTGCTCTAGATTGCCACCCCTCCTTATGCCTCATCCTGGAAGTTATGTAATCCTGCTTCTCTATTAATACGGTTACACTCTGGACTCTGGGTTCAACTTTGAGCTCAGCCAGAGAGCTTCTGGGCTTGTCTTTAATCAGTCTAGTGTGCAACAGTCATGAAGTTTGCCTGCTTTCTCCTGCTGACCTTCTGCCTATACTTCTTCCAGATCAACCCAGGTAAGTTCTAAGACCTGCTAAACCCATTAGA
Organism: Acomys minous; assembly: GCF_964271855.1. Classification (NCBI taxonomy): domain Eukaryota; kingdom Metazoa; phylum Chordata; class Mammalia; order Rodentia; family Muridae; genus Acomys; species Acomys minous. The sequence continues at coordinate 12,790,352 of NC_140497.1, read as the reverse complement.
GCTGGGGAAATTGGGTCTAAAATCCAGTGAGAGATGAGCTTTGGGTCTGAGGAGCAGTAGGTAGTGGAGCTTTGCTAGGGTCAACAGCCTGCAGCCAACAGTCATCACGGTCTTCAGCTGGTATCCTTGGTATCAGGGCAATGAGCCTTGCAATAATTAAAAGCCACTAATAGAGATTATTCTGGATCTTCAATCCCCTTTTTATCATGGCTATCTAGATAATAGTCTTTGTAGAAATCATTCTTCTCTACCCATGGGAAGCTAAATCTCACCAAGAGGCCAGATTTCAATCCAGAGATAGGAATGCACTTGTTTACTACCTTTCACAGGCTCCTATAACACATGACTATAATACATGAGACTACTGTGGAACACATAGACATGATGTTATAGATTAGGAAAATTTTTGACAGAGGAGTGATGCAGGTCTTGAAGGGCCATGTGTATGATGCATAGACGAAAAACAAAATACAAAGGCTCTCATTTTAATTTATTCCTCAGAATGTCCTTGTGAATAAAACAAAGTGATAATCCTCATTTCTTGGATAAATAGCTCACCCCAGTAAAGTAACTACTATTCAGTAGATCAAGAGCCTAGTCCAGGCCATCAGTTGTTATGTGGCCCTGGGCAAACCACTGAGATTTCGGGTTTAGTAGGGTTGGATCAACAAGCCAGATTTCTAAGCCTACAAAAATGCTAAAAGCTCTCCAAAGGTACAGGGAGAAAATGAAAAATGTCTTTTTTAGATATTTATTTGTTTGGAAGTATATTATAGGCCAATAATGGGTGAGCAAGAATGGAAAGGGTAATCCATTGGACATTTCCTTCAGCAAAACTTTGCCCCTCCACTGTAACTGCCCAAGTGGTTAAAGTTCACCATGGAAATCAGCTAAGTTGACCTAGTCCTCTGCTGGAGGCATTTACAGATCCAAATGTTCTCTCTCCTTGTTCCTAAGTGCTAAACACACAGATCATTTAGATTGGTTCCATTTCCAGCCTTCAATATAAGGCAAGACTGCAATTCCAGGACTCAGGATTCTGTGGCACCAACTCCCATCTTATGTGTCTAACCAAGGAATTTCCCCATGACCAGATGACCAAACATCTGCAAACTCTCTGACATTCCCTAGATAAGAAGGCTGTTCTTCAAAGCTCTAATGGCTCATGTCAAACATGTTTATTAAGAACCATAGCATCTTATATAAAATATATACATATATAAAATACAGCATTGTATATATCATATACATAACTGTATATATGGTATGAATGTGGAAATGGGATAGAGTTTATAGAAAGACATCAAACAATGGGACAAACTTAGCAGGAAGCTAATCAAACGACTGTCCGGCAAAGAGAACACAGAACATCTCAAGTGTGTCACAGACTGAACACACAGTGACTGATCAAAACCTTGATTCCTTTGAAGCTCTGGCCCAAGTCCTAGTCCAGACTTTGTCCTCGGCAAGGACAAGGAACTAGAGTTCCCTTTTATCAGGGTCTCAGAGAACTCCTTGGATTAGCCTGGCTCACAACACTGCCTATGAAGTACTCCCCAGGAATCCTTCTTACTGCCATTCAGAGCCCATCTAGAGATCATATGCCTATTGCTTAAGGCAACAGCACTGTGCCCTTCATATCAGTCCATACAGGACATATGGTTAGCAGGGCGAGGGAAGACACAGCTGCTGTCCACTGTGAGTCCTTAAGAAGAATGTCTCCTGGGCTGGAGAGACGGCTCAGCCATTAAAGGCTAGGCTCACAACCATAAACATAAGAAGAATATCAATGGGCTTTATTCTGCATACACCTTTGAGTCACTGGGTTGGGCATTCACTGAGATAAGAAGATCTGGTCATTAGAAATGTCACCATTTCCTAGGTTTAGTGTCCAGTTTGTATACAATCCTCTCTCTCTCTCTCTCTCTCTCTCTCTCTCTCTCTCTCTCTCTCTCTCTCCTGCTTTTGATTGTGGTTGTGACTACTACAGCTTCAAGTTAAAGTTCCTGCCACCTTGATTTCCTTGAAATGATAGACTGAAATTTGTAATTATGAACTAAGCCCTCTCTCTCATGAGGTGGATTTGTCAGAATGTTTTGTCAGAGCACTTGGAAAGGAAACTACAATAATCCACAGTCTAAACTCAGGCAGCAGGGAATGAGCACATGCTTGTTCAGTTTCCCCACTTTATAAACCATGATGCCTGCCTTGGGGATGACTCCACCCACAGGTAAAATAGGTCACACCCATGTCCCCTGGATGAGGAGGCCTGGTGGCACTCAGAGGAAGGACAGCAGGCTACCAAGGAGAGACTTGATACCCTATGAACATATACAGGGGAAAAGGTCCCCCTTATTCACAGTCATAGGGGAGGGGAGTAAGGGGAAAATGGGAGGGAGGGAGAAATGGGAGGATACAGGAATGGGATAACAAATTAGATGTAATATGAATAAATTAATAAAATATATTTTAAAAATGGGTCATGCCACACAATCAAGATCATCTCCCAGACACGAAGAGGCCCATCTCCCAAGAAACTATATTCTGTCAAATGACAATCTAAAACAACCACTAAAACCGATGAAAACAGAGAGGAGAAACAAATATGTCAATTAGTAGATTAATACTGTCATCTAAAAAAAAACTAGAAAAGTCAATGTAGACCTCTATCACAGTGCTTCCAAAACTTGATCTATTTCTACTACTAGACAGCCAGTTGCAAGTATCTTACCAGGGACCATGGAATTCACTAAGCATCCTCTTGGAATCACGTCAGCATAGACAGCACCACCAAAGACACAAAAGCCGAACTTGGTCACCTCGAGAGACTCTGACTGAGTGTGATCATTCTTGAGGCCAACACTATAGTTAGGTCAATGCTCTTATAGCAACCACACCAACGGAGGTCAGAACCTATATAATGTAGAGAAACGATAGGACACAGAACTCAGCAAGATGGATTTAGTGTGAGCAATGAGGTGGTCTAAGCTGTGATGCTTCTCTAAGAACGTGCCTGAGGTGGAAACAGCAGAGTGTCACTCAATTTTCTCCCACCCCTACATCATGGTTGTCCAACTGGGGAGCTTGTAGTGATGAGAATATTCTACAGCTAGAGACAGTGGCTCATCCTTTCTTCTCAGGATCTAAGAGACTGAGGAAAAAGAATGTCTAGGATTAAAATCCAGCCTGACCTACATAATGAGATTTTTTTTTTGTCATTTTCTTGCAGTTGCTGGCCTTGACACGCAAAAATGTATACGTAATCAATATACATGTAAAACACGCAGATGCCCAATTCATTATGAAAAGGTTGACACCTGTTTTAATGGAATAGGCTTCTGCTGCCGAAAGCGCCGTTGGTATACTATACGAAGAAACAATGTGTAATCATTGCCTTAATAAAGAAAATAAGCTTTGAGTGCAGCTTCTTCATACTAAAATGAGTCTTCAATAAATTTGTATTGAATTAAGAAAATGTGAGTTATTTCAGGGCACTGAAGTGAAGGACAGCTCAGTCCAAAACCCCTATCTCATCAAAAAGAAATATAGCCAGGCATTAAGTAAATAGGATTGCATTTGTACTATTAAGGATTACCTTATTCCAAGTGGGAAAACATGTTGGGTGGCAAGTGAGGGAGCAAGGTCATGGAGCCTCTTCCACCTAAAGGAAGTTTATGCAGTCAGGGTTTGCTCAGCTGGAACCATCACATCCATCCTCCCACCTCTGTCACATCTGTACCTGTCATGATGCCACAAGGTACCTGCCACCCTTGGATCCAGTTCCTGTTGTTGCATTTAGGTTTCTGAAACCCATGGCCACCATTCCCACCCCAAGTTGTGACGGACACAAAGACTACTGCAACACTCTTCAGAGAATTGATAGCTGTATACTGTAATCCACTAACTTATTTCTCATGCAAATCTGAATGGACTACATGCAGAGGAGGCTCCCAGTCAGGAAGCAGAGAGCAGCTCTGTGTGCTAATGTGAAGGGGGAAACAGACACTGATACTTTTAAATACTTTTAAATAGTGGCTACTTTGGCTTTGGAAGTCATCCTGATAACTACCCACAGAATTTGAGTTCTTTCTACAATATTTGGGTACAACAATACATGTAAAACTCTCCACTAGCTAAAAATACATTAAACCTGCCCTGATTTAAATTTGTGGGAAAGTGTTATAATACCCTACACCTTTAGATCTTATTCTTACTATACATGGACATTTTCATGATCACTGTCTTCTAAAATTTATAATGCATGTGCATATATATATATATCCATCATATTATGGTAACATGAAAGTGTGAGGAAAATAACACCTTCTACCTTCCATATATGTCATATACTATAACACTAAATAAGTATAAACTATGAATGAAACTAACAAAACAGATATTGTTATATATCAAAAAGAAACTTATGAGTAGACATCTTTTTTTCCTTTTTTTTTATTAATTTATTCTTGTTATATCTCAATGGTTATCCCATCCCTTGCATCCTCCCATTCTTCCCTCCCTCCCATTTTCCCCTTATTCCCTTCCCCTATGACTGTTCCTGAGGGGGATTACCTCCCCCTGTATATGCTCATAGGGTATCAAGTCTCTTCTCAGTAACCTGCTGTCCTTCTTATGAGTGCCACTAGATCTCCCCCTCCAGGGGACATGGTCAAATGTGAGGCTAGTAGACATCTTTTAAAGAAATTGTGTGCCCTGTTTAGATAAGAGGCAATTAACATTTTCAGGAACAGAGAAAATCTAGGACAAGGCAAACACACACAGAATGCTCTTAGAATATGGAACGCCTCAAGATAAAGGATGGGAAGCTTAGCTATTGGGTCATCACTCTAGATTGCCACCCCTCCTTATGCCTCATCTTTGAGGCTGTGTAATCTTTCCTCTCTATTAATACAGATGTACTCAGGAGTCTGGATTCAACTTTGAGCTCACCCTGAGAGATTCTCAGCTTGTCTTTAATCAGTCTAGTGTGCAACAGTCATGAAGTTTGCTGCTTTCTCCTGCTGACCTTCTGCCTATACTTCTTCCAGATCAACCCAGGTAAGTTCTAAGACCTGCTAAACCCATTAGAGCTGGGGAAATCAAGTCTACAATGCAGTGAGAAACTAGATGTGAGTCTGAGGACCAGTAGGTAGAAGAGCTTTGCTACGGTCAAGAGCCTACAGCCAACGGTCACCATGGTCTTCAGCCAGTATCCTCAGTATCAGGGCAATGAGCCTTGCAAGAATTAAAAGCTAGTTATAGAGATTATCTTGGATCTTAACCTCCTTTTTGTCATTGTTATCTAGAAAATAGTCTTTGTAGAAATCATTCTTATTTACCCATGGAAAGTTGAATCTCATCAAGAGGCCAGATTTCAATCCAGTGATAGGAACTCACTTGTTTACTACCTTTCCCAGGCTCCTATAACACATGATTAAAATAGATGTGGCTACTGTGGAAAATATGAACATGATGCTATAGATTAGAAAAGTTTGTGACAGAGGAGTGTTGCAGGTCATGGAAGGCCATGTATATGAAGCATAGGCATAAAATAAAGTAAAGAGGCTCTAATTTTAATTAATTCTTCACAGTGTCCCTGTGACTAAAAAGGAGGAACAATCCCCATTTCATGGATAAATAGATTACCACGGTCATTGGTTAGTGTTCAGTAGATCAAGAGCCTAGTCCAGGCCATGAGTTGTCATGTGGTCCTGGGCAAACCACGGAGGCTTGGTGTTCAGTGGAGTGGGATAAAAAAACCAAATATCTAAGATTAGAAAAACCCTAAACCTTCTCCAATAGCACAGTGACAAAATGGAAATTGTTTTCTTCAGAAATGTACTAGTTTGGGAGAAAATTACAGACCAATGATGGGTGAGCAAGAATGGAAAAGGAAACCAATCGAGCATTTCCTTCAGCAAAGCTTTGCCCCTCCACTGTAACTGCCCCATGTGGCTAAAGTTCACCATGGAAATCAGACAAGTTGATACAGCCCTCTGCTGGAGAAATTTTCAGATCTACAGGCTCTTTTGTCCTCTCCCTAAATGCCGAACACACAGATCATTTAGGTTGGGTCCATTTCCTGACTTCAATATGAGGCAAAGATGATGATTCCAAGAATCAGGATTCTGTGGCACCAATCCCCATCTGTGTCTCACCAATGAATTGTCCCATGACTAGATGGCCAAACTCCTGCAACCTCTCTGACAAGGCTGAGACAAGAAGACTATTCTTCAGAGCTCTGATGGCTCATGCCAAGCACATTTATTAAGAACTACAGCATCTTCTATATGATTTAATATTGGATACGGAACAGAGTCAGCAGAAAGCCATCAAACAATGGAACAAAGTTAGCAGGAAGCTAATCAACCACATTGGGAACACAGAACATCTCAAGCGTGTCACAGACTGAGCACACAGTGAATGATCAAATCCTTGATTCCTTTGAAGCTCTGGCCCCAGTCCTAATCCAGATTTTGTCCTGGGCATGGACAAGGAACTAGAATTTCATTTTACGTGGGTCTCTGAGAATGCCTTGGATTAGCCTGGCTCACAACACTGAACTCTTTTATATCCCTCAAGAATCTTTCCCAGGGCCAGTCAGAGCCCATCTAGAGACCCCATACCCATTGCTAAAGGCAACAACACTGTGACCTTCACATCAGTCTGGACAAGACATATGTTAAGAGGATGAGAGGAGACACAGCAGTTGTCAACTGTGACTCCTTAACAAGAATGTCACACTTCATTTCCAGATGGACGACATCAATGGCCTCTCCTCTGCACACACCTTTGAGTCTCCTGGTTGAACATGGAGGAAACAGGGATTCAGCAGAGATAGCACTTTGAGAGCCTCTGGATGCTCAGACAACACTTACCCCAAGCTTCATGGCATTCAGACAGCTCATCCCCCTGTCCTAAAACTTGTTGGACTAAAGTCTACAGAAAGATATCTGATGACCAGTGATTCATCACTAACTTCCAAAGAGCCAGTACATGTCCCAATGCTTTTTTTTTTCCCAGAAAACAAGATTTTAAACTCAGTCAAATATGTCTTTGCTTTCATGGGATAATTGAAAAATATTTAAAAGAAAAAGAAAAAGAAAAATATTCAATCCCTCTAGTCCTCAGTGCCTCCCTGCAAATAAGAAATAAGAGAAAGATCTTATAGGTAAAAAGCTAGAAAAATGGGCTAGTTTAGTAACAAAGTAAAATGTTTAGAATTAGAATGCGAGAAATGGCCAGCCTCCTCCTTAGAAAATCTGAGAGATGCTGCAGTCAGGAAAGCTGAGTGGTTAGTCAGCACCATCACATAATCAGGTCTTGAACTCAGAATGTCACTTAAGCCCGTAGCTATTTCTTTCTTGTGATTAATACTATTCAGTAAAGGAAAAGCAGAAATTCTTATTTATGGAGGAGCAGGATGTGGTAGTCAGCCATGGCATGCTGACATGGAATGAGAATCAGACAGTGGCCTGGAAAATCCATGCTAGTCTGCGCTCTGTCATTGTGGGCTTTCTTATTTGTCATCTGTTAGATCAGAGAGACATCAATTAAAGTAAAATCAGTGTGTCTTCTTGGTTCTAAAACAGTCCTGCTACATTTAATCCTCCTCTGTCTAACAATTGTCTTATTTCATTTATCATGTGATACAATGTTCTAGAAACAAAGAGGGTGAGAGGCAAGGAAACCAAGGCCGGAGGGGCTAGAGGAGCTGTTCACATCACATACATGTGATAGATATATTGTCTACTGGCCACAATCTAGAATGGCATGGGAGGAGAATGTCAGTGATGGATTGTCTAGGTTATCTTGAGGTGATGGTCTACACTGCATTCACTGAGGTAAGAAGACCTGGCCATTAGTAATGTCACCATTTCCTGTGTTTAGGGTCTTTATTTTGAAACCAGTGCAGAAGGTGCAAGTTGCAAATCCTCCTCCTCCTCCTCCTCCTCCTCCTCCTCCTCCTCCTTCTCTCTCTCTCTCTCTCTCTCTCTCTCTCTCTCTCTCTCTCTCTCTCTCATATTGTGGCTGTGACTACTAACAGTTTCAGGATTCAAGCTCCTACATCTTTGATTCCTTATATTGCTAGACTGTAATTTGTAATGATGAATGAAGCCCTCTTTCCCATAGGCTAGTTTTCTCAGAATATTTTGTCACAACATTTACAGAGGAAACTACAATAATTTACACTCTAAATCTTGGCAAAAAGAGATGAGCACATGGTTGCTCAGTTTCCCCATTTTATAGACCATGATACCTTCCTGGGGAATGGCTCCACCCACAGGTAAAATGGCTCACACCACACCAATTAAGAAAATCAAGATCATATCCCAGGCTAACAGGGGCCCATATCCCAAGGAACTCTATATTCTGTCAAGTGACAACTTAAAACACCCACAAAACTCATCAAAATAGAGAACAGAAATCAGGCGACCTCCTCTAAGGACACCAGGACTCCCAAAGCCCCAGTTCACTTGAATAGTCTAACTCCATGACACGCTTCAGATTTTAACTCTGCCTAACTAGGTGAAGGTCCTAACAATACCTGAAAAACCACAGGTTATGCATAGCTCATGAACAGCTCATGGGCAGCTAATCAGCTTATAGAACAAATTGGCTAAATACCATGTTTTTATTGCTTCATGGCCATGGTAAAGAACACAGCTGGCTCCATCCATTCAAAGTAAAGGCCAACTCCTGAGTAAGAGCCAACACTTCAGGGACTCAAAAATCCACAATAACCAAACAAACAGCCAGTCCTGAGTCCCCTCAAACACTCTGACTTAATTCTGTCATCACAAATCCCTCCAGTCTATAAAATGAGACCATGTGCTCAGTTTCGGGTCACCCTCTAGAGAGAGGTGATGCTACCATGCTAGAACAAAACCACTCTTTGTTTTTTCACCCTGCGTGGAGTCTTTCTTCAGTAGATCACCCAAGCCCTAACAGAAACATATGTAGGAATAGGTAGACTAATGGTATCATTGAGAAAATAAAGAAGAAAAGACAATGTGGACCTCTATCACAGTGCTTCCAAAACTTGATCTATTCCTACTACTAGACAACCAGTTGCAGGTATTTTATCAGGGACCTTGGAATCACATGAGCATAGACAACACCACCAAAGACACAAAAGCTGCAGTTGGTTACCTCAAGACACTGACTGAGTGTGATCAATCTTGACGTCAACATTACAGTTAGGTCAATGTTCTTATAACAATCACACCAAGAGAGTAAAGCAGGCAGCACTCTTAACCACTGAGCCATCTCTCCAGCTCCATTTGTCTATTTCTTGCAGTTACTGGTATGACACGAAAAAATGTAGAGATAATAACAAGTGCTGATCAAACCTGTGCCCATGGAATTATGTTAAAGTTGACACCTGTTTTGAAGGAAAAGGCACCTACTGCCAAAAGCACCACAGGGTAGCTTTAAGAAAGCTCAGTGTGTAACCGTTGCCTTAATTAACAAAACATCCTTTGAGGTGTAGCTTCTTCATGCTAAAATGAGACTTTGATAAGTTTGTATTGCATTAAGAAAATGTGGGTTATTCGGGGCACTGCAGTGAAGGAGAGGTGAGATCAAACTGCTGTCTGGTCAAGGAGAAATATGGCCAGGAATTAAGTAAATAGGATTGCATTTGGTTTTTCAGGAAATGTACTATTGAGGACCATCTTATTCCAAGTAGGAAATCATGTCAGGTGGCAAGTGAGGGAGCAGGGACATGGAGCCTCTTCCACCTAAAGGAAGTTTATGCAGCCAGGGCTTGCTCAGCTCGACCATCACATCCATCCCTCCCACCTCTCTCATATCTGTAGCTGACATGATGCCACAAGGCACCTGCCACCCTTGGATCCAGTTCCCATCACTGCTTTTAGGTTTCTAAATCCCATGGCCACCATTCCCACCCCAATCTGTGCCCGACACAAAGGCTACTGCAACACTCCTAGAGATATTTGTATCTGTATACTGTAATCCACCAGCTTATACCTCACACAAATCTGAAAGGACTACATGCACAGCAGGCCTCAGTCCTTGTCTTTGATCAGTCCAGTGTGCAACAGTCATGAAGTTTGCCTGCTTTCTCCTGCTAACCTTCTGCCTATACTTCTTCCAGATCAACCCAGGTAAGTTCTAAGCCCTGCTAAACCCATTAGAGCTGGAGAAATTGAGTCTAAAGTCCACTGAGAGATAAGCTTTGCTAGGGTCAACAGCCTGCAGCCAATGGTCATTGTGGTCTTCAACTGGTGTCCTCGGTATCAGGGCAATGAGCCTGGCCAGAGTTAAGAAATAGTAATAGAGACTATTGAGGAGGATCTTCAACCCCCTTTATGTCATGGCTATCTAGAAAATATACTTTGTAGAAAGCATTCTTCTATACCCACAGGAAGCTGTATCCCACCAAGAGACCAGATTTTAATCCAGAGACAGGAACTCACTTGTTTACTACCTTTCACAAGTTCCTATAACACGTGATTATAATCCATGTAGCTACTGTGGAATATATGAACATGATGATATGGATTAGGAAAACATGTGACAGGGGAACTGATGCAGGTCTTGAAAGACCATGTGTATGAAGCATAGACAAAGACTAAAGAAAGTACAAAGGCTCTCGTTTTAATTTATTCCTCATAGTGTCCCTGTGAATTAAAAGGGGGGACAATCCCCATTCCTCATATAAATCATTTACCCCAGTCATGTGAGTAGTGTTCAGTAGATCAAGAGCCTAGTACAGAGCATCATTTGTAATGTGGCACTGAGGTTTGGGGTTTAGTGGAGTGGAATAAATAGGCCAAACATCTAAGCTTAGAAAAACCCTAAACATTCTCTAATAGTACAGGGACAGAATGGAAAATGGCTTTTTCAGAAATTTATTTGTTTGGGAGAAAATTATAGGCCAATAATGGGTAAGCAAGAATGGAAAAGGTAATCCACTGGGCATTTCCTTCAGCAAAGCTTAGCTCCGCCACTGTAACTGCCCCATGTGATTAAAGTGCACCATGGAAATCAGCTAAATTGGCCCAGCACTCTGCTGGAGGCATTTACAGATCCACAGGTCCTTTTGTCCTCTCTCTAAAGACTGAACACACAGACCAGTTAGATAGGGTCCATTTCCTGCCTTCAATATGAGGCAAAGATGACGATTCTAGGAGTCAGGATTCTGTGGCACCAATCCTCATCTCATGTGTCTCACCAATGAGTTGCCCCATGACCAGATGGCCAAACTCCTGCAACCCTTCTGACATGGCCTGGACAAGAAGGCTGTGCTTCACAGCTCTGATGGCCCATGCCAAGAATGTTCATTAAGAACTACAGCATCTTCCATATGGTTTGAAATTGGAAATGGGACAGAGTCAGCAGAAAGCCATCAAACAATGGGACAAAGTCAGCAGGAAGCTAATCGACCACATTGGGAACACAGAACATCTCAAGCGTGTCACAGACTGAGCACACAGTGAATGATCAAATCCTTGATTCCTTTGAAGTTCTGGCCCCAGTCCTAATCCAGATTTTGTCCTGGGCATGGACAAGGAACTAGAATTTCATTTTACGTGGGTCTCTGAGAATGCCTTGGATTAGCCTGGCTCACAACACTGAACTCTTTTATATCCCTCAAGAATCTTTCCCAGGGCCAGTCAGAGCCCATCTAGAGACCCCATGCCCATTGCTAAAGGCAACAACACTGTGACCTTCACATCAGTCTGGACAGGACATATGTTTAGGAGGATGAGAGGAGACACAGAGGTTGTCAACTGTGACTCCTTAACAAGAATGTCACACTTCATTTCCAGATGGACGACATCAATGGCCTCTCCTCTGCACACACCTTTGAGTCTCCTAATTGAGCATGGAGGAAACAGGGATCCAGCAGAGATAGCACTTTGAGAGCCTCTGGATGCTCAGACAACACTTACCCCAAGCTTCATGGCATTCAGACAGCTCATCCCCCTGTCCTAAAACTTGTTGGACTAAAGTCTACAGAAAGATATCTGTGTCTCTTTCTCTCTCTGTCCCTCTGTTTCTACATCTCTCTGTCTCTCTGTCTCTCTGTCTCTCTCTGTCTCTCTCTGTCTCTGTCTCTGTCTCTCTCTCTCTCTCTCTCTCTCTCTCTCTCTCTCTCTCTCTCTCTCCTTTTCTCACACACTCTCTCTTTTCTCTGGTTATGGTTGTGACTACTAACAGTTTCAAGTTTCAAGCTCGTACCACTTTTATTTTCTTATAATGATAGTCTGTAATATGTAGTTAGGAACTAAGCCCTCTCTCTCATGAGGTGGTTATGTCAGACTATTTTGTCACAGCAACTGGAAAGGAAACTACAATAATCCACAGTCTAAACTCAGGTAGAAGGGAATGAGCACAAGCTTGCTCAGTTTCCCCACTTTATAGACCATGATACCTGCCTGCGGGATGGCTCCACCCACAGGTAAAATGGGTCACACCACACCAGTTAACACGATCAAGATCATATCCCAGGCAAACAGAGGCCCATATCCCAAGGAACTCTATATTCTGTCAAGTATCAATTTAAAACAACCACAGAAATGATCAAAACAGAGAGGAGAACCAAATATATGATTTATTGGATTAATAATGCCATTAAAAATAAAAACAAGAAAAGGCAATGTATACCTCTATCAAAGTGCTTCCAAAACCTGACCTTTTCATACTACTAGACAACCAGCTGCAAGTATCTTATCAAGGACCATGGAATTCACTAAGCATTCTCTGGGATTCATGCCAGCCTAGATAGCACCACCAAAGACTCAAAAGCTGGAGTTGGTCACCTCGATAGACTCTGACTGAGTGTGATCATTCTTCAGGCCAACATTATAGTTAGGTCAATGCTCTTATAACAACCACACCAACAGAAGTCAGAGATCTTTTTGTCATTTTCTTGCAGTTGCTGGCCTTGACACAGATAAATGTATAGATAATAAAAACCACTGTCGATCTCGCCTATGCCCATGGAATTTTGTTCAAAGTGATACCTGTATTAAAGAAAGAGGCATCTGCTGCCAAAAGCACCCTTCTTCATAAACTATAAGAACATACAACGTGTAACCATTGTCTTAATAAAGAAAACATCATTGAGGTGCAGCTTCTTCATACTAAAATGAGTGTTCAATAAATTTGTATTGCGTTAGAAAATGTGGGTTATTTCAAGGTACCACAGTGAAGGACAGGTCAGTCAAAAACTCCTATCTGGTCAAGGAGAAATACGGCCAGGAATTAAGTAAATAGGATTGCATTTGGTTTTTCAGGAAATGTACTATTGAGGACCATCTTATTCCAAGTAGGAAATCATGTCGGGTGGCAAGTGAGGGAGCAGGGGCATGGAGCCTCTTCCACCTAAAGGAAGTTTATGCAGCCAGGGCTTGCTCAGCTCGACCATCACATCCATCCCTCCCACCTCTCTCATATCTGTAGCTGACATGATGCCACAAGGCACCTGCCACCCTTGGATCCAGTTCCCATCACTGCTTTTAGGTTTCTAAATCCCATGGCCACCATTCCCACCCCAGTCTGTGCCCGACACAAAGGCTACTGCAACACTCTTCAGAGATATTGATGGCTGTATACTGTAATCCACCAGCTTATACCTCACACAACTCTGAAAGGACTACATGCATAGGAGGCTCCCAGTCAGGGAGCAGAGAGCAGAGAGTGCTAACGTGAAGGGGAAAACAGACACTGATACTCTTTTAATAGTGGGTACTTGGCTTTGGAAGTTATCCTAGTAACTACACATAGAATCTGAGTCCTTTCTAGATCACTTAGGTCCAACAATACATGTAAAACTCTCCACTAGCTAAAAATATATTATTAAACCTCACCTGATTTAAATTTGCAGGGAAGTGTTATAATACCCTACACACTTAAGACTCATTCCCACACATTATATCCAAATTAGCTTCTACAAATCAGGAAATAAAAACACTGTTTGGAAGATAGTGCACATCCTCACTGAGTGATTCATTTGAAGTCAGGGTCACTGTGTACACAGAGCACAGAGGAGTTGGGAAGGTCCCAAGAATACCCAGGGCAAGCAAGCCCTTTACCTAAAAGTTGCCATCAGAATTTCCTCAGCCTACATCATCAAACCTCCTCAGAAGTGATTAGAGTTTAACTCTTCTGGCCTACTGTGTCCACAAGACTCCAGGGAGTCCAGTGGACCTCACGTTTGTCATCTGGGAGAGATGTTGAATCAAGCTCTGAGGGCCTTTGTAGTTCCGAAAAGCAATACTAAAATTGATCCTTCTCTGGTTGTCCATCAAAAGTAAATAAAATCAACACCAATAAATTGTATTAACTTAAGTATTGAGGAAAAACCAATGCAAGCTGTATAGATCTTCATGATATCAAAGTGCTCTCAAAATCTTAGTTCCAAATAATCCCTTGGAGAATTCCTTCGTGCCCCATCCCAGGATGAGTTAATCACCTGGAAGAATTTCATCATACAGCACATCCTTGAACTATCCTGTTAGAATGGAGAGCCTTCAGGGAAAGGCACACAGCGTGGACGGAGCTGGGGGCTCCTGGGGAGTCTGGTTGACTCTGATCCGCTTGATGTCAGTGTTGTGGTGATTGTCTTGCCACTTAGGGCAGTAACAGGTAACATTATAGGAATCTGGAGGCTATAGAGAAAGGGTGTGAGCTGGGGGATGAGAAAATGGGATCGGTGTCAGCAACTGAGTGTCCCAAGCCAAGATGCTGCTCTGAATAGAGGGTGGGAGGGTAGAAGCACAAGTTTTCTCAGTGCTCTTCCATCTCTGCGACATCAGGGTCCCACTGAACCCTCAGTGATGATGATAAAGTTCTCCGGCTGTAATCTCAGCACTCAGGAGGATAAGGTAAGGAATATGTCCATTACTTAAGGCCAGCATGGACCACAAGACGAGTATGACAGAATAGCCTGAAATGTAGGGGAAGACCTCACCACTACCAAAAAGGAGAAGAAAAATATTCTAAATATGTCCTCTCCAGTATTCCTGATATCCTCCCTGATGAGAAAATCCCACAGGTATCTGCTTTTTCCCCCTCAATTCCAGTTCTATCCCAGTACTCTCTCCCTCCGCAACCTCCTCACACCTGATCCCTCCTGTTCGCATCCCCCCACCCCACCCCAGTATAGTGCCCCTCCTCTACTCGGTTTCCCCTTCTCATTGAGATCCATGGGTCCCCTTTGATCCCTCTTTGTTACTTAGCTTCTTTTTGGACTATGGATTATAGCACAGTCTTCCCTGAAACTTTTAGGAAATTTATGCCTAGTCACACAGGAGGCTGCACAATAATGAACATAATTGGTACAGGCTACATGAATCAGTCTCTCAGTGAGGTAAGCAAAATATAGGACACAATATAAAAGTATGTGCAGCCTCTGGTAGTGACACATAGGATATAAACATCCTCAAAATTATACATTTCATGTTTTGAATTGTACTCTCAAACAACACTGAATATATAATTTTAACATCAATACTCCAATGCATCTTTTATATTAAATTTTTGATTGAAGTTTAATTATATGTTCCAGATGAAACTCGTATATTTACTGAGTTGTCAAAATATAATACGGTTCCCTGACATTTATCATTTATCTCCAAAGATTAGTGAACTACTACAAAGAAAAGAAAGTTAATTTCATTTAATAAGATGTATTTCCAAACAACTACTTTGATTTATTTGGTTCTTGTGGAAACAATTAAAGCTCATTTATCTCCAAGTGATACAAAATTACTACAGCATATAAATTTTCCTAACAAACAGAAGAATTTTGCATAATTATATGTACTTAAATATATTTAATATAATATATAATAAATCAAAATTTTATTACCAAAGGATAATACTGTACAGAATAACAATAGAGATAAGATAATTTTTAAGTAAAAGAAGGCTTTTAATTGAATGCAAGAAAGAGGTACAAATAGGAGAGGATACTGAATTTTCAACATTATGTCACACCAGATATCTGCTTTTATGAGTGTCCCTAAAGACCAAATATTCAAAACACCTTAAGACAAACAACAACTATACTTCTTTTGAAGAGCTGTGCCTTGCTGTTACCAATTTTACTAAACTAAACTCACCACAGCTATAGCCAGGATTTTCGTGTGTTTCTGCTCCCTCCTTGCAGGTGCTGGCATGTTCACAAATCCAGCCTTTATGGGCGGCAATATAAATTGCATCAAAAGTGGAGGAAACTGTTACAAGATCACTGGCCCTTCGCTGAACAAATTGGCCTCTGTTACAATAATGGAGGCAAGTGCTGCTGGAAATCTGTAACACAAGGGGTGATAGCCACCAAAAGTCACATAAATGATCTGTAAGTACTCCTTTAATAAAGGAAATCATACTCTGAGGAATATTACCAACACAATAAAGTTGAATTTTGAGTGGGTTAAGATACGCCGGGTTATTCTCTGGCATTTAGAATGAAGGACAGGTCAGGGCATAAATTCTGCCTGGTCAAGAAGGATGGCCAGGGATAGAGCAAAGCTTCTCCCACTTAATTGTATGTATGTATGTATGTATGTATGTATGTATGTATGTATGTATGTGTAGTCTTGGCTGTCTTGGACTCACCTTGTAGACCAGGCTTGCCTTAAGCTCAGAGAGATCCACTGTCTCTGCCTCTCTGAGTGCTGGGATTACACGCCTGCGGACAGCTTTCCACTTACTTGTATAAAGAGTCCAAATTTAGGAGCATTCCTTTCTTTTCAAGAAAGAAGGAATTTTGAGTGACTGGAAGAGGGAGCTAGGTTGTGGGGATCTTTTCACCCTATACCTAGCTTCTCAGTTGCCACGCTGTCTTCATTGCTGTGATAAGACTGTGACCATAAGCATTTGGCAAGGAAAGGGTTTATTTCACATATACTTCCATGTCACAGTCCGCCACGGAAGGGGATCAGGCCAAAAACTAAAGCAGAGCAGGAGTCTAGGGTTAGTCACTGATGCAGAGGCCATGGAGGGACGTTGTTCATTGTCTTGTTCCTTACTTGCTTGCTCAGGCCTGCTTTCTTACAGCAGTCAGGACTGCCAGCCTAAGGGTGACACCGCCCATAGCAAACTGGACCCTCCCAAATTAATTATCAATCAAGAAATGATGCAAAGAGCCACATAGGCTGCCATGGGAGAAATATATCAATATTTTTACCCAGCGCTGACCCTACCATGCTACAATACTGACTTGCTAATGTAATACTGACAAGCCTGTTTATAAGGACAAACTTGTACTCTCTGAACTGTACTTGTGGCCTACTCCACATATAGAAAAACTCTCATCCTATGCTGTAGACACAGCTGAACACCATGGCTAGAAAAGCCACAGTCCCAGTGGGCCCATATTTTGCTAAGTCGTTATGTTGTCATACTGCCTTCTAATATTTATGCTTATACCCATAGACTGTGATGCTCCATTCTTTGTCAGAGAATCTTCCTATTGCAAAAAAGGAGTTAGCTAATGCAGAGAACATTCTAAGTGTTGAGCATAAGCAAGTGTGCTGACTAGTCCGGTGTCAACTTGGCATAAGCTAGAGTTATCTGAAAGGATGAAACCTCAATTGAAAAGATGCCTCCATAAGATCCACCTGTGAGCCATTTCCTTAATTAGTGATTGATGGGGGAGGGACCAGCTCAAGATGGGTGGTGACATTCCTGGCTGGTGGTCCTGGGTTCTATAAGAGAGCAATCTGAGCAAGCCAGAAAAAAGCAGCCAGTAAGCAGCAGCCCTCTATGGCCTCTTCGCCAACTCCTGCTTCCAGGTTCCTGCCCTGCTTGAGTTCCTGCCCTCGCGGCTTTTGATGATGACCTGTTATATGGAACTGTGAGTGAAATAAACCCTTTCATCCCCAACTTGCTTTTTCTGGTCCTGCTCTGTCCCAGCAATAGAAGCCCTAACTAAGACAGAAAGTAGAAGTCCTCAGCAATAGACAAGACAGTCATATCAAACCCTTATCCCAAGGCTTACTATTATCATGGAAGACGAGGTAGAAAGAACGCCCTGGAAAACAAGGACTGCTATGAAATGGCGTCCTCTGGATGGGATGTGGCGGTTGCACAAATGAGTTCATATCATCTGGGCTTACCCGTACAAGACCCACACAAAATCAAGGCAGTTAAAAATCCCAGCAAGGAGTGGGAAGTTCCAAGACCTCATGCCAAGCTGAGGAACCGAGGCAGGTGAGGACGGCTGGGGTCAGGCGAGGGGAGCCATTTCCCTTGGGAATAGCCACTGATAACTTTCCCACCACCTAGTGGATATACCCACTGGACTGTGGGTTATAATAATTTTTTTTTAATGAAGAAATGAAATTGGGAAAGAGATGTGTTTGAAGGTTTGAGGGGCAGTTGGAGGGAGGAGGGGGTAAGGATGGATATGTTCATGATACAATTATATTATTGCATGTGTAGATTTTTCAAAGAATAAAAAAGTTGGTTGCTAGTGGCAAGAGGAGGGGAGGGTAATATGAAGCTGCAAGTTGCACAATGGGTGCATTCAGTTGGGTTCTAGGAAAGGTTCAAATTCTGCCCACAGCAGGGCAACCATACTGAGTCATGGTATACATATATATAATATATAATATATATATTAAAGCTAAAGATGTGGCTGGAGAGATGACTCAGAGATGAAGAGCAGCATTTGCTGTTCTTCCAGAGGACCAAGATTCAATTCCCAGGGTTCAACGTGGCGGCTCACAACCATGCATAGCTCCAGCTCTAGAGGATCTTACATCCCTGGCCTCCGCAGGCAGCTGTTCTCACATGCACGTAGCCACTTGCAGACACACACTGTACCCTGACTTTGGGCTATTTTATTGGGTTCTTATATCTACCATCCTTCTCCACCCCAACCCTCCAACCCCCTCCCCAACACTAGGTAGGCAATAAAGAAGGTTAGAGGGGCCAGGCAGTGGTGACATACGCCTTTAATCTCAGTGCTCAGGAGACAGAAGCAGGCGGATCTCTGTGAATTTGAGGCTAGCATGGTCTACAGAGTGAGTTCCAGGATAGCCAGGACTACACAGAGAAATCTTGTCCCCCCCCCCAAAAAAATGAAGAAGAAGAAGAAGAAGAAGAAGAAGAAGAAGAAGAAGAAGAAGAAGAAGAAGAAGAAAAAGAAGGTGGTGATGGTGGTGGTTAGAGGGGAGAGGGGGTTTAGCCCTCTTTAGACTACTTCCTGATGATCAGGGTGTTGGGTTCCTTGGGGCAGGCCTGACCCCCACCATCAGTATATTCAATTTCTTCTTATATCTTTGTGCAAGACTCCTTGACAAACCACAACCAACCACAACAAGCTGCAGCCAGCCAACAGCAGCAACAGCCACCACAGCCACACCAACAGCAGAGGGAGCAGCAGCCTCTCTTTGGAGCACCCCAGCCCCTCTCAGGGCTCTAACATTTATCCCCTCTGAAAAGCTTCCAAAATTCCAAACATCACACACTCACAGAAACCATGTGAAGCTGGCAAAGCCACATCCCTGCATGAGAGCATGAGAAAAATCAGAGTTACTTGCTGTGGACAATCTGAAGCAACCCCATATCCAACACGTGAGATTAAAACAAAAGCATATTCACATAACTGGATTTTGGAAAAAAAAAAAAACAAAATTTTCACTACAACACACACCTATACATAGTTTAAAATAGTTTTAAAAAATAAGCCTTAGGGAGCCAAAAAGGCGGTAGCTCAAATGTCACACCACAAGCAGTCATAACTGAAAAGCCTGACTTAGTAATACTACACTATATACGTAGAACTAAACACTGCATTCTGCCAATCAAGTATAAAATTCTAAGTTGTCATTTAAAGGGAAAGTGAATAATTCTGAAAAACAAAAAGAAATCTGTGCCACTGCAGGTTAGGTTTTTCATCTTAGGTCTTAGACCCTTCTGGTCATTGGTGTAAATATTTGTCTTAGTCAGTATGTTCTTGCTATGATGAGACAATATTACCAAGGCTGCTCTTACAAAACAAAGAGTTTTTAACTGGGGGTTTTCTTACAGTTTAGAGGTTTAGTGGCCCGGAGCACGGAAGCACACACAGTGCTGGAACAATAGCTGAGAGCTACACTGTGAAGCGTGTGCAAAAAGAGAGACGGGCTTGGTGTGGGCTTTTGAAACCTTCCTAATTAAGGCCACACCTCCTAACCTTTATAATCCTTTTCAAATAGTTCCACTTCCTGGTGACTAAGAATTCAAAAATATGAGCCTACAGAAGTCATTCTCATTTAAACCACCATGATGTTCACCTGGGAACTGGGCTTCCTAAGGACATCTTTCTGGTTCCCCTACATTGTGAGTATCTCCCTCTCCTATCCTTGCCACACAGACACTTGATAAAATATTGCCAGGTGTGCAATATTAACTGCCCAGGCACTGGCCTCCTTATGCCATTGGTTGGGAGTGATCAGTATTTTGCATGTTTCCACAGCCACATCAGCCTTCCCTGTCTTACTACAGACACCATTAGTAGCTATGCATTCTTCAGGTAAGAGCCAATTGCAGAAATCTTTAACATTCCAGTTTTGGAGTTTTAAACTTTGGAGCAACTAAAATTTGGATTCCAAATCTTGAACTATTAAGCATTTGACTAAGAGGTGCAGGAGAGATGGCTCAGAAGTTAGAAGCACTGGCTGTTCTTCCAAAGGACCTTAGTTCAACTCCTAGCTAAGTACATGGTAGCTCATACATAACCATCTATAATGAGTTCTTGTGCCCTATTCTGGCCTGCAGGCACACATGCAGAGAGAATACTGTATAAATAATAACTAAATAAATCTTTTTTAAAAAAAGAGTTTGACTAAGAAATGAATGTGGATGCACAAAAAGGAATAGGCCAGTTTCAGGCCAAGTTTCCCCTGGCTGTGGATACCACTTAACTGTAAGTGTGACATGAGGGGCAGGCAAGTGAATCCCCAGGAAAGAGCTGTGCTCTGGCTCCAAGGACATTCTGATGTTGGTGTTCTTTCTCCCTGCTGCCTGTCAGTTTTCTTTCTTCCAAAATCTGGCCAGGGGGATGGAGAGACGGCTCAATGGTTAAGAGCATGGGTTGCTCTTCCAGAGGTCCTGAGTTCAATCCCCAGCAACCACATGGCAGCTCACAACCATCTGTAATGAGATCTGATTCTTTCTTCTGGTGTGTGTGTAAAAACAGACCACTCATATACATTAAAAAAATAAATTGATAGATAAATAAAGTAGCAAAGTCTGACCAGATTGCATGGGGCTGTCAATACTACAAAGAGTAACCTATTTCTGAGCCTTCACTTCCCTAACTATTGTATTTTAGATTCTTTCTCATACTTAGTATGTTCAGAAGCTTTCAGAAGGCATTTGTAAATTCCATCAGGATCTTTGTAAGGTACTTGCATTTGCCCCACCTTTCAGCCAGACATTAATTTGAACGCAAAAGCATAGACCACAAAACAGAATTAAAAATTGACAAATGTGACTATATATATATCAAAGTAAAAAAGAAAGCTTTTACATGTGCAATGATATAAATGTATATCTAAAAAATAAAAAAATAATTTAAAAAAATAATAAAAATATTACAAAACTAAAAAAAAAAAAGGCTTTTACACAGGAAAAAGAAAAAAGAAAGAAAGAAAAGAAAAGCCCGGGCTGGAAAGATGGCTCAACAATTAAGAGCACTCATTGCCTGCTCTTCCAGAGGTCCTGAGTTCAATTCCCAGCAACCACATGATGGCTCACAACCACCTATAATGTAATCTGATGCCCTGTCTGGCCTGTGGGTGTACATGCAGGCAGAGCTCTGTATACATAATAATAAATAAATTAAAAAAGAAAAGAAAAGAAAAGCCCAAGGATTGTTCTGGAAGAGGAGGCAGAAAGACTGTAGAAGCCAAAGAACGGGCACAATGCTAAGGAATGCTGTGTTCCAGATGACAAGGCCTGGGTAAGAGCAGCCTAGTATCCGCCTCAGTCACAAACATAGGGGAGGGGAGTAGGGGGAAAGCAGGAGGGAGGGAGGAATGTGAGGACAGAAGGGATGGGATAACAATTGAGATGTAATAGGAATAAATTAATAAAATATTTTTTAAAACCAGCCTGGTAAAAACTATACCATGGGTGGAAGGGCTCTTGGTAATGGATGACTGCTGAGAGGGGAAGGTCACTCTCCTTTGAGGGTGTGACACTGGTAGTCTACCCATATTCCAATAGGTGGCCCATCACCCATGTTCATGTGTACAGCACGAATTGCACTCCATTGGGGTTTGGGGGGTGGGCGTTGTTTTTGTTTTGTTTATGTTTTAAAGATACGAATTTGAGATTGACATGGAAAGGGCGGATCCAAAGGAAGCTAAAGAAGGGATGGGAGTGGATATGATGTAAATACACTGCATACACCATGAAACTATCGAACGACAAATTTAAAACAGTATTTTAAAATTGGAGGATGAATGGAATCGGCAAGGATCTCTGGATGACAAACTACAGTTAAGGTTCTAAGCGGGGTGCACAGCTGCCCTCTGCTGGCCAGGCTGGGAGTTCACATTCTGAACGGCTGAAGTCACTTGTAAAAAATGAAGCTGCTGGGACCCCTACCGGAAGAAAGTTGTATAGCACCTTACAGCCCTGAATCCACAACAGAAAGCAGCTTTGAACGCTGAGCCTCTTCTGACACATTCGTTCCCGTGCAGTAGGAGGGTCCCTCGTGTGGGAATCCTTGCTGGAATTACCCAAACACTCCAAACTGTAAAACAGATCTGGAAAGAGGCAATGACTTGGGGTATCCAGGATAAAGGCAAAAATCTAACCATAAAGACAGGTTACCCACGGGATTGGAAACTCCTCTGGGGACAGGAAGGTTGTTTATTGGAATTTTGCTCGTGCTCAGCTATACAGGTGTACAACCCTGAGTCCTAGAAATGTAGCCACACAGCTGGGCTTTGGGACAACACTGTCCAACGGGCATCACAAGAGTCTTTCTTCCTTTCTGCATTCTGGACAAGGCGGAAATGATGGGGATCCATCACCACCTGATTCTGACATTCAGCTTCCTCATCTCCCAAGCCACCTAGGCAAGCTTCCACACAAGCTAAGGTGTCTGTCGAACCCAGGGCAGGGGTGCAAGGGCCCAAGAAAGTACCCCCTGGCTGAACGGCCCAAAGTGACAACCTTCAGAAGCTATAAACTGTCCCCTGGGGAGCCTGCTGTGGATATGGCTTTCTCACAGAGAGATAGTGGCAACTTCCACTCCCCATGTTTTACCACCATATAAAGGACACACCTGTGCTGAACGTATTCTCAGCTTGCAGGGAGGTCTTCCCACAGAAAGGCCACATTCACACCCAGTGAGATCACACACACACACACACACACACACAGAGAGAGAGAGAGAGAGAGAGAGAGAGAGAGAGAGAGAGAGAGAGAGAGAGAGAGAACAGCAGGGCAAGGTGTTGCTGCCCTTCCCACCAAACCAAGTGAGTTAGGGCCAGAGACTCACTCAGTGTCCATGGAGATGAAACAAGGAGCCTTCCCATGCCTGGAACAGCTGACTCATTCATTCTGTTGGTTAAGATCTCCACCGGCATCATAAGCCGCATGCTTGGAATGCTGGCTCCCCTCACTAACTCTGAGTCCTGCTTGGGGCTGCCTGGCAGCAGGCACTGACCTAGGGAGCTGAAGATGAGAGCTAAATCAAACCACACCCAGAAATACATTCTCATGGAACTGCAGAAGCTTCTGGACAAACTGCAGGAGGTTTGAGTGGCAGGGTTCCTCTCTGGGCTGCAGCTCCTCCATTAAGGCTATCCATGAGCATAGGAAACCCTATCCCATTAAAAGGAGGCCACACTCCGGCCTTAGGCTGTCACATCACCCAAGCATCATGGGTGTCTCCTCCTCTCTGCTCTGGCCCCAGTGGGAACCATGAGGATCCACTACTTTATCTTGCTGATGCTTTTTCTTCTGCCCCTTATCATGGCAGATAATCATCAGCACCAAATGGCTACATGGAAAAGTGTGTTGGGAGGGGTGGGGTCTGGGGGGTGCCTTCAGCATCCACTGAAAAACAATGCAAAAGCACGAATGGGGGTGCAGTGCTTAAAGGGGTCAGAGGAGAGCTGGCCCTGTGCCTGAGTTGTCAGCAGAACATACCCTCCTTGGGAGGCCCGAATTTACAAGCAGCCCTCTGGAAAACAAGGACACGTTTTGCAGAGATTCATGGCTCATCACAGGCAACCATGCACCTCCTCGGACCCACTTTAGTCCTGGGCATAGACATATCCTGTGTGGAAGGAATTCTACCTGCCCTGAGGAAGGCTCCTCACACTGGGAAGCCAGATTTTTCTCCAGAGAGGCCACTAACAAGCTAACCAGGCCATATCAGGCAGTGGCTGGGATTCACCAAGCGTTTGGGGAGTTGTGAGACCACAGGGGTCTCTCAACCCAGCTTACCTTCTCCTCATGAGATTTCCCTAGTGTGACAGGTAGAAGATACCAACTGTTTCTGGGATAATGCCATCTGGACCCTTCAGGAGGAATTTAAATCTATATCAGGGTAAACTTTTTGATGATCCAGCTGCTTTTGAGGTACTGCTGACCCTTGTAAGTACCCTTCCCCCATACTCTGGTTAGTAGCCCCAGTTTATAAAAAAAATTGTCCCCCGAGTCCCTGGGTCAGGTCCAGGGACACAGTGTCAATAGTCAGATGGAGGCCCTCCCCTCCTACCATAATATACTAGTGAGAGGAGACACATTGCCCAAAGGGAAAAGCTGTTAGATGACATTGTGCCATGAAGGAAAAGAAGGCAGAGAAAAAGGAGGCAGATGGCACAGGAGGCTGCGGTCATGGCCCACCCATCTTTGCCACACAGCCTGCAAATCAGACAGAATATCGCAGCTGGAATCCCCAGATGTGTCTTCCAGCTGATCCTTCTGTGCTTTGTACTCACACCACGCTGAGCCTGAGGGAAATGGCCCTCCCCACTGGACACAGGCAGACCGTTTTTTAACGTGTGCAATATGGACTGTGTATCTCTTCCTCAAACCATGCACCTAGGAACGGGGGATGGGGGTGTTTTTAAGGCTATAAATGTTGAGAGCTGTGTTGGAATGCTCCCCGACCCTCACAAATCATGAACAGTGTTTGTTCCAAGTCCTAATTTAGGCATTCTTATTCCTTGGCGAGAATTCTGTTAGATCCTGTTGGGCAGAATGGCTGAAGGCCTGATCTCTAGTTAGTAATTTCCTACCACGCCCTCTTTGCTCAATGGTTATAAAACAATTTTCCATTAGACATCGGGGATTCTGAACCATCTCTGCCCCCACATTCACGGCCACAATCCTACATAAGCGCTGCCTTGTAACAAATGTCCGGGCAAAGCTTTCCCATCTCCCTGAAAGACTTTTCCTGGGTGCATTTACCGCTGGCTTTGGGGGATCTGAGTTAACCCACAAGGATAACTGGGAGAAAAGTCTGTAAGCAAAGCAACCAACGATTAAGTTGAGGATGCCATTAGTGAGCCCTCCCTTTCCCTTTTCTGGCCACATGACTGAAAGATTTCAACAGACCAAATCAACTATTCAAATTCCACTCCTCTGACGAGACACACACACACACACACACACACACACACACACACACACACACACACACACACACACACACCACTCTGAGTAGTGGTTAATTGACTGAAAGATTTCAACAGACCAAATCAACTATTCAAATTCCACTCCTCCGGCGACACACATACACACACACACACACACACACACACACACACACACACACACACACACACACACACACTGAGTAGTGGTTAATTTGACTTTGCTTTGAGCAAACCCTGTCCCTCACAAAAAACCCGCTGCACCTTCCAGCCCTTAGGATCCTGGGACAACATGCTAATCTGGCATAGCCAAGTGAGACTGCCCCCAAAGAACCTGTCCCCACCCCCCATCCCCACCCCCTGCCCCCAGTCCTTGTCCCCGCCCTCAACCCCACCCCACTAGCAACTGGTCTTCAAGTTCCTAAGAAAAGCTTCTTGCCTTGCTGCCCCAGGCCGGAAGCCTCCCCTACCCTGTTGGTCACAGGCAGGGGAAGGGGCGGGCACAGGCGGCAGCGGCACAGAAGATGCACGCCGGGCTCCTGGGGCTCTCTGCCCTGCTGCAGGCGGCCGAGCAAAGCGCGCGTGAGTGCGGCGCAGCCCGCGAGTGCTCACCCCTCCAACACCCCACTCCACCCCAGTGTGTGTGGCACATCTGCCGCCATTGCCCCGGGCAGGAGGCAAACACTGCGCCGGTGCACGCTCACTAGACCCTGGTGTGATCTCACCTATGCATGACTCCCTCCACCCATGCAGACACCGCTGCATGCATGATATCAAAACTCCCCATTCCCCAAACCCGGGGTCCCGAATCCCTGCCTGCTCAGCCCACACTCTGCAAAGAGCTGCATGAGGAGGCTGTGTGGAGCGTTTGGTGAGGCGCCCCGGCTCCCTGGACACTGGGCTCCTGGCGAGGGTGACCGCCGAGGGCTGGGGGAGGCAGAAGGGTGGGATTCCAAAGGGCACTCGTTTCCCTTTGGTGTTTAGGACACAGCGGAACGCTGGGTGCTGGGGACACGGGTCCTGTGGACAGTGGAGGTGAAGCAATATGGCCCATACTTTTCGCGCCTTTTGCGTTTGAACTTGTAACCCTTTCAGTGCTGGCGTAGAGTGCTTCCGCCCACTTCCGCCACTCTCCTACAAGGCCTTGTCCCTGGGGACACTCCACCACCCTGACCCTCCGAGGTTCCACGTTCTCCCTTCGACCTGGTATCGGCTGAAATTTACCTCTAATTTGCAACATAGTGCAGTCCCTGCAGATTCCCGCCCCAACCCTCCTCAGAGCTCAGAATTCCAAAAGGCCCTAGCCTAGACCCTGGGGAGACCAGGATGCCCACTGCTACCCAAAATGCCCTACGTCCCTAGCTTTCTATCGGGAAACTGCTAAATGTTTACTTGGAAACACTGGACAGAACCTGGGACCAACGGAGGAAGGAATAGCTGCCATCCCTCTGCCCATAGCAGCCTGGTTCCCAGGTGTATCTCACTCCGAGAGTAGGGTTTGTGCCTATAGATCCACAATCCTTGGGAATACTAGAAAACACTGGCAACAGCCGTGTGAAAGAATCGCTGAGGGCCTCCACTGCCACCACAGTAATCAATCCGTAGTCCCAACACAGCTTCTTGCAGAAATCCAAGGTTGCATAGCCGGAGCCTGGCCAGGATGGCGTAGGCCTATAATCCAAGCCCCTGGAGAGGGTAGGGACCCAACTAGGCTACAGAAAGAGGTTAAAGCTCGCCTAAACAACTTAGCAGAACATTATCTCAAAATAAAATCGAGCTGGGGGATATCTCAGGGGTGGAGAGGACTTACCTAGCCTAGGCACAGGCCTGAGTTCAGTCCCTAGAGTCACAGAAGAAAGAACAAAGCCATGGTCACACAGACGAGCTGTGGCCTAAGTCCTAGGACACCAGGCCTGGTTGGCTGCTGCAGTGTGATGAGCTATGCGCTCACTCCATGTTGTTGGAGCCCACAGCACTGGGCCTCCCCTAGGGGAAGGGTCACCTGTTTGAGCATGTACTTGGTACATGGCCTGTGTAACCCCACGTAACCTCCATACACACATACCCTGTGCCCATCTTATTGCCAGCAGGCCCTGTTGGCTCCTTGCTAATGGTAAGGATACTGTGTGTTGGCTTGGGACCTGGATACATTTGGGGTTTTTGTTTGTTTGTTCATTCGTTTGTTTTAATGATCCAGCAGACAAGTAGACAGGACAGGATCATGCATCCTAGGGATAAGAGGCAAGGCATAGCATGTGGAGCCAGGTGGGAATACTTGGTTGATGGAGAGCCAGAACCTCTGCTGGGACTTTGTCAGACAAGACAGACTGGCCAGGGTGGACAGAATCAGTGGCCTTGGTTTCTGTGGGTAGGTGCTGTGAGCTTTCAGCTACAGGGAGGTCTCTAGTCACTTGGCCTCTGACCCTGGACAGGCTAAGGCAGAGAAGAGCCATCTCCCAGGTTGCATAGGTCTAAGGACAGGTCTGTGTGCATGTCCCTGGCGTGTTCATGGAAGAGCACTGCTGTCTGTGGCAGAAAGGTTTTCAGGGTCTCAGAGTACAGAAAACAAGGGTTTGTAAAAGCGTTGCCTAACTCTGTCCTTTCAACACCCCTCATCCAGGTCTCTGCACCATTGTTTACTACTTTGCCACGGGCCGTCTCCTCTGGGCTTGGCTGGCCCTCGCTGTGCTCCTACCCGGCTTCTTGGTCCAGGCCTTGAGCTACCTGTGGTTCCAAGCAGATGGGCATCAGGGTCACTGGTGGCTGGCGGGGGTGCATCTTCTGCAGCTTGGCGTCTGGAAGCGGTAAGAACATTGCCGTCTCCCTTCCGTCTGATGCGGAGGGAGGATGGCCCTATCTGTACACTCTCTGACCTTAAGGCCATGAAAGTTCAGGGCCACAGCCTTGTTTGGCATCGGTACCCTGATACATCTCTAATGGGAGAGTGTCACCACACCAGTGACTTTTTAAAGTGCTTTTTCTTGTCTTTAGCCAGATTCTACCACTATTTCCACCCCTTAACCAACTTCTGAAGCCACATAAATTGGTTTGCTCCACCTGACACCCACAACCTTGCTCCGTGAAGGTGCCACAGACTTAATTAACCACAAGCTAGATAGTAAAACCCATGTGATGATATTCACCTACGCTTTTGCGGCAAGAAGTGCGCCTGGGAGCCAGGGCCAGGCTTTTTTATTTAAAATGTTTTTCTTTTCATTATATAAAAGCTCTCTGGGCAGGGATCTGATGCAGGTGCCTTTCCCGTGCCCACAGGTCTCTCCAGAGGTGAGGTGTTATTTCCACCTGGGGATGGGATGGGAAGCTGCTCCTTTACAGACACGCCTCATTTCTGCTCCTAGCTGCCCCACAGCCCTGTAGAGTTGAGGGGACTTTTATAAAGGGGGAAGAAATAAGGGGCCAGGCAGGTAAAGCCTGAGTCTTAAGTGCTTATTATACCACAGAGGACGAAGGTTGGCAGGCACTGAAGGAGCCGTTGCCGAGTTCTTCTCTCTGTGCTGGGAGCGTGTCTTCTGTCTCCACTCAGACCGGACTCAGGTCAGAGTAGAAGGTGCTTCTCGAGAGATGTTGAGTGACAGGCTCTTCTTCATGTTCCCTTCCAGCAGACCCTTGTCCTAGAGGGGCGTCAAGAACGCACATACGCCACAGCAGTTTCTCCCAATCTGCTCCTTCCTGTGTGAGCTCTGTGCTCTCCTGACACAGCAGGGCTGTCACTAGCAGGGGGGAGAAGGTTTTCTCATGGAACTTGGCACTGGAGCCTTCTCAGAGCACGGCCTGCCATCTGCTCCCTCATTTGCCTGGCCTTATAGTAAGGCCAGAAGGCTCACTGAGAGTTAGGTAGTTAGCTACCCAGGGTGAGACCTCAAAGACAATGGCTCAGTAAACTAGTGAAGGAGCGTCAACATAAAAAAGAAGCATTTGGTAGTTCAAAAACAGAATTGAGAGTAGCCTTTAGAAAGAGTTATGTTCTACTACTCTTCAGTAAGTCTGCCTTCTGAGGCTCTGTAGATGCTAGGGGCCCTTGTAAACCTTCAGAGAAGTGATGTCAGAGACCACAGGCTGGTCCAGATTTATGGAATTTGGCAGCGAGCTCCCCTGCGCTCTCAGCATCACCACTAAGTGGTGGCATGCTCTCTGGTCCATACAGAAAAATTAATATGGATAAGTGAAAAGTCAAGTGCAAAGCAAAAAGTGGGAGGAACAAAACGCTGTGATAACTAATTTAGGGGAAAAAAATCAGCTGATCATAAAAATCAGTGCAGACAGCCTGGTGTGGTCACGTGACCTTTAAACCCAGCCCTTAGGATGGAACGTCCGGCAGATCTCTGTGAGGTAGAGGCCAGCCTGGGCTACATAGTGAGTTCCAAGCTAGTCATGGCTACACAGTGAGACTCTGTCTCAACATGTTGTGCTACTAGTAGTAGTGGCAGTGGTATAATAAAAGGAACTGGAGAGGTGGCTCAGGGGCCATCTTGGGGGGGGTGGCGGTGAGCACACACATAAATAAAAATAAATCTGCATCTTAAAATTAATGTACAATGTTTTAAAAGAGGAGAGAACTGAGGAGAAATAAATATTGATTTCAGGAAGAGGTAAAGTAATACATCCAGAGATAAAGCCAGAATGTGCAGTTTTTAGACTTAGCCCACACTTGACTCTTCAGCTTCCTGGCAGCCAGAGGAGGCATAAGGGACAGCCCCTCCACAGTGTTTCCGAGATTGCAGGTGAGCCCGGCGACAGTCCACATCCTCAGCAGAAAGCGCTGGAAGTTGAAAGTGGTGAATCTCTTTCTCCCTCTGAAACTGGTCCTCACAAACAGAACCAGGACGTAACACATCCACACAGATCAAATTTGGTTTGGTTTCGTTTTCATTGCAGTTCGTCAAAATCACCTGTAGGGGGAGCCAGAACTGCTGTGTTTGCACGACCTGGAACTTTGTAAAATGAAGCCCATTAGCTGACTCCATAATGAAATGCAGACGAATGAACAACAGAAAAATCAATAAAATCCAAACCCCTTGAGGTAAAACTGCTAATAAAAAATGCAAGGGCTAAAGCAGAAATGGATTCTAGTTTTAATTCCAAACAACACAAACTACTGTTCAAGAGAACCTGATGTTACTTACAACTCATTTTACACATTGGCAGTTGTTTTTTCTTTTCTGAACATTTTGTTTCCACTCTAATGCTGCGTGTATTCACATTTCTTTCACCTTTTTAAAATTCCTGAATATCTGTTTAGAAACCCAGCCTGAGAGGACGGGAGACTAACTAAACTCTCTTCTACTCAGCCCGCACCTTGCATTGTGTAGCAATTTTTCTTTACTGAAGAGAACGTTGAGACAAACTAGAAAGGCCAGCTTGACACAGACCGGTGCAGATTCTATGTTTGAAAGCAGATGAAGGCATTTGCCGCCAAGCCTGACCACCTGAGTTCAATCCTTGGGACCCACATGGTGGAAAGAGAGAGACGCGACTCCCTAAAGCTGTCTTCTGACTGCCACATGTGTGCCATTGCACACGTGCACCCACACGGGTGTACACGGGTGTATACACACACATGATAGATAGATACATACGTAGATAGATAGATAGATGATAGATAGATAGATAGATAGATAGATAGATAGATAGATAGATAGGCAGATGAAGCAGAGCTGTTCTCAAACCTTGCACTGTTGACTGTCTCAGCTCTAACATCACCCAAAACATTAATTAACATGGACAGAAGAATCACTCACTCCCCAAGCTGTGAGCCCAGGATAGACTATTCTAGCTGTGGTGAGAGTGCCTGGCTTTTTTTTTTTCCCTATTACTATCTGTGAAACTTCATTCCAAAGACCTGTCAGGTGAGGTAATTGTGTGTCCTTTTATGCAGTGTGATGATTTGAATGCAGCGAGGACTCTTGGGCCATCAGCAGTAGAGCTCACAGGGAGCATCTTGCTTGCTCTGCAGACACACATAACTAAGTACAGTGTCTGAGACTGACTTGGGACTGGCAGAAAGCAGCGGGACCATCAAGAAGGGCCTAGAGCAATGGAGTGGATCAGGCCTTAGAGAGATGGCACCAGAGACAGTTGGCAAAAGCAGCCAGAAACCCAGGCCAGTGGGAGGAGGTGGAGGCCTGATGCACAGCACCCGTTCCAATCCCAGGGAACCCCTCAGGGGCTGCCTCCTAGTCTCAGCCATCCTCCTGCCTGAGCACAGCCTTGCAAAGCCACTCTGCTGTTTCACTGTCCCCAGCCACTGGCCCCTCCCACAGATCTTCCATACTCCCTCCTCCCAGCGTGGCTTCACACCCACAGCTTTCCTGTTCTCTCTAGAAAGCTCTCACCGGCCACCTTGGCTTCTCCAGTGAGGACTCTGATCCATATATATGCAAGATAGTCATCTGATACATTTTTCTTCCTTGATTTAAGCATTTAGCATGTGTGTGTGTGTGTGTTGTGTGTGTGTGTGTGTGCGTGTGTGTGTGTGTGTACTTTGCACAACTGAAACTCACATCTCTAAAGAGCATCTTACAGTTTCCTTATTCCTTCTGTAGTCAAAGCCCAATAAAACTTTAGGTTAAAGGAGTTGAGGATGTGGCTCAGTGACAGAACCTTGACCCAGGAAGCACTAGGCCCCGGGGTTCAGTGCCTAGCACCAAAAGGGAGGAGGTGAACCAAAAAGTCTTTGCTGGGGATTGGAGAGGAAGCAGGAAGAGGAAACCACCCCATCCCTTGAAGAGATGGCCTGGGGGGGGGGGAGTAGAAAGGAAAACTATGGTGTGTATTTTTAGTGGATGGTTTTTCTTAACAGTAAGTTTGTATAAGGAATGACGGCCTCGAAGACTCAGAAGAGATCAGTTCCCTCCAGGAGTGAAGTGATAAAAAAGGAAATGTGTCTGTCCTAACCATCTTTCCTGGGCCACTAGCACCAGGAATGGAGTCGTTTCAAAGACAGCCCCCAACCTTGGGCCCGGGCCTGGGAATGTTGGCCAAAGATCAGTCCAGTCTGTGCTTTAGAGACTATTACCCACAATGCCTTGCAGCTGGTCTCTATTAAAGGGATATTCCCTTCCCTGTAAGCCTCACCAGGTCCAGCCTCAGTTCCTTAGCCCTGCAATAATGTCAGCCTACCCACCCCTCACCCTACCAACCTTGGAGACAGTGGCCTACGGTAGCACCCTGCTGAACACATGAAGTTTGAACTGAAATATGCAGCTCTGAATTCTGCTGAAATATGAACTGAAATAAGCAACAGCCTAACTGGTGGCCCCAAAGGGCATTGGTGGATACAGAGGACAGTCTTGAGACTGCCCCATATCTCCATGTGAAAGGTTGGCGCGGAAGCCTGCACAGCCAGCTTCATGGTCCATGTCATGATATCTTTGTCCTCTGCAGGCACTGGGACTCCGTGGCAGCTGCTCTGTGGAAGGGAAGGGAGGCTCCCTGCTGCAGACAGCTGCACCTGCAGGTGGCCGACCTGTCAGCCCTCCGGCTCCTGGAGGCTCTGCTGCAGACAGGGCCCCACCTGCTGCTTCAGGTGTATGTGTTCCTAGCCTCTGACTTCACAGACATTGTGCCAGGTGGGTGTCTTTCCCCATGGACTCATACCTGCTGCTTCCAAGATAACAGGAGCATGTGCCTGACCCTGTAGGACCTGGTGTCCACCTCTAAGATTCCTCCTATTTGGGAGACTTAGGGAAACCTCATTCTTACTAACCCAAATGATGGTCACCATTGGCTTTTGCTGGGGTCATGGGTCCACAGGGACCTGGTTTCTTGGCAGTAAAGTTTCTAGAGTCAATCCATAAGACAAAAGTTGTGCAGAGTGCGGATAACCTTGAGAGCTGCCTGGGGAAGTCTGCTTCTCAGGGAGTCTACATACCCATCTCTGCTGGGTCGGCTCCTGTTACAGCAGACCTGACACCTGAAGGCCCCACAGAGAGCATGGCTCAGTCTCCTGCAGATGTGTCTCCAGCTCTACTCCAGCCAGGATGCTCCTCCTCCTCCTCCTCCTCCTCCTCCTCCTCCTCCTCCTTCTCCTCCTCCTCCTCCTCCTCCTCCTCCTCCTCCTCCTCCTCCTCCTTCTCCTCCTCCTCCTCCTCCTCCTCCTCCTCCTCCTCCTCCTCCTCCTCCTCCTTCTCCTCCTCCTCCTCCTCCTCCTCCTCCTTCTCCTCCTCCTCCTCCTCCTCTTCCTCTTCCTCCTCCTCCTCCTCCTTCTTCTTCCTCTTTCTCTCTCACTTCTCCCCTCCTCCATCCTTCCTCTCTCTCTCTCTCTCTCTCTCTCTCTCCCTCTCACTGTCCTCCTCCTACTCCTCTTCTTCCTCTCTCTTTTTCTCTCCTGCCCCTGCCCACCTTCCTCTCCTCTCCGCTACCTTCCATTTTACCGGTTGGTTGGTTGGTTGGTTTTGACTTTTGAGACAAGTTTTCTCTATGTCACAGAGTCCTGGTTGTCCTGGAACTCACTTTGTAGACCAGGTTGGCCTTCAGCTCACTGAGATCCTCCTCCCTCTGCCCTGTATCCCGAGTGCTGGGATTGAAGACCTGTGCCGCCAACCCAGCTCCTTTTCCTTCTATTTAAATATCCGAACTTAAACTGAAGATCTGAATATTTAGGGGTAGCTGCATATTCCTCCGTTCTTTCATCCAACTTCTTCATGTAGAGAACAAATCCTTGTAAGAAGCTGTGTCTAGGGTCCTGTAGGACCCATATCCTTTTCATCATAGTTTGGACCAGAGGCCTTAGGCATCAGGGGCTGGGACATTTTTAAAGGGCATCCGGAAGAAGAGTGTCTAGGGCACTGAGCAGTGGAGACATTTTCTACTTCCTCTCGTTCCCATATAAATTGTGTTTGCATTGCTAAGTTACCTACCAGCAAGGGGCTTGGTCCATAGTACATCCCCAGTGTGCTAGTTTTTGATAAGTTCGATGCTCCCAGAAAGGGATAGAGGGGGTGCATGTGTGTGTGTGTGTGTGTGTGTGTGTGTGTGTGTGTGTGTGTGTGTGCGCTTTGGAGCCTGCATGGAGCTCTGTCTGTTCCATCCTCCAGGGATCAGCGCCGTACTCTCCTGGTCTTCACTGTCCTGGGCCCTTGTGTTGTACAACCGTTTCCTGGGCGTCATGAAGCCAGGCCACCAGACTGTGCTGTGGGCCGCTCTCTTGTGCCAGCAACTATGGAGGATGGGCATGCTGGGAGCCCGTGTGCTGAGCCTGGTTCTCTTCTGCAGAGTTTACCGTGTTTGGGTTTTGGTGGTTGGAGGTAAGTAGGCTTTCATAAAACCTTAATGGTAACTATTCATGATCCTCAGTCCCAGAGCTGTGGCTGACTGGGTCCAGCAAAGAATGTTATGGAGATGGAAGAAGAGTCGGTTTCTGTTCCCAGGAGACCTCAGCAGGCTGGGTGCACAGATGTGGCCTCTCTCTTCGTCACAGTAACCCGGATTAGCCATTGGTGCTGACAGTTCCAAGGAAGAGAAAACAAAAATGCCTGGTCCTCTTAAGCCTTGAAAACCCACAGCATGGCTTCTGCTATGCTCTGCCAGTCAAACGGTTCTTGGCAGCCCTGATCCGTGACCACAGAGGTCCAGACCCTCCCTAGTTCCCAAGAGTGTGCATCCAATGCAAGGGGTGGTGGTGAATGCTGGCTCTTTAGACACACTGTAGAAAGTTGTTGTCCATATATGGGACGGCTGTGGATCTCACCACCCTGAACGCACGAGAGGGAGGTCTGGGTCCTAACTGATCCTTCGTAAAACTGTGCCATATATATGATTCCGCCTATATGACACCGCTTAGAGCCTCTGTAAGCACCCTATTTCCTTCGGTTGCTGGACCCCGCCTTTGTCTCACACAGGAAGGCCCCACTGAACCCTAGCCTTCTCACAGCCAGCAGCCCAGATATGAGCGTGATGACCAAGAGTCTGTCTGGCCCTTTAGACTCCTGAATGGGGCCTGTGTGTCCTTGCCAAGGACAGCCGTGTCCTCTGGTCATCAGTGAATACACTCTGCAAGAAGGAACAGTGTACCCTTGTTTTAAGAGAACCAAGAACATTGAGAAATAGCTGGCCCATGTACCAAGAGCAAACATTTAATACAGTTATTGGCAGAAAAGGTCTTTTTTTTTTTTTTTTTAGAGAAGGGGGGGAGCTGTGTTCTAACAGCGAAATTAGCTACATTTTATTCGTCCATTTTAAAATTCAGCTTGTGCTCCAGAATGAGGCTATTCATGTTAAAAAATATAAAAATAAAACTGTGGCTGGTCCACATTGGAGTTCTCTTCGGGTCTGGAGGCTATGGGCTTGTAGAGCAACAGCATAAAATACATAGAGAGTTTCATGACTGCCTCTTTTAAGTTCTCT
The DNA here is from genome assembly GCF_964271855.1 of Acomys minous. Lineage (NCBI taxonomy): Eukaryota > Metazoa > Chordata > Mammalia > Rodentia > Muridae > Acomys > Acomys minous. The sequence goes on along the minus strand of NC_140497.1, from coordinate 12,754,401 downwards.
CTGGGAGCAGAAAGTTATCCATATGTAGGGTCTGATGCGTGTCACTGAAGCCAGTGTGTTTTCTCAGCTCCAAATTAGGTCAAACACCCCCCCCCCGATTCCCCCCTCCCATGCGGCTCTGAGATAAGGTGTGCAAAGACAGAATGAGTGGCCTGTCTGTGTCCCTCGGTTCTCTTCTGGCTTTGGGGGTCTCTTCTGCGGCGCTCAATTTCAACCTCCCCCGCCCCTTCTTCCCTCCTCTCTGAATACTGAACCTCTACCCCTCCCTTACTCTCTCCAGGCGCTCACTGGCTGGTGATGACCTTCTGGCTCGTGGCCCAGCAGAGCGACATCGTGGAGAGCACCTGCCACTGGAGGCTGTTCAACCTGCTGGTGGGGGTCGTGTACATCCTCTGCTACATCAATTTCTGGGACAGCCCTTCCAGAAGCAGGATGGCCAGCTTCTACTTGGCAAGTGGCAAGGGTGGTTTTCTTTAAGCCTGACTTTTACATTGCCTGTAGCATGTTAGGTGGGAAGGTGCATGTGTGCACATATGTGGCTGTACGTCAGTGAAAGAAAGGATGTTGGTGGCTGGAGAATCATCTCAGTGGATAAGAGTACTTAGCATGCATGCATGAGGACCTGAGTTCAAATCCCCAGCAGCCAAATATGTTTGATCTCGGCACCGGGGACAGACACAGGCAGATCCAAGACCTTATTAGCCAGCCCTGCCAAAATGTCGAGCTTGTGGTTTTGTCAGAGACTCTGTGTCTCGGGAAATAAGATAGAGTGATTATGGAAAGCACTAGGTCTTCTCTGCCTTCTACATGCCTGCACACTGTGTGTATGTGCCATGCGTGCAACACATACACACACACACACACACACACACACACACACACACACACACACAGAGGTATAGTCTAGCATAAGGATAAATTATAAACAGTGATTACACACTTTGAAAATAGCCTGATATCTAAGCCATTGCCATATCATCAGGAGCTTCAGGTGCAGCCAACTCCATAGACTTTGTTGGCAGATGTACCTGGGCACTTCCCCAAGGTGGAGATTGCCAGGCCCTCGCCCAGCGAGGGCTGGGGATTCTTGTTTTGGATATAGCTTCGGGTGGCATTGCCAGTCCACCTTCAGAAGCTGCATGTAAGTGTTCACCTTCTTCTCTTTCAGAGGCAGGACAGCTCTGGAAAGCGTGGCTTCGCCTGTCTTAATTCATCCCAGCATGCACACAGCCTAAAATATGTTAGAACTGAGTTCAAGGCTAGTGTGCAGCTCTTTGTAGCTATAGATTAATGAAGGGATGCATCCACTCCGGTCAGATATGATGTTATCAGAGTCCTGGAGAAACACGGGGGCCGTGTGAGGACAGAGGCTCGGTAGCCAGGGAAGGCTTTGCAAAGGGGACAGCGCAGAGAAGTGAGAGAAATCTTCCTGAAAAGAGGCTTGGCACATCGGGGCATCTTGGGCAAAGCTACAGAGGTGGCGCAAGGACCACAGAGCACTGAGAAGTCTGTGTGGTGCTGCCAGAGAGACAAAGCCAGAGACCAGTGAAGGACAGATACAACATCTGGTCCGCTGTAACAGAACTGAACTCTGATTTGTACAGAGGTGGTGAGAAATTTTAGAAGGAAAAGCAGAGGTCGGGGGAGTGCGGGGGCTTGGGTTGAGTCAGAGAAATGGAAATGTGTAAGAAATGAGGGAGGTAGCTAGTGGCTGTCCCACCTGCTGTGTTAACTGGAGTTGTCGAGTGCAGGAACAGATGACTAGTGTCTTTATGAATGGCAGGAGACAGGGGTCAATGTTAGAGTTAGAGACTAAGTTCTCACAGGCTGAGAGAGTGACCTCCTTGTATGTATTTCAAAGAGATGTTCTCAAGTCCTTGAGGTGACAATTGTGAGGGTGGGGTGGGAGACTCCTATCTGAAAGGACAGAGGATGAATTCTCACTGGAAGCTTTCTGGTGTGTCTGCTGTAAGGGAGGTGAGGGCCTTAGTTATCCTAGAGCAGGCAGCCACATCTCCTGGCAGCTGTGAGCTTTCTCATGCAGGAAGTTCAAGGGGCCACCATCTCATCCTGGGTATGTAGCATCGAGCTGGTAGAGCCTGTGCTGGCATCTGTCTGATGTCCTGGTGCGGGATGGATAGAAACAATTGCACCAAAGGGCTGGCGTTCTTGCTGTACTTCCTTTGTGTCTGTGCTTCTGTGGATGTTTTCATGAACGACACCAGCAAACCTCCGTTTGTAGAAACATTCCCATTGGGGGAGGTTCCTTGGTCTGTGAACCCCAGAAGGTACCCCAAAGACAGGAGGGAAGAGCTGCAGATAGTAAGACGTGGAGCTGTGTGTCTCAGGCGTGGTGATTCTTCCTCCACCGCCAGGTCATGCTGCTGGAGAACTCCGTACTCTTACTGTTGGCCACTGACTTCCTGCAGGGGGCACCATGGACCAGCCTGTGGACTGTGGTGGGGGTCTTGTCTGGATTTCTGATTGGTAAGACCTACTAAGCCTTCTTAGCCACACGTCCTCCCCAACTTGTTATTTTATTTTATTTTTATTCTTTTTATCTATTTTCACGTGTATACATGTGTGGTACGGATGCATGTATGTGCACATGTTCGCATGTGTGGGGATGCACATGAGTGATGTGTGTATAGATGCCCATGTGTGTGGAGGCCTGAAGCTGATGTCAGAGGTCTTCTCTAATCACTTCCTGTTGATTGGTCAGGGTCGCTCACTGGACATACAGCTCACTAATTCCTGATAGTCTACCAAGCCAACTTACCCTGGCCATGCCCCTCTCCCTCACATCTCTGCCTCCCAAGTGCTAGGATTGCAGGCAGCCACCATCCCTGGCCAGTTCCCAAGCATTCACACTTGTGAAGTAAATGCTCAACCCACAGAGCCATCTCCTCAGCCACAACTTGTGCTTTTTTTTTTAATGATCTGGAAGGACAGGGAACAGCCGAGAGTCAGTGATCAGGGGACAAGACCCAGATTGTGGGTAAAGAGGTCGTCATCTGTGGCCTGAGACTCTGAGCTTAGCTTCGTCTACCTTGGCTAGACTGCTGGAAGCCTCAGACAGAGGTAGGAGCAGCCACATCTGTCCAAAAATGCTGCTGGTGAACTGAGTAGTAAGATGCTGATTTCTAAGCTGCATGCCTGCATGAGAGTGGCCAGCCAAAAGCCTATGATAGCCAGTGTCCAGGCAAGAGCTCTCCTGCCGCCTATAAAGCTGCCTATGTGCTCCTGGCCTGTGCCCCAGTCATCGTCCTGTGGAAAGGGTCTCCCTTGGAGTATTATGTGAATGTCTTCACAGCTGAGACTTAACCATTCATTCACAGGAGGTATGACCATGTCCAGTATGCACAGTAGGTAGGAAATACAAATGTCCCCTCATTTCAGAAGGGGCTGTGTCATGCTGTTCCTCTGCCCAACAGCAGGTGGCGCTGGAAACATCTCTGGCTTCCCTTTGGCCCACTGGGATCCTCAGTAGGAAAAGATGAGTGTGTCAAAAGAGAATGGAAAAAAACAACACTGTGGGGCAGTCCTTAAACTCAGGCATTACAGAAAATCACATTTAATGCATGTTTAAAATCACATCATATTGATTTGGTTGCTCTTTTCTATCAAGCCAGTACTTGGCAGTGTGAGGCAAGAGCATTGGTGTGAGTCTCAAGCCAACATGGCCTACACAATGAGTTTGAGGCAAGCCTGAGCTAAGAAGAAAAATCTTATTAAAAAATAAATAAATAAAATAAGTAAATAAATCCCCAAGAAACAGTCTGTTTATCTTTCGAGAAGTGCCAGGTTCAATGCCCAACTCTACTATAAATGACCTATATAAGCTGAATATGATGGTTCATGCCTCCATTCCTAACACTTAGCTGAGGCAGGAGGACTAACCCACTTTAAGGCCAGCTTAGGCTATGGACAAGGCTTTATCTCAAGAACAAGTTTTAAAAAAGAAAAATTATAGAGGCTGGAGAGAGTGGTTAAGCAGTATGGTTACAAACACTGGCTACTCATCCAGAGGACCTGGGTTTGATTCCCAGAACAAGCATGGTGGCTTATAATTCCAGTCCCAGGGACTTTGACCGCCCGCCTCTTCAGAGCATCAGGCAGACATGTGGTGCACTGATACACATGCAGGCAAAACACACATACACATAACATAATTTTTAAAAAGAATTTATAGTCCCGAGAACACAGGCTTGAGACAGTTCCTGCTCAAATCTGGACTCCCCACTTCCTCCGTTTCTTGGACAAACATGTATTTAATGCACACAGGCTTGGAGCTACAGCCAAGGATCCAGCAGGTGGCAGAGTCCCACAAAAAATCAGGATGCGCAGTGCCCCTGGCTGAGGCAGATCCTGCTGCCTAACTGGTGCTCTGGGTGCATAGCGTAATAAGGTAGTATAGGGAAGTGCCAGCTGGCATGCTGCCCTTTCCTGGCCTTGGTGGGACTTATTGAAAAAAAAATGAGTGACTCCGTGCTGCTTGGGCTCCTTGGTGAGAATCCAAGGCATTGTATAAAAACTAGCATGTGAGCTGTGCCCCATGCAGAGACAGGTAAGGATAGGAATGCTGGTCTTTATCCCCACTTCTAATGGTACCCACAAACCAATTCCCTGCCCTGGGCCTGCCCTTGTCCCCAGAGGCACAGAGGGTCGGAGGGCAGCATCCTTTGGGCTCTTCCTAGAGTCTGTCACGCTGCCATCTCCAGGCGCCGTCAGCCTCTTCCTCACACTTAATTCACATCCCCTACATGTATAACGAGAACCCTTAACACAGGCACTTTCTCCAGTGGGACAGGAAACTGGAAACAACGTGGGTGGCCCACTGGAATGCTCTGCTAAAGAGATTATTGCAGCAGTCAACACTTCTGATGGACATAAATGAAACTGACAACAATGTGACTAAGATGTTTATGCACAAAGGAAGTGTTGTTGTTGTTCGTGGAAATGCCCTCACGCGGCTTTTGAGGGGCATGACTGACCTCTGCTTCGGGCTCTTGTTTTTGAGGCCGCTTGCTTACCTCCAGCATTCCCCACCCCACCCCCTGCACCCCCTCACCCAACCCCCGGCTTTGGCATCCTTCCACACTGTCCTGCTGGTGGGATTCTGAAAGATTCTGGAGACTTCTACCATGCCCCTGGTGCTCACGTGCATGCACACATTCACACATAGCTGGAGTGGCTGTTGGAACATGCCCTCCAGGAAGAAGCCTGAGACTCAACAGGAGTGAAGCCATGTTGTACAGTTTTTAGTACCATAAACATTTGCAGCTGGTAGATGCTGGGGATTACTTAAAATCCCCCTGCCCCCCACCCCCACCCCCAGCCCTAACGATGTCAGCTCTGAAGTCCCGGAGCCCTACTGTAGGAAAACGTTATATTGTTCCATTCTAAGTAGCCACTGAGACCGTCACTCGCGGCAAGACACGGGGTGTCTCAAAATGTAACGTCACACTCTCCTTTTTGCTGTTTCCATTGCTGTGTTTTTCAGGGTGTGCATCGCTGGTTATTTATTATAGCCTGCTGCATCCTAAATCCTCAGACATCCAGCAGGACTTCATGAGGAAATGCTGTGGCCCCACAGAGAACGACAGAGCTGAATCAGAGCCTCCTCCCAGGGCTGTGGTTCCCTCAGGGGAGAGACCTGACAGCTCAAGCTGGTGCCAAGAGGAAAGCTATGAGCTAACAAGTCTCGATAAGGCCCCCAGGCCAGAGCAGAGTACTGCAGAGGTGGGGCTGGGTGATCAGAGATCGGGGGAGTATTCTTTCTTTAGTCATCACCACTGGATGTTGGTGAAACTTGCTCTCAAGACCGGAAGTGTATCTAAGATCAACGCAGCCCTTGGTGGTGACAGCCTTGGCTGCCCCTGTCCCCCCATATTGGGGTCGAGTCAACACTTTAATCTGCAGAGGAAACCCTTGTTTTCCCAGCGAGACCTCCCATCCTCTCCCCATGATCCTTTGACCTTGGAGAAAGGCTCTGGGTACGCAGATGCTCCGAAAGCAGAGATGGAGTCATTGGAAACTTCAAGCTATGTCTCTGTTGCCAGCGAGCTGGAGGACAGTGCAACAACCCAGAAGCTGCCGGCTCCAGGGGAGGACAGCCCAAAGGCTGAGGCCGGGGCTGACCTTTCAGCTCAGGGGAAGGGTATAGATGGGCCCAAAAAGGGGAAGGAAGGGCAAGAAAGCACAACGCTGTACTTCAGTGCCACCACGGACAAGACCACATCCTCCTACCGAAAAGGCAGCCCAGTGGCTCTGCGGACATCCCAGTCAGGGACACCGGGAGAGAGCGGGCCTGTGCAGCCTGCGCTGCCTCAGGTACTCACTAAGCCTTTTCCTCTCACCATGGCCAGCATTAGTCCCATTCTAGGCCGAGCCTCAGGCACAAACGTCTGCCCCAGGACAGGCCTTCCTGGAAACGCCCTGTGTAGTTCGGAGTGTGAAGATTGGAAGGGGACAGCAAAGGACCCGAGTTTGCAGCCCTCGTTGCCAAAAGTGAGCCTGAAACCTGCAGAAGAGCCCTGCTGCACATCGACCCCTAAGTCTGAGTCTACCCAGAGGGACTATAGCTGCAGGGACAGGATGAAACTGGAGGCGAGTTTTTTCATCTGACCTTAGCCCTGGGAGACTACAACAACACGTCAATACGTCAGACGGGCCATTCCGCATCATGGGAAGAGAAATGCCACACCTGACACCTTCTGGTCTCCACCTGAGCACCTGGCAGGATGAAGGAGCAGGGTTGTCTGAAATCTCCCCTACACATCGCACGTAGCACTTAGGCACAGCAGACACTCAAGTGCAGTGGAGAGGGGCAAAAGGGAGCTTCCAGTTCTTTTTTCTGAGCCCCGTGAGTCCCAGTGCATCTCTTTGTGGCTTCTATACGATGCGGACATAAAACCCAGAGTCCAGTCTCACCCTGGACTCTTTATAATTAGCTGTTCCTCACATTGGATGGTTGTTAATCACTTTTTTGAAAGATGCTTTTGGGCCTGGAGGGAATGGCCCAGCAGTTAAGGGCACTGCCTGCTCTTCCAGAGGACCCAGGTTCAATCCCCGGTACCTACTTGGCATCTCATGGCCACCTGCAGCTCCAGTCTCAGGGGAAAAGACACTCTCTTCTGGCCTCTGTGGACACTGCATGCACATAGTGCACAGTCATACATGTGGGCAAAATACCGGTACACCTAAAATCTTAAAAAAAATAAAAACATGTGTTCTAGATACATTAGTTTTGGTCTCTTATTGTTAGAGAAGACAAACTCTGAATGTAGATGAGAGCTGTATGTTCATAGTCAACATACTGGAAAATATGAGCAACATTTGGGTTCAGATCCCTTGGGCAGGACCTAAGGGATATATAGAGACAGAGGCTGTTCGGCTCCGTTTAGTTGTTTTAAGACAGAATTTTGGTCTCACTATATAGCCAAGGATGACATTAAATTCCTGATCCTTCTGCCTCTACCATCCAGCTAACCTTCTTGCTGATATAGCAAGGACAGACTTTATTTCCCTCCTCAGAGCTAATGTAAAGCACCAAGAAACAGTCTAGGGGTGAATTCAGGACCTTTAGGAGAGTTACCCTTCAGTGAGCGAGTTGTCTCTGTGTGTTGTACTGAAAAGAAAAAAAAAAAAAGGTGTCCTTAGGCAGAAAGTTCGAGAAACAACAATAAGGGTCAGAAAACTCAGCTGATTGGTCTTTTGCGTGGTTGACTTTGACAGGTGAGAGAGCAGCAGGGCGGGGGACTCTTGGGTCTATTCTGGGAATTGCTGTTTTGCAAGTCTCATTTGTGGGAAGATAGCTCAAGGAGGAGGAAGAGCTGTGGCAAAAAAAAAAAAAAAGGCAAATAGCCCTGTATGCTTTATGGAAAAGGGGGACCTTGGCCTCTGAAGAATCACATGATCTTGTTTTTGCCTTGCTTGACAAGGTCTCCAAGTGGCCTTGCCTCAAGCTCTGTAAGCTGGTGTTGCCCAACTGGAAAACACTTGCAAGCTTCAGACTGGCTCCTGGGGACCCAGGCTGCTGTCTTCCCTCAGAACATTCATGGTAACTGGACTGCTGTCAGCTTCCTGCTTCCTGGGTCACCACCCAAGCAGCTGCCCTTCCAGAGAACAAGCAGTGGCCATTCTTCCCATGTCTACATCACAGTGTGAGCTTTACCCTGTCTTGTCTTCAGTAGGCCAGAGCTGATCTGAGAGGGATAGGCCTCACTCAAGCCCAGGAAGAGACATGGGGCTGGCCATGGAACTTCTCAGAAGCCCCATGTCATATGACCGCAACCAGCGAGGAAAAGCAGAACCAAACCAGCACCATCTTGCCTGTGCCCATCATCAGGCTCAGAAGAAGGGGAGGGTGCACTTCTGCTCTACATAAGCATCCTTCCGGCCAATGATGAGCAGCCCACTAGTGCCTTCTCTTCCGTCTACACATGATCTGCTGGGAGGGCCAGCTAAACCTGGCGCTGAAGCCTCTGTTAGATTCTTCCTCATCTCCACTCACTTCATGACTTGTCCTGCCCCACAGCTCTCCACACTCAGATCCAATGTCTCCTGCACAGTCGCCTGCTGCTTCCTTGCGATGGTGGAGCTGGACCCGTGGGCTATGTCTGCCTCCCAGACTTTAGCAGAGGCAGAAGTCCAACATGGCCCACAGGGAATTTACATCTGCCGTTGCAACTGCCTGGTCTCTACTTTTCCTAGTCTACCTCACCTTCTCCAGGGAATGGGCACCTTATGTGTCTGAAGACTGCAGACTATACAGAGCAAACACCTTCAGTGCCCTGCACATCAAAACACAGGAGAACCTAGCACTCTCAAGACCTGCAGGAAATTAGACTTGATTTCTGCAAATGTTGCTATAACTAGCTCCCTGGGAAGGCTATTTTGTTCTGCTGTCTGCCCCTCATGACCCCCTGGCCTGGCTGTGGCTAGCACTGGGCAGCTACTTCCTATGTGGAATTCAACTTGGAAGTTCCCTGTACAACTCCAGGAACAAAACCTTCTAGGTTTTAATCCAGACAATTCCTTTGCTCCAGTGCCTTTGTGGCAAGCTCCTGTTGGGGGGACAGAGATTCTGAAACCAAGGAGGGACAGCAGTGTGGGTAGGTTTTTTTGCAGCCTGAAGAATGAGAGACAGGGCAGCAGATGTGAGTCTCAGCAGGTGGCCCCCAATACACTGTGCTGCCAAGGAGGACAGCAGCCAACAGGCAAAGGGACCTGGCAGGGAGAAACCATAGAAACGGCTACCCAGCTCCCTCTTATCCAAGGACCACATAGCCACATTACCACCCCCCAAAAAGCTGGAGGAAACTAAGATCCCACACACCCTGTAAGGTCAGCCCCCACCACCCGGTGCAGGATCTAAAGGAAGGAAGGCTGAAGACAGATGAGTGGTAGTCATAGGTGTGCCCTTGGGACGCACTCACACTGAACCTCAGCCTCTGAACCAAGCGACTCCCGTGCTGTGTGTCTCTACTTCCCAGGGATTTCCTCATTCCTAGTGCACCTACAAATAAAAGCCTCTTTCTATGCCCCTTCATGCTCTGAAATGCTGGTTAGTTTCTTCCCGTGACCCTGCAGGCACGGTACTGCAACTGGCTGTAGGCCCCTCCATTAGAATGCAGGAAAATCAGAGTGGAATTGTTTGTAGTTTGTTTGTTTGTTTGTTTGCTTGTTCGTTTGTTTGTTTGTTTTTGGTGTTCTAGGGGTTGAACCTCAGACCTTGCACTTGACTTTGTTGGGCAAGCATTCTACCACCAAGCTTTACCCCAGCTTTATACTTTCTGTTTTGAGGCAGGTTCTCAATTAACTTGTTAGTTCTGGCCTTGAATTTCCCATCCTCCTGCCGCAGCCTCCCAAGGAGCTGGGGTTGCAGGCTTAGCAAAAGTGGGGTTTTATGTCACCTATAAAGAGAAGAATACTTAAGATTTGGGGAGGTATCATAGCACATGCAGAAAGGCCCACTTGACGATTTGGCCTTACACTAGCTGGCCACGTTCCTCTACAGATGGGCACATCAGCTTTGACTGCAGCACAGACTTTTCAACAGACTTTTCCACAGCCAGCATGACACATTACTAGGGTCATCTATGAGCTCTTCCGTAGCCTGTAGGTCGATGTCATGTCTAATCACAGTCCAGGACCTTCATCGGGCCAGGCGTATAGTAGAGAGACTGGACATCAAGGGATGCTGGCCTTTACTAGGCTCAGCTTCCATAGCGGGGAAGCCACACTTCTTTGGTGGAGGTGCAGTCAGATCCATGCTACCACAGCAGGTCCATGGCTGCACTTCACCCACATGTCCTTCCTCCAGCCTCATGAACCTGCCATCACCATGATAAAATACCTATGAGAGGGAAGAGCTAGCGCATGGTTCCCAAAGGCTCAGAATACAGAAATCCAGAAATTTCTGATTTCTTTCCATGCCCCCCCCCAAAAGGACCTGTTTTTATAAATTAATTTTAAAAGGTTCAATACACATTTTCTCTTGCTACTATAGAGAGTTGGTAGAGGCGGGGAGGCACCAACCAGTACTTGCCGGTTTTACCGCTCTGCAGTTTTTAACCTCCACTGGTTCTATACACTGCTTCTTTTCCCTGTGCTCCACCGGCCAACTGCCAACCATCAGGGCTGCTCACAACACTTGGAAGGGCAAAACAGATAAGCTTAAGAGTTTTGTGGGCCCCCAGGCAGAGAGCATCAGCTTCTCAGATTGGCACTTGCATTTTTTTTTTCTTCTTGGTCCTTTTTTATCATAAAGAAATCTAGCCAAGAAGGGTACAGAAAGCCACACCTTGCACAGCAGCCCAATAGTGTCAAGAACACAAGATGGCTGTGTGTGTGTGTGTGTGTGTGTGTGTGTGTGTGTGTGTGTGTGCCTGCAAGAGCAGAAGGGGTCAGCTAGTGTGCAACACTGCCAAGCAGGACACAGCTCTTGTGGTCTTCTGCGCTGTATCATGCATAGGAAGGCTCCTTTTGAGCTCTTTCCTGAGTTGGTTTTCAGGCTGAAAACTCATCAGCTGACCACAGTGAGAGTTAGTTAAACATCACTAAAGGATTTTACCCCAATCTTTCTTTTTCATTATTATTTTATTATTTTGTGTTTATGAGTGTTTAGCCTATATACATGTTTGTCTCGGTAGCCCAGGCTGACTTAGAATTCAATATATAGCCAAGGATGGCCTTGAACTTCTGATCCCCCTGTGTCCGCCTTCTAGTGCTAGGATCAGAAGTGTGTTTCATATCCAGTTTAGATGGTTCTGAGGAGCAAACCAGGGCCTCGCTGATTCTATGGTACCAACTGAACTTCATGCCCAGTCCACTTGAGAGACTGTTTTCTGTTTGAATTTGATCCTGATTTCCAGCATTGCTCACGATAACTGATTTTCCCAGCCCTCTGAAACTAGGGGGTCTCCTGGGATGGGGTGTTTTAATGTAAAAAAACAAAAAACAAAAAACAAACAAACAAACAAAAAGACTGGGAATTCACCAGAAAGTTAATTCTGCTGAGTTTGTTTTTAATCTTAATACCACCACTAAGTCAAAAGAGAAAGAAAATGCTTCTGGCTTAAAATGTGAAGGGAAAGCCAGATGTGGTAGATCATGCCTGCAATCCCAACATGCCATGGGCTGAGACCGCAGAAATGTACATTGGAATCAGGTTATAATTCACAGTGAACCATGTCCAAAAGAATGAAAGAAAGAAAGAAAGAAAGAAAGAAAGAAAGAAAGAAAGAAAGAAAAGAAAAGAAAAGAAAAGAAAAAGTTACAAACTGATCTTACAAAAGACCTGTATTCCGAGCATCCATAGGAGTCACAACCACTTGTGACACAGGCCAAGGTGGATCCCATTGTGGTCTCTGAGAGCACCTGCACTCAAATGCTTACACACCCTCACACAAATATATACATTTGTTTGTTTGTTCGAGATAAGGTTTCTTTGTGTAGCATTGGCTGTCCTAGAATTCATTCTGTTGACTAAGCAGGCCTTGAACTCAGAGATCCACCTGCCTCTGCCTCCTGAGTGCTAGGATTGAAGGCGTCCGCCACCACCTCCCAGCATCATACACATAATTTTGAAATAACAAAACCAGTATTTTTTTTTTAAGCAGTAGACAAAACGATCCCTGGGAGATGGCTGAAGTCAACGTCATCGCTGACTATGTTACAGTGTGGCCTGCTCTGAAAGTGATAGCCCTAATCCAGATTTTAAGTTAACAGTTTGGAGGAGGAAACCGCCCGTGGAAAGCTGCCATGGAAAAGTCCACAAGGATATAGATTCATGACAGCATCCCTGTCAGGGTTTCCAGGGCACTTGGAATCCGGGTCCTGGTGGAGCTCAATTCTTTCCAGCAGCTGTAAGAGACAAGTTTGGCAAGGCTGGGGTGGGGGAAGGGAAGAGATGCAGTGGAGGATGGGAGCGGAATGAAAACATAGCAGGATCTGCCCTAGTGTGCCTCTTCAAAGCGAAATGAGGAAAGCAAAGCAACCTATCGTCACCAGCACACAAATTCATGGTTTTTCCCCTTTGTTGACTCTTCTTTCTTCTTCTTCTTCTTCTTCTTCTTCTTCTTCTTCTTCTTCTTCTTCTTCTTCTTCTTCTTCTTCTCCTTGCTTGTTCTTCTTGTTCTTCTTCTTCTCCTTGTTTATTCTTCTTGTTCTTCTTCTTCTTGTTCTTCTTCTTCTTCTTCTTCTTGTTCTTCTTCTTCTTCTTCTTCTTCTTCTTCTTCTTCTTCTTCTCCTTGCTTGTTCTTCTTGTTCTTCTTCTTCTCCTTGTTTATTCTTCTTGTTCTTCTTCTTCTTGTTCTTCTTTTTCTTCTTATTTTTCTTCTTATTCTTATTCTTCATAAGTAACTCTGGATAAATTAAAGAGATTTCCTTTTTTTTTTTTTTTCCTTATGCCTGCAGTTTGGCCAACCAAGGAAGCTCCCTGCTTCTCAGTAACACAGGAAAGGAGCCCACGTCACTGCTTCAGTCCCCAAGGCCAATGCTCACCTTTGGTTTCCCCAACACTCCATAACAGTCCTCTCTCTCTGATGCCATAAAAACAGAGACACCTCACCATCCCTGATGGACCGTGCAAGGCATAAAGATGGGAGCTTTGTTCATAGTCCTGGGAAATGAAGACAGAGTTCCTTCTCAGAAATGCAGGGAGACCAATAAAAAGCCCCCATAAAGCAAGTAACTGAGCTCTCCAACAGGATGGGAGGACCTGCCTGAGATGGCCTGAGGCCTGGGCATGTGAGTAGAAGGGGTTTGACCATAGTTTTCTTTGCTTGGTTTCAGTCACAGCCATTGCAAAGTGGAAGGCAACCTCTCACTCTCATATCCAACCTTCCACTCTCAGTTGCAAGAATTCAGAGGTTTTAAATACATTTGTTTGGTTCTTGAGCAGTCAGGGGATACTACTCAATCATGAAGATCTGTGTAAGCGGAAGAAAACAGTACAGTTGGAAGTTATGCATCCAAGAACATGCTCAGGGCTGTAGTCATATATTCCCAATAATTTATAGCTGAACACTATATCTGGCTTAGCTTGACTTGGGTTTGAAATAAGCAGCCAGCTGCCTCCTTGTCCTGTGCAATTCATGGTCACACTGAACCCTGGTTCTGGCCTGCAAATAAAGGGTTTAATGTGCAGAAGAAATTAGCTGACACTTCAGTGCACCCAGAGGCCAAGGTTTTGTTGACAGTCCTAATTAAGACATTCTGCGGTGAGCTGCTGAAGTCGGCTTTGGGTGTGTTTCAATCCCCTGTTTGGCTTTAGGAGCAAAGGTTTCTCACACCCTTCCAACCCTGGCTTGCTGGTACAGCTGACACTCACTCAGTGGGGAGTCTGAGATGACAATTGGCCTGGTGCTGCTTGGTGGCGCTCCTCCCCTGGAGCAGCCCTCTTTAATTCAAGATGCTCCATCCCACCAAGGGTCTCAGCTTGAGGGGCTGATTATGTGCCCTGTTGCTGTCAGTGCGTGGATGGCACATGAGTCTTGCTAAAAGTGAAGCTTTGCAGGACAATTTGCATTTTCCCAGGGAGTTGCCAGCCCTCTCATGATGGACTCAGGCTGTAAAGGTCCATGCCAATAATTAGATATTCAAGTGCTAACAATGAGACAGTCATCTGCGCCCTCTCTCTCTTTCTCGTTTCTGGTTTTTGGTTTTTCAAGACAGGGTTTCTCTGTTGTAGCCTTGACTGTCTCTGGACTGGCTTTGTAGATCAGGCTGGTCTCAAAATCAGAGAAATCTGCCTGTCTCTGCCTCTCCAAGTGCTGGGATTACAGATGTGCACCACCACCCCAATTCATCTGGTTTCTTTAACACCAAATTAAACTTATTGCTCATGTGCTAGGCTCCTTATTGGCTATGTACAGCAGAGTCTGAAGGGTTTACAAATGCACATGGCTCCTATTGCTGTCTTCACTGAGAAAAAGAAATTGGGGATTGTAGCACTTGCCTCTAATCCCAGCTCTCCAAGGCAGAAGCACATAGATCTCTGTGAGTTTCAGGCCAGCCAGAGCTACATAGTGAGACCCTGTATCAAAAAAAAAAAAAAAAAAAAAAAAAAGCAGGAGAGGCAGCTCAGTGGGTATGAATTCTTGCTATGCACCTGATCCCCCCAGCACCCAGTAAAAAGGCAGGGTGTGACCACCGAGGTATATGATCACAAATCTAGGGGATAGAGACAAATCACTGGAGGTTACTGACCATTTGCCTAGTTCCAGATTCAATAAGAGACCCAGACTCAAGGGGTCAGCACAGAGAGTGATAGAGCATGTTACCCATCATCCTCTTCTGGCTCCACAGAGCCTTACACAGCACACACACAAGGACCACACTGGGGCTCATTTACCATATATACATATATGCCACACTCACACAAGGAAGGGAGGGAAGAAAGGGAGTGGACAGGGAGGAAGAGAGGGAGGAAGGGAGGGAGGAAGGGACGGACAGAGGAAAGGAGGGAGGGAGGGAGGGAGGGACGGAGGGAGGGAGGGAGGGACTGACAGAGTAAGGGAGGGAAAGAGAGAGGGAGGCCAAGCTCTTTGCAGATAGTAGGATACCATACAGCACTAAAAGAAACGGAACCATCAAGCCATGGAAGGATTCGGTAGAAATGCACCTGCCAATGACCAAGGAAAGGAAGCCATTCTTAAAAGGCCTCATGCTGCATAAGTTCATTAGACATTGTGAGAAAGTCGGAGACTGGTTCAGGGACTGCAGAGTACATCCTGGCAGCCTTCTAGGCAGAGGTGTGGTCACATGACAAGGGAGGCATCTCATGCTTCACTTGTGCAAAGCCACAGGTGTACAATGCCCAGGGTAGATGACACTATTGCAATCAGTGACTCTGAGATAATGATATGCCAGGCAGGTCCACAGATCGTGACAGAGTGCCCTCAGGTGTGCAAAGCCACAGGTGTTCAATGCCCAGAGTAGATGACACTACCGCAATCAATGCCTCTGAGATAATGATGTGCCAGGCAGGTCCACAGATTGTGACAGAGCACCCTGGCATGCAGATGTTAGTATCCAAGGAGGCTACCTGTGGGAAGGCAGAGGCCAAGTGTGCCCTTTGCATCTTTGGCTCAATTTTTCTATGAATCTAAAATTACTATAAACAACAAAACTTACTTTTTAAGAAACTTCATAATTATGTGTCCTTAGGCATGGCCCAGAGCCTGCTCTCATCCCCTGAAGTGTGTGAGTATGTTTGTGTGATAGTACTGGCCTCAGCTCTGAAGTCAGACACAGGCCACTCTTAGAGGGAGGTTCTCATAGTTGATTCATATATCAGGGACAGAGCAAAATGTGGAACCCAGGTCAGTGAACTCCAGTGTAATGCCTGGACCTGCAGAATAGACCTGGGGAGATACCTGCCTGCAGACTCAACCCTCTCAGGCTTAGCTCCAGACAAACCCACAAGTCTGGAGCTAACATGAGCCATGCACATGACCTAGGTTGGAGACCATGCTGGTGTATACAGGGATGGGCCTCATTGCCCTCAGCAAAGCACAAACAAGAGGGAGCAAAAGGCCCCTCTGTGCATCTTTGTCCCTTCTGGTTCAGTCAGGCCTCTCCAAACATGGGTTTATTTGAAAAGGAGTCAGGCCAGGTGGAATCATATTGAGGAAGGTCCCTGAGTTGTCACACATGCTATCTCCCTAGATCTAGACCTGTGGTCCCACACATCTCGGTGAGGTTTGCTGGCCCGGGCTCCCCATCCTGCTCTGGCCCTGACAGGGTGTGTAACTTCAGCAGGGGTTTTAGCCTTTTCCATGTGAACTTTCCCTTCCTCTAAACTAGAATGGTAAGAGCAGGCCCCATCATAGGACACACAGGACTCAATCCAGCCTTTTTTTTTTTTTTAGTGAAGTATTTGGCCCAGATTGAAAAGTACAGTGTGAGTGAGCACTATTCCCCTAAGCTGTGGGAAGGTCGACCACGAGAGCTGTGTGAGCTGTGAGTTCACCGGCTTCATGGTGACATTTAAGGACACATACAGGACTGGAGAGGTGGCTGGCTCAGTTGGCTGACTGCTTGCCTATCATGCACAAAGCTGTTGGGCTGATCCATAGGACTGCATAATCTTAGCACTTAGGTAGAGACATGAGGATCAGAATTTCAAGGGCATCCTCGGCTATATCGCCTGGGCTGCATGCCCTATCAAACAGGAAGGAGAAGGAAGAAAGGGGGAGGAAGGGAAGAGAGAGGGGGAGGGGGAGGGGGAGGAGACTAACACACACCTGACCTTTCAGACACAGGATCTTCAGTAACTACAAACAAAGCATTCCCTTTATGCCCTGCGCCCCTGACTATGACAAGGACAAGCCAAGCTTCCCTCAGCCTTAGGAAGGCCTTCTTGCCCGTTACCATGTCCGAAACACCCTAACGTTTCTTCCATGAGGTTGCAGTCTCTGGACTGAAGGTAAACAAAAGGAGATTAGAGCTTTCTTCAGGAAAAAAAAAAAAGCCATAGATTCTTCTGGATCAGGGAGTTCCTGACGTGATTTTTCTTGTTTTCCTTCCTGGTTAGGGACAGGGGGAATGAAACATGGCCTCCGCATGATCTCAGGGCAGTCTCCAGTCAACTATGATATATTTACTGAGAAATTTTTAATAAATAAACCACAGCCTTGAACCCATGTGCCCTTATAAACCAGCCGGTTCTCATGGGGCGAGCTCAGGGGCTTTTATGAAGCAGTGCTCTGTTCTCATGAGAATTTTATTAGAAATTGGAGACTCGAAATGCATCAAGCAGGAAATTTATGAGGCTGCATGAGAGCCTTTCCTTTCATTTTGTCACTCGGGTTAATTTACTTCTTCATCTTATGTTGACTTACTTTGTAAGTTTCAGTCTCGAACGCTGTCCTGAATTTCTCAGCAAATGTAAGGCAGCTAATTGATTTCTTGAACTTTCTACTTTCCATTTTTACCCTCAGAGTCAGATGGATAATTATTGATAGCCTATAAAAGAAAGTCCTCTGAGTCTATGGGAAACACAAATGACTACACACACAAAAAATATGGCCTCATCGGGTCTTCCCAAACATCCAATGGATAAACAAGGATCATGGTGGGAAACATTTTTACAACCACAGACAATTCTTCGTGTATCTAACCATTCTACTTAGTCGCTTCTTTCAATTACTGTTTTAATTGTGTTTTGCAAAGTACCCAGTTAAAAAATCTCACTCGCTCCCCCTCCTCGCCAAAACCCCTATTGTTTATTATCATGTAACCCAACTTGGAAACAGCCCAACCCCAGAATAGATGTTTGTCCTGCTGAAGTGCAGAGGAAGTGTCCCAACACGTTTCTGCTCTGGGCCTGTTCCAGTGTTTCGGAAACCTCCCTGTTAATGGTGTGAGGGACGACGCCAGGCCGGACTGGCCTTGGCTGTAGTCTCCAAGTGTGGGTGAGTGACACAGGAACCAGCTCTCTATTAACTAGCTGACCCCTGTTCATTGTTTGCACCTGATTCCTGGGTAACATGCCCTCCATAGGTGGCATTTCCAGTCTCTAAATTTATTCTTTGGCTGGGACTGGGTTTTTCCAGCCAGACTCTTGCTTTGAGTCCACTAAGTTGTTACAATGACCTGAATGGATTGGTTTAGTGTCTTCTAGCCAGTGTTGCAATGCCTGGACATAGATGTTAGAAAAGAAATTATATGTACATATATAATATATTATATAATAATTGTTATATTATATAATCCTGTGTATGTATGTATACACATACATATAACATGGCTAATATTGCCAGCATGATTGGCTCCAGAAGTGCCTAGAAGACACATCTCTGGACAGGTCTTTGAGGGCATGTGTGTAATGAGAAGACTACGTTCTAAATGTGGTGGCACCATGCCGCGGGCTGAGGTCCCCTACTGAATGAAGGAGGAACTGAGTGGCATCTCACCCTTCAACTCTCTGCTTTTTGATGGCAGATGCCATGTGGCCGGCCGCATCACACTCCTTCTGCCATGCTTTCCTGGTCATGATGGACAGGACCGCCACTGTGAGTCAAAACCAGCCCTCTCACACCTAAATTGCTTCTTGCCAGGTAGCTTGTCTTCACAATGAGAAAAGGATCGGATATCTTAAGAGAAGCATGCAAGAAGGCATACCTAGTGCTGGAGTTCAGAGCCCGCCTGGCAGAGCACTACCATTGCATTGGGGAAGTGCTTTGGGTGCCAACTAAGCCTATGAGAAGACACTCCTCACCAGAGGACACCAGGAAACTGTGAAGTAAACAGCTAGGGGTATGCCTCGACACGACGCGGAACAGTGGAAACGCGCACCCACTGCTGGTTGGAAGGTAAGGTGAAGTGGACGCTTTGGAAGATGGGTTGGCACTTTCACATACAACCAAGCACGTTGTTGCCATCAGGGCCTGCACGACTGTTTCTGAGCTTTTACCCAAAGGAATGGAAAACTTCTGCCTAAACGAAAACCTACACATAGGGGTGGAATTTCTGCTCTGCATCCACATGTTGGTCTAGTGTGTACAAGGCCCTGGGTTGTAATTCCTTGCAACTCCACAAATAGAGAAGTAGAAAGAGAGAGAGGGGAAAGAGAGAGAAAGGAGGCAGAGGGAGAGAACTTAAACCAGATTTCTAGATGAAAGAGGGATCTTAAGTGGATATATGTCTGTCCAGTATGGTTTTAAGCTCCTAACACTGAAAACTTAAAACTATGGACACAGGGAAAAGCCAGTGGTTGCCAAACCATTGGGGGAGGCCGTGGGCAGGTGGATCTCAGAGAATCTGGAAGCAGACACTCCCTCATATGGTACCCTGCTGGGTGATAGCATCATGTGTCTGTCTAAAGGCAGAGGGAGCATGTGCGACACTACGAATGAGCTGGTGTAAGCTGTAGGATCCGGATGACAATGATGCTGATGGAGCTCAAGGGTTATGACAACCACATCCCTCTGGTGTGGCGGGGATGCTGAGAGTGGGGAGGCTTGAGGGCCAGGAGGAGGACACATGGAGTCTCTGGGAAATCTGTTTTCTGCTCAGTTATGCCTTGGACCTAAAACTATGACTTGTTTACAGTCCTTTAAAGAATAAAAAAAAAAAAACCAGGACAATAGGCACAAGAGACAAGCTGCATTCAGAAAACAGGAGCCCCAGATCCTCTGGAGTAGAGGACTCTACTGCAGGGTGAATTATCAAAATAAGCACAAAGTCAAATCTGTCAAGTCCTCCCATTGGTGCTGAGCACACACTCCACCCCACGGGGGAAAGTGTGTTGCTAAGAAGATTGAGGACAGTAAAGAGGGCTTCCTGCAGGAGGAGGCTTGGCCAGGACTTAGAGGGTGTGAGGAGTGTGCCTGTTTGGCTCCCAGCAGGATAACGAGAGCATGGCAGAGGCCTACAATCCGGGTCTTTAGCCTGGGATTTTGCCTCAGGAGCCTTCCCGCAGCTGGCCCACTCTTCTCGAAAAGTTAACAAGTTGGTTTTTGTCCACCTCTGTGTTTTGATGGCAGGCCAAGGAAAGCATGCGCTGAATGAAAACCCATGTGCCCAGCGAGCACCCACCCGACTAGCCCCCCAGTGCCTTCCTCGCGGTCGCCAGGAACTCCAAGCGGTAGATTTGAGCATTCCATAGGGCCAATTAGTTCAGCCTCCGAGGGGCTATTGGAAACAACAGGCAGGTCTGGCAGGGTCTCCTCCATCTCTGGGACATTTCCAGCCACCACACACAGGCCTGGGGAAAAAAAAAACCCTCGTATCCCCTGAGGCAAGCCCCAGAGAGCAGCACCCTCCCGGTTTGAGGCAGGAAGTTGTGGGCAGCCCCAGAGTAGGGATGCCCTGGGGGAAACATAGTCAAGAGACTCAGGCTTAGCTCATACCTCCCTGGGCATCACAATGTCCAGATGGGTGGATAGCACCCGTCCTGAAGGAAGGGGCGAAATGTATTCATCCGGTATGAGATTCCAAACAGGAACCCACTGTGGAGATTTACAATCTATCAGTCCTTAAAGCCCTGTCACAAATAATCGAAGCTGGGAAGGTAACCTTGAAGTCCAGTAAACCTGACTCATCTCCCCAGACTGAATTTTGTGATCCTCCCAAAATCCTTTTATTAAAACTCTGGCTCCCGGCGTGCCATCCTTGGGTAGCAGGACCTTGGGAGGTGATTACATTCTAAGAGTGGGGCTCTTGTGAACTGGCGTGATGCCCTAATAAAAGGCGTGGAGACCTGCCTTGTCTCTTCCATCACATGAGAACACCGTACCCCAGTACAGTTCCTCAGCAGACTATGGCTGGATCTGAATGACCTTGACATTGGTCTTCCAGGTTATTTACAAGCTACTGTCCTCTATCTCAGCACCCGAATGGACCAAGACACACTCTCCTGCTTCTAAACACCATATTGGTCCTTAGCTTGCTGAATGCTGCCCAAAGTACGTGCTTTTGTTTTCTAGACAAAGAACAGTGAAACATTTCGATAGTCTCTGCAGCTCTAGAGACAAGGGGATGAGGCATTATCGACTTTCTTCAAGAAATCCGATGACTCAGGCAGAACACGCATCACTGTCCTTAGATGACCCGGATATTCTAGACCTCTGTGAACCCATCCAGTTTCTGCCAGGACTTCACTTGAGAACATTGCCCAGAATGTGGGAGGCACAGGTCAGAGTCAACGTGCCTGGAATCTTTGAGCGCGATCAAAATAGAAACCAGCTTTGCCTTTGAGTTAGAGCAGAGAAGCGGCCGGAGTCCAGCTGGCTAGCTGAGCTCTCCGGGCTGAAAGGGAACCTATCTTTTTAAAGATGTTCCTGCTCCAAACACTCTGGGGTTTGACCACTTATGGCTGGGGGGGGATAACGAATCACTGAAACGTGAGCTCTTGGGAACCAGGGTTGCAACTGCCTGGCCCCTGTCCTCATGCTCCAGCCCTTCGGGCTGCTATCAGAGACCTCCACAGACTGGGAGACTGACAAGGAACAGAGTGCTTCTCTCATAGCTGTGGAAGCTGGGGAGGTCAAGGTCAAGATGCCAGCAGATATAGCGTCTGGGGAGGACTGGGTCATCTTGTTACTGAAGTTGTTAGGGTCAGCCCCTGAACCCTGGCAGCCCTAACAAGATGGGCTCAGCCATCCACTCTCAATAGGCCAGTCAAGGAGACAAGGAACTGTGAGGAGCCAAGAAGAAGATGTGTTCAGTGTGGCCACACTAGGAGAAGACACGGAACTTCAGCGACACAATCACCCAGTTACTCACAGGATGTTTGGGCTTAAAGAGAAGGCTGGAAGCATGCATAAATGCAAGTGTGGCACTTTCCATCCTCAACCTGTCCTTGTTTCTGCTCCTGTCTCTCCTGAAAAGCAGTCTGAACCAAATGAAAGTCCAGCTCCCCTCTGCCTGGCACCAGGGCCCTACACTTTTCTTCTCCCAGCATGAGAGTCCTGGGAAAAGTCCCATTCCTTGGTGTCTATTGCTTTAATAGCATGAGCACAGAAGAGCCCCAAGTGTCTGTTTAGATTGTCTTTACTCCCGCCAGGACAGTTACACTCTGGAGGGAAATGACTGCAATCTTCACAAGGCAGAGGAGGCCTGAGGTGGAAGGGTCTTTTTATTTTTATTTTTAATACCAACATTTTCAACTGAAACAATCGTTTTCATCAATATATTCTGATCACGCTGGACCCCAACTCTTCCCAGACCCTCCCCACGTCCCTACCCACCCAGTTCCGGATCCTTCTCACTTTCTTTAAAAAACAAAAATGAAAATAAGAAACACACACACGTGGAAATCAAAATATAGAAGCAAAAGACTAAGAAATAAAAATGCCCAAAGTAGTATGAGACAAAAAATGTCTACAAAAATACCATTGAGGTGGTTTTGGGATGGCCAGCCGCTGCTGGCCATGGGCCTGCCCTGAGATGTGGTCGAGATGTCCAGTGAGACTCCATTGGAGAAAACTGATTTTCCTTTACAAGCAGGAGTCAATTGGAGATGGCTTCTTGGTTAGGGGTGAGAGAGCCGTTGTCTACTTCCCCTTCTCAGCTGTGGGACCCTGGCTAGCTTGAACCCGTGTAGGCCCCACACATACTGCCATCATCTCTAGGAAACTCTGTTTCCTCGGAGTTACCCACCACCTCTGGCTCTTAAACTCTTTCTGCCTCCTTTTCTTACATAGCTCCCTGAGTCCTGGGCGGAGGGGTTTGATGAAGACATCCCACTTAGAACGGAGTGCTCCAAAGTCTCTCACTTTGCATATTGTCCAACTGTGGGTTTCTGTGGGTCCCTCCTCCTTCTTAAGCTGATGATGGCTGAGTGAGGCACTGATCTATGGGTACGGCTGAATGTCACTGGCAGTCATTTTATTACTATGTTCCTTTAGGACAGTGGTCCTCAATCTTCCTAATGCTGTGACCCTTTATACAATTCCTTATGTTGTAGTGACCCCCCCCAACATAACTATAATGTATAACTATAATTTTGTTACTGTTATGAATCATAATATAAATGTTTGCTGTGCAGGGTATCTGATATGTGCCTCCTCCCAAAGAGGTGATGACTCACAGGCTGAGAATCACTACTTTAGAATGATATTTCATTTGCCCCTAGACCCATGGCCTATTCAATACCAGTTTCTTGGCCACAAGAGCAATATCAGACATGGGGTACATCTTATAAAGTGTGTTAAAGCTGAGTGAAGAGTGGTTGGTTACTCCCACTACTTTTGTACCACTATTGCAAACATGTTATCCATCAAGCGGGTCACTGTTGTAGATCCTATGTTTTGAAATGGAGCTGGTGATTGCATTTCTCCTTTCACAGCATGTAGAGCATCCTCCAGGACTGTGAATACTAGTTAGTAGGCATGAAGGCTCAAGATAGTTACCAACTCAACATTTCTGTGTTCAGAGAGATATGCATTGTCTTCAGAATTAGGGCATTTCTCTCAGTTTGTGGGGAGCAACAAATAGCATTGGCAGTAACCTGCAATGCTTGGGGGTTTCCATGGAGTCCCTTGGGCCAACAACTCAACAAGATCTAACCTATTCCTTGCACTGGACACTTCACTTGATGGCATGACTAGTTGGTGTGACTGTCTCCCCATTATCTGGATACTCCATTTAGATTCCTTTCATATGTGTGTATATTCTAATTGCTTCTTCAGTGGCAACTTTTCCATATGGCCCCTCAAATGGCCCTTATGGTTAATTGTCTATCCTGATATTCCCTCCCTTACACTTCCATCTCCTCCCCATTTAATGCATCCTTTCCAGTCTCCTGCATCTCTCTCCACAATGTATCTGTTTCTCCTGGTGGAAGGGTCTTCAATAAGAGCTTTTATACCACTGACCAGGGAGTTCCCTCCTGGCCTGATCAATTCTTCACAGCCTCACTTCTCATCCCTTTCACATTCTGACTGAATTGAAGAAGACAGTCACACCTGCAGCACAGTGCCTTGACACCATAAGTAATGTCTTCATGCAGTGAAACATCAGCCCTCCTCAACATATGGTGTGGTCATAGTCCTGTAAGTCCATCATAAGTTGAAGATATTGCAAGTTGAAATGCTTTTAGTGTGCTTAAACTGCTAGCCATCACAGCCAAACCCAGCCTGCCTTAATATATTCAAATGCATTAGGATGTAGTTAGGCCAAGTCGTATAGCACTAACCTATTATATAATAAAGCATTTGATATCTGGTATAACCTGCTGAGTACTACACTAGGAGTGAAAACCAGTGTGGCTTTCACACATTATCAAGCCATAAAGTTTCACACCATACCATCTTCCTGTAGTTCTACAGTCACAAGACCTCAGTTGCTTGTCTTTAATAATGCTGAATCCAAATTAACGCACATCCCCAGAATGTTAGGATTTATCCCAGAAAAGTGAAGCAATGTGACGTTCCTCCAGATGGATATACCAGGCTAAATGGGCACACAGATAGGCACACCTCACGATACAAAGAACCAAGGCTTGCTATGATGAGGCCAGAGGCCCTGTCTATCAGCCACAGCATCCAGACCCAACCGGAAACTGTGACCTGTGGTGGCAACATTAACCTCAGACTTGAGTAAAATAACTGCTTCACACTCCTAAGGAGAAATCAGCTAAGCAGAAAACTAGCTTCATTATAAACTCACACTCTAGTCTTCTAAGTGGGGCTGGTGTGCTTTGATGGAAAGGCTTACCCATTGCCCCTTCTGTGCAAACACTAACAGACTTCCCTGCTCTGCAGGAAAGATGAGACCCATCTAAGTAAGATCCCATGGGAATTGTATCCATAGAAGAGTTCAAGTTCTCCTTCATCCTCTCTTCCCTTTTCTTTGTCTTAAAAAAATCCTGCCTCATGAGGTAGAATTCTCAATTGTCATCCCATCCACCCCCTCCCTTGAAGCTGGAAGAAGCCAAAGACAAAGAAGGCAACACACGTGCCAGGGCCACAGTTATGATAGATTCAGAGTCCAAATCCTGATCTCTTCCCTGCCATTCCCAGTGCTCTCTCCCTCAACCCCTGCATGGCTTTCCTATTCCAGGACAACAAATGAGGGAGGAAGTCCTTTCCCAGTGCCAGCCTGGCAGCACCCCAGCCTTACTGCACATTTCAGTGTGAACTTCCCCCCTCGCATCTCCCTTGGTTCTCCTATCTATGGTCTCACTCAATGTGCTGCCTTGTCCATTTCTCACAAGCTCTGGTAGAACTTGAGGCATGGGCTCCTTGCTATTCATTTTCAATGTCATGCTCTGGGCTGTATGCTGACTGTTCCAAACACACACACACACACAAAGGATGAGTTTCCTATATATATTTCCTCTCCATTGTGACTGTGAAAGAAGGATGCATGAAAAGACCTATTTCTCCCCAACCAAGTGAGGGAAAGGACCAACCAACAGACATTTTAAGATGTTAGCATTGGATATTAGTTTATTACAGATGAAGATTTTCATACATTTCTTTAAACAGTACCTAGATCCCTTCCCAGAGGGTAGCAGTCTGCTGTCCACATCAGCTCCTTTCCTCCTCCCATCCTAAATCCAAGGCCATCCCCACTCTCTGCAGGTTTTGTCCTGTAGAAGACACACCAGACGCAGCAACGTCTACTTGGCAGTGAGGATCAAAACTCTCAAGCCATTGGTCAGTGGCATTTCTTTGTTTTGTTTTCCAATTGACATTTGTTTAATTGAAAAATTAAAAGGTAGCAGAGTCCCATCTGGGATTCTTGTACATAATTACCTTGGATGGTTCTCCCCTTCTGCTGCTCCTCCCTTATCTTTCGCCCTCCCATCCTCTGCTTCACTCTTTAGCCCCCAGTTTCCTCACTTGTACATTGTTCTGTCGTCTTCCCTACCCCTCCCTCAAAGCCTCTTCCCCCGCCCCCAGCCTCACTGGCCTCCTTCCAGCTTCCTGGTCTTTACCCAGATTTCCTCTCACACACACAGTTAACAAACTAGGATCCTTGTATGAGAGCGAACAAATGTAAATGTGTCTTTCTCGGTCTTGGCACTTCACTTAATTGTGATCTTCTTCAGTTCCATACATTTCCTTTTCCTGCACATTTCATAGCTTTGTTTTCCTTTACAGCTGAGTGAAATTCTGGTGTGTGTATGTGCCACTGCATCCAGAATGGCTACCATCAAGAAAATAAATGACAGCAGACGCTGCCAAGGATGTAAGAAAGAGGAACACTGAAGACACCGTGACAATATGTAAGCTGGCGCACCCATTATGGAAATGAGTGTGGCGGCTTCTCAAGAAGCTACCGTATAACCCAGCTATAGTACTCCTGGGAATCTCCCTGAAGAACTTTACAGCCTACTACAGAGGTACATGTGCCGTCACGCTTATCATTTTAATAACAAATGTTCTTTTCACAACGATAAGGAGTTGGAGTAAGCCTAGATGTCCATCAACAGACAAATAGAACTCTTTTACAAGGAAACTCTCTCATCAATAGCCATGTCCGTCCTAGCACAAACCAGAGAAGCAATTCTAGGTGGGTGACAACCACATAGAGAGAGGCTGGAGTGACACATGCGGTGGGTGACAACCACATAAAGAGAGGCCAGAGTGACACATGCCATCTTTGCAATACTTCTTAATGTTTAAGATGTTTTCTCGTCTCTATTTTTCCATTCCACAGAAGACACTGTTCTCATTTGAAGATGACAGCTGCACGATACTCAGAAAGGCAGTAGTACAGGAAATGAAAGTGTCACTAGGCTTCGCTCCAAGAAGAATGGAGTGGAGTCAGAACACCCTCCTGCATGCTCACCCGCCTCTGGTGCGGTTCCCCTGGCTCTGTCTCCGCCATAGGCTCCATGCCAGACCGTGGAAGTAGTTTTGAGATCACATAGCCCTAATACAGTGGTCAACATGTTAAATCCCTCTGTGAATTTTTAGTTTGAAAAAATCAAACAAGAATGAACACTACCACAGAGAGTACCCCATCTGTGACTCTTTTCTTCCCCTTTAGGTGGTAGACTCCTGCAGTGCAGGACCTACATGTTACTGGTCTCTGTGTCCCAAATACACAGTGCATAGCCACTGCTCAGATTCCAGCCACCACTGGGACCCTAGGTACAGGTCACACACAAAAAAGGCCACCCTGTCAGGGTGAAATTTATCTTCATCTGTCCTCTTTGCCAGATGCTTCATAAAGAACAGAACTCATACATCTGTGCTTGGCACCCCTGACCTTCATGACCGCTCTTAGCCAATGAGAGGCCTAGGCCCATGGCTGGGGAGATAACTGTCAGCAAAGTGCTTGCCTTGAGCTGAAGAATTCTCAGTGCCATCTAATCTATCCCTTCTTTTTGGCAGTCAAGGAAGCTGAGTTCCATCCACAGAATTCATTTTATTTTTAAGTGGAAAATGGTGTAACCCCAGCACTGAGAGGCAAACACATATCCTTTGTGCCCACTGGCCAGCCAGCTTAGCCTGCTTGGTGAGTCTCGAGCTAATGGGAGATTCTGTCTCAGAAAACAAAAATGATGGAATCCGAGGAAGGACAACTGATGTTGTTCCCTGGCCTCCCATGCACAGTATACACATGTTGGGGATGGAGAGATGGCTCAGTGGTTAAGAGCACTGGCTGCTCTTCCAGAGGACCTGAGTTCAATTCCCAGCACCTCCATGACAGCTCACAGCTGTCTATAACTCCAGTTCCAAGGGATCTGGTAGCCTTACACAGACATACAATACATGCAGACAATTAAAAATTAAAAATTAAAATCTTTAAAAATAAAGCATGTATGTATGTGCATACACATCTGTGCACACATTAACACACACACACACACACACACACACACACACACACACACACACACACAGATGTCCTCTATCCCTTCTAAGGATTGGACCATTCAGTTGCATACTCAGCTGCTCATATTCCCTGTTGCTGTATAGCTACCTACAGGGCTTAATTTTTCCAATATGTCTTCATTTTAAAAATCCTCCAAAGGCCTCAGGCCTCTGGGAGACTTGCTGACCACTCATACCTAAGCCTTTAATTTTTCTCACTAAGTCAAATAAAATCCCTGCCTAGCCGGGCAGTAGTGACGCATGCCTTTAATCCCAGCACTCGGGAGGCAGACGCAGGTGGATCCCTGTGAGTTCGAGGCCAGCCTGGTCTACAATTCGAGTCCAGGACAGCCAAGGCTACACAGAGAAACCCTGCCTCGAAAAAAAAAATCCTGCCTAACAGAGCTTAAGAAGTACTGGAGGAGCACTGCTAGGTTGGGGGATGATGGCAGATCTTGGGAAATGTGACATCAACTGGAAAAACTTTGAGAGGAGGTGTCGCTGTGCTAGAGGCATGCACTGTGTCAGGGGAGAGAGGAAGCAATCACTCTCAGTGGATTCCACACAGGAGGCATCTCAAGGAGGTGTTAATGCTGCTGCAGACACTCCGGTTTCCACCCCCCCACACACACATACACAACAGCACCTCAATATGCTTCCTGTCACTCTGAGAAGCCCGTAGGTGCAGCATTGTGTGGCCGCTGCCTCTGCGAAGTGTTTTGGAAGCTCTGTTAGTTCATCTTGGCCTGGAAAATGGAAAATTGAAGCTGTGAAAATAGACCACGTGGTCAAGTTTCGTGCCTGGGATGGTATACAAGGAAAAGCTTACAGGGTCAAGATGTGGGTGGCTGTGGGCTGCAGCCAAGTGGAGAGTTCATCAGTCTCCTTGGGGAAAGGAAAGAGGAGAGAGGAACAATTAAAGCTTGAGTAGGTTATGGGTTGGGGGGAGGGAAGAAGGTTAAATTACTAGATTTAAGTGCCTTGGATGCAAATCATGGCTGTCAATCAATGTCATAATCACCCTGGCTGTCATTGAGAAGATATTTCAATTAGCAAGCTTCATCCTCCAGACACACATCTCATTAGACATGATGGTACACCTTCTGGTGTCCCAACTTTTGGAAAGCTAAGGCAAGAGGATCGTGTCTTTGAGGTCATCTTGGACTATATAACAAACCAAAAACATCCCAAATCAAAAGTCAAAGCATTGTCTTGAAGGAATCGGCAATTGGTCTTACTAGCTTCAGTTTACAGATAACAAACTTTTCTGTAGGCCCCTGTATGTTGCTATCATAAGCCACGCAAATTCAGCTCCCCCAACCACAGAGAATGGGGTAATGGGAGTCAGATCAACTCCAGCCACCCACTCTACACAAGGTAACTCCCTCAGCCAAAATATTCCAAGCCTGTTGTATCTCAGGCTCTTGGGTAAGGCATGGAAATACAATGACAGCCAGGGCAGCGTCTACCCAAGGGGAAGACCCCCACCCACCCCCAAAGTAAAAGGAATAATCAAAATAATGGATAGATAAATAAGTGGCTCTGTGCACTTAGCCTTTTCTCAGACAGCACATGACTGGGATTAAGAAGATGCTAAACACCATAGCCCTTGTTCATCCACATGTGATTTCACCCATGACTGACTTGAGAGGCAGATCCCTAAGGCTTTCTAACACCACCTCCCATCTATCAAATGCATTCCTTGGGAAATGCCTACTAGAGTGGAGTGAGAATGGGACATCAGATTGGACCAGTGAAATCTCCAGGAGGAAAATTTGGTCTGGAGATGCAAAGCTGGAGCTCACTGGCCCAGAGGTCTTTGAGAAGCAAGTGATGAGCCACGTCCTTAGTGAGTTTGGGGAAAAGAGGAAAAGTCACACAAGAAACAGAGGGATGGTTAGGTATTGGGTCACCAGACTTGAATGGGTCCCTGAAATGTCATGAAGTACAAGGGACTAAGTGTACCAAATGTTGCAGATGAGCCAAATCCTGTGTGGACTGGGAAAGTTATCCAGTCCAGACACAGAATGCCACTGTGGCCCCTGCAAGGTGGTTTGGTTGAAGTAGCTGGTCTTGACCAACTCTGAGCACTCTCAAAGACATGTGGAGGGTGGTGGCACTGCAGACAAAGTCTCCCTTAGAGGAATTCTGGGTGATGTGGAAGCAGACACATGGCAGCTTGGAATTTGTTTGGGTAGCAGGATAGTTTATTGGTGGATCTTTTCTTCTTCTTCTTCTTTTTTTTTTTTTTTTTTTTTTGTTTTTTTTTTCAGGGTTAATTCTATGTAGTCCAGGCTGACCTTGAACTCACAACAGTCTTCCTGCCTCATTCTCCCAAGTGTCAGGATTATAGATGTGAGCCACTACTCCCAGTTGCTGTTTTTGACATGGAAAAAAATGGCAGCAAATGTGCCCTAGGTAGGATGGAGCCAAAAGAGATGGGAAGCCAATGATGCAAAGGAGAGACTGGTGGGCAGTTGAAGGGCACAGATGATGGGGGCGTGGCTCAGTGAGGAGCCTGGTGTGGTGCTCCACAGCAGCAGAGACTGGGCTATGGGCACAGAG
Source organism: Acomys minous (assembly GCF_964271855.1). Taxonomy (NCBI): domain Eukaryota; kingdom Metazoa; phylum Chordata; class Mammalia; order Rodentia; family Muridae; genus Acomys; species Acomys minous. The sequence goes on along the minus strand of NC_140497.1, from coordinate 12,724,051 downwards.
GGGAGTGTAGGTGACAGAAGTGTAAGCATTCCCTTTGGATTGCTACAATGAGAAGGTTGATTTAGGGGACACTTGACTGAGTGGTACCCCCATAGTTGTTGACATAAGTGTTATTTCTGTGCTTTATTATCTGAGTGTGTGTACAAGTGTTTGTGTTTGCAGATATGTCATAGAGTGTGTTTAGGTATGTTTATGTGTCAGTGTGTGTGTGAATATATGCTTGTGTAGATGTGTGAATGTGCTTAAGTATCTGGGTATGAGTGAATGTGACAGTGTGACTGTGGTTATATGTGCCTATGATTGACTTCATGGGTTTGGGGGTATTTGAATTTGTGGATTGTGCTTACGTAGGGATACGTCTATGTGTCTGAATATTTGAGTGTGTTCTATCTGACAGCATTACTGCATATGTGTGTGCATGTGTATTATATATATGTGTGTGTGTATATGTATATATCTGAGTGTATGTTTGAGTGTGTAGATTTGTGTCTGAATGTATGTTTGAGTGTGACTGAGTGCTTATGTGTTTATGTATGTGGAATGTCAGAGATGGTCCAGAGGACACTCAGGGTTAGTGGAGTGGAGCGGCTGGGTGTGGAGAGGTGGGAGTGCACACCTCCCACGCACTGTACAGTTGGGGCACTTAGAGCACAAACATGGGAAAGGCATAAACAGCAGGAAGGGCAGTTGTGCCTGGCACAGAAGTGTCATGCAGGAGTCGTGGGGTAATTAAGGAAGGGGAAATGCTAGCTGCATTGTCCAGTAAGCTTCCTGAGCACCTCAGCCCATAGGTAGGCGTCTGCCGCCCCCTCATTCCTGGCCAAGCAGAAGGAATGGGGGGACCTAGAGGCCACTTCCAGCCCAGCCTCATCCCTGGACCTATGTGAGGCAGAGCAGTGCGTTCACCTGCTCTATGCTGGACTGAGGCTCTGCTGGCTTGCCTGGAGAAGCAAGCAGCTTCTGGGCGAGGCAAATGGAGCCAAGATACCACCATCTTACCACACTGGTCATCAGGTCTTTTTCCCTTGAAGTGTATATGGGGGAGAGAGAAACCTAGGCCAGCTCCCATAATGGCCTCCAGGAATTCAGGGCCCATGCCTGAATGTCTGCCCCTCCCTCCACAGTGGTCTTAAAGCACAATGCTGAACCCATCCTGTCCCATTTGATACATAAAGGACAGTGATATGATGCGTGAATGGTTGGGCCAGGCCAGTTATCTGTGCCCTCCTGCTCCTGCCTCCACCCTCACCACCCCACCCAGGAGCTCTCAGTGCCCTCCTGCTCCTGCCTCCAACCTCACCACACCCACCCAGGAGCTCTCAGGCTTCCAGAGTGTTCAGCATTTCCTGGATGGGTCTCTTTTTAGTTACATGAGGTAAAATAATTTTTAGGAATGAAGGCACTACATCTATAGATTGATTGTTTTTTTTTTTTTCAAGACAGGGTTTCACTATGTAGCCCTAGCTGTCCTGGAACTCACTCTGTAGAGCAGGCTGGCCTAGGACTTGAGAGATCTGCCTGTGCCTCCTGAATGCTGAGATTAAAGCTGTGAGCCACCTCTACCAGTCCCTCCAGCTTGAACCAGGGAAGGTGATCCTGAGTCTCCCCTGAGGCTGTCAGACATTGGAGGTTGTTGCCCTACTCTGGGCAGCCTGGAGCCTTGTGAGAAGGAAAGTAAGAAGCGAGACTACTGCCTAGTGAACAGTGGGACAGCTGGGGTGAGTCAGTGTGATGCGACTGGGTGTGTTGGTATTGTGTGTCTGCTGCCTTCCTAACCAAGAGGCTGGTTTTGGCATCTATCTCATTCCCTGGGCATCCAGTGGTCAAAGTGTGACACAAAACCAGGGCTGGAGAAACAGAAATGAAAGTCAAAAGCCCTGCAGGCCATGGTACCTAAGCCCTCATGACCACGGGAGCCTGAGATGTCCAGAAGGCATGTGAGCAGTGGGGAATCTGGTGTGGAAATTGAAAACTAAAATGCAGGAGACTGAGGCCATGCTCCTTTTCTTCTGGTGCAGCCATCCCGGTGTGGTCTATTTATGGGTGGGATGGCTGCAGTGTTGAGAAGATCCCGGGAGCTGTACCAGCACGAGCTTCTTATTGCACTTGTATATTTTGTATTAAAGTTTGCATGGTTTCTAATAAAGGAGTCACACCTTAAAAAAGAAAGAAAGAAAGAAAAGAAAAGAAAAAAGGTGTGGGCCACCACACCCAGCTGAAGGAATTGCACCTAAATGGCAACTTTAGACTAAGAACTTCTGTACTTGAGAACTAAGAGAGAATAAATGTCCCAGAGGCTTCACAAACATGCCACAGCTTGCTTTTGCATGCCACCTCCTAGGCCATTGGGGCTGTGTCAGGAGAAAGCCGAACATCTCTTGCCCCAAGCTGCCAACTGTCAGAAAGTCATGCAAGTAGATGATGACTGTGCACTTTAAACTCTGTGAGAAGCGAATGGCCACAGAAGTAGTTGCTGATGTTCTGGGCGAAGCGTGGAAGGGCCGTGTGGTTCAATGGGCGGTGGGAATGACAAGGTTTTTTCCCATGAGGCAAAGTGTCTTGACCCTGGCAGAATGCGCCTGCTGTTGAGTGAGAGGCATTCTTATACAGACAGAGGAGAACTGAAGAGAGGACGCACAGGTCTTTCCAAAGATGCATTGTGGATGCCTGTCTGAGTGTTCTTGACTTGATTATTGTAGAAAAGAAAAAATGGAAAAAAGAGAAAGAAAAAGAGAGAAGAGGAGAGATTGAACTGACAAACGCTACTGTGCCTCATTGGTCGGGGCCCTAGAGAGCTAGCCAAATCTGAAAGTTTTTCAATCTCTCTAAAGAAGGGAGTGTCCACTAATATGTTATCAGAAAGCCCTTAAAGAAAGATGGCAGGAAGCTCACGACTAAAGCACCCAGGAGTCAGAGCCTTGTTACTCGGCGCATCCTGCAGTATAAATGCTGACCTACCGCTCTGAGGAAAGAATGCACTAGGAAAAATCATCAGAAGGCTGCAGAATAGGCTAAACTTTTGGTCAAGAGAATGAAGGAAGCCAAAGAAAAGCACCAGGAGCAGATTGCCAAGAGACATAGGATGTCCTCACTGGGAGCTTCGACTTCATGTCAAAAATAAAAATAGGCTGTGGTCACACTGTGAGGGATGAGCCCTCCCGCCCCCTGCCAACCCCAGCAGAAGTCTAGGGAAGGGGAATTGGGCAGAAGAGGGAGGGAGAGTGGGAACCGGAAGATACAAGCCAGGGGATAACAAGCGGGAAATATGAATAAATTATAATAATAATAATAAAAAAGTCTTTAAGCCTGGCGGGGTGCCTGGTCAAGCCACAAAGGAAGAGGGCGCAGGCAGCCCTAATGAGACTTGATAGGCTGGGGTCAGTTGGTAGGGGAGAAGGGCTCCCCTCTCTCTGAGGACTAGGGGAGGGGAATGGGGGGAAGAGAGAGGGAGGGCGGGACCGGGAGGAGACAAGGGAGGGGCCTACAGTTGGGGTGTAAAGTGAATAAATTTTTTAAAATAAATTTAAATTAAAAAAAAAAGAGTAACAAATAAATGATCAGAGCTTGAAAACAAACAAACAATACTCAACAGGTACTGTGCATGCAAATGAGGGCCCGACAGGGAGGGATGGCTTAAGCTTCAGGGGTCTGTCCATATAGTGGAATGTCATGGACCTTAACAGTGACCAGGGAGGGTTTGGGCCTGCTACCCCAGCACTCACAGCACCAGGAAGGCTGAGGGAGGGGTATGCTACAACATGGCTGTGCCTTGGGGAGGTTAAGGTCATCAAGGGACAAATGTTCTTGCACAGGCAAGGTCCACAGCTGCACACGAAGTGTTCTGCTCCTGCCATATGCCTGTTTGTGAGAGTCAGTCTGGATTGTAACCTCAACTGGCTTGTGGAGCTCTTAAAAGATGCTAAGGAAAGCACAGCTTTGGGTGTGTCTAGAGAAGAGAAGACCCATCCTGCATGCAAGTGGCACCATCGCTGTAGGCTGGGAGTCCAGACTGTAAAACAGGGAACGGAAGAAAGCTAGCAGCACCATGTACAGCAGGCTAGCCTAGCACTCAGAGACCCACCTGCCACTGCCTCCCTAGTGCTGGGATTAAAGGCATCAGAGTCTGGCTCCACCATGCCAGCCTTTGGTACTCTTAAAAACTAACATTTTCCCCGGACATTGGCACTTAAAAAGACCTTAATCGATGGACATAGGGAGACATTAGAATTCAAATGTTGATCAGAAACAATCTCCCTTTTCTTTTTCTCAAGATGAAGTAAAGATTCAATAGACAGACTTATCTCAGTCCACCATTATCAGCTTAAGTCACCAGCCTACTTACTGTTTAAAGGCATGCTAGATATTTTAAAAGCGAATGGCTCCTCCTTAAAAGCGAATGGCTCCTCCTTAGAAAGCAAATGGTACTTTCCAGTCTTTCCAGATAACTGTGTGTGTAAACACTATTAAAGACTTAGGTCTGCAAGAGTAGCTTTTCTGTGTTTATCTGTTTTTGGACACTTTACCTGAAAATCCAATTAATGGCATTTGGCAGGCAGTAGGTTTCATTTTGGTCCAACAAATTTGCCACAAGTCATGGTTCATTAAACTTAAGAGGATCTTAACTTCATTTAATTTTGTTCTTGAAAGAGTTTTTAAACACTGTACTAAAGTAAGCAAGCTTTTTTCCCCCACAACTCTGTGTTTGTTCCCCAGGACTGTCCAAATATTGTATCAGGAACAGTTTCAGACACTGTGTTCAGTGTCTCACAGCCCTAGAAAGTAGAAGTCCCAAGTCAAAGCATTGGCAGTGCCACATTCTCCTGAAAACACAAAGTAGGCGTCTCCTGGGTCACTTTGACCTTCTAGACACTGCCTACAAGCTGAGCTTGTGGACACTTGGGTCGCAGTCACAGCCCTCACATAGCATCCTGCCCTGTGCCTTTGTCTATCCCTTGCCCCTGTGCCGTGTTTATTATACAGATGAACTGCCGTTGAGGATAGATCTTTTTAAGTTATATTTTATGTGTGTGTTGCCTGCATACGTGTATTTACACTGCTGGAACTAGAGTTCCAGTTGCGGGCTGCCATGTGGGTACTGGGATTTGAACCTGGGTCCTCTGCAAGTACAACATGCTCTTGACTGCTGAGCTGTTTCTACACCAGAGTTAGACTTTTGAGGTATAAACGCCTCAGTGCAATGGGGATTGCTCCTCAACAGCTATCCATCATCACCCCACAGGAGCCAGGACTCCAACCTCTGCCAGTCATGGCACAGAGTCATGGCGCAGAGTCCCCTCATACTCTGAAGGCTGAGACGTCTTGACTTTGGCAGCTTAGATTCTCTGATGATTCTTGCTGAGATGACTCAAGAGAGTCTAGAAGCACCTAAGGAACCATCCTCTGGCATATCTGTGAGGAACTTTCTGGATTAAGTTATGATTTGGAAAGGCAAACCCTGCATGTGGGTGGCCCTCTTCCATGGTTTGCGATCCTTGATTGAATAGAAAGAAGGACGCCAGCTGGGTACCATCTCTCTGAGCTTCCCCACTGCAGACGCAATGGGACCTGCTGCCTGACCCTCCTGATGCCGTGACTTGCTGTGATGGACTGTCAATCAAATTATGAGGGTTTAACTGTCAACTTGACATAGTCTAGAGTTACCTGAGAAAATAGTCTCTATTAACGGTTGCCCAGATCAGATGGGTGTTTAGATATCCTAGGAGAGGGGAATTATTTTGCTCACTGATACAGGAGGGCGTGGCACCTGTGAGCAGTACTGCTCCCTGGCAAAGGTGATCCTGAGTTGTAAATGTGAGCTTGAGCAAGCCAGTAAGCAGTGTCCACCCTGTTTTCTGTTTCAGGTTCCTATCCTGACTTTTCTCAATGGTGGGCTTTGACCCTGTGAGTGGGAATAAACCATTTCCTCCCCTACATTGTTTTTGGCAATGATGTTTTATCATGGCAACATACTGAAACTAAGCCAGTAGCATTTGCTCAGCATTGCATCACAGCCACAAGAAAAGAAACTAAGAGCAACAGGTTAGAGTCTCTTGTGACCTCTGACCACCAGCTGAAGTCTCAGTTCTCAGAAACCCAGCTCGCCCAGTAGCTTCCAGTGTCTGCAGAAGCCTGGAAGGCAGAAGCCAGGGGAATACAGCCATCCAAGTCAGCCATGCCCAAAACTCAGAGGAATACAGCCATCAAAGTCAGCCACGCCCAAAACACAGCTATAATTTCTCCACAGTCCAGCTCTATGATTTTCAAACCTCTGTTCTCTTTCCAGACAAGATGAGAAACCTGGTATTTTAAAGCTGGTTTTTTTTTTTCAGTACCTAGTACTAGAGATTTAATCTTTCATTGAATGCAGAACTCACATTTCTGATACTCTGGCAAGCCAGCTCGCTGTGGGAATTCCTTGTCTCCTCTTCCCAGACACTGGTATTGCAGGTGGGCTGCCACACCCACCCAGCTTTCTTGGGAATTCTGGAGTGTCTGAATTCTGCCCTCACACTGGCATGATGAGCAGGCTTCTTATGCTTAGCTGTCCCCCCAGATGTCCACTATTGTTTAAAAACAGGGTCCCATGTAGCTTAGCCTGGCTTTGGGCTCCAGTAAGAGCTGTGGTTACAGATATGCACTGTGCCTCACTTAAGACCACAGTTTGTTTGCAGTATGTTGCAAAGGCAAATTTCTATTCTTAAAACAACAAGACTAGCCAGATGTGGTGGTGCATGCCGTTAATACCAGCACTCAGGAGGCAGATTGCTGTGAGTTTGAGGCTAGCCTGGTCTATAAAGCAAGTCCAGGACAGCCAAGGCTACACAGAGAAACCCTGTCTTGAAAACCAAACCAAACCAAACCAAACAACAAGACTGATAACATCAACCGGGTAAGAACCACATGAACAAAGATTCCAACTCACACTGCACGGCCATGGCTGGGGAAAAGTCTAGTGTGATCTCAATTCTCATATTTTCATAGGGATAAACTCCTTAGGGACACAGACTAGGAAACACATCTGACAGTCATGAGGTGCACAGGGTCCCATGGTGGGGAGTCCTCCACTTGCTGGGGTTTTTCCATGTGGAAGAAAACTGTCACCTAAACACGGGCTTTGGACTGGTCAGGGGCCAGCGGGAAGTGTTCTCACAGTGCTGTAGACATCACAGATGGAAAATGTGCCTCAGTCATGCCATCCAGTCCCTGGAAGGGCATTCCCTAACGGTTCCACATGCAGCTGCAGAGTCAGTGCGTCTACTCTGTCCCAGGAGAGACCTTTTAGTCAAACGGCTCCCCAAATTGTAAATTTCCTTCCACTCATTTTCTTGTTGCATTTCAAGAGGGTACTTTTTTTAAAATTAATTTATTCATATTACATCTCGATTGTTAGCCCTTCCCCCATTTCCTCCCATTCTTCCCTCCCTCCCACTTCCTCCCTTCTCCCCTCCCCAATGTCTTTGATTGAGGGAGACCTCCTCCCCCTATATATGCTCTTAGAATATGAAGTCTCTTCTTGGTAACTTTCTATCCTTCCTCTGAGTGCTGCCAGGCCTCCCCATCCAGCGGACGTGGTCAGAAAAGGGGCACCAGAGTTCGTGTGAGAGTCAGATCTCACTCTCCACTCAATGGTGGAGAATATCATGTTCGTCGGCTAGGTCTTGGTAGGAGTTCGAAGTTTACTGCCTATATTCTCCTTGGCTGGTGCCTTAGTTTGAGGAGGACCCCAGGACCCAGATCTGCCTGTCATAAAGTTCTTCTTGTAGGTTTCAAGAGGATACTTTTTAATGAAAAGGAAAAAAAAAGTTAAAAGAAATTGGTCCTGCTTTTTATTTTGTTGTGGAGAACTGCAGCCATCATCCTCATGAGAGCCGGTGTGTCACTTGACAAGAGACACAGCCCAAGATGGGGCTTGCGGACTGTTGGCGTTCTAGGTGTCACAGAAGGAAGGGATGGGGAGCACTCCCTCCTGCCCACACTCTGGGGAGCACTCACCGCTACCCACACTCCGGGAAGCACTCACCCCTGCTCACACACCAGGCTATTTGTATACAGCTCTGTTCTAAATGCCTGTAGCCTTTTCATCTCATGTGGCATTAGTTTATAAAGTGCGGAGGTTAACTGGGAAGAGGTAGACTCATCTATTCAACTATATGGAGTCACGATGCTTGTTGGGGCAAAGTCTTCCCAGTGCTGTGTGGCTGCTGTCGCTCCTGCATCTCTGTAAGTAAGCCCAACAAACTGACTGGCTCCCCAAGTTGGAATAACACTTTGGTTTGTCATGTAAGAAAAAGTACCTGGTTAAGAGTTATATCTAGTTCCTTGAACTTATCTGAATGACTTATGCTGTCTTCAGATATTGACAATGAGAGTGAAAACATTTGCCCAGATGTCCTGAGGATCACACTCCGTTCATGGACATGATGCATGAACTTCCCGGTTGCATGGGGACTTTCATCACCTTCTGGCAGCATGCTATAGTGGACTTCTTCTCCAGGGCCCTTTTAAACACTTTTATTGATTTTTATGTTGTATGCACTGGTGTTTCCCCTGCATGGATGTCTGTGTGAGGGCACTGGATCCTCTGGAACTGGAGTGAGTCACAAACAGTTGTAAGCTGCCATGTAGGTTCTGGGACTCGAACTCAGGCCCTCTGGAAGAGCAGCCAGTTCTCTTAATCACTGAGCCATCTCTCTAGACCCTCTAAACCTTCTTAAAACCTTGCTGCATGTAATCTTTTTTACTCTGTGGAGGCAAAGGGATGACCACCAGGGGAATGAATTTCTGTGAGATGTGCCCTGCATGTTTATGGCTTGTGTATCCTTCCCTCACCTCATACAACAAGACTCAAATGCTGGGCTCTGCAATGACCCCTCTCTTGCAGTTCTTGGATGCTGTCCACACAGCCTGTGTCCCTTGTGACTCTTTTTTTTTCTGGTGTCTAAACAGATAGCAAAGGTTATCTCCTTTTTTACAAAATAAATGGTTAATCCCTACACTGTGTGTCCTCAGGAAAGCAGTATTTATCCTGGGTTATCCTAAAGGCAGCCTTTGTAGCTGAGTGAAAAGAGCTACCCTCAAGTTACTGGTGTGTGAGATTTGTGGATACATTTGATTCTGGTCGTAGGACCCTTTCCCTCCCTCTGTGGACCTCATCCCCAAAGCCAGCCACCACCTCTGCCAGAAACACCGTAATAAGTAATAAAAGCAAGATTATGGCCTTTAGATGTGGGCTCAGGCTCAGCAGATGGATCTGGGAGACTGAAGGACCAGGAAATCAGGAATAAGCCTGCTGGCTTCATTCCTCCCTGGCTACGGGTGTGTGTGTGTGTGGGGGGGGTTTCTCTCATCAGGAACAAAGCTTATGAAAAAGTAAGAACTGGGTGGTGGGGCTGCAGAGATGGCTCAGAGGTTAAGAGCACTGGCTGCCCTGGCAGCGGTCCTGAGTTCAATTCTCAGCAACAACATGATGGCTCACAACCATCTATAATGAATCTGGTGCCTTCTTCTGATCTGTAGATGTACATGGGGGCGGAACACTGTATACACAATAATAAATAAATACGTCTTTAAAAAAATAAGAACTGGGTGGTGTGTATGTGTGTGTGTGTGTGTGAGAGAGAGAGAGAGAGAGAGAGAGAGAGAGAGAGAGAGAGAGAGAGAGAGAGAGAGAGAGAGAGAGAGAGAGAAAGGAGGATGGTTCAAATCCTCCTGGAGGATTTACTCCAGAGCAAATACTATTCATAGCTTGTTTTTAGAAAGATGGCCAAGCCAGGCATGGTGGCACACGCCTTCAATCTCAGGACTTATCAAGTACAGAAAGGAGGATTTCAAGGTCAAGGTGAACCTAGTCTATATAACAAAACCCTGTCTCATAAAACCTAAGTAACCAAATAAAAAGCCTAAAGAGCCTAGCTGGATGGATAGGAGCAGCAACGCCCTTCCACACAAAGGTGACCTCCAGAGGGTTCATCGATGTGAGCGTGGTGGCGAGGCTCACAGGGTCTGCTGTTCTCTCTACTTTGTATGACTTTCATCTCTGTGTTTAAGATACTATTTCAGGGCTTGGTTGTAGTTGATCAGAAACTTAACTGGCAGCGTTTCTTTCCCTGGCCACTAGGTGGTGCCAAATCCCCGGTCGGTGCCCCACTTCAATTAGGAAACTTAGAAGCGAGGCCCAAGCGTAGAACAAAATGAACAGGATGGAGGAGAAAAATGTCCTGAACCTCAAAGCCAGCCTTGGAGTCGTCCCATAAAGAGCGCCCAGTTGAAGTCCTTGCAGAAGGGCAGCCCCTCGTTCATGGGCGTGCTCCTCCATCCGTAGATGCTCCTGGAGCTACCCACCCGTCTCTGACCCTCCTCTCTAGCTCCCTTGCTTGATATCCAGGCTTGATCTGCCCATTTCTCTTTCTCTGTGTGTGATTGGCTGCTCCCCCGCCCCAAGCAGGAAGTGAGAGCTGTTTACTGCTTCTGCATCCACAAAGGGGCCTATCCCTAGAGATGGCGAAGCTTGGCTCACTCACCCTGTTTACGAGACTGACTATAAATCTTTCAATATCAGCTCGTCCTCTGGTGGCAGTCCCAGGGCGGCAGCAAGCGGGGGTGGGTGGGTGGGGGGGGTGGGGGGGGTGGGGGGGTGGGGGGGGTGGGGGGGGTGGGGGGGTGGGGGGGGTGGGGGGGTGGGATGGGGGAGGGGGTGGGGGGGTGGGGGGGTGGGGGGGGTGGGGGGGTGGGGGGGTGGGGGGGGTGGGGGGGGGTGGGGGGGGTGGGGGGGTGGGGGGGTGGGGGGGGTGGGGGGGTGGGGGGGTGGGGGGGGTGGGGGGGGTGGGGGGGGTGGGGGGGGTGGGGGGTGGGGGGGGTGGGGGGGTGGGGGGGTGGGGGGGTGGGGGGGTGGGGGGGTGGGGGGGGGTGGGGGGGTGGGGGGGGGTGGGGGGGTGGGATGGGGGAGGGGTGAAGGTGCACTTCATTCAACTGGCCTGTCTGGACATATCACTGTGAATTCTGACTCAATGCTATGGGCAGCAGGGTTGGCCTGGACGATGAAGGATCTGTCACAGAACAGGCTTGTAACCGGCATCATCAGGCCGCTGCCATCCCAAGACAAACAGAATGCCCACGCATAAGGGAACCCCACTCTCCACCAAGACAGCACCAACCTAAGTGTAAACAACAGACTGGGGACAGCAGGCAGGTGGGAGGATAAAGGGCCTGACCAACATTCCTGCAACAACAGATATAACAGATTGGCAAGAGAGAAGCACAAACCATTTACTTAAATGACAGATCTGTAGATGTCGGAGCCATGGAATGAAGGCCTAAAGACTCTGGGGAAATCCTTTAGATTTATATTGTGTTTTGATGAGGGACAGACAGCCATATTGGGATGTGACTTGAGTGGAGGTCTGACCTAATGTGACAGAGAGAGGGGGAACCTACAAGACCTACAGCAATCCTTCCTTCTGACCAGGCTAGGAGGCAGGGACACCTTCAGGCTCTAGGCTCCCTTGAGGAAAGGACAACTCGTTTCTAGAACTTTTGAGGGGAGGGGCAGGTCAGGCAACAGAGCAGAAAGACCAGAGCCTATTGTTTTGAGAATCTTTCCTAGGTCACCGTCGCTGCCTGGTTAACTCATGCCAGGGAAATTCCACCCCAAGCCAGTCAGTGTCACCAGGTGCTTAGTGCCGAGCTGAAGGGCCCCTTCCTCCAGGAGGGCCCTTTTGTAAGGTGAGGGACATCACCTGGATTTTAGTCAGCTCGGCTGTTGTCACAATGTGCCAGGTGGGCAGTTCCACTACAGACAGCTACCCCTTACAGCTCTTGAGGCTGGAATCAAGGACCGAGGTGAAGGAACTGTGTGGATGACAGCCTGCAGGTCACAGAGAGCTCTGCAGACCCCTTGCCTTGGTCACGTTGGCATAAAACAAGCCAGCACAACCGACCCCTTGTCAGCTTGGACAAATAAACATATTGCTGTTAAGCCACAACCTTTCCTTTCTTGTTCACCCAAGACCACACATCAATATAAACATCACAATATAGAGCATTTCATAAACTTTTTTTACAAATGCAAAAATACTTTAAAATTCAATCTATCTAAAAAAAACAAAACAAAACAAAACCCAAAGTCTCCTTTAAAAGCTAAAAAATCTCTTTTAAATTTCAGCCTCTCAACTGTAGGCTCCTGTAAAGCCAAAAATAAATGCTTTCTCACTTCAAGAGGAAAGAACCAGGCCACGGCCGCGATCACATCAGAGCTCCATACTCCGCACTCCAACTGTGTAAATAACTCATTATCTAATGCCTGGGAGTTACTCACAATTTTCTGGGCTCCTTCAAAGGGCATGGGTCACTTCTCGGGCTCCACCCTCTACAGCACACACAGTTTCTTGTTCCTGTGGCACCACTCCATCACTACTACTGTTCTTGGTGGTCATCTCATGGTACTGTCATCTCCAAAATGCTGGGGTCTTCCGCTGGGCCTGGGCGGCATGTTCACCAATGCCCTTCCTTGACCTTTCACAGGACCGACCGACCTTCAGCTGCCTTTCGGGACCCATGATTTCAAAACCAGTACCAGCTGGTTGACTCTTACATGGCCAAGTTCAGCCACCAGCATGTGGTACAACCTCGGCCACCTTTGGGACACAGCTGCTATGTGCTGACTCTCAGAAGAATACTTCCCAGAAGATTTTGCCTCTGTGATATTGGTCTCCTCTGAATCACCGCCCATTTCTCAGCTCCAGCTGGCCAGCATCAATGGTCCCAGTAATGCGAAGGTTTCATTTCAATGGTGCCGGTCTGTTAATCACAGCTGATTCTTCAGACCGAGTTGACTGGCATCCGTTGCCACAGCTGAGCAAAGCTTTGACTTCAGTGGCTCTGGTCTCTTGTTAATCACAGCTGATTCTTCAGCCCTAGCTGACCAGAACCACAGATTCTTTATACAAATGGCCCAGTAAAGTCTTTGCTTCTGTCAGAAGCTTCACAAGCCTGAGGCCTCCATCGTCTGTAGTGCCCTCAACATTCTCATCTTCCAGGTGCCTATAACATCCTACTGAGCCCTCAGCACTCCATGGCTTTCCTAGACCAAAGTTCCATGGCCCTTCAACAATCCTCCTCAAACAACATGGCCAGGTCAGCCAAAGCAATACCCAAGTATCCCAGCCCTGTGGTGAAACACCATGACCAAAAGCAAACTGGGGAGGAAGAGGGGGAGGGGCTTATTTACTTTGCACCTTCACAGCACTGTTCATCATCTAGGGGTCAAAACAGGAGGAACTCACACAGGGCAGGAACCTGGAGGCAGGAATTGATGCAGAGGCCATGGGAGAGTGCTGCTTACCGGCTTGTTCCTCATGGCTTGTTTGGACTGCTTTATTATTGCAGCCAGGACCACCAGCCCAGGGATGGCACCACCCACAATGGGCTGGGCTTTCCTGAATCAATCATTAACTAAGGAGATGCCCTACAGGCTTGTGTTGGAGACTTTTTCTCAATTTAGGCCCTCTCCTCTCTGATAACTATAGCTTGTGTCAAGTTGACATAAAATCAGCCAGCACACTCCTAGACCAGTGGCTCTCAGCCTTTGGGTCAAGACCCCTTTGGAGCTTGCACATCAGATATTTATGTTACAATTCACAACAGTAGCAAAGTTACAGTTATGAAGGGGCAATGGAATAATTTTATGGTGGGGGGTCACTGTAACATGAGGAACTATCTTAAAGGTTTGTTTCAGCATCAGGAAGGTTGAGAACTACGGGTCCTAGACCCACCCACCCTATTTAATCTTGACACACACACCTTCAACTCTCACTAGATTGGGAGCGAGAACATCAATATGGGAATTCTAGGATGTGTATAAGAGTTTGGTCTGCAAGACCCCGTCATTACGCCGAGAAGCACTGATAATGAAGGGGAAGCCCTGTTTAGCTTGGGACCAGTGATAAGAATACTTTGTACAGAATGGCCTTTGGATGGGTTTTTGAGAGATAGCTAGGAATAGGCCAAAGGGACAAGCATTAAAAGAAGAGATTGTGCCAGCGTTTAGGAAGCATCAATCTTTCTTAATTATTCAGGGGAAAAACAGTAACAGTGTATCTAATGAATTAATAATTCAAAAGGAACTTAACTTGGCTCTCACTCCTGTGTTGCTCCAAGAACAGCTACACTTCTCCTCTAATAGGTTTCGGGTGTCTAGACAGATAGATGTATACCTCGCTGCTTTTAGAATGTCAGTGACAAGAGACATACACAGATCTTGACAGTTTTCAAATGGACGAGGTCTGAAGGCATCCAGGCTGTCTCCATTCATGTCTGGCTAGCACGGGCTCATGTACTTGGCCCACCTGTGATGGTTTTGGGGTTTAGGATAAAACACCATCATAGCCACAGCCTGGTGGACAGAAAGCAGAGGGGCCTCAGCAGCCACACAGGGTCACAGCAGGCTTCAGAGGCAGTGGGTGCAGAGTGTCTGTAGGTGTGCCCATGCATTCTATAGGCAGCTTCCTTTGCCTGAGTGGCCATTCCTGGCTGTTAGTTCTCTGGACCAGCTTGCAAGAAAGCGCCAGACACTGGGCTGCTCAAGTGGTCACTTGTCGGAAGTCTGAGCCCAAGGTATCAGCAAGGTTGGCTTTTCTCAAGCCTTAGGATTGGTTGCCACCTTCTCCCCATGTCTTCATAGGGGCTTCCCTCTGACCAGTCTGGCGGGTTTATGGCAACCCAGATGACCTCATTTAACCCATGGGAGTGGCTGCCTCCTGATGCAGTGTGCCAAGGGATTTGGGTGTTGGGGCTTCGACATATAGGCAGGTGCTGGTTATACCATGGCAAGGCAAGCCTGAGCTCCTCCTGGCCTGTGGGGGCCGTCTGGCACATCCATTCCCTGCATGGAAAGGTCTTTCCCCATCTATTGGGACAACTTCAGGGAATATGGAAGAGGGCTAGCTTCTTTGAGACACAGAAGTGTGAGGGTTGAATGGGAGGGCTAGGCTGGGCCAGACGCTGGGTTCTGCACCTGGTGCTGGCGGTCTTCGAGAGCTTCCACTGGACTCCACAGACAGCTTCCTTGAGGAAAGGCTTGGCCAGGGTTTGGGCACCATGCCTGCCCTATGCTCTATGGAAGGAATGCCTGATGAAGACTCCCTTCAATGCCTTCTTTCTATTCCGTGACTGGGATCTACTCACTGTTATCCCCATATCAGTCCCAATGACACTTCTGTAAATAAGGACAGAGCCAATACCCTTATGGTCTAGGAGCTTGTGGAAAGGATTCCTAGACAAAGGGGAGGGGGGAGTTGAGAGTTGCTGAAGGAGTGCATGTCCACCACAGACTGTCTTGTCTAGGTCTCGGGTGCGGAGGGGCTGTTGAGAGCTCACTGTCCAAATCACATCATCCAAGGAAAGAAATTTCATAAACACAAAGAGGGATAGATAAGAGATGCATAGGGCCAGCATTGAAGAGTGGACCTTTTTGTCAGGGTGGCCTTGCAGTGACTGATGGGAGGGGGAGGCCGCAGGGAAGCTTGCACTACCTCACCTCATCCAGTGTGACTGACTGTCCAGGCCACCATGTTGGCCCAGTGAGCAGTGCGACCCACACACACCCCACAGTGTGGAAATTAACAATAATAGTTATTGTCTTTATGTCCGAGAGAATGAAGGGGCTTTGGCGCACGTCCACTGAGGGTACTCAGCTCACACCGACCCTTGCCTACTGCTTGAGGGAGGGCACAGGACAAGTAGGATTGCAGGCACAATTAGTCCCTAGTGACTTGGTGACTTCAAGTAAATATCAAGCCTTCCCTCCGGCCAACTCTGTGCCTCAGCTCCCAGACTCCAACACACACACGCGCTTACCCGCTGAAGGACAAGCACACTCACTCCTTGCACCTTTAAACACTCAAGGTTGATAGGCCTGGCCACCCACCTGCTGGCCGACTTAGTATTCTGGTCTATAAAATGGGAACAATGATGCTTTGCTCGTTAATTTCTCTCGCTGCCATGACAGAAAACAAAGGAGAAAGGATGTACTCTGGCATGAAGGGGAAGAAGGTTTACCTCAGGGCCATAGCATTGGGAGTGAGGCATCTGGAAAGATTACATCAGTAGTTAGGATGTACAGAGCCAGGGCAGACGCAGGAAAACTAATCACCCTCAACACCCCTTCCTCCGGGAAGACCCACCTCCCAAACGGTCTCCACAACCCTGCGCCCAACGCCCGCAACAGCTTCATCACCTGGGGATCAATGGCTCAAACGTGTGAGCCTGTGTGTATGCAGGGTACTTCACATTCAAAACATACAACCTTACTTACTGGCCTGTGGGGCCAACAGGAGGACCATTAGCCACGGAGGACAGGTGAGCAACATTCTAGTTTGTCTTTCAAATAATACAGGAGCAAATATTTCCAGCAACCACCACTTGGAATCATAGCAGCAGCTAATTGATTTCCACGGAGGTGAGGTTTTTCAGTCCCTACAAGTTTACAGGAATTCGCAGACTGGACTCCTAGTTGGATTAGAGAGCAGGGGAAAGTGGCGTTTGACGAGCAATCATAGCCCAGCATGGGTATCTATACTCACACATATGTGAGTATATACATGTATGTGTATGTGTAAATGCCATTCTGGACCTCACATCTGTAATCCCAGCTGCTTGGGAAGCTGAGACTGGAGTATTGTGACTTCAAGGCCA
Source organism: Acomys minous (assembly GCF_964271855.1). Lineage (NCBI taxonomy): Eukaryota > Metazoa > Chordata > Mammalia > Rodentia > Muridae > Acomys > Acomys minous. Next base: position 12,707,362 of record NC_140497.1, on the reverse strand, counting down.
GTCTAGGCAACTAAGCCCACATCTTCAAAGTTAAAAGCCCTGAGAATATAGCTTGGTGGTAGAGAGCTTACCCGACATGTCCAGGGGCCTCGGTCCAACCTTCTTTGGGTGGGTGGGTGGGGGTGTATTACTAATCTCACTGTGACCAAATTCCCAACTAAAGCAACTTAAGGGTGGGCTTATTTTGTTCACAGTGTGTGTAGAGAGGGAGATGGCGCTGTGGTAGGAGTGCAAGACAGCTGATGACACGGCATCCAGTCAGGAGGCAGATATGGGAACTGGAGCTCACCTCACTTCCACATTTTTATTCATTCCAGGACCCCAACCCAAGGAACCATGCTGCCCAGATAGGGCTTTTAAATGAACGTGTCAGTATGTACTAGTCTAGCGGCGCCCTCACATATGTGCACAGGGATGGCCAGGCCTTACCTCCTAGGGGATTCTAGATCATGTCAAGATGGCAGTACCAACCAAGTTCAGCAAGTGAACTAGAAAATCTGGTCTATAGTAAACAGCAGGGCCATTTCCCTCATTTGGACAGAATCATTATTCTTATGAAGGAAAGGCCATTGGGGCAGATCACTGGAACTTTCTGGATTGACTTACAAAACAGCTACAAGAACTGAGTGGGTAAGGACTCCCACATAAAGAAGAGTGGCATGGTACTTGCTGTGACACAAGCCGGAGTAAGCAGATCTTCACTTTCTCATACCTGCTGCACACTGTTTCCTGGTTGTGCAGTGCTGATGGCCAACAGTCCCCAGGTGACCGTTCAAGCCGTGGCTCCCACGTCTTATCAATGTTTATTCATTATACCACTTACCTTGTGAAATAGCTTGACTGTGGCCTAGAGAATTAAAACATAACTGCTTTATGCTACATGTGAGGAATTGTCTACGAATTTGATATTAAAGAAGTGAGATTATAAACTACCTTGCAAATAGCATGCTGTGGCTAAGCTGTGGAATGTCAAGGCCAGGAGGAGGAAGGTGAGGAGGAGGAGGAAGTGATTTGTAAGACACATAGGATCCAGCCATAACCCTAGGTGTCCTGACTTTCAGACAGTCCATGAATTTAAGGCCAAGTTCGGCTTAACTCCTAACTCCAGATTACTAGTGACTGGTGACTAGGGACTAGATCAGGAAAGAGACATTTACAGCAAGCTAGATGAGCAGCCGCCAATCAGAACATGAGGAGACTGGGGCAGGCGCCTATAAGAGGAGAAAACAGTAGAGCCAAGGCTTATGCATCCAGACACAACAGATCTCTGCATCTGTCCTGCCCCAGGCTAACTAAGGCTATTTTAAAATATAACAAGTGTCTGTGTCTTAATTGATCACTAGCTGGGCCTACAGATAATACATATAATTAAAAATAATAGGCTGGGGTGTGGTGGCATATACCTCTAATCCCAGCATTCAGAAGGCAGGTCCTTGTGAGTTCAAGGACAACCTAGTCTACATAGTGAGTTCTAGCACAGCTACGGCTAGAGAGACCTAGTCTTAAAAAAAAACAAAAAACAAAACAAAAAACGAACAAAAGAGAACCCAAATAGATATTGAAAAAGGCTTTTAAATAGTTATGGTGAATTTTGCCACAATCAATAGAGTTAGTAGACTTAGAAGAAAGCAGTCAGTAAAATGTTGTCATGAGAGGATGAGGACTTGAGTCTAGATCCTTGGTACATCATGTTAAAAAAAGAAAGAAAGAAAGAAAGAAAGAAAAGAAAAGAAAAAATCACAGTATTGAGAGGGCTTCTGGGTTTGTGGGCCAGTTTAGCTTCACCAGTGAACTCCAGATTCAGTGATACTGTCTCAAAAAATAAAGTAGGAATCAATTACCCCAAAGTGGCCTTGAACTCATGACCTTGAAACTTCTGATTCTCCTGCATACACATACTGTGTTTGTTATCACAGCAGGTCTGTGTGGTGCTGGGGATCAAGCCAGGGTGTTCTATGCTAGGCAAATACTGTGCCAACTCAGCCACATGCCCAGCCTGCTCTATTGGTTTTGACTGTGGTAAAATTCACCTTACTCATTTAGTAATCACCAGCGTCTGTACTCAGAAGATGGTGTGAACACTGCTACTATTCTCAGAATACTTTCGTCCCTAAGACCTTCCATTTTATTCAGGGTAGCAAAGCTGAAGATTTCATTTCCCAACTTCCCTCGCAGCTAAATGAAACTTTGCAGTTGGTTGCAGTTGATAACAGTAAGCAGAAACATCAGGGGCTCTCTGGAAATGCCTTAAAAGGAAACAGGCATCTCTCTGCCCTTTACTGTTCCTTTTACTGACTTTAACCAGGGAAGTGGTGGTGGGGCTCTGGCAGCCACTATGGAATATATATATACCCTACATTTTGAGGCTGAGGTTAGCAGTGTAGTCAGATGAAAACTTACGTCCCTGGTAACAGACGAATCCAGCTCTATGTTGTTTCTAGAAAAGAAACAAGCTGTTCAAGCTGCTAATACTGCAGGAAGGGGGAGGGGCTCGGTTCTATATAGCTGGACCCCAGTCCAACTTCACTGGGAAGGTTGTCTACTTTTAATAACAGTTCCTTTAGAATTCCCCTAAGTATATCCAACTCAGTGCTCATGTGGGTTTACCATGGTCCAACAGTCTCTCCAAAGTTCAAGCACTGAAAACGCAATCAGCAATGCCATGGGTGGGAAGGAAGGGCCTTTGGAAGGGTGGGCACCGGGTGGAGGCTCCGTGAATGAAGTAGTGCCACCATCAAGGGACGTGAGACAGCTTGGTTCCCTTTGCTCTTTGGCCTCCCATGGCTCAGCAATAAAGCCCTCACTATACCACAGGAACTGCCTCCTTGACTAGGACTTCCAGCCACCCAAACTACAATGAATTCCTCTGGGAGAAAGGAGGATAGACAGAGCGACAGAGACACTGACAGAAACAGAGGTACCCCAGTTCTTCTATGTAAATCAGATTATATCTCACTTTTATTATACAGAGAAAGGATGGTTGCTACACTAGCTGTTGGTTGTTTTCCACTCCAGCAAGGGCAGAGACCATGGCAGGGCTGGGAGACAGAACACAGAGGCAGTGCAGGTGAGAGAACAGAACAAAGGAGGTCTCAGACAAAAGGAAACATGTTAGATGCCCATAAAATTATCACAATGACTCCTGGTCTAGAAAGAAATTCATGCAGGCATATAGAACAGAAGCCAACATAGGTATAAGGAAAAAATGTTTAATAATAAACATTCCTGACAATTCTGAGTTCCAGTATATCAGAAAATAGTGAACAAGTTCATCCTCACACTCTGACAGGCAGTGCTGAACTGAGTGCAACTTTACATTCAGGATCCCACACTCCACAGACTCATTGACCTCTGTGAGGAATTCAGCATACTCCCCACCACATAGATTAAAGGAAGCCCATATAGGCATGTTCTGAAGGTTACGGCAGCACAGACTAAAGTTCACCTTAGTGCCGGATGCTAGGAGGAAGCCCTCAACATTACTGCAGACGCCATTCCCTTCCCCTGTGCTCGCTCTCAGCATGAGTGCTCAGCCCACCCCATTAGCCCTGAAGATCCAGAGTCTGTCCAGAAGTAGTTGAGAGGCCAAGAGGCTTACAGTGGAGATGCCCTTCCTTTTGTCATGTCTCCACAGCTCTTGATCTGAATCCTAAACAAAACTGTACAAGCTGAACCACAGCGAGGCCTACCCACATCCACACACCATCGTCTCTTTGTGAAACAGGAAAGGATTAGATTACATCATGTCACTGGATTTTATCTGACTTTACATCATCTGTGAAGACAGGAAATGAACCGGAACCAACACCTGCTACATGCTTTCTCTCCTCTGCGTCTGCTGCTTTATCTGGATTAGTTCATGCAGTCTCAACAATCCTTTGTGGCTAACATCTTAGCAATGTCCGACAGGTGGTAAACTTGGGACACAGTTTATTTAAAGTTGTCCAAGCCTGGATGGCTAACCAGAGATAGAAGGGCCCAACATGTGATTGTCTGCTGCAGAATCAGAGAGGGCAGTGGTGCCTACAAGAGGTTCAGCAGTGCCTGGTACACAGGGAACACGTAATAAGCCTCAAACAAAATATGTATCTGAAATAATGTAGCTTTATAGGTACATCTAGAAATAAAACATACATGTACACATAACATAAACACACTTTATAAAACAATGCAACTTTTTGTCACCATATTTTTTAATTAAAAAATTTGAGGTTCATATTATCCCTTTGTGCTGGATCATAAAGCACCTGTGAGACCAGTAACACTGTCACAATTTTTTTTTCTGAAGCTACATAAGAAAAGGCAGTAGTCAAATATTTCTTGATCACTCCAGAACCACACTGTGTCAGTAGCATCCCAATTTTACTTTCCATATGAGGATTTGTAACATTGTAGAATATACCTTTCCTTTTTATTTATTCAGATATCAAGTCACAAAACACTAGTCTGGGTGGAGCACTGGCCTGAACCTAGCTTCTGCTCTGGGGTCAGTTCTATTTGCAGCAGCTCTTCTGTGCTTGGGTAGCAACCAGGTACAATTAAATTACATATATAATATGCACATGTTATATAAGGCACATTACGTGAGGACTGACCTCCTGCCTCTTATAAAACTCTACCACTGACTCCATTTGCCAAAAGTAACAGATCAACCTCGGCATACACAAACTGAAAAAAAAAAATAGCAAATGAAATCTTTAAAAATAATTTATTTTTATTTTATGAATGTTGATGTTTTGCCTGCGTATGTGTCTATGTGAGGGTGCCAGGCTCCTGGGAACTGAACTTGCTCCTCTGGAAGAGCAAGCACAGCTCTCAACCGCTGACCCATCATCTTTCTAGCCCATCAAATGGAATCTTAACAGAAATGTTGTGACTAAACTCAAAGTGATTCTCTATATAACTTCTTTGTCTATGTGGGAGGGATGAAGAAGATCTCAGTACAGAGTCCTGGCTTGACTGAAACTTCTTACGTAGAGCAGGCTGATCTCTAACTTGTAGCTATCTTCCTGCCTGGGTTTTCTGAATGCCCAGATTGCAGTCATGTGTCACAATGCCTAGCTTCTATCCATGATATATGAATAAGAGATTTAAAATTCAGTCAATTCCACAAGTACTTCACTTATATAGTATAAAATTATCTGAATATTCCAAATATTAGTTTCATCAAAGCACCGATTTTCACACTAGCACTTAAACGTTATGTGTTTTGTCTACAATGCAAACTATAGGGAGCCAATCTGTAGTCTGAATGATAAAAAGGAGAAAGCAGCCTGCCTGTGGATATGTTACCATTCTACAAGCCAGTGTCTGCAGCCTCTGCCAGGAAAGCCTTCTATTCAGCCTTCAATCTCAACACTTTAGAAATATTTGGTGAGGTTAAAGCTTGTTCACTGTTTTGCACTTGACCTTCCTGTGTTGTGAGACAGCTCTGTCCTTTCCAGTGTGGCTCTGGCACACCAGGAGGCAGTTACTTTATGTCTACATTCTGGCAGATTTTAATTTCTAGTTTTTTTCTTAGTAGCTAACCTAGTTAGGTCATTTGATTGATGAAACATGTAATATTACAAAGTATATATAAGTTATAAAGAAAAACTGACACTAATCTAAGTGGGAAAAAAACCACATAGAAATGAAATATGGAAGAAGTCACCATGTGTCTAAGAATTTGCTGGGCTGGCACTGTCATTTACAGCCTTGTTGAGGGAAGCTGACATGTTTCCTGGGGTCACCTTAAGATTACTGAACTGCCAACCAGTGAACATGGGGACATACATCCTCAAAAGTAGGTAAATTAGCTTACATAGTCCCACTACTGCAGCTTCATAAACTCAGGATGCAGGTCTAATCATGAACCCTTTTATATGCTAGAAAGCGGTGAATACCTGAGTTATGAAATGTTAGACAGCACAGACATGGGAGACAATGAGAGACTTTATTTGTTTTCTTGCTTTCATCCAAATACCCTTTCTGAGAAACATAAAGGCATGCACATGGATGTTCTCTTATAAAGAGAAATGACTGGAGCCCCTAAGTTGCAATTCAACAGTAATACAAATAAAATCTTAAAATTATATTTTGTGAAAAGATTCACAAGTAGGCTATTAACTTTCAGAAAGTAGTTACGTCAAGTCAAAATTAATACATTTAGGAGACACTTCTAATTTTTAAAAGATTTTGAAACAATTTATTTCCAACTACCACATTTGCTAGACTGCTTGTGAGAAGAGTAAGTACAGTGCTAATGCTCAAGAGATCTTACGCAGACCACTTTGCCCTGCTTAAAAAGAATCAGTTATAATCCACATAATTCCAATGGTGCTGTCTCTTAAAATTTAAATGCACAGCATATCTATGATATTTAAAGGTTTGTTTTAATGTGTGTGTATGTATGTGTCTGTTTATGTCTGTATGTGAGTATGTATGTGAGTGTGTGTATGTGAGTGTGTGTATGTGAGTGTGTGTGTATGTGTGTATGTGTGCGCGCACGTGAGCACCCAGGGGGCCAGAAGATGTGTCCAATTCCATGGAGCTTCAATTACAGGCTTCTGTCAGCCTCTATGTGGGTGCTGGGAACTGAAGCCTTCGTAGGAGTGCCATGTGTTCTTAACTGCTGAGCTGTCCCTCCAGCTCTCAAACATGTTCAGTCTCATAACTTGTACTTATTTTGATCTGGTCAAAATAAGCTCCAAAAGAACTGGAAAAAAATGTATTTAACAAAGACATGAAATCAATCTCTATTTTGTAAGTAAAAAAACATTACAATTCAGCACAGTATTATGGTGCACGTTTGTTATTTTTTTAGGCCACTATTTCCTGTGGGTGTATGTGTCTATGAATATACATATTCATGTGAATATACATTCTAACACACAGAAACTAAGTGACAGTACATGACTCTTGAAAGATTTGAAATGGCTCATTTTCTGGTTTTGGAAAAACAGTAAGAGGCAAAATTTTCCTCAATTAAAAATTTATTGATTGGTTCAAGTGGTCTATTTCAACTAGATTATTGGTATAGTAATTTTGTGACAAATAATCTGTATGAAGTTTACAGAAATGTTACCTTAAATGATAGTAGGCAATCACGCTTAAATTATAACACAGAAATACAGCAAATCACATTTTAGAAAGCCTCCTTCCACAGGAAACTGAAACAGAGGGACTTGGTCCTGGAAGGCAGGTGATATGTACCCACAGTGCAGCTCCATAAAAAGTAAAGAGAAATAATAAATTTACACAATCCTGATGTTTCTTGCCACAAATGAATGCAAAATGCTGCTGCAGTAGCCAAGGAGGCTCACCCTCAGGAGTCAGAGAAACGGCTCTCTGAGCAAGGGCAGCACTACCTGCGCCCCAACAATGAACAGCACCACTGAACAGACACCAAGCCAGAGAGCCAAGGCTGGAACAAGCAGCAAGCAGCCATGGGCACACACGCCCCAGACCAAATGCAGTGACAGAGCAGAGGGAGCCAGGCAAAAGGCACGTGCTAGGACAGAGTCAGGATGCTGGCCAACTTCCATCACCTCAGAGCTCAGTGGATGCCCATCCTGATATGAAAATAACAGAGACCCTTACGTCTAGAAGCATTTAACAGCATAGGTGCTGGGAGGTACTAACAGAGTAGCTCAGAAGCTGGGCTACTTACAGCTCTGCCAAATGAGGCAGAGTCATTTCAGAGCTGCACCTCCATTCTGATACTTTACACATTATTCTCTGTAGAATAGGGGGTATGCAAATTAAGCATTTTAATAAATATTAGAAATATTCATTATTTTGCAAATATAAAGAAAATTAGCTAAATAGGGCACTATAATAAAAATATATACTAGACAGATCTTTTTTCACCATGAATATTTCTCACCTTTTCCTTTGAACATCAACACATCATTGACTTGTGAAAGACATTGACAAAGTGTCTTTCATTGACTTGCAGAAATTAACAAAAACTCAGTATTACATAGCTTCAAAATATAAAATACTTTAGTATTAAGAGTTTGAGCTGCCAAGTAGTCAAAATGGAAGATAACCAAAATAGTGTAACATGCTATGAACTAATGTTAGAATACAACCGCCTGAATTACAAACATCAAATCATACAATCCAAATAATCTTCACAAGTGAATATTAATTCATAAAGAACATAAAAAATAGCATAAACTCCATTTAGCGTCCATATATCTAACAACCCCAGCACCTGAAAAGCCATGTGTGTTTGCTCCAAATCAACTGCATGGCTGTGGTCACAAATTCTATTTTACCCAGTGTCCAATCAACAAGGCTTTAAAGAACTTCTTACTTAGTTCAGGAAACAATGTGATGTGATGTGTAGGCATCAGTTAGAGATGATAGCTGGAGCTTGCTACTTGCTTACGTTTTAATAACACACCACAGGCAGCTAAGGATGGTTCCATACAACCAGGTGCCCACATACAGTCTCCGTCCCGACTCCGTCATGAGCATGACTACAGTCAAACTCCCTAAGATTAACACTGACGGCAAAGTCTTCTTGACACTTAGTCTGGAATGAACACTTTCCCCAGGAAATTTGTTTCTTCTTTCTGGATCTGGTGAGTCATAGAATTCTATGAGCAACCTATGGCCAGAATGAAAACAGCAGAGTTGATACTTTCAGTTTTGGACAGTTTCGTGTTGAAAACAAACAAACAAACAAAAGCCATCTACTATATACTGATTCCTTGCTAAGCACATGCAGTTCCTTAGAAAACCCGGATGAGTGAGCAGACGTCAGAGACAGGTGCGGAGGATGCCTACTCATTTCCAGCATGCACAGTCAATTCTACTCTGTTCTATTCTATCCTTACCACATGGGAAATTAAACTCAAAACACACAGTTTAAGACACCTGAAGAGGGTTTTAGCGATAAGGTATGCTTACGTACTTTTATGTGCATACTGTGTTTGCATCTGATGCCTGCAGAGGCCAGAAGATGGTGTCAGATCCACTGAACTTGCAGTTACAGACAATCTCAAGGCACCATGTGGGTGCTGAGAAATGAACCTAGCCCTCTAGAAAAGCAGCCGCGCTCGTAACTGCTGAGCCCTCCATCACTCCAGCTTCACTTTTACTTTTAAATCTGCCATCTAGAAGAAGTTTAATCTCAGTATTTGGGAGGCAGAGGCAGGCGTATTGCTGTGAGTTCAAGGCCAGCCTTGTCTATAAAGTGAGTCCAAGACAGCCAAGGCTATGCAGAGAAACCCTGTTTTGAAAAAAAAAAAGTTCTAGCAACCTGACTTATATGACTAAGGACCTACCAACTTCTCTCTTTCCTCCCACAGCTCTCATCCCATGAGAAGTTTAAAAAAAAAAAAAAAAAAACCAAACCAAACAAACAAATGGTTGAGGCCGTAGTTCAGTGACAGAATGCTTGCCTATCACATGTAAGGCCATGGATCTAATCACACCAAAAAAAGCTTTCAAAAAGTTAAAGAAAAGACATTCTTACAAAATACATGGAGTTTTCCTCCTGTGGTGATTTGAATAAAAATGGTTCCCATAGGTTCATATATTTAAATGCTTAGTCACCGAGAATGGTGAAAAGGATTAGAAGGTGAGGTCTTGTTGGAAGGAGTGTGTTATGGGGATGGAGTATGTGTGCTGGGGGCATATAGGGTAGGTGTGAGGAGCTCCGAGGTTTCAAAAACCTATGCCAGGCCTAGTGTCTCCCTCCCTCCCTCCCTCTCTCTCCCCTCCCTCCCTCCCTCCCTCTGCCTCTCTCTCTCTCTCTCTCTCTCTCTCTCTCTCTCTCTCTCTCTCCTCCCCCCCCCCCTCTCCCTCCCTCCCTGCCTTTCTTCCTCTGCCTGTGGATCAGAATGCAGCTCCTTCTCCAGCACCATGTCTGCCTGAATGCCCCACGCTCCCCACCATGGTGATAATGGACTAAACCTCTGAGACCATAAAGAAGCCCCCAGGTAAATGCTTTCTTTTAGAAGCTTTGGTCATGGTGTCTCTTCACAGCAACAGAACAGTGACTAAGACAACTACCAAAAGTTCGTATTCCCATGAAATTATAAAAGCAGACAAGAGAAATAAAGAGCCCAGTTCATTCATCCTCCCTCTGACGTAAACATGTAAGGCCACAGCAGCGGGACAGGACAAAAAGCACCTGGAGTGTTGCTATAGCCTCATGAGCTAGAGTGCATTAAGTGTTTGCAGTACAAACAGGTGGGCATTAAACACTGCCCAGTCCTTTTCTGAAAACACACTTTCACATACATAGGTCCTATCATCAACTTAATCCTGAATTGCTGGCTTGAAAAATTATGTGAGGTACAATCAAACACATGACAACACAATGCACAAATCTAATATGAAGTTTCATTTTCAACTGGCTGTACTGGCAATAATTTCTACTAACTCAAGAAAGGAGATAATTCTCTAGGAAAATATCAGCTGCCCCTTCCTTCCCACCAGCACCTGGGTGCTGTGCTTGCCTGTGCTTCAGTCTCCATTCCCGTAGCCTGTTTCCTGTGTAGCTAGCAGAGGAAAGGCTCTTCTTTTCATATCTTATCACACAGCAGCCTACTGTCGAGATCTTTACAGTGACTCATAAAAGTTTAAAACGTGAGCATGGAAAGATGGAGGAAGATTTAACTTGAGTTCATAAAAAGCATTCTTGAAACAATACAAATTTTAGTTTCACTTTAGCTGTGCCATCAACTGTAGAAAAGGAGCCTCCCAGATTACTGTGTTGTCACTGAACAGAAACCAACAGGCAAACTGATGTAGAAATGTTAAACTTAATTGTTATACAAGAGTAACTCACCATTAAACATGTCACATATTAACTATGTAAGGTCTTATCTATGCAAGCTTGATTAGTATTCCCTAAGTAACGAAGACTAAAACACCTGTTTCCACACTGGTTACTATGGTGAAGTTCGGTTGATGCAGTTCTGAATGACGGAGCTGTCACCACTTACTTATCTTTTATCTCAAAACGTTCATGAAGCCATTTTTTCATGTGTTCTTGCTCCTCTGGAACTTCACTTTTGTCTATACGATCAAAGTGGATATGAAGTTTTGGGCACTGTTTGCAGAGGAACTCTAACAAAGAAGAGAAGAGTTCATGTCTTACAACTCTACAATTCATGGTTACATAAAGTAACTTACAACAAAAACCAAAAATAGAAAATAATAAAAACTATAAACATGATTTGCAGTATTAAGTTGAAGTTAAAAACCCACATTACACATAGCTCTTGTTAATACGGTGTCAGCCATCACTGACGTCTAATGGCCGACCTGGAAAAGCAGCCATCCTTCCTCTAGGTGTGAAAATGTCATAATGAAACCTATCACTTTGTATACTAACTTAACAATTAACTTTTAAAATGTTTAAAAGCTAAAATCTTTTATATTTAGTGTTTTTTTTTCTTTTACTGTCAAAGCCAATTCCTTCCACAAAGCATGTAAGAAAACTGATTGCTTGTGACCATCAAACTGCTTCATGTTCCCAAAGCTTAACATGAAAATAAAGGTGAGCGCTGGAAAAGTACACAGTACAAAGGGGGTTTGGGAGGCAGGGCTGAGCATTCTTTAAAGACAAACGTACGTCTCCACCAGGCTGTGGTGCACAGACAGACTGTGGTGCACAGACAGACAGACTGCGGTGCACAGACAGACTATGGTGCACAGACAGACTGCGGTGCACAGACAGACGTTCCTGAGACCATGTCTTCCATCTCCAGCTGGCGATGAGTATTCTCCTGTTCACACCCTAACATGAAACACAGGCCCATTTGAAATTGGAGACTATAAACTGACTCTACAAGACCCTTGAGTGTCATGATATTCATACAAGGAGTCTCCAAGATTAAACGTGTTTGGGTTTGCTGCCCCTCTCCCCACTTTGTTGATGCTGAGGGTTGAATTCAGGGCCTTGGGCCCAGCAAACAAAAACTTTCCTTCTGAGCTACATCCCCAGCCCTTGATTTCCTGACTAAGAATCTTCTTAGGTTGCCCAGCCTGGCCTTGTACTCATGAGCATCTGCCTCTTTCTCCTTAGTGCTGTGATTACGAGAGAACTCTTTTATATATTGCAAACTACAGTACCTCTCCCCTCTCTTCTCTCTGAAACACATACTCTGAAAGGGCCTGGAATCTTCCACCACTCCCTTTTCACCTGCTCCCATGTTCAAATGTTGAGTTTGTGACTGCATTTACCTAACTATTCTCACTCAAAGCCCTTTGGTTATATGATACAGACAATAGTTTGAGTCCTTAAAATATAGCACATGTTTGAAAAAGGCAAAATTTCTTCTTGTCAAATAATGACAATGTCTTTCCCAAACATGCTATAAAGATAACTCAAGGTTACGAACAAATTAAAAAAAAAAAAACTTAAAAAAAAAAAAAGAAGTCTCAAGGCAAAAATCAAAACCAAACAAACCCAAAACCATTTAAAGAAAAAAAAAAAAAGGGTGAGTATGTGGAACTGGGTGTAGTGGTATGAGTTCAAGGCCAGCTTGGTCTACATAGTGAGTTCCAGGATAGCCAGAACTTCATAGTATAATCCTGTATTAAAAAACCAAACCAAACCAACAAACAAAAATAGCAAAAGAAGGTTCACAGCTACACTGACCATCATGGTACTTCCTAACACTGCTTGCTGAGCAGTCTGAGTGAGGTTAAAGACCTCCAGAATTTCCAGGAATGTGAAACTTAGACTGATGAGTGAAATTTCAACTGTTCACATTAGTAACCACCAGTAAGTGAAATAAGGAGGCCAGCAGTGGTGTGTGTGTGTGTGTGTGTGAGAGAGAGAGAGACTCGGGTGGCTGAGTCAGGGTTGCAAATTTGAGGCTAGAACTAAATAGCAAGACACCATACTATTCCAGGAAAGCTGAGTGTACTTACTAATTAAAAAAAAAAAAAGCTTATATCTTACCTGTTTCATGTACTATTCAGATTCTAAAACACGGAAATACGGACTTACCAGTCATGGATGGTGAGTCTGTCTTTTCTCCTGGCCTTTTCTCATTCCCTTCGTAAACCACGGTGACATCATATATTGCATCTAAATGACTCTTCATAGAATCAAAAGCAACGTGGGTGGCCTTTACCCTTGGTGTCAGCACATGCTTTAATACTGGAAGGCCTAGAAAGCAGGTGGATTCAGTGTGGGCATAACTAGGAATATAAGTGACAGGAAGTAACGTTTAATGCCCTAACCTCACACCACGGACTTAGCACGCTCTCTGACATTGCCATCTCTACTTAGGTCAAAGCCCAGTGAACACATACTCATTAGACATCTACATGAACGAGCCTCCCTGTGAGGAGCTGGGAAGACTGGTCCTCAGGCACTGCATGACTCTTCTCTTTGGTAAGCTGTGAAGGCAGCTACTACAGAAGGGCAACAACATCTTGCCAATCACTCAAATTGTTTTAGGAAAACAATTCTCCATTCCCACCCCTCTCTTCTGTTTTTTCTCTCCTTGACTTAAGTATGTACTGACAGTTTCACAGGAAACACTAGGTCTTGCGGTGTGATATGTGCAGTGACTAGGGAGAACCCAAGCTGAGGTTTGTACTACCTCTCTCCAGGGACAGTGGCTACACGAGGAACAACAGCTACGGTATGGTGGGACTGTCTGCAGAAGAATTTTTAAAATGCAGAGTGGTGTGGGAAAGAAAACAATTCCCACAACCATATATCTGACTTCGGTCCCCAGGGTAGAAGGAGTGTAATTTATTCACAAACTTGTACCAAAGTCTGAAAAGTCAACTAAGATGGGGACCTTCTCTTGTCAGCTAAGTCCTTTGCCACTAGAGGCCGTGTAGGCTCAGGACCTTACAGAATCACCCTGTGAAACTCGCAGGCTTCATGTGACCTTGATCCAAATCTTTTCTTGTTTCTTTTCTCCAAGACAGATTCAGGTTGGCCTCAGATTTATGGTCCTACCACCTTAGATCCCAGGTGCTGGGTCATAGGTGTGCATCACCATTTCTAGCTCAACCAGTATTTTTTATTAGATTATTAGGTGTGGAAGCTCAAAAAGCAGGTTAGATGTGGTGTCAATACACGAGAAGAAAAAACCTACAGCAATTTCTTGTCTGTCTGTACCTATTAACACCTAGACTGCTAATGCTTACACACACTATGCTTACAAGCAAGTCAAAGCCCAGCCCTCTGTGATTGCTCAGAAGGAAATTTCCATCCTAGTCAGACAACATGACCTCCTCTAGTCTTAATGTGGAGAACTGTGATCCTGACCAAGTGCTTCTCAGTTTTGAAGCATGATGTGGCACACACTATCCTGAAACTTGAAATCATTAGCTGGTTCTTCCTACGGTATTTGTACACTTCCTGGGAATATACTTGAAGGACTTGTATGAAAATGTCATGTGAATCCATATTTTATGGGCTAAAAAATAATAATTAAAAAAAGAAAACTTTATCAAAAAGGAGACAAAAACAAACAAAAAACCTTCCTTAGGGAAGTCCCTGCTCTGGTACCTCCTCTATCTTGTTTTCATCTTCAGATTTCCTCAGTTATTCTGTTCTATAAACCACACCTCAGAAACAGAGTAGATGGGTCAAAAGCACAGCTATACTTGTCATGTCTGATAAGGCTGGGGAGCTGAACAAAGACAAAACTACCTTCTCTTAGTACTAAAGGGAACACACTCTACTCTTTTAGTCAAGGCACACTCTCAAAGACACAGTGGTGGCTGGGTAACTTGACACAGGTTAGAGCCATTTGGGAAGAGGGGCTGTCAATTAAGAAAATGCCTCCAGAAGAATGGCAGACTATGGTGCATTTTCTTGATTGATGACTGGTGTGGGAGGAGGGCCCAGCTCACTGTGAGCAATGCCACACCTAGGATGGTGGTCCTGCCAGTTATAAGATGCAGACTGGACAAGCCATGAGGACTAAGTCAATAAGCAGCACTCCTCCATGGCTTCTGCATCAGTTACTGATTCCATGTTCCTGCCTGTTTGAATTTCTGAAGTCTACCCTTAGTGATAAACTACTCTGTAGAACTATAAGCTAAATAAACACTTCCTTTAGGCTTTGGGCATAGTGTTTTATCAAAGTAATAGAAATTCTAACTAAGACAGCAGAGTTTATGATGCTCTTAATGGGCAGGGAAAGCAGAAAACAAATAGGGTTGCCAATGTCTCAGAAATGCGAAGCAGAGAGATGGGCTCCTTGGGGCTAGCGAGATGGCTGAGACAGCATATGGGTTTGATCCCTCAGACCCACATGATGGAAAGAGAGAACCAAACCCTGCAAGCTAACTTCTGACTCCTGCATACCATGTGATGTGCAGCACTGACTTCCCTAAGGTGAAGGAGGAATAAAGGGGAGGGTTTGAAAGGAGGAATGGGAAGGGAGAAATGATGTACTTAATCTCAAGGATAAAATAAGCCAAGTGGAGTCCATAGCCCAGGCAGACCTACTGGGCAAGTAAGAGCTGTAAAAAGTCTACAAAGGTAGATTAGAATTAAACTGGAAGATCCAGTAAGAGCAAGGAAAAGGAAGAAGCAGAGTCAGCTTCATAATATGCAGGACCCAGAGCAATTTCCAGATAAGTCAAGATGCCTAGAGTGGAACACCAGACCTAGCAACAGACCCTGTGTGTAGCAAAATAAATGTTCCCCCTAGGTCTTTGAGAAGGGTCATGAATATGCCACCAACTGATTTTACCTGCCCCATGACACATACTTCTTAAACACACTAGCAGTAGCACATAGTCAGCTCTGTCCTTTACAGTGTGAGCAACTCCAGTCAGCTTGGTCTTTCTGTTGTATCTCTCAGCATTAGCTCAGCCATCACACCTCCCTGCAGTGGCCCCTGGCCTCCACTTTCTGATCTTACACATATTCCTGTGTTTAAATACATGCTACATATATATCTGTGTATGTTTGTTTACGTTATATACCAGTCTTTATACCGAGTCACTCACAAATGTGTACTTTCTCAGGATTACATTTGTTTACATTTTAACTCAATTCACAGCATGAGAATATGTGCCAAAGCAAGCTTGTGATTCTACCCTCTCAGACACAAGTAATAAGAATATATTAAACCCTGTAAAAGATCAGTCTCCCATGTAGTTCTTATAAGAAACACACACCCTCCAGAAAGAAGCTAAAGAAAACAGTGATCACTCTTCTCCAAAAGCGTTTTCCTGAATACAGCCAGATTTTTACTTACCCCGCTGAGCAGCAAATGCCTGACTGGCTGAGAGGAGTTTTGTCTGTGATACACTATACCGTGTTCCCTCTGGGAAAATCACAAGATACATCTGTGGGGCATGAATAAACGTTAGTTAGTCTGTGTGAGTCTGTTGTTGTATCCACTGACTTAGAAATTCGAACTCTGTTATTGTTTTCCATGGTGAGAAAGTAACCAAAATGCAGATTTGATTGGCTGACAATGACATGGATTAAAATAAAATGTAGCTTTATATTTATGGTAAAGCCAATCTTTAAAATTCTAAAACTGTTTCTCAGAAGTCACTGAAGGGGCCAGGCCTACTTCCTGTCCCACCTAGATGTGAGCACTGTACTATCTTCTGGTGGCCTCTGACATGACAGTGCCACCCTGCGTGGTGGAATATACCAACAAAACATGGGCCAGAATAAATCAGAATAAATCTCTCAAGTTGCTTCTTATTAGCAATCTAACCAGAGCTCTAAGAGTGGTGTTACTGCTACAATAAACCTGACCTCATGGCTCTTAGACATTTGATCTTAAGCCTCCAGGGATGTTTGTAGGTGGAAGATTTTAGAGCTGTTATGTAGAAAGCCCCTATAATAACACTGTAACCAAAACTTGACTGGCCAATCTGATGGCATTTAGAAAATCAGGATGCGAGAAATGCAGAAATGCAGAGAGGATCTTGGGAAGGAGAAACACTCAGGTACCAGAGGAGGAAGAAAGGGGAGGATCACCACAGGATAGAAGAGAGCCAAGTGGGCCTAGAGGAGGAACTCTGAAGTTCCACATGGAAAGATATGGCTCAGATGAACAACCTTAGCAAGTATTTTGGGATTATGGATGGGAGGATCCAAAAGAAAAATTATTAGAAGTAGATGGCATGGGACAGAGGTTAGGATATAACAGAAGGTAGCTTAGGAGGTAACATCTGCCATGCCCCAGGTGAACTGAGGCTATTCTAGACTGTATCAGGTGTCTGTGTCTTTATTGATTGTGAAAGTAGGTTAAATAATACCACTGCAATAATTATAAGCCTAATAATAAACATTTATTAGGTCATACTTTCAAACTAACAGCAACAATTGGGAGTTGCACTAAGAGACTGTTCAGTGGTATTACATTCTACAAAGAATCTGGCTGCATTTATTGTTTGTTTGTTTGTCTTGTTTTTGAGGCAGGGTTTCTCTGTGTAGCCCTGGCTATACTGGAACATGCCTCGTAGACCAGGCTAGCCTCAAACTCAAAGAGTTCCATCTGCTTCTCCCTCCAAGTGCATGCACCACCACCACCTGGCCCCATTTCTTGATAATATGAGTTAAGCTGAATTAGAAAGCAATGGATTAAAATGTCTGGTAAGGGAAATCTTAAGACAGTTTCTGGCATGACTACTGCTTACCACTCTTGGTCAGATTTATAATGAAAAAGAACAGAAACATGTTGGGGAATGTGTGGTTGGAAATTTTTTAAAAAGTATGAACAACTTTAAAGTTGTAAAAAAGGGAGGTGTAAAGAAAGCAGCTATATTAGAGGTCAATGCCGGCTCAGAAAAACCTCCTCGTATTCTATACTGAGACAAAAGACGCCCTCAAGGCAAAAACCCCCATCCATTAAAGGGTCCAGCTTACAAAAAAACCCATGCATTTGAGAAAAGAGAGCTACTACTGAGTAGTGCTGGGAACAATTGCACGCTGTCTTGGCAGAGGCAAGCAAGGGAGCTTCCTGAAGGCAGCCCACGCATTCTTGCACAGCTGATGGTTTAGGTGGGCGCACCTCTGGTTTAGGCAATGTTCCAGGGCATTTCCCTCAAGACTGTGTATTGCTGCTGTACTGCCCTTCCAAGCTTGTCTCATATGCCTGGCCTATTGCTCCATAGGTGCTACTCTCTGTTGGGCAGATTTCCTGCAGAATCTGATGAAGATGATTTTATAATTCCTGATGATGATTCCTAACTTCTACTCTTGGGCAAATTAGCTAAAAGCTTTGAGAAGCGCTTGACTTACACCAAGAAGGAAAACAAGATTGAGGAAATACATTTATTTTAGGCTTAGTCCAGGGATAAGGCCCAGGTATACACCACGATATGAAAGACCAGATGAATATAGAGACAAAGAATAAATGGTTAGCTACCCAAGACAGATACCTGTTTCTTAGAAAAACATTGACATAAAAGCTAACCTTTGAACACATAATGTACATTTGAAATAAAAGCTAAAACTTCTGCTTTGAACTCATGAGCATATACACAAAACCACTGCTTTAAATTTAAAATGAGCAAAAGTATCTAGTTAGATATAGTTCTAATAAAAGAACTTAAGATCAATAGTCCTACTGTAGCTGCCTTTTTATGTAATGATTTTATCTATTTTTGAGTGAGGTAATTTTTTCATACATGGAGAACCTTTGTCTTAGATGGTATAAAAACCCAAGACAGAATTAAACATTTGTTGAGGTTCCTTGCTTCATCCAAAAATGTGTCTGTCTGATTGTGTATATATGTTTTTATGAATGATCTGTGGGAGCTCCCCATGTATGGTTTTCCCTTTCTTTCTTTTTTTCTTTCTTTCTTTCTTTCTTTCTTTCTTTCTTTCTTTCTTTCTTCCTTTCTTTCCCTTCCTTTCTTTCTTCTCACCATGATCAGTGGTCCCAAATAGCAAGTCTACCAGCTTGAAGGTTTAAGAGTTAAAGTACAGAGAAACGCTAGAAGCAATCAGCTCCTAGCCCAGACAGGCCTAGAACAAAAGCCTTTGGTCCCTCTTTCTCACCCACCTTGGTGTCTTACCTCAGCCACTCCTGGACCCAGTAATATAAAGCCTAACTATTTACAGAGAAGACCTTAGCAGGGATTACCTCTTCAAAAACAAGCACCTAGGAACTTTATTGAAGCTATGGCCACTATATTCCAAAGGGTCCAGGCTGTTTATTGAAATAGCATCAGATTTTGGCAGCAGCATCAAGTTGGTACTGGTGTGTAGGTATGCCAGACATTAAGAGTGAGGCAAGGGGGTAATGGAGGCTTGTACCAAGGCTCCAGAAAGCCAATAAGAAAAGTATGTAGTAGGGTTGGAGTCTCCGCAGGGAGCTCGTGAGTGGGATGTATGTGAAACTATAAAGGTGAAGCCCAATGTTGTAATGGAGACTCCAAAAATATGAGATATTGACCAAGGAAAGTTGCAGGCACTGAAGAGAGCCAGACTAAGAAGACAGACCGAATGTGCACTGCAGGCAACACAGCTGGAGTGGTGTAGGTCTACCCATGACCAGTAGAACATCAATGATACCACCAAGAACCCCAAATGGCAGACATGGAATTTCAGGGTTTGGTGTTTACACTGCTGGGTTTCAGTGTTGCTTTGATCTGTTTTTGTTTTTTCCCCACAATGTAGTTACATTCTATTTTTCTTTAAGTGGATGATTACAATGAGTATATGTAAGAAAAACATGTTCCTCAACACCTTCACATGATCAAATGTTTTACATATTATAGGTGAGAAACAAATATGAAAAGCCAATTATTCCCAAGAACCCATAAACATTTGTAACTAAGCAATTAACAAAGTGTGAAAAAGCAAAGTAACTTCTCAGCCAGTTTTTCTTTACCGCCAGGTTGCAATTTGCAGTTACAAAGAAAGAACCAATGATCTTAAAAAGTAATCTTATAAAAAAATCTTGAAAGAATCACAAATCTAAACTTCAATATAAAAATAATCAGCCTTTTCTACTTTAAATCCTAAAGGTGCTCATCTACTCATTACTATTTTCTTATAATTTATTCACTAATATTTTATAAATCACATCAGGAAGCTGAGGGCAAAAGTAGGATAAAGAAATCAATCATCACCTCAGTCACTGACCCAGCTTGAAGGAGCCATGTCAGCCAGTGATCTGCTCTTTTTTGTGTTCCCAATTCCTTTTGTGGAATGACAATGTTTATTCTGTGTTACTGTATACTGAAGCATGTATCTTGATTTCCCCCCACCCCCAGGGGCTTATAAATAAGAATCTGCCTCGGGTCTTGGCAGATTTTAGTTTTGAAGTGTTGGAATTATAAGACCATAAGCCTTGAAGTTGGACTAGATACATATTACACTGTAAGATAGCCATAAGCCTACAGGGCTAGGGATGAAGCGTCCCTGTTGAAATGTCAAATATCTACCACAGGCTCAGGAATGTGAACACTTGGTTCCCAGATGGCAGGTGCTGTTTTGGGAACTATGGAATTTTAAGACATGAGAAGACGTCACTGGAAGACGTGGAACTCTATGGGGTGGGCCCTGAGGCTTATAGCCTGTCCCAGATTCCTGCCCTGTTCCCAGATCCACAGAGATCTGAGTAAACAGCCTCATGTTTTTCTGCCACAGCTGTGTTGCCATGCCTTCTCAGTCATGGTACCCTTACACCACAAATCAAAACAAATCCTTCTTCCTTTAAGTTGCTCCCTGTCAGCTATTTGGTTATACCAATGAATATGTAATACAGCATCTCATGAAAATATATTCACTTTTTGTTTATCCAGAGAAGATTCTTTAGGTTCCATAATCACTGTCAAAGTTGTTTGTTTGTTTTGACAAAAGTGATTATTTAAGACTAGACTTGGGCACAGAGCCTGCATTTGGTCTAGAACTGTTGATTTAGAAGGAAGCCTGGAATGGGTGATGTGGATTCATCAGTCTGAATCCAGGTGTAAGTTTTATAGGTCCTGACTGGTAGAGCTGATTGGGCTGCATAGAATACAGCTGGTGAGTAGATTATCTTTCCCAGCTAGGTATGAGGGCAAGGAAGGGTTCTTGATAGGCATGCGAAGAGTTACAGGGCAAATTGCATTCTCTACTGCTAAGTGGAAATGACCCACAGAGGCATGTGAGCACATGCTCATAAGGCACTGGTGATGGTGAAGGGAAATGCAAGTATGGGTCTAGAGGCCCTTTCTGCTGAGGAGTAGTCAGTCCTGTGGTTAGATGGGGGAAAAAGTCCTCAGCAGAGCAGTATCTGGTGGGTGTTTGGGAAAAGAACTGTCTTCATGGATGGAATGGTGTTAGGGAGGAGTCCAGGTTAGCCAGCTAGGGATGAGGCCAATTGGATCTGTTTACAAGAATAAGTTAGGGTTAACAACTCAAGTTGGGACTTCCTAGCTTTTGGCAGTATGCAGAAAGTGGCATGCTCTGATTGTTTAGCTTGAGGTTTTTGTGAGACTCCCAACAATCCAAGTGGAGGTGTTTGACTCTTTCCTGTGCTCTGGGGACCTTTTCCTCCTACTGGGTTGCCTCATCCAGCCTTGACATGAGGATCTGTGCCTGGTCTTATTATATATTGTTATGCTGTGTTCGGTTGATATCCCTGGGAGGTGTACTCTTTTCTGAAGGGAAACAGAGAAGCAGTGGATCTGGGGAGGGGGTGGGACTGGAGTGGGGGTGGGGGACTGGGAGGAGTGGAGGGAGGGAAATGCAGTCAGGATGTATTGTATGAGGGAATTTTTTACAAATGAAACAGGCAAAACAAATGTTCTTAGGGCAGTTGCCAAGGATAGGCCAGTTTCAAATCGTATTCCAACAATCTTTCTAAGTTTACCTGTTATACTATAAAAATAAGGCCAACCATTCCAACAATTGAAAATTATATGATTTACACATACGGGCGCACACAACACACACACACACACACACACACACACACACACACACACACACCTGTATTCACATTATTTTTCACCCCCTTTATTAAAAACAGACTCCTTTCTCATACAACGTATCCTGATTACAGTTCCCCCTCCCTCTGCTCCTCCCAGTTCCTCCCCACCTCCCCTCTCATCCAGATCCTCTCCCTTTCTGTCTCTCATTAGAAAAGAACAAGTTTCTAAGAGATAACAACAAAACATAACAAAATAAGATATAATAATATTAAAACAAAATCCATCATACTGAAGTTAGACAGGGCACACTAACAGAAGAAAAAAACCCAGGAGAAAGCTCAAGAATCAGAGACCCCCCCACACTGAGGAGCATATCCAATCTTGCCTGATCACTGCCAAATTTAAAAACCAATACATTATATATATAGCCTCATGGATAATAAAGACTGAACAGATGTTTTAGAAAACTGTAGAAAATTTTGTAAAATTCAGAAAAAAAATTAAAAATTCATTATCAGTTACTAGAAGGAAAAGCAGTAAAAAAATATTTTAGCTTCTAAAAATACAAATTCACTTTCATGAGAATGCATTTTTAGTCAATAAATTTATATCCAAACCATGAAGTCAATTATTAATGGCTATGAGCCTTAGGCTCAGTCATTTATAAGGTTGATTAGTAACTTTAATGATTAATAATTCATGTATCTTAGATATTTAATCTAAATGAATACTAGTGATCAAAAACAAAACAAAGCAAACCATGAACAAACTACTCATTCAGTGTCTATTTAAGAAATCGTACTTGTACTAGTTTGCATTCCCACCAGCAATGAAGGAGAGTTCCTCTCTCCCCACATCCTCGCCAGCATGTGGTGTCGCTTGAATTTTTGATCTTAGCCATCCTGATGGGTGTAAGATGGAATCTCAGCGTTGTTTTGATTTGCATTTCCCTGATGATTAAGGAGGTTGAGCATTTCTTTAAGTGTTTCTCAGCCATTTGATATTCCTCTGTTGAGAATTCTCTGTTTAGTTCCATGCCCCATTTCTTGATTGGGTTATTTGGTTTGGTGGTGTTTAATTTCTTGAGTTCTTTATATATTTTGGATATTAGACCTTTGTCAGATGTGGGGTTGGTGAAGATCTTTTCCCAGTCTGTAGGCTGTCGCTTTGTTCTCTTTACCGTGTCACCTGCCTTACAGAAGCTTCTCAGCCTCATGAGGTCCCATTTATTAATTGTTGATGTTAAGGCCTGGGCTGTTGGTGTTCTGTTCAGGAAGTTGTCTCCTGTGCCAATATGTTCCAGGCTCTTCCCCACTTTTTCTTCTAAGTGATTTAGTGTCTCTGGTTTTATGTTGAGGTCTTTAATCCACTTGGATTTGAGTTTTGTACAAGGTGACAAATATGGGTCCAGTTGCATTTTTTTACACATAGACATCCAGTTAGACCAGCACCATTTGTTGAAGATACTATCCCTTTTCCATCGAATGGATTTGGCTTCTTTGTCAAAAATCAAATGCCCATATGTGTGTGGATTTGGTGCTATCTCAGAAAAATGGGAATAGGGCTTCCTCAAGACCCAGCTATTCCACTCCTTGGAATATACCCAGAAGATGCTCCAGCACACAGCAAGAAAATTTGCTCAACCATGTTCATAGCAGCCTTATTCATAATAGCCAGAACATGGAAACAGCCTAAGTGTCCCTCAATAGAAGAATGGATAAAGAAACTGTGGTACATATACACTATGGAATACTATTCAGCTATTAAAAACAAGGAATTCCCGAAATTTGTGGATAAATGGATTGAGCTAGAAATGATCATAATGAGTGAGTTAACCCAGAAGCAGAAAGACTCAAATGGTATATACTCACTTATATCTGCATATTAGCCCAAGGGGCATGTCCCACGAAAGCCTTCACTTACCAGGAAACTGAGACAGAGGAGAGGACATTCTAGTGGGACTCTAGATGAGAGAATCATGGGAGAAAGGCAAAGTAGAAGGACCCAGAGGGTCCTAGAAGCCTACAAGTAGAACATTATGATAGGCAGATTTGGGCCCAGGGGTCCCGCTCAAACTAAGGCACCAGCCAAGGACAATACAGGCGGTAAACCTTAAGCCCCTACCCAGATCTAGCCAATGGACAGAACACTCCCGACAGTAGAGTGGAGAGTGGGATATGACTTTCTCACATACTCTGGTGCCTCACCTTTGACCATGTCCCCTGGAGGGGGAGACCTGGTGGCACTCAGAGGAAGGACAGCAAGTTACCAAGAAAAGACTTGATACCCTATGATCATATAGAGGGGGAGGTTATCCCCCTCAGGAACAGTCATAGGGGAGGGGAATAAGGGGAAATTGGGAGAGAGGGAAGAATGGGAGGATACAAGGGATGGGATAACCATTGAGATGTAACAAGAATAAATTAATAAAGGAGGAAAAAAAAAAAGAAAAAAGAAAAAAAAAAGAAATCGTACTTGGATTCTATAATTTGTGTCAGGTACTTTACACAAGATAACAAAATGTATACAGCTTTCCTTTTCATAATCTTTGTAAGTCATGTGACACATAATAAGGGTGCAGTGATATTATGGTGTCTGTAGAGGAAAAGAGCATAAGACTATAAAGGACAGTTAGCACGAATTCACTGACAATGGGCTGTGGGGTTTTAGACTTGAAGAATGGTACCAGGATGAGTACTTTCCCTCAAAGATGAGGAATGTGAAAAAGACAGCCACACTCATTAAATCTATTCAAAGTTGCACTGGGGAATCTAGCACAAATTTTTGGTTTTGTATACAGCCAAGAATGACTCTGAAAATTTCATACTTTTGCCTTTGTTCTGGGAACATAGGTATATGCAACCATACCAGGTTGATATTCAAAATCTTAAATAAATAAATTATTATATAGAGAAAGAGCTGCATTAAAAGCTAAAAACTTAAAGTTTGGCAAATAAAGTCATAAATATTTTGTATATGTTTATGTATATGTTATGCATATATGTTACTAGAGAATACAGAAGAGCAGTTATGCATACAATCTGAATGGCTGTAAGCCCCAGCTTGTCTATCCATATGCCTTAATACCTTGAATAAATGCTTATCTATCCAGAAAGTGAAAATCACAATTGCACCTGTACTTCCTAAAGACACCATAAAAATAATATTGTGTGATGTACACAATCTAAACACAGTGCACAGCACAAAACAACAGTGCAACCTGCTGTTGTCTCTGCTCTAGCACTTGGTCAGCAGAAGCAGAGGATGAGTCCCTGGTCACCATCACCCAGGTGTGCGGTCCCCCTGGGGCTCAGATCCAGCAGGCTGCATTCGTCAGGCAACAGCACTAAGGAGGTCTACCCACTCTCTCTCTGATGACTGCCACTCTTGGCCAAGAGTCAAGGTTTTTACATATTTTTTTTAGGCTTTTCAAACTTTATGTGTATCTGTATTTTGTCTGTATATATGTCTGTGTACCGTGTGCTTGCCTGGTGGCTGCAGAGGTGAGAAGAGCACTGGACTGGACTTACAGATGGTTGTGAGCTACCATGTGGTTGCTGGGAACTGAACCCAGGTCCTCTGAAAAAGCAGCAAGTGCTCTTAACCACTGAGCTTTCCCTTCAGCTCCAAGGGTGAAGATTTTAAAATAAAATTTTTGTAATGTGGCTACGTGTGCTAGCTTCTCTGCTGTTAGTTTCAAATTACTGGCCAAAATGTGGTATCTTCTCTGGCTGTCATGACACGAGGCAGGTAGTAACAGGAGAAGGAGACCAAATCTGAAGGGCCAGGCAAGAAAAGCATGACTAAGGGGCGGCGGGGACTTCTGGACTCTCTCCTCAACTGAGACTATGTACATAGACTCCCTGCTCAACAACAAGAGGAAGGAGAGCCACAGAGGCCGCCTGGCAAGCTGCTCCGCAGACTCAGCTACGTTCAGGCTTGTTGCTGCTACCCACACTCATTGCCTTATCTGTTCAACTCTTACTAGAAGAACCAGAGTCTCAGTCTTGTCTATGATTATCTTCTATGTATTTTTAAAATATATTCAAGACACAAAACATCATTTACAAAGATGCTAAAGCATCATTTTAAAGAGATGCTTCTGCCTCTGATGTAAAAGTGGCTATCTGTTTTACATTAAAAACTATTCAAAACTGGGCATGGTAGTGCACACCTTTAATCTCAGCACTTGGGAGACAGAGGCAGGTGGATCTCTCTGAGTTCAAGGGCAGCCTGGTCTAGGACAGCCAGGGCTGTTACACAAGAAACCCTGTCTCAAAAAAAACCTAAAAACAAATGAACAAAAGTTTTTAAAATGAAGAGCTATTTAGCAATTATTGGATTAATAAATATTTTTAAACTATAGCCTATTACAAAATGATAATTTTCTATTAAAAGCATCCTTTCCCTATAAGCTGCATAAATTTGTTTACTTTTTCACTGAGTCTCAGTTTCTTATTTCAGTATGAGAGGTTGTTAAAGGACTAGAGGAAATAAGTGGAAACTCCAAGCAGCAATTTGCATGCTGTTACAATTTCCTTCCATTCTAGCTCAAAAACAAACAAAAAAACAAACAAACTACTTACTAGCTAGTTTTCAAAGTCAACACATTTACACAGCTGTAGCCTTAGAACTTTAAACCTTGATTGGTTTATATACTTCATAATATGTTTACAAGAAAACTGCAAAATACGGCAGGGTATTTCTTTCCTCATTGAGCTTGTTATTAACCATGGAAACGCCACATGAAACACACACACACACACACACACACACACACACACACACACACACACGGAAGAAAAAAGAGTAAGTGTCTCCTCAAGGTGTCTAGGTCTGTATAACTGGAGCCTGTGACAACCTGGTAGTCATGTGGCAGGCCAATGGAAGTTCATTGGCCCCTGCAATACAGATTAGCATAAACTACCCAGGAAACCCGTCATAAGAAAAGGGTTGGTGAAGAGTGAGAGCAAGAAAGTGTCATTAAGGAAAGCACAGACCAGATGCTGCTAGTCTGCCATATGTCCTGACGCCTTGAGACAGGCAACAGCTGAAAGCCGGAAAAATCAAGCATGATATTCTCTCTGAAGTCTCCAGAAAAAACTATTGAGTTCAGATCAGGAATATTGAATCTATAACATCTAAAAATTTTCTAAAATTAGCGAGACCAAGCATAGAGCCAAGCTTAGAGAGGCTTACCCAAGCTTAAAACAAAAACAAACAAGCCTATAATGCTTAAGATAGAGGCAAAGAGCACCTAATGAAACCAGGTCTCAAGGCACAGTTAGGTCTCCACACTTAGCACTTCTACGGTCATTTCATTAGAAGACATAAAAAAGGGCAGACTATGAGTACCAAGTCAACATCCATGTGAAAACACAGCTGTTTACTGGCTTCATAGATACAACTCCACAGCAGAAACACAAGAACTTTAAAGTAACTGTCGCTGGCAGGTTGACTGGCAAGTTGGAGGAAAGGAGAGGTACATAAATGCACACCTTCACACTTCCCATGTTCAGAAAGTACAATTCTGTCTTCTGAAGATATTAAAAAACAATTCCACTAAATTCCATACCATTTGAAACTAGGGCATCCCCTTTTCAGTGTCATGCTTACTCTCTTGGACTCACGGGACATGGAGAAAGGGCCGCTGCTCATCTCATTACACCCTATTCCCACCAACTCCAAATTAGGTGTAGCGTCCTACTTGGAGCATCCTAGACATGCACAAGTAAACAGTGATCATACCAAAGTATGCTGCTGCCTGGTAAGTGGAGGGCATGAGGGAAGGGGGAAGGGAAGCCGATGAGAGGAAAAAAGAAAAAGAACTCTCCAAGTCACCGCCATCAGGGTGGTCTGTACAGAGAAAAAGCCATGGGAAAAGGCATTCGGCAACAATTAGTGCCTTTTTTTTTTTTTGAGACAGGTAGTCTTGGTTGTCCTGGACTCATGTTATAGACCAGGCTGATCTTGAACTCACAGAGATCTGCCTGCCTCTGCCTCCGCAAGTGCTGGGAAGTGCTGGGATTACAGGTTCAATTAGCATTCTTGATTTGAATTATTTTTCCCCTTTATGGAGAAACATTCTATAAAATACTCACACTGAATGATATTTCATTAGGAGACTCTTTGTTTTGTTTTTGTTTTTTTGCAAACCCTAGTCTATACAAAACAAAACAAAAAAACACCCAAATTTACACAGAAAGAAAGCAATTGCTTCTTCTAGAACTAAATCTCATGTGAAGACTAGCTCTTAGGGCTTAAATGTAAGGCTGCCAGTGAACCTCCATTCTCTGCAGACTATAGGGCAAGCTCTTGTTCTTCCTGGGTCAGTGCTGGCAGGGAACAGGAAGAAACCGCAGTCATTTGCAGCCATCTTCCCTGACAGCCAGAGGACAGTTTATCTCAATGGAACTCTGAATCAGTTTCATTCATTCCACATGAGGTAATATATTTTCAAAATGACTTAGATTTTATTTACATTCTGGTCATAGCCCCACCCCTCCTTTCCTCCCAGGCCCACCCTCCCCTATTTTAATTTCTTAAATTGCAAACTGAGTTGAGAAATGGAAACCTCTTACTGGTGTTCCTGCGTTCACGTAGCTCTGCAGCTTCTTTCTCATTTCTTTTTCATTAAAATTGGCACTTCGTTTTACAAAAATTCCTCCATGCTGGTACATAAAAAAGAAAAAGAAAGAGAAAAAAGAACAATTACTCTTTAAATAACTAATCGCCATACTCATTAAAAAGGGGGAACATTCCTTCATTGCTGGTAGGAGTGCAAACTTGTACAACAACTTTGGAAATCAATCTGGCGCTTTCTCAGAAAACTGGGAACAGGGCTTCCTCAAGACCCAGCTATTCCACTCCTTGGAATATACCCAAAAGATGCTCCACCACACAAGGACGTATGCTCAACCATGTTCACAGCAGCCTTATTCGTAATAGTCAGTATCTGGAAATAACCTAGATGTCCTTCAGTCAAAGAATAGATAAAGAAACTGTGGTACATCTACACTAGGGAATACTACTCAGCTATTAAGAACAAGGACATCCTGAAAATTGCAGGCAAATGGATAGAACTAGAACTGATCATCCGCAGTGAGGTGACCCAGACCTAGAAAGATGCACATGGTATATACTCACTTATAATTGGATGCTAGCCCAACAGTGATGTCCCCTGAAAGTCTTCACTTAGCAGGAGATTGGGATAGATGTTGGGACTTCCTATTGGGACTTCAGGTGAGAGAGGTATGGGAGAATGGGGAAATAGAAGGATCCAGAAGGTCCTGGAACCCTACAAGAAGACCATCAAGGCTGGTGGATTTGGACCCGGGGAGGGGGGTTCTGCTCAAACTACTGTACCAACCAAGGACAATGCATGCAGCAAACCCAGAACCCCTATTCAGATCTAGCCAACAGACAGTACATTCTCCACAGTTGTGTGGAGAGTGAGGACTGACTCTGCCATGAACTCTTGTGTCCCTGTTTGACTACTTCTCCTTGGTGGGGAGGCCTGGTGGCACTCAGAGGAAGGGTAAGCAGGCTACCAAAATGAGACCTGATAGGCTGTGATCATATGGTGGGGGAGGTGGTCCTCTTCTCTCACAGACCTTGGGGAGGGGAATAGGGTGAAGGAGGGAGGGAGGGGGGAATGGGAAGATACAAGTGAGGGGATAACAATTGAGATATAATCTGAATAAATTATTTAATTTTTAAAAAAGGTGACTATACTTGCAATGAGTAAAGTATAAAACTACATTTTAGAACTAAAACTATAGTTAATATTTAAATATTGGCAACTACACAATATGTAACTGAAAATTCTATTTCTACAGAACTCAAGTAAAACCGCATGATGTACTGTACTGGAAAATACACAACCATTTCATTTTTCAGTAGTTAAAAGATTCTTTCTTTAAAAAATTTTAATTCAAAAGCCTTTTATGATAGATCCTAACTCACTGATTTCTACCGTCATTAATAGAGTCTGTCAACAATATCCTCAAAATGTCCACACTCTCAGAACTGGAGAGATGGCCCAGCTGATATGAGCACTTTCAGAGACCAGAGTTTGGTTCCCAGCACCCACATAGTCACAAGCATCCATAGCTCAGCTGCAGGAGACTCAGGGTCTTGTTCTAACCTTCATGGGCACCAGGAGTACATACACATAAGACATTCAATCACATAAAGTAAAGTGAAGTAAAAGTAATAAATAAGTAAAATGGGCCACAGGCCAGCAGGGAAGAATATAAAAAATAAAAATTTTTAAAAGTCTACACCTACAACCTTTAGGAAATTAAAAATATGGATTAAGTACTAGGAATATGATATATATATACAAGACACTCAATCACATACAATGAATTAAAAATAATAATTAATCAGTAGACCAGGAGAGACGGACATTTAAAAAACAATTAAAAAAATGCCTACACTCACAACCTTTAGAAAATTAAAACATGGACTCAGCTACAGAGATTTATGTGACATCATTATGGACTAAATTTTGTTCCCCTCAAATTCTTATATTAAAGCCCCAAATGCCACAGTGACTGTATATGGAGATAGGGTCTTTAAGAAAAATAATTACAGCTAAGTGAATTAATTAACAGCTGTGGCCCTGCTAGTGGAACACACACCAAGAATGCACATATGTGGGAAAAGGGCAGCTCATAACACAAGGAGAAGGCTGCGGTCTGCAAGCCAAAAGAGTGGGTGCTGGGAGAAAGTAGCAGCACCTCCACCTTGATCCTGGGGAGACTGTCAGCCTTCAGAAATGTGACAGAATGCATTTCTTCACACACACACACACACACACACACACACACACACACACACACACACACCTGAGCTCAGGACCTGGTTTTATCTCCTATCCATCACTCACTCACTTACTAGATTTGAATCAATTTCCTAACATTATTGCCAAATTCTGTGCCCTTTCCATTTAACTATGTGAAACCAGATATGTAGATACACACCATTAAGAACCCCATATAAGAGCTGGGGGACACGGAATAGCTCATTTGGGAAAGTACTTGTCTCACAAGTATGCAGACCCACGTTTGGACCCCTAGATCCATGTGAAGAGCAAGGCACAGCAGCACACACTTGTACTCTAGGGCAAGGTGCAGAACAGATAGATCCCAGGGGCTCACTGGCTGGCTAGCCTGGTCAACTTGGCAGAAGTCTAGGAAGGTACCTCAAGAGAAACACCCATAATTGTGTTGAAAAGTGTCCTTTGACTTCCATATGCATCCATAAGTGCACATGAGCATGCACATGTGGCATGCACACACATAGGAGGACCCCACCTGTCAGAGGTCTAGGGGAGGGGAATAGATCAGAAGAGGTGGGGATGAGAATAGGAATATAAAAGTGAGGGGATTACAATTAGGATGTAATGTGAATAAATTATAATAAAAAAAATAAGCCATTAAAAGTCATTTTTAAAAAGTCTGGACTAAGGATGTAACTCAGTAGACCATTTTGCCTAGCATGCATGCAGCATCATGTTCAATCACTAGTACCACAAAACAAACAAACAAACAAACAAACAAACAAAAAATCAGATATATTTTCATTAAATTGTGTTAAATTTAAAACAAAAAAGCAAAGACAAAGGTTACCTGAGCGAAGTAGAACCCATACAGTGGAAGCCATCTTAACCCGTCTTTCAGCACATAGCGCACATGTCCAAGGGCATTTTGCCGGGCGGCCAACATGTCCGCAACAATCCAGTCAACTGTAAGACAGAACCCAGTCAGTACATTACTAGCCAAAGTCAACGTCAACCTTACCCTCACAGGAAAAAAAAATCTCTTCTTCACAGCACTGCCTTTGTAATATATCCTGAAAATATGACTATGGAAGCAGAGGCAGAAGGGTCACAAGCTCAAATCCAATATGGTCTACAAAGCAAGTCCCAGGCCCACTGGGGCAACACAGCAAGACCTAGTCTTTAAAATGCCTTTTAATTTTTAAAAAGAAAACACGGTTACAATGCTTAAAACAAAGCTAATTCCAGATACATAAAACAAAACTAATCTAAACAAAACTCAAGTCAAGAAGGAGTGTCTGTTCCTGTTTGGTTTTTTGAGACAGGGTTTCTCTGTAGCTCTGGTTTTCTTGAAACTTGCTCTGTAGACAGGCTGGCCAGGAACTCACAGGGCTCTGCCTGCCACTCCCTACTGAGTACTGGGATTAAAAGCTTTTCCAATTTCTTAGAAGGATTTCAAGGATAAAACACAAGTTATAAAATACAGGGGCTGTAGATACTTTGTTCAGTGGGTAAGGACACTTGCTGCTCTTGCAGGCCTGGTACCCACATGGCAGCTGTGCCCCTATCTCCAGTTCTGATGGATATGATGCCCTCCCGAGCTCCAAGTACACCAGGCATATGCACAATGTACATGCATATATGCAAGGACTCAAACATAGACATTAAAATAAATAACAAATGTTTAAAAGTTAAAAATGCTGAGTAACCCAACAACCCAAATACTGAGTAACCCTTAATTAACTTTTAATTAAGGTTAAAAAGCAAAAATGTTTCTTTTTTAATGAAGAATGGTCAATTATAAACAAAAAATGGCAAATGAAACAAGTGTAGCTAAATATTCAATATACACAATGTCTGGTAAAAGGCACCACATTACATCTTTACTAATGACTTCCTGGATACAGTGTTCAGTTGTAACAGCACCCAAACAAGGGTCAGATGTGACTTACAATAGTGCTAGGTAGATATGCATTCCTTATTTCCCAGCTTTTGAAACTTGGGTTGCAATCCTTTAAGGGGTCAGATAACTGATTTTAGGGGTTGAAAAAAATTTGTGAATAAAAGATTGTTTTTTAAACAAGCAATGAGCAAATTTAATTCAAATTCACATACATAATGACTCAGGTGTTTCTGGCATCTCTCCCCATGCTCCACTGTGCAGTGCCAGAACACGCAACACACGTACTTCTCACTGCAGTGCTGGCTGTCGCACCATGCAGTGCCAGAGACATGACTCACATTCAAGCCCACTAGAATGCTATTGAGTGCAGTGCGTTTACTATGCATACAAAGCTTTCTGCTGTTGTAGGAATATAGCAGTTTAACGACAGAAAAAACTATTTCATCACTATTGTTCTTTAGCATGTAAGTACCAAACCAGTGTAACTTTTGATTGTATTACATTAGAATGTTTGGGTTTTACAACTGCTAAATTGTTGACTTGAGTTTCATTAAATGAATTTTGACCTAGGATTAGAACGGAATTTCAAACAATTTCTAAAATGGCACTAAGCATATTTCGGCCATGTTGCATTATGTGTTTAGGAAACAATATTCTTAGCACTGGCAACTACAAAATCAAAATCCTGATGAACTCTGAGAACATTGAAATGGTCTACATCCTACAGTATCAAGTATTCAGCCAGAGTGCAGTCCTCAGATACAAATGCATCCATCTCATTAGTACTCAGATTGCTCTTCATCTTTAATAAATGATAAAATTCTATGTATTTAAAAATACAATTCTGTACTACTTATTATCAGTCAATCTTTGACTATATTACACTTATATACTGGGGTCATGTAAAACTTATGGTGAAATAAATCAAGAGAAATAAGAAAGTGTCCTGAGAAGCAGAAAAAGTTAAGACTTGAGAATTAAATGGTTGCAGATACCTTCCATGAGAATGGAAGCATGAAAATGAGAGGCCAGGAAGAGTTGCTAGGATGTAGAGAGGAATTCAAGGGTGTGACTAGGGAAGTTTTTGAGAATCTGAAATGAAGTGTATTTGGGCCATGAAAATGAGAACAAATGGAGTCAATTAGAAGAGACATTTAATTTACCACAGCAACAGCCAGGCTGACAGCACAGGCCTGCAATACCAGCTCCTTGGGAGACTGAAGCAGAAGGATCATGAGTTCAAGGCCCACTGAGGTAACTAGTAAAACAATGTCTCAAAGTAAAACTTAAAAAGGACTGGGGGTACAGCTCAGTGATGGAGTGCACCCACATATGAGCATGGCCCTGGGTTCTAGCCTTGCACAGAAGGAAGTTGTGGGTGGGGTGGGAGGGGGGAACAAGCACACGGTAGGAAGTATTATAAAGCCTGGAGTTAAGAGTTTATCAAAATGGGGCACTTTTCCACAGCTATAGTATAATTCTTGACCATTTAAAATTCTTTCCTACTGCATATACAGTGGGATATACTAGAATTATATCACTTTAAATGTGAATAATCAAGTTTCTACAAAATCTTAACTTTTAATTTTTTTGAAAAAGGATTTTATCATTTATACAGTATTCTGCCTGCATGTATACCTGCAAGCCAGAAGAAGGCACCAGATCTCATTATAGATGGCTATGAGCCACCATGTGGTTGCTGGAAATGGAACTCAGGACCCCTGGAAGAACAGCTAGTGCTCTTAACCTCTGAGCCATCTCTCTAACCCTTAACTTTTACATTTTAAAGGTATTACAAAACAAAGTTATCTCTATCTCTATCTTGGGAAATAACCAAACCTGTGAGAAAAATATCTAATATAACAGTTGCCTATACGAGCACTGAGAACTCTGTGAAAGCGCTATGCTAGCGGCTCTCAGCCTTCCTATTGCTAAGAACCTTTAATTATTTCCTCAGGTAGTGCTGACCCCAACCATAACATTATTTTGTTGCTGTTCCATAACTGTAATTTTGCTACTCTTATGATTCATAATGTAAATATCTGATATGCAGGATATCTGATATGCAAGCTGCAAATAGTTTGCGACCCACAGCTTGAAAACCACTGCTCCGTGGAGTTCCCTGAACAGTGCATATCCTGGCTATAAATGAGAAAAATATCTGAAAGCCAAATTTGGTTCTTTTCCTGAGATTTTACTTTTTAAAACTTAAGGAACAATAACTCCATTTTTATATTTAAATAGCAGTTATATTTTGGACTCTGATGCACCTTCTAAAAACTAAGAGACTACATAAATATTTTAAAATATGTCATGCATACAAGATAAACTGCCCTGAACCATGACCTTAAATTTGAAAAATTTTAGTAAAAACACTTTAAGAAGTGACTTCAAGCTGGGCACAATGCGAGGCCTTTAATCTCAGAGCTGGGTAGACTGAGGCAGGCCAATCTCTGTGAGTTCAAAGCAAGCCTGGTCTGTATGTCAAGTCTCAGGCCAGATGGGGCTATATAGTAAGACCTTGTCCCAAATAAAAAAGACGTATAGACAAGCAAAGGATACAACACAGATTCAACATGTGCACTCTACTTACACATACTGAGGTTCAGAGATAACACTGGATTAAAACATAGGAGGGAATGTATTGCATTCACACGAATATTTATATTTTGTGTTCTTGCAAGAATAATTTAATTTGGGAAAGTTAGAACTCTTTTGTAGTGATCCTGATAAGGCATGTTTCTCTTACCTTGAAGAGAGGAGAACAGGCAAATAAACCTTATTTTCCTCATCTGTATAGCTGTGCCTCATTAGTTTCTAACTCTTAGGGTTACGGTATATGATACATCACCCACACTACTGCTAAATGGCACCCATATGCCAGGCACTGTGCTGGGATTATGAATGTAACTATGTGTATACTGCTTTAAAGCTTGTATCAGTAAGTATCCCTCACATATGACTGACAGGCTCAGAGAGCCTAGGCACTCTGCCCATTGCCACAGAGCCTACAGCACAAGCACACGTGAGCAGGGCTCCCAGAATGCAAAACCCTCAGCTTTTTTTTTTTTTTACCATCCACTCAATCATACATAGTATTAGATAGGAAACTGCCACCTAAACCAAATGAGCAGTAATGAAGTTTAAAACGTAGTCAGTGCCAAAAGCAGACAAGAGGGGCGGGGGATCACAACTCTGGAGTCCAAAGTTTACGTAAGTAAGGATGTAGAGACAGCTAGGACTCCAAGTAAAAGCCATCAACTGAGAGAGACTAATATAAATGTCGACTCTATGAGCATCAGGCCAACAAGTGCTAGACAAGGGTCACAGCTGGATCAGCAGCAGTCCCTGAAATACTTTCTGTGAATTAAGTTTTCAGAGACATTCCACTGTGATTAAATCTTTACCTAAATATGTCAGGCCAAGGAACCAAACCCACACGGGGTTGCTGGGCTTTGGAATCCTCTGGAAGCCTGCAAATTCTTACTTGAGCAGTTTTCTCAGAGAAGACTCCATACCTTCTTCCATCATATACAGACTAACATGCAATTCTAATGTCATTTCTCTGGTATGTTGCCAAGTTGTAGGTTTTTAAAGGTATTCAAAGTGTAGCCTCCTTAGGTTGTGCTACACTAAGCAGAAAGGTTTGTGTTTAACATGCAAGTGAGTCTGGTTGCTTTCCTCAAGTTGGGGGAAAAAGAGTTCTCAGACCCCCAAAGCGTCAGTTTTAGAGCAGGTCTCTTGGAGGTAGGGTTGGGGATATCCCTCTAGGCTAAGAAAGGAATTGGCTTAGTGTGGCCTGGCTTGAATCTCTTGCTTCCTGAATTACCTTCAAATCCCAATATCTGCGGCTCACTCACAATGCTTTTCCTGAGGCCTTTCCTGAGGCCTGCTCTAAAGGAATACGAAGGCCAGCACTGACAGCAGTGACATAATACCGACAGCTAGCTCCTCAGCATCCCTGTTACTGCACGGCCCTGGGGAGTGCTAGAGTGTGTGGTTCCACATGTCCCTGCTAGGATTGCAGTTCCCTTAAGGAAAGGTCATTTCCATAAAACTCAGAAGAAAGAAATTGAGGGGAAACTCTACTGAAAGGAACCTGCATGGGATCAGCAGAAAAGGCAACGTGTTAGAAAGGACGCTGCCATGGCCCATGCTCCATCCTGGGGCCATTTGGATACTTGAGTAAGGTTAAAAAAACAACTCTCCTCAACAACAAGAGAAAGGTTGGCATGTCTGGACAGGCCTGTTAGAAGCAGACAGTCATCCTGGGCTGTTCTGTGGTTCTGGTCAAAGGCAAATGCAGAGTTTGAATCAGTCTCATGGAAATGACCCAGGATAAAAATCTGATGTCACAATCCCTCTCAAGGTTTTGAGCTTCAGCATTGCCCCATCAGTCTCATAAATTCACCAGTGTGCCAAACAAAGAACAACTCATTTCAGCTCTTTTACCTCTGTGTTAGCTACAGGCAAGCTGTACAAAAGCAAAAAAAAAAAAAAAAAAAAAAAAAAAAAAATCCTGACAAGGTGGCTGATAGGAGAATAAAGCCATAGGACAAGTAACTCTCCATTCCGAGTATTATCACTGGTCATGTGCCTTTAGCTTTGGGACTCTACCTACTGTACTTTTCAAAGTAATGAAAATGAAACATAGATGGTTTGCATCCAAAGTAGCCATGGTTTAGAAAATCCATGCAGGGAGATTTTTGAAGGAAGTGAATTATTTGGAGAATTAAAGCACATTGTATCCAATCACTTGGCCCCTTGGCTTAGGCCCTGCACCTGTGAGGAGCCTCATGTGGAGGACTTTCATGAAGGGACCACAGGACTCAATATATAATTTTCACAATTGATTGATTATCATTCAAAAAGAGATAGTTTTAAGTATTTGACCTGACAGAAAGTAAATACAGTTCTGTACTGAAACTCGTCTTGTGATCTCTCTAATGGAAGAATAGCAAGCTAGAAACCAACAGGATTAGAGAGGCGACAGGAACTACAGCTAATTATAGCAACACCGTGCCCAGGAAATGAGCACCAATAAGCAGCTTAATAATAATCAAACATACAGAGTGCAAACAGTGGTGGCATTACAACTGTGATCCATTGCTCCAGAGTCTGAGTCAGGAGAATTGTGAGTTTGAGGGCAGTCTGGGCAACATGGCAAGAATATGTCTCAAAGTAAATAAGATGCTAGGCAAGGAATTAATAATTAAAATGTATACACTTGGATCCACCAATTCTATTTCTAGAAATACAACTTACAAACAGAAGTGAATAGACTAAAAAGCTATTCCAGGAAATGAAGGAGATTTAAGAAAATAGCCTATTACATGAAAAAGAGAAGCCTAGAAAAAACCCATACCTTTCACACTACTGATGTTACAAAAAAGAGTAAAATAAAATTACACAGCTAGATTAAAAATCTCAGATAATTCAAATGGTACAACAACATCCACCTCACTTTGTTTAAATATATAAGATTAGTATTTTTAAGGCTGGAGACAAGGCTCGGCAGTTAAGAGTTCACATTTCTCTTTCAGAGCATCCCAGTTTAGTTCTGCAAACTCATACAGGGCAGCTATCAGCCACCTGTAACTCAAGCTCCAGAGAGGATCTGATGTTCTTCTGACTTCCACAGGCAAGTGTACTCACACGCTCAAACCCATAAACAAATACATATACACATAACACAACTAATTAAATATATGAACTTAAGATATTATTTTGATGAGCTCGGGGTGTAGCTCTGATAGTACAGTGTTTGCCTGGCTTGCATGAAGCCTTGGATTTAATCCCCAGCACCAGATAAGCCAAGCACACAAAGCACCTGTAATTCCTGTACCTAGAGCTAAGGGCAGATGTATCACAAGTTCAAAATAATTCTCAGCAACTTAGGGAGTAAGAGGCCACTCTGGGTCACATGAAATCCTGTCTCTAAAATGTGTGTGTGTGTGTATCTTTTATTATCATTACCAACTGTAGAAAACCCCAAATTTCATGCAAATGAAATACAAACCTGTGCATTGATGATTTGCTAAATATATTACATTTTCTTTATTTTTTGGCAAATCTCCATATAGCAATATCTAAAAGAGAAGACAAAAAGAATCATTACTTTGATAATTTAAAACATGTGCATGAAATTACAAAAAAAGACAGACAGAAAAAAAGAAGAGGAAAGAATGTGGAAGAAAACTGACAAGTGTGGGAAGGATTATAAGCTTTGTCACAGGTGAAAGTAGTCTTGGTGGGCTTTGCCCTTGGACACACCACGGATACTCCCTGAGATTAACCTTGAGATAGACTGGGTGGAGCCATCCTGGGCCTAGAATTCAGGAAGGGGACCAAGGGACTCCACCTGGACTATTGTTTCTAATCGACCCTCAATGGGAGAGGGAGACCACCCCTTGCACGGGAGAGACAGGCAGGTGGAGAGGACAGAGAGGAGCAGCAGGTTCAGACTGGGCTTGAGCGCAGGTGGATTGGGAAGAGGATCAGCAACAGGCCAGACCAGTGTGCAGGCCAGAGACACCTAGGGACCCGTTCCGTGGAACGGATACCGGAAGGTTCACTCTTGATTCCCTTTAACCTTTTTTTTTTCCTTCTTGTGTAAGCTAGTTGGGTTGTATAATAAAGTTTAATTGTTAAGAAACAGAGCCAACAGACAAGCCCACAATATAACTAGCTCTGTCCATGACTAACAAACATCAGAGTTCTCTTTGGAGCCTCACACACCATAAATAGCTCATACTCATAAAGCACTTAAATATAGGACAGGTTAGTAATCATAAAGTAAGACAGAATGACTCATATCCCCTAAGAAAAATGCACAAGAACTTATTGATTGTTAATAATATAGAAAACTTCATAGAGCAGTAAAAGACATACATAACTGTAATGTGACATAACACAAATATTATGAAAATACTCTATATTTTAAGGATCTGTAAAATGAAAAGCTGGTGTATTCATTGCGTATGTTTTAGCAAATGAGATGAAAGGGTTTCTGAACATAAGACCAAATGAAAGCCATGTGTTGGAGTTAGTACACCTATGTGTGAAACAAAACTCAGGCCAAGGAGCTAGGAGACTAGAATAGGGAGGCCAGAAGGTCTCTCTGAGCTGGAACATCAAGTCAGGATCTCATGCAGGCCAAGTTGGCCTCCGCCTCCTGAGTGCTGGGACTGTAGCATGTGCCCCTATACCTGACTACATCTTATTTCAAACCAAGTGATAAGGACAGGTGTTCACTGCACTAGTTCTGTTCTGTAAGTCTTACTATTCAATGATAAAGAAAGGGACTTCAAGGGAAAGAATGACTGCTAATGCTCATTTGTTTTCTCTCTTTGGGGTACTTTGAACTGATTGTTGCTCTTATAATTTATCATTAAGGATTATACAAAAGTTAGTTAAGGCTTTGGGGTCTACCATACCTGAAAGGATTACCTTCTTAGTTTTGAAACTACTCACAAACACCTTAAGAACAACAACAAGAAGACACTAACAAGCCCTCTGTAAAACAATACAGCTACATGATCTAAAGTTAGGATGCCAAGGACTTGAGAGTAAGGCTTCTGCTACCTTTCTAAGAAAACTGCACAGTGAAGTTTACAAACAGCATAAATAAATAAAACAAGTAGGTGACCAATGGTTAGTTGATCTGTGCAGGGTTAATGTTGGGGTGTCTACTCATGATCAATTGCTCTGCTCTTAGCAATAAACTAGAGCTATTTGAGGATCACTGGGTACACTTTAAAAGAATTACAGATGATTGGCAGTGTTTTTTCACATATATATGTTCTTTAGTGATATATGTAGCCTATAAGCTGAAGACAATACTCAAACTATAGAAAGATGTCGTTCTACCAGATGAGGTGATGCATGCCTGAAATCCCCAATACTTGAATGGCTAAAGCAGGAGGGTTAGGAATTTGAGGCCAGTCTGAGGCCAACCTAGCTAAACACACACACACACACACACACACACACACACACACACACACACACACACACATTGTCTCTGTCTGTCTCTCTGTCTCTCTATCTGTCTGTCTGTCTCTCCATTTATTAAAATGTGTCTTTTGAATGTAGATTGCAAACAAACCATTAAAAGACAGACCACATGATTAAAAAACATAGAACTTCAAGGTTGTTCTTTATCAGACTGTGTCTAGTTTAAAAATAAAGCAAGCATAATGAGGGCTAGAAAAGAAAGCACAAAGTAAGTGCTATACCCACTATGGTCACAAACTAACACCATAGTTGTGGTCCCCCTCACTGGTAGAACACCTGCCTAGCATGGCAGAAGTCCTAGGGTCACAATCTAGCAATGTACACACATACACACACATACCCCCCCCCACACACACCCCACCCCACACACAAAGCCAATACGTGCAAGGACACTAGAAGTAAATGGAAGACTACCTGGCCCAGCAATGATTTTATACTTAGGTGAGACAAGGCATTAAAATAACAAGTTTCTTGGGAGGAAAATTCCTCATGATCAGTTAATGGCACAAGTTTTTTGTTCAAAACAAAGCAAAACTTGACGATCAGTTAATGGCAAGATCAGCTTAAGATTCTACACTTCTACCTTTAAAGCACCATAATTTTGTACTACTGTTTTTGGACACAAGCATGATTCTGCCTATTCTTATTTAGCTAGTTTTGTTTCTACCAATGAATTCCTCTAATCTTCAGAAAGCAAGCAAGCAAGAGAGGAGGGAGGGAGGGAGGGAGGGAGGGGCCACATGACACACGTTCAACAGAAAAGTCAGTGCAAGTAACTATACAGAACCTGTTTTTAAAAGTCAGCTGCTGCATTATGAGCATCACTTCTAAACAAAGTCTCCTGCTGTCTACAAACAGCTCTGCAGTGGTGTCCACATAAACAGTGAATTCAACTAGGTAAGAGGATGGAGAAATGCCACTCAAATGCTACATGAAAAGGAACAAAGTAGCATCAAGAACTTAAGTCACGAAGCTGGGAATATAGATAGCCCAGTTGATAAGAGTGCTTTCCCAGTGTACAGAAGGCTCCCACTCCTGCTTCCCAGACATAGTAATGCACACCTGGGAGGTGGAGCCAGAAGCAGCAGGAAACTTTATATATATTGAATTTGAAGCCATCCTGGGGTTCAAGAAAGCTCATTTCTCAAACAAACAAAAAACACCCACAACTTAATTCACATCCCTTTAAGAGATTTTATCTATGTACTTATGTATATAAAAACACAAGATTCAAATGCATATATGTATGCACACATAGATATTTTTTTGCCCATATGCACAATAGCTTACCAAGAGTTGCTGTTTCCAGATGAAATGTGAAAAGAGGCCAAAAAGCATTATCTCAGAGGAGAGATCTGAGCAACAGCCTCTTTTATTTTATTTAAACTACAAACTGCTTGGAATCCATAAAAACAAAGTCAAACTATAGAGCAGTCCTTGATGTGTAAAACTGGAGAAGATCTGAAAGCAAAGGGAAGGAACGAACTGTAAAACCTAAATAGATGCAAATCATTACAAGTACTTTGAATAGGCATTAATAAATCAGGAAAGAATACAAATAGTGTTTATGTATCTAATACACACAATTTTAAACCTTCTACATTTCTACAGTTGCAAGAATAAGTATTTCTATACAAAATGATTAAAATTTCTTGTCTTTTGAAGTTATGTATTTGGTTTTACACTTATTAACATGAAAAGGAAGAAAATATTTTAAAGATTTATTTTTAATTATATGTTAGGGGATATATGCACATGCAAGTGCTGTTGGGAATCCAGAAAAGGGCATCAGATCCCCTGGAGCTATAGTTACAGGTGGTTGTGAGGTGCTCGACATGGGTTCTGGAAACTGAACTCTGAACCAACGCAAAAGCTGACCCATCTCTATAGGCTCTAAAATTGTCCTTTAAAAGATAGAAATTTTAGCTGCGGGTGAGGGTGGTGAGATGTGGAGCAGACCTTTAATCCTAGCATCCAGGAGGCAGAAGCAGGAGGATCTCTTAGTTTGAGGCCAGCCTGGCCTACTGAGCAAGTTCCAGGACATTCTGGGCTATACAAAACAAACAAACAAACAAACAAATAAAAAACAAAAACAAAACTGTCTTGAAAACCCAAATAAATTAGATAGGTAGACAGACAGACAGACAGAAGGCAGACAGACAGATGCTGGAGTTTTTAGGGTGGCTAATGCACTTGCCATAGTATAGGAACTAGGTTTTAGGCCTCAGTGCGCTATAAATGCAAGCATGGTGGCCTGCCTGTAATCCAGCTCTAGGGAAGAACGACAGGGATCCCTGCAGGAGGCCAGTGAGCTACA
The DNA here is from genome assembly GCF_964271855.1 of Acomys minous. Taxonomy (NCBI): domain Eukaryota; kingdom Metazoa; phylum Chordata; class Mammalia; order Rodentia; family Muridae; genus Acomys; species Acomys minous. The sequence goes on along the minus strand of NC_140497.1, from coordinate 12,664,519 downwards.
CTAGCTAAGTCAGTGAGCTCTAGGCTCAACTGAGAGAGCCTGCCTCAGTATGTAAGTGGGCAGCAATGAAAGAAGACATCTGACCCCAATCTGTGGTTGCCACACTGCCTGCACACACAAGCACCCAACGTACATGCAAACATGCATATTATATACATCTATACCACATATGCAAAAATATATCTCAAAATAATGCTATTACTATCATTTTTTAAATGTGGCTTTATCTGTATAAATATTTTGCCTATATGTATGTCTGCATACCACATGCTTGCCAGGTACCTGCAGAAGCCATAAAAAGTCATCAGATCCCTGGGAACTGGAGCTACAGATGGTTGTGAGCCACCATGTGGCTCCTGGGAATTGAACCTGGGTCCCTCCGGAAAAGCAGCCTGAGCCATCCCTGAACCAATTCTCCAGACCCAATTACTATTATTTTATTTACAAGTATATAATTAATTACATGGTTGTAGTGTTTTCAAATTTTAAAAAGCTAAGAAGCCAGGTACAGTAGCTCATACTTGTAACCCCAGCACTTAGGCGGCTGTGTCAGAAGGATGACATGACTATGAGGCCACCCCTGGCTTGCACAATGAGTTCCAGAGCAGTCTGGTCTGTAGAGTGGGGCTGGGGATTTCCTTTTAAGTTAAGAAGTTACCTGCTATCCTTCCTCTGAGTGCCTCCAGGCCTCCCCATCCAGGGGACGTGGTCAAATATGGGCACCAGAGTTTGTGTGAAAGTCAGCACCAGAGTTTGTGTGAAAGTCAGTCCCCACTCTCCACTCAACTTTGGAGAATGTCCTGTCCATTGGCTAGATCTGGGTAGGGGTTCAAAGTTTACTGCACGTATTGTCCTTGGCTGGTGCCATAGTTTGAGCAGGACCCCTGGGCCCAGATTCGCCCAAAATAATGTTCTTCTTGATACCCTATGAGCATATACAGGGGGAGGAGGTCCCCTTCAGTCACAGTCATAGGGGAGGGGAGTAAGGGGAAAATGGGAGGGAGGGAGGAATGGGAGGATACAAGGGATGGGATAACAACTGAGATGTAATATGAATAAATTAATAAAATATATTTTAAAAAAAAGAGTTAAGAAGTTACAAACTACCTACAGATAACACTGTAGATCACCATATGGTTGCCTATGCATTTGACTCACTATGGCCCTCTCTGCGTGGCTCTCTCAGCCAATCACTCCTCATTGATGCCTTCCCACTTTCAGCTTAATTCATCATAGGAGCTTTGCAACACAGCGTGTCCTGTTCACAGTCCTAGGAGAGGGCCAAGGACACCTTGTACAGACTGACTTACAAGTCCTTACACAGGTCCCATTAGCCTGTTATCTAGCCTAGACTTGAGTACCCAGATAGTTTCCAACAGACAGATGCTCATGGAACCATTAAGTTTACATTTTTGCTCTACATCAGTAAAATTATGCATCCTTTTGAACATAAAAGTCATTTTAGAATAAACATAAATAAAGCATGTTAAATGTACTGGAGACTTCTAAAGACATCATTCTATGAGCCTTCTAGTTCTCATTTACTTTAGTAACTTTAATAAAAGTATTTCCAAAACAAGATACATGAAAATATGATTTTACATTTTATGTAACTATTTAAGTAACTTTAGATTCTTCCACTTTTTTCAAACATCATCTAAGGCCAGTGAGATGACTCAGGGTATAAAGACACCTGATGCCAACCCTGATAATCTGAGTTTGATCTCTAGGGCCTACACAGTCGAATATCAACTCCTGAAAGCTGTCCTCTGACCTAAACACACACACACACACACACACACACACACACACACACACACACACACACACACAGCCCATTTAAAGTCTCTTTAAAGAAAGGGAGTAATTTTCTTTTTTTTTTTCTGTTAAGTTAGATGTAGACAATTCAAATACTCTCAAAATAATGATCTGCGTTAGTCAAGCATGCTTGTCTACACAGAATGTCTTCCCCTTACTGGTTGTGTATTACTATACTGGTTATTTTAGAGAATTCCTACATATCAAAAAAATATGCTCATATATAGCCTTCATGGCTTTAAAAGGCCATGCTGAATGGTCAATCACACCTCCTGCTTCCTTAATGAAATCACCTAAAGATGTGTTCTAGCTCTGTCCTTGTATAGAAACACAGGATTTCCACCTACTATGTCTACTATAATATGTACAAAACCTGTGGCCTTTTTCTGAGTCCAATCTAAAATGTTTCATTAAGTAAATGGTAAACTTACTTAATTACTAATTAGTAAAATTATGTATTGTAAGAAGACTAAATTGGTAAGCACAATTATTTGATTACTGATCAGAATGCAAAACAATTACCACGTGATGTGGGTAGAAGCCCATGCGATCAGCCATGTCTCTTGATACTATCCTTACTTCAGAAGGGGTTTTCCCCTCACCATCTATTACCTACTAATCTCTGAACTAGACAATATTATCTCATTTAGTCTTTATATTAATTCATTTTCTTATCATTGTGTCAAGGTATCTCACAGAAGCAATTTAAGAAGGGTTTGTTTTAGCCAGGTGTGGTGGCACACTCCTTTAGACCCAACACTCCGGAGGCAGAGGCAGGTGGACCTCTGAGTTCCACGACAGCCAGGGCTACACAGAGAAACCCTGTCTTAGGGGAAAGGGATGTATTTTGGCTTGAAGTTTCAGAGGGGATAAAGGATTTACAAAGTTTAAGGGGGATACATCTACAAAGGGAGAAAGGCATAGTAGCAGGAGTACAAGGCAGCTGGTCACACTGTGTCCATGGCTGGGAACAGACAAATGTTGCTGCTCCACCTGGCTTCCTCTTTTTTCTTTCTATTTGAGTTCAGGGCCCCAGCCTATTGGATAAGGACACATTTAGTTAAACCTTTGTGGAAATACCCTCAAGACACACCCAAAAGCACATGTCTTAGGTGATTCTAGATCTCTACGTCTTTTTAAAAATACATTTTTACATATACATTTATATTATTACACACATATAAAATAAGCTACATACAGCAAGAAGAACTGAACCATGGAACAATCAGAAATTATATTAATGTTCCATTCATAGTGTTTTGGCTATTTGTATTTGGCAACCTTGAAGAAAACATATTTCCTATCTTGGCGAATCTAAAATCCTGAATGTAAATCAATATCTATCATATCTCATCTCTATCAACTTAAAACATCTATCTAGACCTAAAAACATCTTAACCCCTAAACAGCTAAGATTAATTGTAAAACTAAACTATCTGGTCTTCAACCCCATCAGAGACTTGAGAAGGGATAAAATTAATTACCTGCATAAACAGGAAGTGCATGTTAGCAGCTTCCAATGTGAAAAAAAATGACAGAAACACTTTGCTGCCTGAACAGTCACACAAAACTCTCTATAATGTTGGAGCATCATGGAGCATCATCTTCAGCCTTCTGGCCTAGTATATCTGACACACATATTTGTGAGGCAGGAACTATTGAGGACTTGCTTACCCTGTCTTGGCATAGTTTGGCCATCGACTCTGCCTGCATCCAAGCTTGCCTATTTTAAGGCAGAATTCTGTCTGTGCAGAATCAGGATATTTGCCCAGTGGCTGGTTTGCCACATTTGAAGCCATCTCCATAAGGAGGTTCTTTGATGCTCATCATCCTCTTTGAGGTAGGCTGAGTGTTCCTAGGAGTTAACCTGTCCTATTGTCAAAGAATCTTAAAACAGTAGGTAGATAAAGTTTTCAGAAACTTCAGAGTCCTACAGATTATGGTACTTAAAGATTTTTTATTGTTTTAAGGATCTCTAAGTCTGGGGCTGGAGAGATGGCTCAGAGGTTAAGAGCACTAGCTGTTCTTCCAATGATTCTGAGTTCAATTCCCAGCAACCACATGATGGCTCACAACCACCTATAATGAGCCCTCTTCTGGCCTGCAGTTAGAACACTGTATACACAATAAAATAAATCTTAAAAAAAAAAAAAAAAGGATCTCTAAGTCTTAACAAAAGTATTCTCCACGAAAGTTCACATATGAGGCCTAGGGAGACAGCTCAGCTGGAAGAATGCTTGCCTAGCATGTATACAGACCTGGATCTGATCCTAAGCACCACACAAATCCCTGCTCTCAGGAGGATCAGAAGTTCAAGGTCACCCTACATAAGCCTGAGCTAAGATTCTACCCTAAATAAAGTGTTTTGTTTTAAAGAAACATGCATAATTATTTTTTCACTCTGAATATTAACCATAATGATAAGATATAAGCCCTTACAAAAAACAAACAAACAAACTAACAAACAAACACGAACATCAAGAAGACCATGCAGCAATACATACCCAGAAAGGGACCAGGCATTCTATAGGTGCAGAGAGAAGTGACAGTCACCACAATCCAAGGAACAAAGCATTCTATAGGTGCAGAGAGAAGTGACAGTGACTACAATCCAAGGAACAAAGCATTCTATAGGTGCAGAGAGAAGTGACAGTGACCACTATCCATCCAACTCACAGAGTCACCAACTAATACAAAGAACAGCTCCAACCTCATTTTTAAATTCTGGGATTCAGTAGCATTGTTCCTTATTTCCAAAGTTACTTGTTTATGTATTTATTTTGGTCTTTAACTCATTACACAGTTACAGTTTTTCTTATTAACTGATGTCCTTTAACCTGAATTACAGCCATTTTTTTCAATGTAAACCACTGGTCCCTAGCTGTGGCTAGTGCCTAATACAGGCTGGACCTTACTATAACTCTTCTAGATGTGAACTCATTTATTTCCTATCCTTGAATTTCCATAAACATGACAGCAAAGCTGCCAGTCTGTGAAGTAGTCTTAGAGGGACACATGCACTCAGACACCGTCACAACACTTTGATCTGTAGTTGCCTTTAGTGACACAGGAGAAACAAAGTAAATCTTGGTGTACTGCATTTTAAAAATTCCAAAACCACAGGCTTTTAAACTAGCAAACAAAGACTTGTCTGTTCCTTGGCAGTCCCAGAATTCTTTTCCACTGTCTTGCTTTACCTACTTCATCATATTCCTGGGGATTCAATATTCAGTAAATGTGAACCTTGTTAGATAAACACTTAACCATATTAACAAACTATTCCCCCCCCCCCAAAAAAAAACTCCATTCCTTAAAAGTAAGATTTAACACACGTCTACAGAACCTCTAGAGTGGATTCCCTGTGAGGCCTCTACACTTTTTGTTCAAAAAGGTTATTCTCCCTTTACTGACGGTTCCAAGAGATCACAATGCACACATCACGACATACTAATTTGATGCCATAATGACATATTAATGGTGCAAAAGGTGGGGTATGATGATGGCAGGTAAGGACCAGCACAGGTTTGAGCTGCACCTTAAGCATGCAGAGGAGCATCCGTTTTAAAGTACACTATAGGAGATTATTTTTATAATGCAAAAAGAAGCAGTTTGGGTAGAATGACGCCAGAGAACTACACAGCAGGACAGGACAGAATTAAGAGGCCTTAAGTGCCATGCCAGAAATCTTCACAGTAGTCCCGGTGTCACATCCAGTCTAGTAGTAACTGAGAACCACTTCGCCTTGTTCAATCATATAACTATGTGACTTGTATTGGAGTGAAGATTCAAAAGAACTTGTCATAAGCAGTGAAGCATATTTCAATAACCCAAGTAAGAAGTTACTCTGAGTTCCTTTCCCTCTCTTTGGAAAATCTAGTAAACAACCACCCAACAACTGCAGATATCAGTATTTTCTGTAATTGTTTCTCTGTGCTTTTATAGCATGAATACCCCAAGAACAGTGAACTCACTTCAATCACTGCTTGTAAAAGCATCTTCAAACACAGCCCTGAAACTGGTCTGTCACAAAGACGATACCTGTGAACTGCCTAGGCCTGTTTTCTGTCTATAAAAAGCTAAGAATGGTGTCTCCCGTATGCGTTCAGTATGACAACACTGGCACACAGAAACATTCCTGTTACCAATCACAAAGCCATAGCTGCTGCTTTTTGTTTTTAAGGTCTCATTTTAAATTTAATTGTGTGTGCAGGTGCATTGCCGTGTGCACATGAGCACAGGTGCCTGAGAAGGCCAGAGGCATTGGGTCCCCCTGGAACTGGAGTCACAGGTGGCTGTGAGTCGCCTGCCATGGAAGCCAACTCAGGTCCTCTGGAAGCATAGTACCTTCCTTCTCTTATGCTCTGAGCCATCTCTCCAGGCCCCATATTGGCTGTTTTTAAAATAGACCTGGGAGGATTCTTTTCATTCTCATACAGGTGCTCCTTCACACCCTGACCAGTGTGTCCACCTGGGTCACCTGACTAGCTTCCAGACTGTTCCTTCACACCCTGACCAGTGTGTCCACCTGGGTCACCTGACTAGCTTCCAGACTGTTCCTTCACACCCTGACCAGTGTGTCCACCTGGGTCACCTGACTAGCTTCCAGACTCCTCCTTCACACCCTGACCAGTGTGTCCACCTGGGTCACCTGACTAGCTTCCAGACTGCTCCTTTTTCAGAGCACTTGCTCAGAAAAGCTTTTGCAAACCCCTCCCTTCCACCCACTAAGTAAACAAGGCCACACAGCACAGGCAATGTGAATCATTTGTTACTGCTTGTCTCCCCATTAGAATGTGAGCTCCATTCAGTTCTTCACGCACAAGAGACCAGCACAGCTCCTGAAACCAAGTGCACATGTGAGTGTGGGTGGAGATACAATGAAAACCCACATGTCAGTTCCCAAGTGCCGTCAGCGCCTCAACATTAGATCATCTTACGAAGACCCAGCTATGTTTCTTTCCCTTTGCTTCCCTGTGGAAGTACACAGACATATGCCCTGCACGGGTAAAGCCCATCCAAGAAATCGCTGTCACTGGGGCATCTCCCTCAACTCTAATGTTTATTTAGAGCTCTTTGAAGACATCTAAAGTTTCATAACAAACTAGTTACAGACCCAAGGAAGGTGTGTATAGGGTAAGCAGACAGGGAAATGTGGCTTTCTCAAAATGTTTCAATGTTTTGTTGAATCCGTTATTTATTAAAAAACTAAGGTGTTAAAAGACTACACAAGCCCTGCTCAAACACCATGCGGCAATAGGCTGGACAGAGGACACCCAGATGCCCCAGGCCGCACTAAGATGGTCAAGTAACTGGTGATGAGATAGGATAGAGAGAAAAGCACAACAGTGTATGCACAATGAACAGACGCAGAGCTGAGACATGGGTGGTGAGGAACAGCCTGAAGTAAGTGGCCTGAGGACTTGACGAACCATGTCTGGGTCCATGGTCCTGCAGCTTTGGGGCATCTGTGTCAATGTCCATGGCACCTGTTACCACCAAAGGCCATGTGGACGTCCCTGGTCTGGCCTGCCTTGCCACCTGGGGCCATGTTGATGTTCAAGGGCTGCCCAGAGCTGGCCCCACCCCTCACCAGCTATGGCACTCAGGAGAGCTGGCCTCTAGGATGTTGAGAGCAAGAGGGCTGCTGCACCGCTCATTGGCTAGAGCACTCACCCCTCAACTGGGCAGCACTGAAGAGCTGGCCCTGGTAATGTGGGTGCAGGAGAACTGGCAGGCTAAACAACTCAGCTACCACCCAGGCCCTGATCCAGGACTCTGAGTAGGCACACCCCAACATCTACCCATCCGTGAATGCTGAAGCCGGTGAAGAGGCAAGTCTGCAGGATCTCCATGACACAGGGCAACAACAGGATAGCTGAGAGGGGTCCCAGTGAGGATGCAGTATTGATAGTATAGCAGAAACCAGAGGCCTTGAACCAGACCAATGACTTACTGCAATGAACGTTTGCAAGTAAAGCTGTTTAGGCAAAAGGGTATACCGTGAGTGCAACAGGCCATATTGTGACACACCACAGCTCCCACAGCAAAATGTTTTGCTGTTGTTGTTTTATTCTTTTTGTATTATTATTTTTGGTTCTCTTTGATGGGAGCAGGTTTCAAGGGCAGATATGGAGAGATGGGAAGATAAGTGGGATTGGAGTGCATGATGTGAAATTCACAAAGAATCAATAAAAAGTTAAAATAAAATAATTATAAAAGGCAGAGGGTCTGGAAGAACTGGGAGAGAAAAATAGAATCTGGTTAAACTATACTGTATGAAGTTTTCAAAAATAAATAAAAGCATTATTTTACAAAAGACTTCACAAGTGAAACATTAAATCAGTTTGTCTTATGTTTACAAAAACTATAAAAGCAAAAGTTTCAATCACATTTTTCTAAAATTGTCTTATAAATCTCTTAAGTTAGCCAATTTCCTAGCCAGGTTTAAGTTGTGTTAAACTAGAGTTACACTTGGGAAACAATTTCCTGAATCAAAGGTTTCACTCACTGCTTAAGCAAAGGCACACCCAAGTCCACCCAGTTCTATGGCTCCCAGCTAAACAAAGCAAGTAACTTAAGGTTTTTAAGAATCACAAAGATGATAAATAAGTAAACAGGAACAAAACTGAGGGCATAAACAACATTTAATTTTAAAGATCACTGATAGTAGATTCCAAGGTGGAAAGACCCGATACAAGCGCCAGGCTGGAGGACCTGTGAGTCCCCTCTAACTCCAAGGAATATAGCTGCCTTCAGCAGGGGGTAGATGCAAACTTGATTCAGGAAGAGTTAGAATACTTGATAAGACAGTGCTAAAGAAAGAACAAACCAGTCTATTTGGCAGCCAGGTAAAAAGTCTTTGTTTTCTGAGAATTGAAAGAAGCTTCTGTGCAAAGTACAAACCCTAAAAGTCGGGAGTCTGCGCATTTACAGGAATAGCAGCACCTTAGACCTAAATGCTACCTTATTCCCAGTACTTTCAAACCATATTGTAAAGTAGGCCCATTAAAAATACCAAACTCATTTTACATAAAGGACCTTAGCCAAGGGGTAGTGGCACAGCCTATAATCCTAGCTTACTTTGGAGATGGAGGCAGGATATCAAAGTTCAAAGTTGGCCTGAAGTGCGAAGCCATATTCCTGATCTCAAAATAAATATGTAAATGAATAATAACCAAAGAGTCTTGTATCTTATTATCACAATACTAGTATTTGGGCCAGAGGGGATTAGCAGTCAAAGCTATATATAAATGTAAATATACGGGAATTATATCTTAAAGTGAATTCTAATTGTTAATAACAAATTTAAGCACTACAGTGGTGACAAAAACATTCACCAGGTATTGAGGAGACATGCATCACATCACTAGATGGCCTGCATATACCAAAAAAACAGCTTTTATTAGATTTCATTGCAGAATGAAGAAAAATACTCTAATACTTGAAAACACAAATTAATTTTTGGGGGTGAGAGTGGGTGTGAGTGGTGCGCACACACATGTGCAGGGCCATGCATACTCCTGGAGGCTAGAGGAGGATCTCATGTCCTGCGCTACCCACTCTGCCTTACTCCCTTGAGACAGGGTTTCTACTAAAATTGGAGCTAGGCTAGCAGCAAGCAAGTTCCAGTGATCCCTCCATCTCTACTCACCATAGTGGTGTGGCCACAGGCACACACAGCCGTGCCTGGCTTTTTATGTGGTTGCTAGGGATTCGAACCCAGGTCTTCCTGCTTTTTAATAAACACTCTTAGCTATTAAGGTATCTTCTTAACCCCACATCTATTTGCCTGCCTGTCTGTCTGCCAGCCTGCTTGCCGGTGTGTGTGTGTGTGTGTGTGTGTGTGTGTGTGTGTGTGTGTGTATACTTGTGCTTGTGCAGGTCAAAAGACAACTGTAAATAATAGTTGTCCTTCTACTATGGAGGTCCTGGGGAATCAGACTCAGGTCATCAGACTTGGTGACAGGTGCCCTTGTCTATTGAACCATTTATTCAGCCCATTCACACTACTAACTTTTAATAACTTTAAAATAATGCTAAAGGACTGGGGGATGATTCAACAGGTTAAGAGCTCTGCAAAGTATCAGGGCCTGAGTTTGAACCATAAATGCTCAAGTTTAAAGAAATGTCTGCACATGCCTGTAATTTTAGAACTTATGGATAGACAGGACAAATCCCAAGAGTGTCCTGGCTAGCTAGCCTAGCTGAAAATGGCAAGCTTCTGACCGAGTTAAGAGACCCCATGTTAAGGCAATAAGGGGAGAGTAATAGAGGAACATAACCCACATCCTGCTCTGTCCTCCCTGTGTGGATACATGAGCATGTTCACCTGCACACTCATATACATGCACCACATACAAACATATACTCAAAATGTTAAAGCCAGGTGTGGTGGTTTACTTCTGTAATCCTAGGACCTGGGATACTGAAGCAGGAGGATCACTGTAAGTTCAAGTGAATCTAAAACCACCTGAACTACAGAGTGAGACCCTGTCTGGAAAAAACCAACAAACCAACAAACAAGAAAAAGATTTCCTTTCTTAAATCATGACTATTACAGTCTATGTGGCAACTTCAACCTGAATATTCATGTAGAATCTTTGATTAGAGATGTGATAAATCAGCTTTACCTCAACTAAAGATAGCAGCAAAACAGCTGCTGTCACTTCATTTTGGGGGGTGTCCCAGTCACCCCTCTGCCAGCATTAAACACTTTCTGCTCAGTTCCTCACAAGTTTGCCTTCAACTCTGGCTCAAGAGCACACATGGCCTCTTATCCTGGGTTTCCAAGCAGCCCAATCCAAGTCCTTTTCTACAAAGCAAAACTAAATGCCAATGTCCTCATCCCATCATGTATAAACTCTCACCATCAAAGCTGTCTCTTCCTATGTGCTGCATAGACAACATCTGGTTATCAGCCTACACTGTTCAATTGGTACCATGAAAGTCAGTTCAATTTTATTTGCAGAGATTTTGTATCTGCCATATTTTAAAAATATTTTTTCATTTATTAGGCTTGAAATTATTCTGTTTGTCTTTATAAAGAACCTGTCTAGAAATAATCTTAAAGTCAGTTGTGACCTGGCCATGTAAAAATATGAATGAAAGTTTGAAATAAAAAATAAGTTTTGTCATATCTAAGATATGAAGTCTGGTTTGAAGACTCTGTTCATTTTGTTGAGGTTTTGGTATGCTATCAGCTATCAGGAGACAGTCATTTCAGAATCAACTGACAACCAAAAGAGGGCTTGAGAGTTAGTTCAGCAGTTAAGAGCCCTTGCAGAGGACCCAGGTTCAACTCCTAGTACCTACATGGTGGCTCACAACCATCTATAACTCCAGTCCCAGGGAATCCAATGCCCTCTTTTGGCCTGTGCAGGCAAGCACATGGTACACATACATACATACATACATACATACATACATACATACATACATACAATAAAATAAGTAAATGTTTTAAAAATTAAGAGAGCACCAAAACATGAGAAAGCCAGTTATTATTCAGAATGCAGCTTAATCTGAAAATCCAAAGACTAGTCATATGTTCCGCACAAGAAATGTGTGAGGTAAATTTACAAATTAATAAATAAGAAATTAAAGTATTACAGGAGACTAAGGTAACTAGAGCAAAGGAAGTAAGCCTTCTTTTACCTATATATCAAAGAAAGCAAAACCAACAAATATATGTAAATACTAAGCTAATACAAAGTTAAACTAAGAAATAATAACAAAATATTGAGTATTTTGTTGTAAAAAACTGAACAGTGGCCCCAAAACTCTACGTCCCCATCCTAAACCTTAGAAGCTGTGCACATTCCCTTACCTGGAAAAGGATCTCTGAGCCTGGCAAGATGGCTCAGCAGGTAAAAGTGCTTACTGTCAGGCATGACAACCTAAGTTCAATGCCTGGAACTCATAAAAGACAAGAAATGACTCCTCAAAGTTGTTTTCTGGCCTCCACACACACGTGCACCCACACAGGTAAGAAGATGTTTTATTTGTAAGTAGTCTTGAAGACGTGTTCAAGAATCTTGAGATCAAAATCATCCTAGATTATTATGGTAGGCCTAGTGGTCACAACCCAGTAACAAATGTCCCACAACACAGAGAGAGACAGGAAAAGGGAAATGACATTATGAGGCAGATACAGATGAGTCCATAGTCAAATGAAGTGGCTGGCATCCAGAAACTGAAAAAGACAAAATCCTAGAGAGAATACAATCTAGCCTACGTCTTGATTTCTGACTCCTGGCCTACAGAGCTGTGAAAATAAACCAATCTGTTTAAGCCACTAAGCTTGAGGTGATCTGCTGTGGTAGCCTCAAGAAGAAATGGGTTTTTTACAATGTTAAAGAGACCCTTCTTTTCCTTTCTTTACAGATTAAAAATAAATTTAAAGTATGTATCCTGGGGGTGGGGGTATATATGCATGTGAGGGCTGGTACCCACAGGGTCAGAGGGGTCAGACCTCCACCCTGAAGCCGGAGTTACAGGTAGTTGTGAAACAGCCAATGTGGGTTCTGGGAACCAAATTCGAGTCTACCACTGTAAGACCAGTATGTACTCTTAACTACTGACATCTCTTCAGTCCCCAGTTACTATAGTCCCTTTTCAATGGATTTCAAATCAGTGAAATGAGCAAAACTCACAAATGTCCCATTACTTACCCTTAAGATAGGCGGGCACACTGCTCACTTTCGGTAGTAATAAGAGACCTGGAAAGCTCTCTATTGGTGTGGGCAGATGGCACATGAGGGTAAAACACTTGCCACACAACTATGAGGACCCAAATTCAGATCCTGAGAATCCCTGCATGAGGCAGAAACGCATCTGTCTGTAATCCAGTGCTCCTACAGTGAGGTGGGAAACAGATACAAGAGAGCATCTGGAAACTCAAAAGCCAGCTAAGCTGGCACACACAGCGGTGAGCCAGAGACCCTGACTCCAAGTGGAAGGTAAAGATCAACCCCCAAGGCTGTCCTCTGACCTCTTTATGTATACCATGGCACACGTGACCCCACAATCATGAATGTGAATACATATATGTACATGCAGTACACACACACAAGGACTATTTTAAACCTGAAAGGATATACACATTATTCAGAATGTTAGCTATGAATACGATCTCAAAAATGAAAACAGGGAAGAACCGATATTTACACAGAATCCAGTGCAATATCCACAAATTCTGCTTTGGGACAGCAACAGAGGCCCTCACCCTCCCCTTCTCCCTCAAGTGGAATTGGTTGACAAGAGTTTGGAAACAGCTGCCTGGAGACTACTACACTGTACATGTTTTCTAAAACTACTGCACATACGATTGTTACTATGGTTAGTGAAACCAAGGTAGAGGAAAAGTCTATGTCTTACAGTCTTGTGACCAGTGCACAGCTGATTACGTTGCTTTAACTTTGATATATACTATGGTCCAACCACATTTCTTCCTCATGTGTAAATTTGCTCAGTACCATCATGACCCCCTATAAACTTCATATAACTAAAACAGTGTACTCCAGACATGGTGGCACATGCCTTTAGTCTTGGCAAGGGAGACAGAGCAGGCAGATGTCTGTGAGCTTGAGGCCTGTGAGGGCTATATAAAGAGTTCCAGCACGCCAGGGCTACATGGTGAGATCATGGTTTGTTTGTCTTTTTAAAACTCAGTGTGGAAAAGAATAGTGGAACCCATTTTCTTTTTTCTCTATTCCTCTTAATCTTAATCTTAATCTTAGTTTTACAATTACCTTCTACAAACTCACCAACTCCAAAGTCCCTGAAGTCACTTCTAGGGTGGCTGCCATAGCGCTGGGGAATGCTCCTTTCCTAAGGGCGGCACTTGACTCTCCTCAAGCGCCTGTCCTCTCTCCTGATCAATAAACTCACTAACTTTGCTTCACTCTGACTCATCCTGAATTTCTCTGCAGCAAGAATACAGGCGGGCAGCACTTGAGTCGAGGTCCCTGAGGCTCTGAGGGGTACTTATCCTGTGCAAGGCCAGCAACTTTAAGTTACATTCCCGACTGTTTCCAACTGCTGGTGGAAATATGTGAAATTAAATACTTACCCACGATTAACATACATTCGCTTGACAAACTTAGTAAAGTAAGAAGAGGGAGGCGGGGAAGCCATCAGCCTAGAGGTCCTAAAAACTCTGAATGAAATCCTAATCTAAAAGTCATGTGCTCAGAGACCTTGATGTGGGACAGTGATTTTCCTGTTTTCCTAGGAAAACACTTAGAAGATAATGAGTGATTGAGAGGTCCCAATTCCCTTCCTCAGATATAATCTCCAACTGGAGCAAACTCAAGAAAGGATACAGTCCCCAAACGCATCCCAAAACACAGGATGAAAGAGTTGCAAAATGGGGGGGGGGGGGGGGCGGGGCGTGTGTGAGAGAGAGACATAGATACAGCTCCATTCTGCCTGTCCTGAGCATGGGGGTGAACCCAAACAGAGCTCTTCTTTGAAACTGAAAACTAAGAGGGAAGGACAATTGTAAGATTTTATGAGACTTCATATAACCAAGTCACGTTCGGAGGCTCCCAACTTTGTTTTCCAAGTTCAATCTCCAGAGGGGAAAAAAAAGAAACAGTAACAGGAAGAGAGCAATCTGACAAGAGATCAGCCTACATTGAAGCCCAGCCCAAGCTGAAGAGAACTGTATCCACAGTGAGGCTCCTATTGTAACCAATGTGTATTCATTCCCCCCCCCCCCCCAGGCTCTCGCTTTCACTCGGGGAGGAACGCAAGACGAGAGAGTTGCCCTTCACAGCCGTCACTTCGGTCAGCATCTAGAGATCTTCCTAATCTAAAAGACCTCGGAAGTGCAAATGAATCCAGTCCCACCATCATCACCACCTCGGACTCAATGTCCTACTTTGGCAGGCACCGAGACAGGCAGTAACAGCCGGCCGGGGCGGGGGTGGGGCGCACCCGGGAACACTCTCAAGCCTCAGCAGGACGTTCCAGAAGGAACCCCAAAGTGAGAACCAGAAACTTCCCCCCTCCCCGCGGCGGGAGGCCCGGTTGCTGCGGCACGTGCTCGTCCGCCCCGCAGCAAGCTGCGCCGTCCCCGACCGCGGGGCTCGGCGCGATCGCGCCGCAGCCGCGCCTCCTCACCTGGACCCCGGTGTAGTTCTCGAAGAAGAAGAGCACCATGTTCTGGTAGACGCAGTATAGCCGGTCGTCCACGCTCTGGTACAGGCGAGTGGGCAGCAGCGCGGATATCACCCGCCACAGCGTCCAGGCCAGTAGGTAGGTGGGCGCTGAGCCCAGCAACAAGATGCCCGGGAGCAGATAGCCCATAGAGTACGTGTGGAGCACCAGGGACAGCAGCATCCTCCAGGCTCGCCAGCCGCGACTCCGCCTGCCTTGCCCGCGCGCCGGCTAGGACCTCAGCCACCGCCGGCCGCCCGCCAATCACCGCGCGGGGCCGGCCGCGCCGCCGCCCTCCGCCCTGGCTCCGCCCCCAGCATGGGCCGCGGGGCCCGGGACGCGCCGGGGACAGCGATGGCTTCTGCTCGCCGCCTAGGAAAGGGCACGCCTCAGCTAGCCTGGAGCGCTCGCCTCAGCACGCTCACCCTGGCTCCAGGCGACCCACGCCTGTCAGGGGTGAGTGGGGCAGAACTCCCCGGCAATAAGGTGTCTCCTGATTGGTCGGTTTGTGGCCGTAACACGCTCTCTGATTGGTCAGGACTCTGTTCTCGTCACTACGCACGCTCTACTGCGGGTTCTGCTTGTGGATGAGCCCGGGAAAAGATGTGAGAAAGTGAGTTTTGGCCTTTGCCGGCTTTCGGTCTCGGTCCAGCATGAAGAGAGCGGCGTTGGGACACGAGGATGCTCCCTGCAAGACACGCGTGAGCCAACTTGGGTCGTAGAGCGCAGCAGGAGCTCGGTGCCGAAGGTTATGGGCAGCTGCAGCCTCTCGCGTGCCAGAGGGCACCCCTATGTCCACTTGCTTAGGAGGCGCACCTTGCCGCCTGGTTGTTGCGGAATGAGGCTGGGTCTGTCTCCCGTAACCTTGGTTCAACCGTTCACAGGACTATTTCCTTCCTGTTTTAGATCCTTAAAAGATGACTTTTGCCTTTGACCTCTTGCCAATAGTCTAGGTTTCTTCCTTTTTTTTTTTCTTTCAATGTGTAGAAAAGCACATGTAGAATCCTTAAGTTCTGTTCACTCCAAAAACTAAAAAGGTTAAGTAGCAGTAAAAACGTATCCAGAGGCCCGGGTCCTTCTACTGCCCTAACTAGTGGAGACCAGATAACCCGATGTTAGAAGGTATAGAAGAAAACAGGTCAGTGTGCACGTTCAAATCTGTATGAAGTCGATTTTAAGTGTGTGTGTGTGTGTGTAAATATGTTGATTTCTGTAAGTGATCCTGAGGTCACTTACACTGCCACTTTATTTTCTCCCGTTCCAGACAGAGTCATCTGCGCACCCTCCTTGTCTTGCACTTTCCTTCATCTTTTGCCCCATATCTCTTTCCTGTCATATCTGTGGTGCGCTTCTTAAGGCATAAAGATGACTCCTGTCATAAGGAGACTATGTCAGAAAAGGATGGACATATTTTATGTGTTTTTACAATATCGGAATTTAGTGAATTAAAATAAATTTCACAAAGTACAGTGGTTTCACTGGCATCAAAGAGTCCCACGTTACTTAGTAGCCCTGGCTAAGGCAATCACAGGCTCTTTTATTGCAGTCTTAATGTCTAATATTAACTCTCAGATCACATACACATCACTCGGTAAATATATCTCTCTATATGTTTACATATGTGTGTATACATATATACACATATGTATGTACACATATGGGTTACAGGGACTACAAAGGGTCAAAAAGAGGGAAGGAGTTTTAAAAGCCTTGGGAAGCCAAAGTTGAGAAATGGACAGGGATGCGAGAGTCTCTGTATTGATAATATGTTGTAATACTGAGATCGCCTAGATCTTGAGACCCCCCAAAAAAGACCACCAGGACTCGTTACTGATGCACCATACACAGGGTCCTGTATTATGGGCTCGAGCTTCTGGGTCACAGTCCTTCCTGGTGCAACAGGGTAGTAGAGTGGCACCGGAGATTCAAGGGCAATGGGCTCATAAGGGGAAAAAACATAAGTGGGAGTTACGGGTCACAGAAATGTCGATCTTTAAAGAAAAGACCATAAGCAGGGGTTGGGTCCAGGAGGCAGAATCGCCAGGGAAGTTGTTTTATCTCAGAGAATCATTGGGAGTTGAATGTATCTAATCGCTCCAGTGGAGTTTCTGGAGACTGCTGGCAGGTTCTAGTTTATGGCAGTATGTGGTCATTCCCGGAACGCAGAGATAAGTGAGGTCACCTGGAGGACAGGTTCTTACAGAACATTGCCAGGCCACTGCATTAGTTGCAGAATATACATTACAAATAGAACATGGCATTAGTTTTGTCCTTACAGTATGAACCACAAACCCAGCTGCAGAGAGGATGTTGTGGGCAACTGTGGGTCACAGAGTTGACAAACTTTCCAGTTTAATCCAGATGCAGAGGTGAAAGGACAGGACAGTCCAGACAAAGCAACTGTCAGATACATGGACTTCAGGTCCAGACTGTCAAACAAGAGGTTAAGAAGACAGCAGTTGAGTAAAACACATTTAAAAAAAAATAAGTGGGACTGAGCTAACCTGAAGGTCTCTGGAAATTCAAGGGTTCTCTTCCTGTTGGTCTGTGACCTGCCCCAGATAGTCAGATGACCCATTTGAGGGGGCATTGGTGTGACACTGTTGCGGGAGGGGTCAGCCTTTGTTAACAGAAGAACAAGATTTTCAGCACAGTTAAGTGTTGGTGTTCCCCTCTCCCTTCCTAACCATGAAGTTTCCATTTGCTAGCAGTCTCAGGAGAAGTTTCATTTATAGGGAAAGGACATGTATTAAATCCTTTGTGTAACCATAGTGGCTTTTACTTTATCAGATTATAATCTCTTTTTCAGAGAAGACAGCAAGATGGCTGTGAGCATTTGCCATCAAGATTGACAAACCTGAGTTTGATCCACATAACCCAGGAGGTAGAAGGAGAAAACCATTCAAGGTTGCCCTTTAACCTCTACAGCTGTTTGTAGCATGCACCTCTATGCACAAATAGTTGTAAAACTAAACAGATAGGAAGGCGTTCCAGTGACTTAGATGCATCCTGGGAACCACTGATGACTTATATATCTCAAGTAAAATTTCCAGCTCTCATCAAACCTCCAAATCCCGGTTTAGCCTGAGCTGAAGCCCCTAAGGTTCTGGAGGAGCCTCTCTGGCTGCTGAGGATGACAGTGTGATACTCTACAGAAGAAATCCGGAGGTGAGGCCCCAAAATTATACAATCTAGAAGTCTTGATCAGGTTTGCACAGACAGAATTTGTGGTTGAAGAAAGGTGTTTATTGGGAGGTGAGGAAACATGCATACAGCAGACACAAAAACAGAGACACTGCAAAGCAGGCACTCGGCCAGAAACATCTAGTTTCTTCTCCAGGGCGGGTATTTTGTTGTTGTTGTTGTTTTTAAGCCTCTGAAGAATCTTACCTAATTTAGGGTTGGTCACCTTGAAGAAATACAGGGCAGTTGACTGGCCCAGCACTGTTGTGGAACATGTCCTCATCAAGCCTTGCACTTGTTGAACCAGTCCATCAGCAGAGGACCTGCAGGTGGGGGACAAGCCAACCAGTCCTAGGTTTTAAGCTGCCAGGCTTTAGTTTGAAGTCGGGAGGACCAGGATGAAGTCAGCCATCTTGGAAGTTCTCCATCTTTAATACCTAGTCATCACCCCCTCTCCCTATCTGCATGCCAGGGAGTTTATCTAACTCATCGTCTCTTGAGTGAGGAGCTGTGCCTCTGTTCCCTCGTTAGTGACAGGGTAACTTTCAGTATTTGCTTCCATGAGCTGGCCACCTGCCCATTATCACTGAGCAACAGCACTCAAGGAGGAAACTCAAGGACAATTAGAATTGGGGAGGGGGAAAAAAGGTAGGCACACTGGAGATGTTTTCTGAGTTAGGGGTCAAGAAAACAGGCTTTCAGCAGTGGAACTGGGGGTGGTGTTGCTAGAAGGTCCTAGGCGAGTAAGAAGAACCTGGAGCTTCAGAGCAAGCAAGCTTAGGAGTTTGGCATCTAAAACAGGAAAACAGAAGGGATGAGAAGACGTTATGGTTTGAAGTGAGCAGGCTTAGTGAGGGGCTGTGAACAGTTGAGGCACAGGTGCACGTTAGGACGTGTTCTGAGGTGTATCACCATTCTTCTGGCTTCAAGATGTCTTCCCAAGACTGTAAAACAGGATCTTTACTCATCACAGGAGGTCTTTGCCTTCTCCTGGCTAAGGGAAGGCCCTGCTGTCTACATCAAGTATGTTAATGCTACTGATTTGGGAACTGTCATTACCACACTGATATTTCTGTGTCTCAAATGGGTCCCCAGACATGGAAGACAACGCCTGCTAGCTGCATCAGGAAGGCTGCTGAGGAAGTTCACATAGATATATGCATTATTTCCCAAACGGAGCCAGGGAAGTAGCTGGCGGCCACTGGTGGTCAGCATCCCCTGTCGCCAACATCTGAACATTTGCGAGTTATGTTGACATAGCAACCTTTGGGACTTTTCAAAGTCATATGATGAAATGTTTGAACATTCAAACTGCCTAACTCAGTGAATAGTTTCTAAATATCCCAAGCATAGTGTCTACAGATCATACTTGAGTACACGGTTCTTTCTGAATGACTATCTTTGTTAATGTAACAATACCAAAATTAACCTTGTCCTGAATAGGTTGTAAGTTAGTGACTGTTTGGTGCAATCTGGTAATGGTTGCATTATTTAAAAAGGCTACTGAAATGTTCCCTTTCTTTCCCAACTACGTATCTTTTAAATTAATTTTAATTTTTTTACATATACATTCATATCATTACACTTATATACAATAAACTACCTATAGCAAGAAGAACCATGAAACAGGGCCAAATTTTATTCATTGACTTTAACCAGCTGATAGCAACATACATAACCCTCACTTCAAAGATAAAAAAAGGTAATTATTCTGGAGCTAAATAAGAGTGGCCATGGCAGGAAACACACATTTGGCATAGCTCTAGATGCCGTACTTCAACATGGTAACAGTTTCATGTCTATAGTAGCTCAACAAAGAAAGAGATGAATCAAGTTTCTTTTCAGAAGCTCTGGTAGATGCATCATGTCATCAGTTACAGGAAATGAGTACATCTTTGCTGTATGCTTCAGACGTTATCTAATGACATTCTTAGCCTTTGGATTATGGAAGCTCTGAGTCTTGTTTGTACATTGCAAAAGTGTTGACCTATAACCATGAGGATGTTAGGTCATACTCAGAGGTGGGCAATAAATAGCTATTTAGAGAGCTAAGGATAACTCAGGATAATTGGGCTCTAGACCTGCAGCATTCCAGGCCTCCACAATTCAAATACATTCTAATCAGTCAATCAGCCTGGTAGAATGTTTAATGTAAGTGTGTTCCCCTCCCCATGTCAGCGCACACACCAAAGAACAACCACCTAACTACAGAAATAGATGAGGATAGCCAGGGTCTTCTTTTACACCTGGCAATAAGGAGATTGGCAGAAATTAAAACATAAACTACCATCCTTCTTACTAATTTTTGTTGTTTAAAAAATATATAAATGCCATTTAAAATATAAATGGTTTGTTAGTATTTCTAAAGGACTTAATAGATGATGTAATGGAAGAAGCCATTGTGGAGGTTCTCTTATTTTAATAGTCTCACTGTGGTTCCAAGGCTGGTCTCACATTCCTGAACTCAAGTAGTTCAATTTTTGGGACAGCAGGCACATGTTACTGTGTCTGGATCAGGAAGTCAGGTTTTTTTGTTGTTTTGATGAAACTGGCATCTAAAATGCAAGACAAAAGGGAAGAGACAAGAAACCTTTGATGAAATTCTCGAATCTAACATTCCTGGCAGGAACCCTAACACAAGGAACAAGGCTACTGAAGTCAGCTATGGAACCCACCCCTCCAGTTATGGGGACCAGAAAAAGAAAAAGGTTTACCATGGTATTTGTAATTTTCTATCAGTACCTGACAGAAGCAAGTGAGTCCAATTTTATTTGGTTCCTGGTTTCAGAGGATTTCAGTCCATGGCGATAGGGAAGACTGAGGCTGGTCATATCTCAGGAAGCAGAGAGCAAGGGCAGAACCAGGGGCAAGGCTACAGTCTTCAAAGGCCTGTCTGTATTTATAAATTTGTGCCAGAAGATTCAGGAGCCTCCCCGAATAGCACCACCAGCTGGAGGACAGGTATTGAGAACATGTCCCTGTGGTGACATTCAGATTCAGGCCATAACAGTTACTAATCCGTGTTTGAGGTAGGCTTACATATTATCACTCATCCTGCTATTCATGTTAAAACCTTAGGTTATCCTGTGTGTTTCCCTCATCACTTACTGTATATATGCAAGCGGGCGCTGCAGAGTGACTGAGTACTTAGGTGCCTGATGCTGACTTAGAGTCTAGTAACAGAGCCTAAGAATCAAAGTGGATAAGGTTTGCTTGGTGGAACATAATGTCAGTGGTAAGAGGCAAACGGATTTAAAACAGTGATGTGTACAGTAGAGTGAATTATACAGTGGCATATTTAAACTACAGTACTAAAGGATGCTCAGGATAGGACACTGAAGTTAGGAGTGACATAGTAGGCATGTAAAGATGGAAGACCGGCACTCCTGACTGAGGAATCTGCACATTGAAGTCTTGAGGAGGGAAGGAGCTTCACCCCACTCTACCCATTAGCACGCTCTCCTGATTTCACCATCATGATATACCCTACACCCATCTCTATCTCAGTAGTCACAGTTCTCAGGCACGAATTGGGAGTTGGCCCTTATCTGTGCATTCATAGCCACCTCCGAAGTAGACTCCCTGGGCCCACCCATACGCCAACTGAACTCTATTACTAAGTCCATTGCATAATAGCTAGTGGAGGCTAAATTTTGCTCTCCCACATTCATATAAACCACCTCCTTCTACACCCTGGAAAGCGGCCTTGTATGGAAGGCCTTCATAGAGGCAGCCAAGTTAAGAGGTGATCAGGGCAGGACCCAGTCACTGACAACGGAACTTTGGGATATGGGCTCTCAAAAGCAGGTGGCCTCATAAAGAGACACTAGGAACAAAGCCACTCTAAGCCAAAGAGAAAACAAAACCAGGCCCTCCACTGCTCATCCTCAGAACTATCCTGCCTGAGTCTCGCTTTCCACCCTCTACTCCCAAGATGGAACGAGTAGACCTCAGTTCGTGCACCAGTATGTGGTGCTTTGTTACCCGCATTGTGTTAGTGTATAGACAGTCCTGCTAGCCTGCCTTTCAGCGTCCTGGCAACTTCTTACATCATCACCCACCGCTGCCAGGTATGTGCTGCCTCTACCAGGTGTGTGCTGCCTCTACCCGGTGTGTGCTGCCTCTACCCGGTGTGTGCTGCCTCTACCCGGTGTGTGCTGCCTCTACCCGGTGTGTGCCAGGTAAAAGGGCCCTGCCTACCGCCCTAGTTCTCTTGCTCTCTTGACCTCTCTACTCCCCCCTCCACTGTTCTCATTCTCTCTCCCTCCCTCCCTCTCTCTCCCTCCCTCCCTCTCTCTCCCTCCCTCCCTCTCTCCCTCCCTCCCTCCCTCCCTGTGTCCTTCTCTGCCCTCGTGGCCTTGTCCCCATCTGTCTGTCTGTCTGTATGCCCAGTCACTCTCCTCTACCCCTCCTCCCAGAGGCCTTAACTCCTCTCCACTTGCCCTCCCCCAAACACACTTCCTTATACTAGATATGTTATGTGAACTCATCATTACTGTAACAAATCCACCCCTAGTAAACAAAAAAAGCACACACAGGTCCTTGGATTACTTAGCTGGAACTCCTCCTGCCTCAGAAAAATCTCGAAGTTTTGCAGTGCCGTGTTCTGAGCCACCTCTCTAGCTGCACAGGTATGTGTCTTTCAGATTCTTCAGGTGCACAGCATCCCACCATTCAGGTCTGAGACACCTTCCAGACTTTAATTTTTGTCCCAGGAGTTTGTTACCCAGGAAGATAAAGGTGTAAGGATGCATGGTAAGGGGGACACGTGTGCCACAGTGTGAGTGTAAGTCAGAGGATAACTTTATGGAGTCAGTGCTCTGCCATCTTTGCAAGGGTTTCATGAACTTTTATCTGCTAAGCCAGCTATCTATCCAAAACTGGAATTTATGAAGCAGGGTATTTATGATTCTTGAAACTTAATTTTTTTTTCTCTTTTTGGGTTTTCAAGACAGGGTCTCTCTGTGTTAGCCTTGGCTGTCCTGGACTTGCTTTGTAGACGAAGCTGGCCTCGAACTCACAGCGATCCACCTGCCTCTGCTTCGTGAATGCTGGGATTAAAGGTGTGCACCACCACACCTGGCGAAACTTAAAATTTTTAAATTTGTTTCAATCTATTCTAGATTTTAGTTTGCCGCAGCTAAACCTAGTACCATTATAACCTCCCTTATTCAGCTTCTGTCTTGTTACATTATTTCCATGTGACAGGACAGCTAGAATGGGAAAGATCCTGGTGAAGAGCTTTATTTTGTTTTTGCTGTCTTTCTACAGCCAAGACTACTGCACAGCAGCTAAGCCCAGGAAAACTCATGGACTTAATAGAGAGGAAATCTGCACTCCAGAAAGATGTGCTTTCCTGGGAGTTACTTAAGCTTCTTGGCTAACAGCTTTATTTTCTGGGAATGAAGTTCCTGGCAGAAGTTGACTCAGTCTGACCATGTCAGTTGCTGCACACCTAAGATGCTAATCCCCACTACACTTAGGAGATATTTATGGAGTGTTTTTTCTGTCCACTTGCCTTCTCTGGAAGGCATTCTACAAGCACTGCCAAGAAAGGCAGCAGCACAGTCAGCCTGCTCCAGAGAATCACTGCCCTCTGTCCCCAGGAACTGGATCCAAGGTGATTAAGTCCTGAGCCAGCTGAGACACCATTGACACCTTCACACAAGTAAGCACTGGACCTCAGTAGTGACACGGACTCCAAGTCACAAACAGTGCCATGCAAACCTGAACCACAAATGCCACGGAGGGCCAGAATAGACAATCTTAGAGAGATAGAAACAGACACACCTGTGTCTGTACCTGACCAGAAGGAAGGAAGGAAGGAAGGAAGGAAGGGGCCAGCTACTCTGAGGCATCTTGATGATTGCCAGCAACAATGTTCCATGAATGTTCCTGATTCTTCATCTTATGAAGATGGCCTTCTCCCTGGTGTACTAGAGTGGCCCTAAGACCCTTGCACAGAAGCAACCCTTGGCTAAGACAAGCTCCTTAGGAAACCACTCAGTTCTCCCCAGCCTGGCTGAGATCTCATTCCTTGCTGGCCTTCCAATATTGATGCTTCACACAAACTATTTTTCTTTCTCTAGAAAAGCATCATGCTGTTTCATCTTGTATTTGAGCACGTGCTGTCATTATGTTAGTCCCACAGGTGTGAGGAGAAAGGCCAACCCAAATCATAGCCAATTTACCTAAGGCAAGCTTTTTAAAATTTGTAGATGCTGGCTGTCTCTGCTTAAGGCTGGGTTCGAATGATCAGCATTAGATGTGAGGAAGATAAAGTTTTATCTAATATATATAATGTGTAGATAATATAATATATAAAATAGGGGGTTCAAAAATGGGGACTTGACAGGCAAATAAGCAGGGGTCACAGAGGCAGAGCATAAACATAATACCTTGGTTATCATAACCTTCTGAAACAAAGGCATGGTTGCTATCACCTGGAGCAGGCAGTATCAAACTATTTGTAGTTAAGGTTATAGGTGGGGCATAGCCTAGTCCTTGGGAAACAGATTTAATCATAAACAGCAACGAACCTAGTTTGTCTTCACTAGAAGATGGCTTTCAAGCCCAAGATGGAGGCAGGCTGGTTTATCAAATTATGTCGTCAGGCTTTCCCTTTCTGCCTCAGTACTCTGTATCCTCACACTATTTGTCTTCCTTCCAAAAGCATGCCCAGGCCTGTCTGCTCTGATTCCTCCTTTCAGAGTGCTGTGGTGCGTCTCACTAAAGGACTGATAAGACCTCACTGTAACTGATTTAGAAAAGGCTAGTTCATCTTGGAAGTCTCCAGCTGTGCCTGCTCTTAGCCACACCTGCTACTCAGCTGTCTGCCCCACCCCCACCCCCGCCGCCCCGAGTCTAAGATTTAGCTGTGGGATTTGATGCTCTGATAACTGATGCTGACTCTCTGATATACAGATTAGTTCTCTTGAATTGCTAATATGTAGAAAAGAAATCTTCCTACCAGACATCTAAGCCTGAAAATTGTATGAGAATGCTTAATGTTTGTAGCAGAGCGTGACACTATTACCTACAACTTCTCACACTCTCCTACTCCTGAATGCCTTCTTTGATACTTCTGTTTAAAAGAAGATATTTCTTGGGTTGCAGAGTCCGGCTGTTATTCCAGAGGACCCAGGTTCAGTTCCCAGCACCCACGTGGCAGCTAACAATAGTCTGCAACGGCCACTCCAGGACCTCTTCTGGCCTCTAAGTACACTCAGCACACATAGACACACTTGTAGGCAAAGCACCCGTACATAAAAAATTAATTAAATTAAAATATTAAAAAATGTGAAAGCCTTCTCTGTCCCTCATCATTAACACCCATCCTATACGTGAATTCAGTGGCTGCTGGCGCCTTTTCACAGTGATGGCTTTATCTTTCCCATCTTCTGCAGTGTAGCACCAGGCTTAGCTGGCTTTGTATTTCATTCTACCATGGGCTGTAATACTGGTGGTGTTGCACAGAGCTTACTAATCTTCATTCATGACTCCTTTGTGCCCAGGGAATTTTTACATGCCTTCAGGTATGCAAATACCATAGTCTCTTTCCCAGTTGCTGCACTAAAATACCCTATCAAAAACAACTTAAGGGAGAAAAGGGTTGGTTTGGTTTATAGGACAAGGTACAGCCCATCATAGTTGGTACGGTAAGGCAGCGGGAACTCACGTTATGTTCACAGAGGGAAAGAGCAATGTGTACAGGCTTGATGGTGCTCAGCTTCTTTGCTAGCCATCTTCATAGGTGTGCTGACTAGTTTTATGTCAGCTTGACACAAGCTCAATAATAAAGGGCTGTCCATGTCTATATGAGTGGCCTGTCCTGCAGCCTGAGGCCATGTTGATGTCTATGGGCCAAGCCTTTCCCACTGAAGACCTTAAGGATGCCTGTGGTTTGTGTTGCCAACCAGGAGCCACATTGATGGGAGTGGCCTGTGCAGCCACCTGAGACCATGTTGATGTCTTTGGCCTGTGCTTTTACCAAGGGCTATAATTGTGTCTGTGGCCTGTGCTGTGGCAGAAGACCGTGTTGATGTCTGTGGTCTTACTGCCACCAGAGACCACACTGAGGTCCGTGGCACATGCGGATACTAGAGACCATGTGGAAGGCCATGATCCATGCTCCCCCGACTGTAAGGGGCGAGGAAGCTACTTTTGCAGTGGTATCAATGACTGCAAACTCACATTTGAAAAGAGAGGCATAAGGCTTCTCCCATTCCTTACCCCTACTCCAGCCCTACTCCCATCCAAAGTAGCAGCCTAGACAGAAAACCATCAAAGAGAACTCTTAAAAATCATGATAAGGTCACTGAAGTGTAGCTCTCCACAGCTGATGGCTTCCGGTGGGGATACAGGTAAAGAAGACTCAGTTTTCTTTAAGGGGCTGGCCACTAGGATTTCGACCATGCTACAGTGAGTATATGGGCTACACAAATTGAACTATGGTTTTTTGTTTTGTTTTGTTGTTGTTGTTGTTGTTGGGAGAGGTCATAAGGCAGGCAGAGGGGGGTGGGACCTGGGAGGACTGTGAGGTCAGTGTGATCAAGATTCATGATGTAAAACTTCTGAATAATCAATAAAAATATGTTTTTAAAAGGGGATTAAAAAATAGAAGATACAGCCGTAGGCAAACCTGTGGGGCATTTTCTTAATTAGTGATTGACTGAGGCAGCCCCATGGTGAGTGGGGCCACCCCTGGGTTCATGGTCCTTGGTTCTGTAAAAGAGCACACTGAGAAAACCAGGGGGAACGAACCAGTAAACAGAACCCATCCATGGTTTCTGCATTAACTCCGGCCTCTAGGTTCTTGCCTTGCTTGACATTCCTTCCTCCAATGATGAACAGTGATGTGTGTGGAAATATAAGCCCAATTAGCCTTTTCCTCCCCTGTATACTTTTGGTTATGGTGTTCAATCACAGCCATAGAAACACTGACTTCAACAGTAAGTATATACAAGAGATAGACAAATCAAATTTTTATTGGCATATGTAGTAAGGCATTTTACTTTAAAGCCATTCAATCTGTGTTACTCTTCAGATTGTGTTAAGCTTTCAGTGTGTGTTGTGGTGGTGATGGGACACACAGAGGTCCTGGTATGCATGTGGAGGTCAGAGGATAAGTTGCAGAGGTTGGCTCTCTTCTTCCATTGTGTAACTCACACTGTTAGGCTTGATGACAGGCACCTTTTTTTACCTGCTGGGTTATTTGCTGGCTCCAAAGTAATACGTTTAAAAACAATTCTTTGGTATATGTTTAATTTTGTCACTGATTAAAGATGTAAGCTAATATGTTTATTTAAAGAATTAAATCTTGACTGAATATTTGGTACTGCAGAATTAAAGCATCATCTTCAGTGTTTTCTCAAGTTGATCCATATTTTAATTTTGTAATCCATGCTAAAGTTGCCACTTCATTATAAACAAATGGCAGAAGTATGCTTAGGGCCATATCAGAAAGTGTTGAAAATTCTGCCCTACCCTCAGCCAAAACCCATTAAACAGTGTTTTACAAAACTCAAGTCAGCAATTCACACAGCAATTTATTAAAAAATCAAGCATTTTAACACAATACAATCAAAGACATACTAATATGACGCATGCTGATAGGAAAAGATTAAAAAGTCTTTGTTTTCCATAATTAAAACAGTATGCTTCTATAAGGGCAGAAAACTTTACATGCACAATGAAAACATTGCACTTAATCACATGCAATAGTCTAGAACCGGAGCCAAGCTGCTTCAGGCGGTGTTCCTTGGTATTGTGTGGACAGCATGGTGGTGAGGAGGGTGCGTGTGTGTTTAGAAAGACACCTGCGTTAAAATCAACACAATGCAAACAGCCCCTATTGTGAAAAATGCCTTGGGCTCACTGTGCATTTGATTTCAAGTTCACTTTCAGTCACCAGATTCAGATTTCATGAGCCCACATTAAATTGTCAGCCATGGTTTGTGATGCTGTAATCTCTGTGTGATCACATCCTAAACCCGTGACCTGTTCCCCTTTATATAGAACAGTCCCACCTTGTGCAGGGCACCCACGTCCATTGCCAGCCCCAGCTTGTGCTGATGCTGCAGGCCAAAGCCATTGCGTCCTTCCATAAGGTTTCACAGTATTTCCAAAGAGTGGTCCAGGGCCCAGTCCCAATAATGCCACCTTACATGGATCCTTGTCAAGCCCTTTACACCATAAGCAAGTAGTTTCCCATTTTTCACTTCACTGTAGCTTTGGCTATACACTTGGTATTATTATAGTATCATCATTTGTGTGTGTGTGTGTGTGTGTGTGTGTGTGTGTGTGTGTGTGTGTGTGAGAGAGAGAGAGAGAGAGAGAGAGAGAGAGAGAGAGAGGGAGGGAGGGAGGGAGGGAGGGAGGGAGGGAGGGAGGGAGGAGTGCATGTGGAGGTCAGAAGACAACTCTGGAGCCCATTCTCTCCACTTCCTCCTCTGAGTTGTCCTGGGGATTCAACCCAGATGATCAGGCTTAGCAGTAAGCACTTTAGCCACTGAAGCATCTCACTGGCCCCTGATAATTTTTAGTATGACTTTTAATTCTAGACGGTATTGTCAATTTAGTGTTTAATGACTTATAAGTTACTGTGAACATTTTGGATAATTTGACAAATACTGTTTTTCTGATCTGCAGTCTAATAATTCCTATTGTTGGCATACTGCCCCAGTCTGCCTAGCATCCTATGATGTCATTACCTAACTGCCCCTAGCTGTGCCCACACCCAGGAGTATTTAAAAGGACAAATCCACCTTGTCTCTCTCTTACCTCTTTCCTCTCTCTCTCTCTCTCTCTCTCTCTCTCTCTCTCTCTCTCTCTCTCTCTCTCTCTGGTGTGCCCCTCCCCCTTTCAATATGCTCATATAATAAACTTCTCCATATCATATCTGTTGTATGGCTTATATTTCATATTTAAAGTTGGTGACCTGTACACAGATGACTTCAACTCTGGCTTATGGTATGCAAACCACTGGGCAAGACTGCCCCCAAAATCTCGCTCTCGGCTAGGACACAACCTAAACTGTGGACAAACTGGACACCCAGAGACTTAGTTACTGTCTCGCTTGCTAAAAATAAGGTGAGGTCAATCTCTCTCATGTTCTTCTTTCACAGAAACAGCCTTTTGTCTTCTGTGCCTGACGGCCAGACTGTCCCTGCCCGTGGTGCTATGTTGTCACTGGAGACAACTGGGACAGCTGTCTAGGTACTGGGACATGACTAGTCATCTCTGTAACTTTGACTAATAAATACATAGATTCATTTAGATTACAATTTATCCTTCTCAAGTCTCTGATCATATTGACACTGATGTTAGTTTGATAGTTAGCAAACAGACAATTAGCTCCTGACCTCAAAGTAATCTGCCATGTTAGTTCATTAGTCAGTTTATTAGCTAGTTAAAACTACTAGATGCTAGAGCTCTTGTTTTAAAAGACAAACAGGTTTGCCTTACTCACAGACCTCAGGTTGAAGATAAACAGGCTTCAGATACCTTCCCAGTCCTCTTCCTATGCAGGAGACAAGATTTTAAGCCTCACTTGTAGAGCTACTGTCAAGTCTAGATACAGTCTTCCTTGTTACCAGGCTTAAAGACCAGGTCTCAGATACAACTGTTCACCATTCTCTTATCTAAAGAACGGTGACTTCTCATAGCCATTTTATCCATGTTTTAAAACTTCCAAGATGTTTCGTGAATGTTGGGGGTCCAAGAAGATATTTTAAGGTTGACACATGCAAGTTATGAATGTTAGAAGGTCTGCAGTGTTTTATGAATATTAGGTGTTTTAAGCTGGCAAATGCAAGTTAGGAAGGTCAAAATGTCTAGAAAGTTGTTTGATTTCTTGTTGCTGTACTGTTGCTGCACTGAGATTGTTCAGAGCTTTGACACTAATCACTAGAGCTCTGGCTTATTAACCTAACTATGGTAAAAAAAAAAAAAAAAAAAACCATTCCACTGTACAATCCTCTATCACAGTTCCAAACTCAGGATTTTAAATTCCCTTTGGTTTGTCTTTTACTTAAAATGTGCTTAAATTATATACATCCAGGCTTCCAGAAAACGGGAAGAATCCCCTCCTTCATGTGTGTACTGATGCTAGAGTGAGCTTTTGCCCTTCTGCTCTACAGGAGGTTTCTGTCCTCCCCGTGCTATTGTTTCACAGAGGTCAGAAAGATCCATAAGGTTTCTGTGTTTCCTAAGATCACCTCAAAGAGTCTTCATGCTCTTAACCCAAAGTTTTTCCCCAAGCCTCTACCATGCTATATGTCTACTGCCTTTTTCTACAATGCATGTTTCATGGTAGATTTCAAACGATGATGTCAGCCTGTCTGAAATTTACCTCCTTTTGCAAAGTTAAAAAGGACTCTTACAAGCTACAGGAAATCTACCTCTCAGGTCAAATGGAACCCAGATAAGTACTGCCAATCAACAGTCTAAGTTTCCCACCTATTGCCTATTTTGGAGGGTGGGATTCCTCCCCCTTTTCATGGGTTCTTGGACTCCCCTCCCTAACTACCTGATTGCTACCTTTCTGCACCTAACACTGGCTGAGTAAATGAGTTCCCCCTTCCTAGTCAGCGTAAATGCTTCCCTTTGTCCAAGAGACCATTGCCACCTCTCTGGTTCACTGGGAACAGAGGTACCCAGCCCCAGTCTGCATGACTGTGGATGGTCCTCCTTGCTGACTTTTCAGCAAGACCTAGTACAGCTAGGACTTTTCCCACTGAGAGATACTGATGATGTTCCTTTTCCTGCTGCTGCTGAAAATCCTAGTACTAGGTGGACTGTCTCTGGGCTCAGTTTATTCCTGTTCAGGCTGTGCTCTCGGTCACTGAGCAGCGCTGACAGTCACAGGGACAGTCTACCTGCCTTTTTTCTGAGTCACAATCTGGGGATGCCCTAACAGATTACTGACTTCACCTCCCCACAAGAAATAGCCCATTCACCACCTCTCCAGGCTCCTCTGGGATGCCTTCTGGAGAATTTCAAATTCCTATGCCCACATTAAGGGCTGCTAAGCTTACACATATCTGCAAGCAAACTTGGACAGATCCAAAAGGAGACCCTTTAAATTACCACCCACAATCGGGTAAAACGGAAGGAAGCTCCTTATGTTGAGACCTTTTCTAAGGTAAAATGAGGTTCCTTATTTTCAAGCCTTTTCTCTCCTTTGCTCTCCCAAAAGTCTCAAATGTACACCTAAGGTAAATGGAAAGACGTTCCTTATGTTCAAGCTTCTCTCTTCACTCCAAAGCTTCCATCTCTGCACACTCTCCCAGAAGGTTCAGATGTACTCCAAAAAGAAATTTTCTCCCTAACCTACTGGCTTTGTCTTCTGCCCATATATATGTTCCAGTATCCTGCCGTATTTCCTCCATGCAGGACAGCGCCAAAGCAGCTGCCCACAGGTGTTCTAGTCCAACCTCACAGATCTTGGCAGCTGGCTCTGCATTGCCCCTCCTAGCTACCGATGTTCTCAGACCCTG
Source organism: Acomys minous (assembly GCF_964271855.1). Taxonomy (NCBI): domain Eukaryota; kingdom Metazoa; phylum Chordata; class Mammalia; order Rodentia; family Muridae; genus Acomys; species Acomys minous. The sequence goes on along the minus strand of NC_140497.1, from coordinate 12,632,858 downwards.
GGCAGCAAATACAGCAGTCTGCTCTTCTCAGACCTGGCCAACATTTCAGCCTTTTAATGCCCCACTGCCAACAGGAATCAGTCAAAGATGGCTGATTTCTTCATCTCTTATCCACTTACAAAAGGCTGAAATGGTGAGCTTCAGATCCAAGACAAACAGCTCCAGGCTCTCCCAGCACTCCTTGGTCCCTATCTGTTGCAGGACATGGCTGCCGTACCCTGCCCTCTAACCTGAACTCTGAAGGACAGAACATTTCCTTCTCCTTCACCATATAATCTGGACATTTTGTTGCTCTTGCTTTCTCTCCCCCCTCCCTTTCTCTTCCCCCTTGCATGGCAGCCAAGAGCTGCTTCCAATGAACCTACATTTATATACTTTAACCTACCTTACATCAAAAGCAATCCAATGTCCTCATTTTTTTTTAATTATAGGAAAAGGGAGGGGAATGTTAGCAACCTATACTTCATTACCTACCCCAGTCTGCCTAGCAACCTATGATGTCATCACCTACCTGCCATTATTTGTGCCCCTGCCCAGGATTATATAAAAGGGAAAACCCACCTCAGCGCTCTCTCTCTCTCTCTCTCTCTCTCTCTCTCTCTCTCTCTCTCTCTCTCTCTCTCTCTCTCTCTCTTTCATGTCTTTCTTCCTCTCTTACTCTTACTTTGTCTATCTCTGTCTGTCACTCTGTCCCCCTGGGGCATTCCCCCTTCCTTCTCTCCCCATGTTTCTACAACAAATCTTATACAGTGTATGTTGTGTGGCACACATTTAACACCCATTCTTTAAACTATTCTGTGAAAAGGAACTTGCTTGGGTTCTTGTTCTTCCCCAAGCCTTTCCTTTCTGTAGGGAAACCCACTAGAGACATTTGCATGAGTGATGGCTCCTATGACAGAATCACTGGTGGGTCCTTCACAGGAACCCCTTGCTGATCCCCTTTGCCAAGCGAGGCTGGTGGCTGCCCTGTCTGGTGCCGTTCCTCTGCACACTCACCCTGATGTGTCTCTGGCCTTGGCTTAGGGCTCCTCTTGTTTCTGTTTGTTTTGTGGTGGCTGCATCAGAGCTACTCTGACCCCTCCAAATCAGACTCTGTCACCTCCAGCCAGCCTTTGCTGTGTGTCCTTTAGAGAGGGCCAGGAGGCTTCCTCTATTGTTGTGTATGCCACACACAGTGAATTTGTGTTCCCAAATCTTAAAGACTGGATTTTTAAAAATTAGTTTTTGTTCTCTTGAAATCCAGGCCAAATTCTTTTTATTTTTTTTTCTTGAACAGCATATTCCTTGCAGAGTTTTCTGATCTGACAGGAGCTTGCTTTATTAGTTGTTAACACAGCTGGAAAACACCCTTTCTTTTAAATCTTTCAGAACCTAACTGACTGCAAGGTTCTAGCTTTCAACTGAGGCCTTCTGCAAAGGATCCGTCATTCTCCCAGCACCAGCTCACACTCCAGCTCATTGCATGTGATGAGCTAAATTCTGTTTCTTAATCACTTTCATATTTTGTTCATCTCCCTTTGCCAGTGAAATCCAGCAGGTATTTTGTGTTATCAGGGAGCAGATAGTACCAGGGTCACAGTGGAGAAGAGAGAGAGGGTCCACACCTTCAGAGACCCAGTGACTTCATCTTTGTTTTTCATTCCACAAACATGTTACTACTTAACAGGCTCACTAATTACAAGTAACGGGAGTTAAGCAGCAACTCCCTGAAGACTTTAAGAGAGAAATAACAGTCAGGTAGAGAAGAGAAATAAACATTTCAAAAATGGGCTAGAGAGATGTCTCAGAAGTTAAGTGCACTGCCTGCTCTTCTAGAGGCCCTAAGTTCACTTCCCAGCAACCACACAAGCTCACAAACATTATAACTGTAGTCCCATGAGATCTAATGCTTTTTTCTTTTGAGCAGTTATACATGCAGAAGAAACACATACATAAATACATAAATGAATCTTTAAAAAAAAATTTTGGGGTTGGAGAGATGGCTCAGAGGTAAAGAGCACTGGCTGCTCTTCCAAAGGTCCTGAGTTCAGTTCCCCACAACCATATGGTGTCTTACAACCATCTCTAATGAGATCTGGTGCCCTCTTCTGGTGTACATGCAGGCAAACACTGTGTATATATAATAAATAAATCTTTATAAAACAAATCTTTTTCAAAAATAAGGCTTGGGGTAGTGGCTTATTGAGTAAAAGGCACTAGCTGTACAGGCCTGATGACCTGAGTCCGATCCCTGGGATCCACTTTAAAAATGGCTCTCATTTGTAATCTCAGCACTCCTAGTGAGAGAGGAGAGGGAGAGGCAGGAGGTTTGCCCGGTGGCTTGCAGGCCAGCCAGACTAAAGTAAGTAATGAAGAGAGAACAGCAGAGAAAGCCTCATCTGCAGATGAGAAAGGGCAGGCCTGAAAGATTGCCTTCTGACCCCCACATGCATGCCCGGTACATGTTTATCTACAGCCACACACTCATACACACCATACACATACCACAGAGCCTACCTCTTTTTTTTTTTTTTATGACTAGGACCTGTGATTAGTATTTTCATTTTGGATATCTGAATACACAATGTATAGATACTGTATATCTCAGGGTAGACCTGAATTTGGGGTCTTTTGCCTCCTGAGGGCAGAGATAACAGGTGTATACCACCAAGTTCTGCTTACATTGGCTTGCTTGCTTTTACCTAAGGTTGTCCTGGCAGATTGAGGCACAAAACCATGTGATGGGCAGAAAGGGCACAAGTTCTAAGTCCCTGGCAGAACCTCTCTTTGCCACTAGAGATCCCAGCAAAGCTTGCTGTGAGCACAAGACTGTAAAGCGTAAATCCAGTTTCTCCCTCCTTCCCCTTCATGCCGTCTCCTCCCCCCACGCCCTCCTACCTTCCTCTCCCAGCCTCTCCCTCTTCTCCTTCCCTGATGCGTCTTCTGCTTCTCCTCTCTCCCACTTTTCTGTTCCCTCCCTTCTCCTTTCCTCCTCACCCTGTCTCTTCTTCCTTCTCCCTTCTTCTATTTTTTTCTCCTCTCCTAGCCACCCATCTTACAGATCTACACAACTGCAGTGGGGAACACAGGCAGCTAAATCTCCAATGGAAAACTATTGTTATGACCAAAGGACACTGGACTAGGAGTCTTGGGAATGAGCAGCGTGGGAGGTTCCAGAGAGGAGGCCCCTCTCACTGCACCTCAGTGTTCTCAAGAGGGGGATCATCTGGAGTTTGAAAGCTCAGAACAAGCCTAGAGGCCTATAGAAAAGACTTGGCAAACTGGACTTCCTGTAGAGGTGAGAAGCTCAGTCCATAGAAACAAACCACAGACAGCTCTGTGTCATAGCACCAAGGGCCTTATGAGGTAATGCTCAAAATTTCCAAGATATAACACAGAATTAACCTGATTAAACAAAACAAACAACAAAATGATGGCTGTAAATGCCAGCCATGATATGGCTCAGACACTGACAGGCAGACGAAAGTATCTGCTATAACCACATCTAAAATAAAGGAAAAGATGGGACTAGATTCTATTTCATTTTGTTATATGGGGCACACTCTTGAGTTTTTGAACCCAGGGCATCACATATGCCAGACTTCTCTCCTACTGAGCTAAATACACCCTCAGCCCCAGGAATAGATTTCACCCGAGAATAGAAAGATGAAAAACAGGAACATAAATATCCTAGGACTGAGATACTCCGCATAACCTGAGAAAGAAAAGTTTACCAGGCAAGCTCAGTAGCAAGTGGAAAAGTTAGAGAGACCCTAGGAAGGGTCTACAGAATGTATCTAATGTGGAGTGCAGCGGGGAGTTGGGGGGGGGGTAGAGAATTTAAAACAGTAAGCATGGCCTCGGCAAAGTCATCAGGGCTCATACATCAGTATAGGGGGAAAAAAGACTGCTGAGCATGGAAAGCTTATTTGAGAAGCAGTTAAAATGTGTGATTATGCCATGCAACGTATCTGGCATAAAGGAGGGCTATTGTGGAAGGAGGGCATAAAGGGGAAGGGGTAAAGAGAGGGCAAGGAGGGAGGGAGAGAGGAGAGAGAGAGAGAGAGAGAGAGAGAGAGAGAGAGAGAGAGAGAGAGAGAGAGAGAGAACGAGAGAACGAGAATATACTTTGGCGCACCTGGCTCTGGACAGCCCTAGCTACAGGAAAGGCTCTTAGGACGTGGTGAAGGTAAGGCTGAGTAGGTAGAAGTCTTTGAAGGGAGAGGGGAAGCATGTAGATCTTGTTGGCATTATTAATCCTCTTAATCTGGTTCTGTTTTTTTTTTCTACCCTCCTTATCTGACATGCCATTTACATGTGATGTATAGGAAGAGTATTATACCCAGTGTTAAAATTCTCAAGAACACAGCATGACCTAAAGAAGCATAGATAGTAAATGAGGAAAACAGGTATTTTAATCAAACTAGTGTCAAAATCAAACTCTAACCAAATTAGAGGGTCGGAAAAAATAGTAATGCTGGAAATGAGAAACTCAATGAACCACAGTAGAAGTATACTAGGCTCTACCAAACATAAGAAAGGATACTGTAGATGGAGTTCAAGGTTGGTGAAATGCTACATTCGTGTTGTTTTAAAAGAAAATCTCAATCGTTCTATTTTACCAATAAGGACTCAGGAGCCAGATGCTGGGTGAAAACCTGCTAGCTCAGAGAGGCAGAGAAAGCACCCAGCTGCCCTTTCTCCTCAGCTCACATCCTGATGGAAAAGGCCCAAAAAGCTCACTAGCTCAGCTTATAGCCCAGGAAGAAAAGGCCAAAAAACACAAGGCCAAAGATTTGCTAGTTCAAGGCCCAAAAAGCCCCCAAAAGCCAAAAGCCAATGGCCAAGGAGCTGAAGAGCTGAAGTGCTAAAGCTAAAAACCCATTCTACCTCTACCCACTGTCTTAAATACCCCTCAGATCAAAGGCCCTCCTACTCTCTAATCCCTGTCAGCTGGGTTGTTACTCCATCTCTTGACCTACAGTAAACTCTATTAAATCCTGTGTACAGAAAGCTCTTGGATTAAAGGTGTGTGCTAGGACTGGCTGAACCACACCTTAATCACCTGTTTACAATAAACAAAGTTCTTAGGTTAAAGGTGTGTGTTATAGGGCTCAACCACAAGAAACAAGGATTTATAGTTCAAAATCTCAGGGATCACAACGGGATCAAATATCCTACAACACATTCACATATCAGGAGAGAGACAGAGACAGACAGACAGACAGACAGAGACAGAGACACAGAGACCGAGAGAGAGAGACAGAGACAGAGAGAGACAGACAGAGACAGACAGACAGAGAGAGGTGGGGAGACTAATAGGACAAAGGAACACGATCACAACATCCAAGAACCCTGGCATACAACAAAGAGACCAAGCCTAAGAATCTATAAGATAGAGGAAAGAATAGAAATAAACATTAACGTAACAGATTCTTTGGATTTATAGGAGAAGTGTTCCAAAACTGTGGAGAAAGAAATACAATTTAGGGCATTTAGAACTCCAAATAGAAATTGCCAGAGAAGAACATCACTAAAACATATCAAGATATCAAAAATACAAAGCAGAGAATAGTAAAAGCCATAAGGGAAAATACTAACTTGCCTACATAGGTGAAAACATCAGAATTACATCAGGTCTCCTGTCCTCAACCTTTAAAGTCAAGGAATGGAACCTTGAAACTTAGAAACTGCCAACAGCATTATTAATCAATTTAGTAGCATGTAAATAGTATACAAATAAACATGCACAGGGAATACATATTGATGCACAGTCACATAAGTCAGGCCTAAGAACCCAGTGTTAGGGTAGATGTTATTTAGCTTTATTATTTGCAAGTTTCAAAAATATCCCTTTTGTGGCAAATATATATGCATATACACATATACATACACACACATACATATCTTGATCATATCCACCCTCGTTCCCTCATTTGGAAATTTCAGAATTACATTATTGATCAAATTATACTTCTTGCCAGGACTGGGCTAGCCTAATCCAGTATCTGTACCGCAAAAGGCTTGACTCCTCTTAGAGACAAAGTAGAAAATGTGTCATCTCAAAGACTTAAAGCCCAACCTGAGTACTGGCAAGATTCCAGCTAATACCCTGTAAGAGGCAAAAAGTGTGGTACAACTTAGTCTGATATCCTCTCCTGATTTAAAAGATAACCAGAGGAGAATCCCATTTTGTAGGCTAGGAGGTGATCTGGAATTCTCCAGCAAGCCCCAGGGTCTTGGTGACTTTGGAAACCTCAGTTAGACAAGCTTTCAGGCAGACATCATAGATAGCACAGATCATCTCTCATCTAGATGTTATCCTAAAAGAGGCCACAACCTTGTTTATTTGTTTTGGAAACAGAACTGTGATTCATTTAGGGATTACGAAAGAAGAGAAGATAGTAGAGATGCTATCAGGAAAGAATATATGAGAGGGGGAGGGGTTAAGAATTCCAGCACCCAGGAAGAGATGGAGGCAGGGGGGATCAGAAGCTCAGGGCCACCCTCGACTACACAGTTAGTTGGAAGCCACCTTTGGCTACATGAGACCCTCTCTCAAAAGGAAACATGACTAATAATATAACAGCACATCAGTATTGGTGTATTGATCCTAACAAACCATACCTCATAACATAAGATGTCAGAGACCCTGCAAAATGGGTCATTTCTCTACACCATAGTGTTAGTTTTTGTGTTCATCGAGTGACCTATAAGTGCCTGCAAATTCCAGCATACTCATGTGCAACAAGAGCAAGCTCAGTGGACGCTTATCCTACTATTTCAGTTAGGCACATAATAAACGGCCCCAGAATCCAGGTGCTTAGAAGAACGAGTTATGCTCTCCTGTAGCTCTGTGAGTTGGCTGAGCTTCATTCCATGGCCATTTTTGCTAGACGTCCCATTTATGTGTAAGACTCCTAGTCTACTGGGCTAGAAGTGCCACAGCTGCTTCTTTCACATGTACCCTCCTAAGCTTGGCTCAAGTGCCTGTTTAGCAGGACACGAAACTTATTTGGTGGCTCTAGGCTTCACTTGCCTGAATATGGAGCAGCGAAGTGCATTAAGGGCTAGATCTAGAAAAGGCAGCATCTTCGCCAGACATGACAGGAGGGAGCGAGTCCCAGGTCACAAGCTCTCACAGAGGAGAAACAGGTTCTATATCTCAGAGAAGCTTCGCAAATGCACAGGACCCGATGCTCACTGCTGGACACAACTTCCCAGTTGAGTGTATGAGGTCTCACTGTGTACCTCTGGCTGTTGTGAATCTTGTGGAAAGCCACCTGCTGCTGCCAACCACGCAGGGATTAGAAGCACTCTGTTTTGAGTTTTCTTTTCTTTTTCCTTTCTCTTCTCCTTCCTTCCTTCCTCCCTTCCTTCCTTCCTTCCTTCCTGTCCTTCCTTTCTCTTTGTTCACTCTTAAAAATATTTATTAATTTTACATCCAGATTGCACCCCCTCCTCTCCTCCCAGTCCTCCACCTCACATACCTCTGGCCCCCATTCTCCCCTTTCCTTCACCTTAGAGAAAGGGGAGGTCCCCCATGGGTACCAAGCTGCCCTGGCACACTAAATCTCTGCAGAACTAGGAGCATCCTCTCCCACTGAGGCCTGACAAGGTAGCCCAGTTAGGGAACAGGATCCAAAGGGAGGCATCAGAGTCAGAGAGGCTCCCCACTCCAGTCATTGTGGGATCCACATGAAGACCAAGCTGCTCATCTGCTACGTATGTGCTGGGGGCCGAAGTCCAGTCATGCATGCTCTTTGGCTGGTGGTTCAGCCTCTGTGAGCCCCCGTCGGCCCAGGTTAGTTGACTCTGTAGGTCTTCTTATGGAGGGAGCTCTTGACCCCTCCGGCTCTCTCAATCATTCCTCTAACTCTTCAATAGGACTCCACCAGCTCTGTCTAATGCTTGACTGTGGGTCTCTGCATCTGTTTCCATCAGCTTCTGGGTGAAGCCTCTCTGAGGAGTTATGCTAGGGTCCTGTCTACAAGCATAGCAGAGACTATAGTGGCTACCCCCTCCCCTAGAGCCCCTCCCCCTCTCCCACCTCATCCGACTTGCCCCTCCAGGGTTAAAAAAAAACTTCTTTGTGTTGAGAATTTAGTGTATGGGTATGTCCTGTGCCTATTCTGGGGGGTCAGGGAGGATGGGGCGGCTTTCCTTTCAGTAAAGCCACTCATTATAGGCTCTGTGAGTAGTTTAATGTTTTTGTTGTTTGAGACAGGGTATCTCTGTATAGCCCTAGCTTGCCTCCTGAGTGCTGAGGTCAAACCTGGCTTATTATTTTGTTTCCTCCTCCCCCTCCTCAGCAAACGGCTTGCCTGTGTTCCTTTGGATATTGGCTTATCCAATTTGTCCTTTGCTCTCTTTCAAGGCTTGCCAATGAAAAGGGTTCTGCATCTTCAAAGTGCATCGTTGGATTACCATTGTGCCTCTGTCCCTATTTTAGACTCCTGCATGCCATTGAGTGTGTTTCAGCTTTTCCATTCCTTCAAAAAGTTACATGTACATTTGAGATAGGATTACATGTAGCCCAGGCTGGCCTTGAAATCACTTTGTACCTTGAATTTTCAGCCCTGCTGCCTCAACTTCCCAAGTGCTGTAATGTTCTATTTTGCATATGGTGCTGAGAGCAGACCTTGGGTTTTATGCCTGCTAGCCTAGCATGCCACCAATTACGTTACAGCCTCAGGCCCGAAAAGCTTGCAGAGAACAAGATGAAACTGTTTGAAGCTTCTTGAATTCATTTAGACGATCTGTCCTCCTGCAGCACTTAATCTACTTTAGTGACTTAACGTTTGCCTTCTTCACTCATTTGAAATGTCCATCCCAGCAGTGCTCAGCCCATTCACATAGCTGTGTATCTGTTCTTCGGGTGTCTTCTTTCTCCTAGTTACCATCTTTGACCTTCTGTTGCCATGGACCTGGCCCCTGGAGGCGTCTACTTGTGTAGTATTTGTCTTTTTGTAACTGGCTTGTTTCACTTGATAGAACATCCTTGTGGTGCGTGAAGTCCCTGTGTCTGGCTTACTGTTGCATGGCCCTCCTCATTGTATCACAACTCCTTAAAGTCACAAGTGGGGCTGGAGGGTGGCTCCATGGTTAAGACCTGTTGCTGCTCCCTCAGAGGACCTGAATTTGGTTTCTCAATTGCCTGTAACTGTAGCTCCACCCAGAAGATCCAACACCTTCTTCTTACCTCTGCAGGCACTCCCAGAAGTTACACACACACACACACACACACACACACACACACACACACACACACACACACCCCACACACACACACATGCACATGCACTTTTTTTTACTTAAAAAAAAAAGAACTGGGCTGGGTAGTGGTAATACATGCCTTTAAGGCTAGTACTTGGGAAGCAGACGCAGGCGGATTGCTGAGTTCAAGGTCAGCCTGGTCTATAGAGTCAGTTCCAGCATAGTCAAGGTTACACAGGGAGGGTTGGAGAGATGGCTCAGAGGTTAAGAGCATTGTCTGCTCTTCCTGAGGTCCTGAGTTCAGTTCCCCAGCAAGCACATGGTGGTTCATAACCATCCATAATAAGATCTGGTGTCCTCTTCTGGCAAGCACACATGCCGGCAGAATGTTGTATGCATAATGAATAAATAAATATATATATATTTAAAAATTACACAGAGGAATCTGTTTCAAACAAACAAACAAAACAAACAGAAAGGAGGGAAAGAAGGAGAGGGAGAAGAGGAAGGAGGAGGAGGAGGAGGAGGAGGAGGAGGAGGAGGAAGAAGAAGAAGAAGAAGAAGAAGAAGAAGAAGAAGAAGAAGAAGAAGAAGAAGAAGAAGAAGAAGAAGAATCCAGTATTCTGAATTTTTGGTTTTAAATGTCTTCTGAAGTTCCATGACAAATGCTGGTTCAGTGATTAAGAGAAGAAATAAACTTGTGCAATAGATGTTTATTTTTGCAAAATGCATCAGATAAACTGATATCCAGTGTACAGACAGAACTTACTATGAATGGAGAGAACATCTTAACACACTTCAGAGAAACATGCAGAGATGATTAAGTATGCAAAAGGTACACAGCAGCACAGCAGCAGGTTCTGGAACATAAATTACACCTGCTGCACATGCGTGAGAACAGCTAGTTACAGAGCACTGATGCCAGGGGACACGGCATCCATTGCACACCTGTGAAAACAGCCAAGAACACAGAGCACCAATGTCCCCAGACATGGCATCTGCACACCCATGAGAACAGCCAAATCCAGAGCACTGATGTCCCCAGACATGGCATCTGCACACCCGTGAGAACAGCCAAGAACACAGAGCACTGATGTCCCCAGACATGGCATCTGTAAACCCACAAGAACAGCCAAGAACACAGAGCATTGATGTCCCCAGACATGGCATCTGTAAACCCACGAGAACATCCAAATCCAGAGCCCTGATGTCCCCAGACATGGCATCTGCACACCCATAAGAACAGCCAATCACAGAACACTGATGCCACCAAATGCTGTTGCGTATCAGCAGGAACACTCTCCCATTGCTGATTGGAATGCATTCTGAAATAGCCCTTGTGGAAGGGAGTCTGGTAGTTTCTTGTAAAACTAAACATAGAGCTAATTAGATCCTGAGTGAGAAAAGTGGCCCGCTGCCATGCCCAAGGACCTGAGTTTGATTCCAGGACCCACATGGTGTAAGGCGAGAACCTACCTCTGTACATTGTTTTCTGACCTTCATAGGTGTGCTGACCCCCAAATACACATGCACAAAATGAATTAATTTTAAAAAGTAACTAAAATTGTAAAGTTCTACATGTACTGACTCTATAATCTAGTAATCACGTTCTTCAGTACTTAGCCAAAGGCACTGAAAATTGTGTGCAGAGAAACTTGCACACTGGTGATCACGTCAGCCTTGTTCTCAACTGCTGAAACTTGGAAGCAAGTCTGGTGTCCTTTAGTCTGTGAATAAGGGGACTGCAGCTAGGCCAAGAGATGTCCAAGGATAGCTAAGGCTAGTCCAATATTATTCTGCCCTGAAAAGAAATGCACTATCAATCCAAGAAATGACACAGAGGGAATTTAAATGCATGTTGCCAAGGGAAAGAAACTGAGTTAGAAAGGCTGCATGTTGCTGATTCCAACTGCCTGTCATTCTGGGAAAGGCAAAAACCACAGAGGACACAATTGATGACTGGCTGCCACGGATGTGGGGGAAAGGGAAATGAGTAGGGTGGAGAGTCAGGAGTTTTGGGGAGAGAGTAATCTATTAGTTTGTATGACATTTATAATGCGGTGTATGTCATTCCATACTTGCTCAAATCTTTAGAGTGGCCAACACAAGCAGTGACCCTTAATTTAAATTATGGGATAAATTTTAATTAATACACTAAAGCTTTAGCCATCACACCTCACAATATTGCCAGATTAAAACCAGAGGAAATTGACAGTGCTGGGAAGGCACACCGGAACTTTACTTTTTGCTCAATGTTTTCTATAAGTCTAAAACTACGCAAATATTTTGCTTTAAAAGTCACTAATATCTTGAGCATCCTTTACTGTTTTTTTCCATCTATAAACAAAACACAAGCCCAGAACCTGATTTTGGGCTATATCAACCTTCCTTTTCTCTTGTGTAGCTTCCCTGCCATTTCATTTCCTTCTCTGTTGAAAATAACCACCAGCAGAGGTTGCTAGTGGGCAGGCGTTGCGCACGTTCAGAGGCCTTTCTGTGAGGCTCTGCTTCAAACTCCCCAAGCCAGTATCATTCCAGGAGAACAGATCAGGGCAGAGACCTTTCGGGAGGTCCAGCATCTGGGTGTGTCTTTATTGGGGGCGGGCATCATGAATATTCTCAAGAAGAAGACAGATTTTTCTGAACACCTGGTAGCTGGCCGGGCATCTCATTTTCTGGCTGGTGTTGTGAGGGAGTTGAGGGCAATGCATTTTTTTCCACACCCCCACTGTGGTCCAACTAAGGAAGGAGAATAAAGTACATTTGTTTCCCTTCAGTACTGATGAGTGATTAGGGTTTAGGTTAATTTTGTGTCTTAGAAGGAAATTCCCAGGGACACGAGAAAGTGGATGGCAATGTTAAGAGCACACTTGCTCTGACAACGTCTTTTCCAGGGAAGTGTTTATACTTAAATATCTGTTTAACTGGACACACATATGAAGTCATTTTCTTTTCAGGTTTGTCTTTAGCACCTAAGGAACACTCGAGGTTGCTGGTCGGGTCACTAGCAGTTCTGTCAAGCCCCCTTAGTAAAAGCCTGAGTGCGGGCTTCTCTATTCCCAGGGGTTACTCAGGAAGGGAAGTAGAGAATGTTCTTTTAGAAAGCATGAAGTGGGAAAATGTCTAAAGCTATTTATAGCAGCACTCAGCCATGGAAACCCCAGACTTCACGTCTATTTATAGTTGGTCTTTGGGTTAAAAGGGTGAAACCAGAAATCTTGAAAATGCCGCCACTTTTCCCCAGCAGTGAAGACTGATCGGCTGTCTTGCTGAGGGTACGATAACCAGCAGAGTGACTCTGGCAATGACGACAAACACATCTTGACCTAGAAAGCAATGCCTTGTTTAAGTCAGAAAACCAACTTTCTCTGATGCGGGATTATTATTTGAGTGTCTTAGGTCTGCAAGCTTACCTTTGAACTGGAGTCCGTCTGTGACATGTGGGCTCTCTAATGACAAGAGGGAGTGAGAGTGAGTTTACAAAACCAGGACACCAGCAGTGACTGTCCAATATTGCCCCATTATCTGAATAAAAGGAAATATGGGGGAAAAGCACTCCAAAGATCTCTGTGTGTGTTTGGTGTGTGTATATGCATTGTATGTTTGGTGTGTGTTGTGTATATGCATGTTATGTGTGTCTCTGTGTATATGTATGGTGTGTGCCCCATGGACATGTGTGTTTTATATGTGGTATGTGTGTGTGTGTGTGTGTGTGTGTGTGTGTGTGTGTGTGTGTGTGTGTGTGTGTGTGTGTGTGGTGTGCCTGTGTGGTGTATGGAGGCCAAGTTGAGGTTGGGCATCTTCAATTGCTTCATACCCTACCTTTGCAGCAGGGTCTCACAGAACCTGGATCTCAGCTGGCTCATCTCTACTTTTCCTGCTCTGGGGTTACGGACTCATGTCAGTGTACCTGACGTTTTATGTAGGAGCTGGGAAGTCAGATTCTGGTCCTCATGCTAGTGTGGCAAATACTTCAACAACAGAGCTCTCTCTCCCAACCCCTCAAACTACAGCCTTTAAACTGTCCTGTGAGGCTTGTTTTCAAACATCCCCAGACCGGAACAGCAGGCTCCGAGGAGGCCTTGAGTACACAGCGTGGGATTTGCACGGAATCTATAACCTCTGGACCTGAAGAATTTGTGTGCCGGTTTCTTACTATGCTCCTGCTGGGGGCCTGAAGACCAGCTCAGAGGTCACTGGCAGAGTTCTTGACATTCCTGGGTAAGGACAGCAATGAAATGAGGTGAGGACATCTTTCCATCCAGGATCAGTTGGTCATTAACATGCTGAGAATGAGCGAAGTCCTAAATGAAGAGAGAAGACTCCTACTTCAAGAACAATGTGAACTTGGATGGAACAGAAAATCTAGAGCTGAGTAAGAATGGTAGGCACAGCCATGAGCAAACAGTCAGATATCTATCATGTTGCTGGCAGCAGCTGGGTCTTCACCGTGTCCGAGTGCGTGACTAGTACTTGTACCAATCAAATTAGGGCTTTCACAATCCACTCAGCCCTGAGCATACAAACATCTTTCAGCCACAGTTCCCTTCTCGTCTGCCTGGGTGGCGCCACATCAACCTCCCCCTGAACATGTCACCTTCACACCCTTAAAGCTGTGGTAACTTCTTTACTGTCTCCCCGAGAGCCCCAGTAGCCCCCCATCAGACCCCGATTTGTCCCTTAGTTACCTCAGCTACATGCTGCCTTACGTCATTGCTTTCTGAGGCACTTGTTTCCTGTGGCCACCCTGGAATGTTCCAGCAGCCTTTGCCTTGTTGAAGCCACATGGTTTCCAGAGAGCCTGAGTCTCCACCCAATTTCTTCTGTCAACATTTCGAGTGGCTCTAGATGAAGTCTCTGCTTCCTTTGCTAAGGGAACGTTGAGCCAGACTCTCTGAGGCCCTGCCGGCTCCCAGTGGCTTCTTTCCTCCATTTTCAGCCCTTCCCTGGGCTGAGCCATACTCTGAGAACCGCAACATCTGTTCTCACCCACACGTCTATTCCCCAACTTATAAAACCTAAGTGTAGGTCCATGTCCATGTTGGGATGGCCGTTCTCATAGGCTGAGGGCAGGAAGTCCGTGGCCCTGGCACACAGCTGGCACAGCCCTGTTGGCCATTCTAGGAAGGGGTAAGGCTCCGCAGTGCTCAACAGGGCCTTATGGAGCAGGCTGTCAAGGCAAGGTCACATGACTTTGACTTCAGCTCTCTGTGCCTGTTTACCTGCTTTGCTTGGCCAGATCAGGCCTGGTTCTCTTGGTGGAGCTGGAGCTTGGGTGGTTCTTTTTGGTAATAGTGAGACTGAGTTCAGGATCAGAGCTGGTGGTGCTGCTGAGACAGGCTCGAGCCCAGGTGGGACAGCATCCATGCTTGTTCAGAGCCAAAGACTTTGGACTTCTTTCCTGCACCCTGAACCCAGCTGTGGTCATGTGATGGCCCTGGGTCCAAGACCTGGATTCATTGTTTTTGCCATTAGCTCCTCCCTCAGCCTTTGGCACAGATGCCTTTGTCATCAGTTTACCCAAGGGTTGATCAGGGTCACTGAGTGGACTTGGCGTGTTCTTTTAGGCACAGAGAGGGAGGAGGAGCTAAGGTGTATGCAGAATGCAGGAGAGGGAAGGCTGTGAGGAACATGAGCTGTGTGGTGAGGAAGCCAGCATGGAGCTAGTGCGAGGTAGAGACATGTCCAAACCCTGGAACTCTCGATCTTGAGATCAGCAGGAGTTAGGATCCTCCCTCCCTGTTCTGTATCAGCATGTCCTGGTGCATCTTGTCTCAAACCCCTACCCCCTCCTTCGCAATTCTTGGAGTAGTCCCATAGCCTGGCACCTAGAATTCCTCTGCATGTAAATAAAGCATTGCCCAGCATCCCAGCCCCAACCAATGATGTGCACCCACCCTGGAAATCCCCGCCCACTCCCCAAGGTTCACATAAGCCGACACAGCTGTTTCACTGAATATTGTCTAAGAGTTGCTGTTTTGCTGGGAGAGTTCTGAGCTAAAACATATGTAACACTTGAGGAGCTGCTCTCTCCCAGCATTCACTGCCGGATTGGGACCCTCAGACCACCCGCCCAGTTAGGCTTCATTCCTTAGTCTGGCGCCAGTATACTCAGGTACCTGGATGCTCCGAAGAGAGGAAGCAAACCACCAGCGGCTATCGCCCAAAAGAGTTGTACCACTGAACACCCATCCCCTTCCAATCCCGTGGACTATCTTTCCCAGCCCTGTGGGCAGTGTGTAGCAGTGCCTAGATGCCCTGAGGGAGGAAACAGAGAACCACAGAAGATCTGACCCTAAAAGCACCGTCAGAATCATCCAGGGAAAGCCCCAGTGTCCAGCTTACCTCTTGGTGCCAGTAGATTCCCTAGAGGACTTGGTGTTGGACAAGCAGGCCCGTCCCCGACCCCTTCTTGGTTGTCTCTGCAATTCACACAACAGCCAAATGAATGAGGCCTTAGGAACATTTTCAGTTTCTTCTGAAAAGTCATTCCATTTCTTGTTGTCACGAGTAAAGACCACAGAGTGAGGTTGGCATGGTGACACATGCTTTTAATACCAGCATTCAGGAGAAAGAGGAAAGCAGTTGCCTATGACCTTCAAGTCAGCCTTGTCTACATAGTGAGTTTCAGGCCAGCCAGAGATACACAGTGAGACCCTCTCTCAGGAAATCAGAAACCAAAAACAAACTTAAAACGAAACCAGAATGATGACCCTTCTATAATAAGATACGCCCATGGGAGCCTAGTGAGACCCTAGGGCGAGAGGCCAGAGGCAAAGTCATTTTGTGTAGAGGCAGCGGGAGGAAGTGGTCCTCGGATGAGCAAAGTCTGCCGTCAGGATTCAAATCCATTGAAATGGAGTCGAGAAAGGCAGGGAAAGGCAAGTGGGGCTGTGTCTTTCTGTGTTTATTTGGAGGTTGCACACTTTGTCACAAAGCTTGTTTTTGCCATTTACCTGATATAAAGATGTCCTTCACAACACTCTGTCCTGTTCCTCGTGGAGATCTTTATTAGGACTTCTGCAGGACCAGATGTGTCTAGTGCAAATTCTAACTTATGATTTGCTCCCTTCCCTTCCCTCCCAGTGCTACAGAGCAAAGCCAGGGCCTTGCATATGCAAGAAAAGATGCGACATCTCCAAACTTTTTTTTTTAAACACAGGGTCTTACCATCTAACTCAGGATGTCCTTGAACTCTCCATGCAGCCCATGTTTTCTCTGAACTTATAATCCCCCTGCCTCCACCTCTAAGTGTGGCTATTATCGGCACGCACCACCATGTCCAGCTAAGTCCATGATCTTTCTCCCCAGCCTCCTCGACTCCTCTTACTATTTTTGAAGGCAAAGCTAATCCTACTCTCTATCTGGCTTCCCTGCAATCCAGCTCAGGCAGGCAGGCAGTCCCATTGGCCCTTGTATAGGTAACTTTACCAGAGCTGGGATAAAGTCCCATGGCCAAGAATGCCTTAAGGGGGAGTTTATTTTGTCTTACAATTCCAGAGGACTAGTTGTTCATGATGGTAGGGGAGGCAAGGTGGCCGGAGCAGGAAGCCGAGAAGTTTCACTCTGGAGACAGACAAATGTCTAACCCCTTATTGTAGAGCACAAACAACAAACCGAAGTGCTATTCCCCAAGAGTACAACTTGAGGGCCTAAAGAATTTATTGGGCTTATTTTACAAAGCATGAGTGGGGGATTGCTTACAAGATCATGAGTAGCCCCAAAGTAGCCATGGCATCACAAAGTCCCAGTATGGCTAACGATGTCTCCATGTCTACAGGGATAAAGTTCTCTAGTTACCCTTCCACAGCCTTCATACTCCAGCACCTCCTGAAAGCACAAGTCTATGTGCGATTAGGGCAAATTTTCATGTTAATAATTCCCTGGGAAGTGTAGTGGGAGCAGCTGGAATCTCAGACGAGAGTCCAAGAACTCCTTTCTCCCTTCTAGGACAGTTTATAAGCCCAGTCTCGGGGACTTGTGAAAGCGGGGTGATAGCTGTTCTGATGAAGCTGGTGGATGCTAATCTCGGTGGATCCTCTGCTTGGTACCTCATATTTACTAAAGTGTTTCTGGATAACCACATTGCCCATGGAATTCTGAGAACTCTGAGGATCTTGTCTCTGGCTGTGTTGGTGAGCTGAAGCTTTATTAAGTGGGGATGGAATAAACAGAGGCATGCTCGTTGCAGGCCAAGGGGCTCCAACTGTGGACTCGTACAGTTAGTACCCCACTGCACCCCGTCTCTGTCCCTGCAGCTCTGATTGCATTAGCACAATCCAATTTATATGGGATGTGGAGTCCCTGACACAACTTTAACTTTTCTCAAGTCTATACTCTATTACCATCATTTATTTGCCTTTACTCATGACTTGGGAAATTTCATCCATTTCATTTAAAGTATGCAGCCATAGTGTTTAATTCATTTATTATGCTTGTCCCCAAGGGGCAGCTTATCTTGTTAGGCAGAGTAAGCATTTGTTACTAGTTAATTCTATGTGACCTCAAAGTTAGCATTTCATTTTGAGAGGACTCATACGGTAAAAGTAAATGTATTGAGTTGGGCTAAATGGGCTTGGCTTCCCTTCTCCCTCGGAGTCTATATTAGTTTCTAAGGTTTAATTGTTGCCTGCTGGCAAGCTACTTCAGGAGGTATTTTGAAAAGGAAATTGCATTCTAGATGCAGTGACCACTTGGGGCTGGAACATTTTGGATCTGTAAGGGTGCTTTTTTGGTGCCAAGGCACGTTTTCTCCTGCACATGCTGACTGTCACAGAGATGTCCCTAGGGTGCAGGGGAAAGATGTGTGGCTGCAATACCAGTTTCATGGATTGGTTTCATAGAGGATGGGGCATTGAGGCAGGAGGCAAAACGTTAAAGAGTGGCAGGAACTGGTCTATGGAGAGCCACTCGGAGGCATGTCTGGAGAGAACATGGACTTTGGAATCGTACACGAGTCCGAATGTACCTCTGTCACTTAGAAGGGGGTGATCTTGGGCAAGTTATCAACCCTAATAGCAGACCTGTGTGCTAGCTCTGTGGGCTCAAGCAGTTGATTAGGGAACTCCCTTGCTGTGGAGCCCCAAAGTCCTTCCATCTATGCTATTAATCTTCAAAAAACAAAACAAAACAAAAAACAGAAACAAAAAACAAAAGCAAAAACAAAACAAAACAAAACAAAAAAAAACCACCTGCCTACCCTCCCGTGAAGGACTGCCTCAGAACACTGAAGAAGATGGCCAAGGAATGAAGCTCCGACCTGGGAACAGATCTGTACACTCTCGACTGGCCTGAGCAGGGAACAGACCTAAGGCCGACCATGGCGGTGCTGCAGCAGGGGAGGTGGGAAGAGGAGAGTTGCATAGACTAAGGAGGGGACTTGAGGCACAAAGCTGGCATTGCCATTTTTCATTGGATGGCTCTTCAAAGGTCAAAGTTCATGTGAGACCTAACACAAAAGGGAAGTCCACATTTCCACATAAGCTGTGCCCTTTCTCTGATAGCTGGATGCTCTTGATGCAAATACTACCTTTCTTCAAAAGGAAGGCCAAGAAGACAGTAAAGAGAAGAGCCTAAAACTGCTCCTCACATCGCTGAGGCCCTTCTTTCTCTCTGTATCACAAAGGGATTTGGTCCAAGAGCCTACAATGACCAATAATACCACAGACAGTCTGAAACCTTCACACACTGTCTTTCATTGGACACATACATCCAGGAGAACATATTTTTTATTATTTAATTTATACAGATTACATCTCAATTGTTTCCCCCTCACTTGTATCCACCCATTCCCCCTCCCTCCTGCTTTCACCCTATTGCTCTCCCTTAAGTCTATGACTGAGGGGGCCTCCTCCCCCACTATATGGTCATAGGCTATCTATTAAGTCCATGAGAACATCTTATCTGTAAATCTGGTACAGTAAGAGATTTATGATAAAATAGGATTATAACAATATGCAGTATGTTTTGTGATCTCAGTATTTTGAAAATGTTTATTTGTGCGTGCGTGTGTGCAGGTCAGAGAGCAACTTTCTTTAAAAACCCTGTTTTTATCTTATGTGTATGAGTTTTTCACTGCTTGTATTCATGTGTGTCGTGGGAGTGCCTGGTGCCCACGGAAACCAGAAGAGGGTGTCACATCCTCTGAAACTGGGGATACAGACAGTTGTGAGCCGCCATGTGGGTGCAGAGCAACATGTGCTCTGAGCCACTGGGTCATGTGTCCAGCCTCCGGAGAACAAGTGTGGAGAGCTGGTTCTCTCCTTTCACTGTGTGGGTCCCACGGATGGGAAGGATAGCAGGCGAGGCAGTAAGCACCCTCACAAATGGAGCCATCTCACCAGCCCCTCTTTGAGTTTGTTTATATACTGCGTTCACGCCTCTTGTGAGGCCGTGAGAGGAGGAAATAACTTACACTATGAGGTGGAACAAGGCAAGTGCTACTTGGACTAGTGTATGAGGGTTCTTTGAACACAGCACTATCGTATCACAGGAGCTGACCTCAGACTTGAGAGCTACTGGGTGACTGATGGGCAGGAGATTTCGGCATTCTGCTTAGGAGGGTATGCAATTTCAGGCTTACCTGTTGTTTATTTCTTGAGTTTTCCCTTAATATGTTTAGATCACGGCTGCCGGTGGATAGCTGAAACCAGGGAAGGCCGACTATTGGTTCTCTGCATTTCTTTTTGGAACACAGATGCAGGGAGCATTCTCATGCCTCTGACAGATTGATGATGCCAAGCTGTGGATGGTAAAGACGCTGCACGGGAGACACAGATGCTTCCAGTTGGCTTCCAGCTACTCCCTTATGCTTTGAAATTTAAAAAGAAGCCAACCTCCTGGGTGATGTGTGGCCACTTACCACTACCTTACACTCCACGGAGATTGGCAAGGTGGGCAAAAGTAGCTTACATAGTTCTCAATGCTAGATAGTCACATAACTTGGTATTTAGGGAAGACAGGGGCACAGACTGAAGCACTCTTACTGGCTCCCAATGCAGCTCTGCTGTAGTAGGGCTGCCATACCTCCCTTACAGTCCTCATCTGTGGCCGGAAGGCTTGTCTTCCCTGTTTCTCTACAGCTCTGACATTGGGTGAGAGCCTGAGTGTCTCAATGCCACATACAATGCCGACCCCAGTGCAGGATGTTTGGGCCCACTGTCACAACCAACCATCCGACAGATCCCCCTCTTTGCCTCTGTGGAGGGCATTGGCTGACACCTTCTATGGAGGAAACTGTGTGCTGGCAGCTAATCTCTCTAGACACAGTTGCAGAGCTCCCTAGAGCCAGTGACAGCTTAATTTGCATGCGTAGGATCACCCTCTACCTCTGTGGAGGGGATGGTACAGCAGAAAAGGAGACTGCATCACTTCCGATCTAGCATGTCAAACGCCACAGGAGCTTCCTGGATGTTGTAGAGAAAACGTGGGTCCAGAGCTTGTGGCTCTTCAGCCGACATCCTTCCTGTCCACACCCTGCTCACTGTCCTCCAGGCATCGGATCCTGAACTACTTTGCCACTTTGGGAGCCTGATTCCCCTCCAGATCCATTACTTAGGCTTTTTCTTCTCTCCACAGCCACTCTGGCTTGACTCTGTTTCTTAGTCCTCCCCTCTCTCCTAATTATGCCATTCTAGTCGCCTCAAAAGTAGGAACTGCCTTGACACTGGGAGCACTGAACCGAATGGAATGTTGTAGTAGAGATCTGAGCCCTGGGTAGACGGTGAATGATGGAGCAGGTGCAATTTCCAGTACCTCCTCACACTCTTCAGGTCTCCAGCACCAGTGGCCCATCCTGTATCTGTCCTCCTCCTCCTTCTCCAAGATAAGAGCATCTGACCCTCTGGGGCTCCTTAACTGCCCGCTGGCTGGCTGCCCTTCAGGCCAGACAGCTCCCTTGTTCCTTGGCCTTTTCCTGAACCCCTTAAATGTTAGAATAGTGTGACATTGACAAGGTCTGCTTCCTGGGTGGGGGCCCTGGAGCCTCTTCCCCTCCACACCATACCCACACTGTAGAGCATGTCTTCTCATGCTCGCAGCCCCACTCAGGCCAGGGCTGGTTCACAACAAAGTCTTGGTGATCTGGCAAATAGAGGGAACAGACCTTAAAGTCTAGGTGAATTGCCCAGCACCCTGTGGTCTAGGTCTGTTCTGAAAATGTTTTAAAAATGTGAATACTCTAGAGCATTCTTTACTGTACCTCAATTATGCTATGGATAATAGTTATATAATGGTCACTTCAGAAAGCAAATACCAGCTTTGCCAGGGTTCTTGTAGGCTTCCAAATGCCAGCCTCATAAACTCATACAGCACACTATAATTTGGGGACCATTGGTATTTTTTTAACTAGTGAGACATGAGTGGTTTTCCCCCCCCCAGATTGCTCTACTCAGAGAGTCTAGTGCTGGTCTGTCAGCAACTGTAGCATCCAGCCGGCCAGAAGATTCCAGCATTCATGGTGACGCCTTGTGGCTGCTCACTGGAGCCAGAGAAATAGGACCCTCTTGTGAAGCTCAGTATCCAGGAGGTAAAAACAAAATGTTTGCCAAAAGTAGAGCAAAGAAAGAGCTGAAGGAAACTGTAGATAACACACACACACACACACACACAGACACACACACACACACACACACACACACGTCTGAAGAATCATCTTTTTTTATTTTCAACCGAGTTTATCACACCACCAGCCACTTGCTCTTCCTTGTAGTCAATATCCCGTGCCTACAGGGAAAACTTGAACGAATCTCACATCTTTCTTTGCTTCAAGACTATGCTGAGTAACCTTTGGTCTGCTTTTGCATTGCCTTCATTTAGTTTTTGTTTGTTTGTTTTAAAGATTTATTTATTTATTTATTATGTATACAATTCTCTACCTACATGTACCCCTGATTGCCAGAAGAGAACACCAGATCACATTACAGATGGTTATGAGCCACCATGTGGTTGCTGGGAATTGAACTCAGGACCTCTGGAAGAGCAGACATTGCTCTTAACCTCTGAGCCATCTCTCCAGCCCCTCCTTCATTTAGCTTTACAGATTTTGAAGATATATGCCGTATTTCTTTGGGTTCCTTTAGATCTCCTTCACAGTCTTTGTTTATACATGGTGTGGGGGGGACTCAACACTGGGAAGACGGAGACAGGTGGGAGCCCAGGGTCTTGCTGGATAGTCACAATGGCTAATTGGTGAGCTCCAGGTTCAATGAAAGGCTGTGTCTCCAAAATAAGGTGGAGAGAAACTGAAGAAGACACCCAAGGTCAATCAACACCTGGCTTCCACAACCACAGGCAGACACTTGTGCATGCTTACACAGATTCACACAGCTTTGTTTGTGTGTTTATGTGTGTGTGTGTGATAGTTAATAATCATTTTTAATTTATCTAAAACTGTCTATTTCACCTCATGTTAAGAAGTTATTACCACTGAATTCACAATTCCAGATCGGTGAGTACTTCCTAGTACGCCAAAGAGATCTATTTTATCCCTGTTTCCATGCTATGGTGGTGCATGCCTTTAATCCCAGCACTCGGGAGGCAGAAGCAGGCAGATCACTGTGAGTTCAAGGCCAGCCTGGTCTACAAAGCAAGTCTAGGACAGCCAAGGCTACACAGAGAAACCTTGTCCCCCAAAAGAAAACCAGAAAACAAAAAACCAAAACAAAAAAAAAAAAAAAAAAAGAAAGAAAGAAAGAAAGAAATGTAATCAGCTGAATCCAGTTTTTTTTTTTTACTATGTCTTTGATGATATGTAATATGACAAAAGCATATATATGAAATTACTTTTTACTATCTTGCTTGGTATGGCATAATGATTTCTCAATCCTAGGAGGATGTGCCATTATTTGGGTGATGTTTTAAATATTCATCAAAGTCACAGTTGGTTCCTTGTGTTTCCTGGGGCACTGGTGCTGAGCTCACCAGTGGGATCTTACTAAGATTCAAGGCCTTTGTCAGGACTCTTGGCCTCATGCTGCCTGGCTCTTGCATCTTGTTGTTGCAGCAGTCACTGACACTGAGCGTCCCCCACCCCTTGTTGGTGATTGGCCCTTCATCATGCCATTGCTCCACACAGTCGGAAGGAGCTGGGAAGCACTGCAGTTATGAAGCACACAAGCGCTACCTCACCTGGTAGGAGCCTCTTCCAGCAGGTCTGTGCAGACTTCAGACATCACCCAGTCATCTCTGATGGCGTTCTATTTGTTGTGACTACAACTTGGGCACCGCGGGATATTCAGTGTGTGGACAAGCTAGATGTGACACATTTCTTGCTATATATAGTGTAATACGTTATACACATATATTATAAATGTATCATGAGTTTGGTTTAGAGTCTATACAACTTGCCTTCTTGATCACATTGGGATTTTCTTTCCTCCACACTTGAGACTCTAATTCTCAGATAGAGGAGATAATGAAGAATTCCCTCAACGCTGTGTGCACTTTATATAATATGAGCACCACATGTGCACAATACTCAAGGAAAATCACAACAATATTGCTACCATTATGAACACTGAAAACCATTCTTTCCCACATTCCCCTAGTCTCCTTTTCTCCCTCATGCCACTTTGAAGTAGTTGTCCTGTTTGTCAGGGCTTCCAGTTCCCACCCGCTCTATTTTCAGCACTTGCAGTTATGTCTGTTTGCCTACGTCTCCCCACCTGTCCATTTACACACCTAACCACTACAGGCTCAGTTGACTCCTACTCACCTTGCTTTGTTGACTTTGTTCCCCAGTGGACATTTTCTTGAAGGCCCATGGAAATGACAGTTTTTGTGTCCTGGCATTCTGTTAAGAGTGTGCCATGACCTGTTTGCTTAAAATTTATTTTTAAAAATAAAATTTTAGGTCATGTGTTTTCAAAATCTTACATACATTATTTCACTTTCTTGTGGCATACATTGTTATAAAAGTTTAGTTTTTTCTTATATACGTCACACACTTCTTACTATATATTTATGCTTATTGCATGCCTATTCACTGATCTGTGATACATATATGTGTTCATAATGTTATGCACCAAAATCAGTGTTGAAGCTCCGGCTTTGAACTCGACTGACCCTGGGGACAAGGCTTTAAGGTGGTGATTAGGGATATAGAAGGTCAGGAGAGTGGGTCCCTAGTCCACTGTGACTGGTGTCCTCATAAGAAGAGGTGGACACCAGCATGCAGACACAGGGAAAAGACAGCACCCGCAAGCCTAGGGCAGAGGCTCACCAGAAACCATATCCTGCTGGGAACTTAATTTTGGATTTCCAGGCTCTACAACTGCAAGAAAAGAAATTCCTATTGCTATTTAATCCATCAGTAATATGCTTTGCTACTGCAGCCCTAGCTAGCTCATCAGCCCGGGATTCGTTTTCTTCTTTTTAAATCTTAGTAATCTCATTGTTTCGGGTTGATATTCTCAGGCATGTGACACAGTTGTAAAATGTGGAGTCTCAAATCTGTGGTATTTCAGTAAAATGTTCTTGAGCTCTAGTTTCCAGTACTCTGTTTTTCTTTGCTTCCCCAGGAACTCTTGCGCTCATCTCGGCTGCCTGTCTTCCATAGTCAATGCTTTCTCTAACATCTTTGCAATGTTTCTTTCTCTTATTAATTAACTTGGGCTTTCAGAGACTGTATCTTACTCTGTATCCCAGGCCAAACTGAGACTCTGTATGCCAGGCTCACCGCACACGGATGGCAGTCCTTCTGTCCAGCCTCCCAAGCACCGAGGTTACAGATAGGTGGCACCATGCCTGCCTTATTCATTAATGGTTATTTTTTTTTTTGCTTTTAAAGGCATTCATATGTAGCGCCTGGCTGGCTAGCTCAGTGGTAGACCATGAGCTTGTAACAGCTTCCTCCCTTATCACAGGTCCATTCTTGACACACCAGCCATGCTAAAGCAAGCCCACTGCCCTCACACTCCTCTAGGAAGTCTATGGGGGCATCTGGTATCTTTCTGAGGCTCTTTGAGCCTCTAGCCATGCCGAAGCCCACTGTCTCCCCACTTCTCCTGGTACCCAGCATCTCCTTGGTCCCTCTGCATCCCTATGCTTCTGTTAAACACCAGCAGATGCTCTTCTCTACTGGAAGCATTTTCTGAACCTATCCCTTTCACTACAGAACATTTGCCTTTGCTGTACTTGCTGCACAGGATCTAGAGGAATTCAGCCCCTTCAAGGCCATTACCCCATGGGCAGTGCTGTGGCCAGAGGCCATCAGCTCTCTGAGGGGAGTGTTGTCCTAGCTACTTCTGATCTTGGTGGCTTGGCACAGTAACCGATACTTGCTTAGTAAATGCCTTGGTAGGTTCCTATTTTTGTTTGGTGTGAACCAAACTTAGGTATTCCGAAGAACGTGAATGTTAAGGACACATGGGCCGTGGGGATGTTAAGAGTGAAGGTCTAATTTGAGTTCAGAGGATATTGTATGGTTGGCCCTGAGTGCAATAAGCCTTCAGCAAGGGCTGCAGTGGAATGTCTCATGAAAAATGATACAATTCAAAATACTCAAATTCGTCGGTGAGATCTGATCATGGTGGAAGGCTGCTGTATCGTCCCTTCTGGGCTCTGCGGCCACGAGCCGATGAGACAGCTTTTCGTCACTGTGAGAGAGGAGATCTGTCTTGGGCCTTCCACCTCCTTCTGTGCTACCAGCCGTGTCCCACACAGTATCCTCCTTTTGATTTTGGAATGAGGCTTGCGGTCTCCTGAGTCAGAATGCTTGTCCTGCCCTTGCCACCCGCAACTTCACACTCTCAGGACAGAGAGTCCCCTTCCCTCCCCTAGTGGTTCTCAATAATTTAATGATTGGGTTTCACACTGCTGGCTGAGCGCCCCATCTGGCTGATAGGGGTGCTCTTGGTGTTGAGCCCTGGGGTCTGGCAGCCTCCTCTTCTCTAGCTCTCCCTGGCCCAGTCAGCTGACTGACTGATAGAGGCCTGGCCTCTCCCCTGTGGGTTCTGGCCCAGCCCACAAGGGAGTTCCTCCCCGCCATTCCTCTCTCCTTAGCTTTGGCTGGGATCACACTGGCTGGCCCAGAGAAGGGGATGTGAAGTTCACTTTCTCAGTAAATCTCCCCTCTGGACTTTTCAAGATAGAACAATCATTTGTTCCCATAGATAAGCTGCGAATCCAAATGCTTAAAAAATTGAAACCAGATTAATAAAGCCACAACAGCTGCCAGTATCTTAGAATTCTAGGTGGAGCTTCGCCCCTGGAAGGTCTTAAGGCTTTGGGAAAATAGCAACGCCTAGACTGAGAACTCATACCAAATAAAATATTAGTTTAGCCTGTAGAATATGTGTGTGCTCTTGTTTAGTTTCAGGTCAATAATTTTAATTACTGTCTTTCAGTTAACAGTTCAAATAGGAGAGGGAGAAAACTAGATACTGTCTTGTTGGCACACACAAAACCTTCACAGCTTTAAATTAGTAGAAAAAGCAGTCTGGAGAGCAGAGAACATAAACACGTTGTAACCACAGATAACTCTAAATAGACTTTGCAGCCTAATATTAATTAAATCAAATAATTGCTGAGCACACAGCAATTGAATATATTATCTACTGTCTCGGTTGTTTGGACCCAGGGCAGTTTAGTAGACGTTTTCTAATCTGTGCTGGGAACACCCATGAGTTGTTTGGGGTGGATGTAAGTCAGAATAACACAGACCTCCGAGCCTTGGCTCCCTTTCCCATGAGGGGTGTGTGTGTCTCCTGGCCTTGTGGCCTGGGCCGTCAGACATCAGGGCAGGTATGGATGACGATTTCACCAGTTGAAGGAACAGTAGATGACTTGGCAGAAGTCTCAGGCTCTGCCCTACAAAATGGCTGTTTAGCAAGCGTCTGCTTTCATGTGG
Source organism: Acomys minous (assembly GCF_964271855.1). Taxonomy (NCBI): domain Eukaryota; kingdom Metazoa; phylum Chordata; class Mammalia; order Rodentia; family Muridae; genus Acomys; species Acomys minous. The sequence continues at coordinate 12,605,815 of NC_140497.1, read as the reverse complement.
GGAGACTAGGAGCAGTGCAGGAGGTAGAATCAAGGACTGGTCAAGACAGCCACATCCTGGTCCTGAAGCCCCACAGTGTGGTACCTCACTTGCAGAGGTACTTGGGACTTAAAATAAAGACAACATCCTGTCTGGGTAGTCCACGTGATCATCCCTCTGCTGAAGATAACGGGGGGGGGGGGGGGGGGGACCTGGGAATAAGAGTCGGAGATTCACACACGCTCCCCATTGTACCCTTTGGCTCATTCTCACTACATGAATGTCCTTGTCTTCCTTTGCTTCTCAGGACAATGCTATGTCCCTGTCACAGCCTTAGTGTGGTGCAGAATGGGTGCTGGCCCGTTCCCAATGACCAGCAGAACCGGGAGACTCCAAATCCACAGTGCACGAGTTCCCTAGGGTACGGTTTAAACAAACCCTTCCTGGGGATCCTGCTCTGGTCTATGTGAGGAGGGATCTGGTACGGACCAGTATGTCTGGTATTACTGCTGACATTGGGTAGAAGGGTCTCCAGACTAAATGAAGTAAAGGGAACGTTGATTTGGTCTTCTGGGTTGCACTAAATCCTTGTTTCCCAGCAGCACTAGTCCACCGGCCAGAGACATCCTCTCAACCGTCTTCCCAGTCCCTCCTCACTTCTTGTCTCTTAATTGGTCAATATAAGCCCCTGACTTTCTGCTACCCCGAGAAGAAAGACAATCCTGGTTTCTATCTCTGCACACCCAATGAGATGTGCGGCTGGCAATCCTCCCATCTTACATCAAGAATCTTGGGAGAAGGTAAGGTAAATCAGTTCCCTGCCCCGCGGGAATTCCAAACACTGAGTAATGACTAGAATCCAGTCCGACTGATATTCTAGAATATTCCATGATCTCAGTCTGGTGGTGTCCACATGTCACAAGAGGAACTAGAGTCATTTCCCGTGGGGCAGTATCCTCAGAAGGTGAGTCCCAGTCTATCCTGTTTGTTGTGAAGATGCCAGAAGCCCAAGATCAAGGCATCAGCAGATTCAGTGTCTGGTGAGGCCTGCCTGCTTCCTGGTGCTTAGATGGTGTCCTCATGTGGTGGAAGAAGCACAGACCTCTCCCCGAGTCTCTTTTATAAGGGCACCCATCTTCTTATTGGGGCTCCATGACCTGATCATCTCTCTAAAACTTCACATTCTAACACTATTACTTTGGAAGTGATGGTTTCAAGCTTTGGATTTGTGAGGAAAAACAGAATGACTTAGATTATAGAAGATGGGGAGAAGGGTGAGTGAGGTCTCCCTCATTCGTTTGATCTACTCCTTCCTAGGAGCTTTGATTGCTGGATCATCCAGCACAATACGACACCATAAATTGCTCTAGATTTCAGGGGGTCATTCCCATTGGACTTTACTCCTTCCTTCCTTCCTTCCTTCCTTCCTTCCTTCCTTCCTTCCTTCTTTCCTTCCTTCCTTCAGGAGATAAGTGACAGAACTGTAGAACAACCACACCACAGAATACTGTTTGGCAATAATGAGGAATTAGTTATCTACTGACACACATGACATTAATTATACAGTGAAAAATTAAATTGCTTATCTCTGAAACAACAAGATTTTGGAAGTGGAATTGAGACTTACTGAGCTGGAAACAGCAGCTGATAAGAGCAGCCAATCATAACACAGAAAACAAGGAGTTCAGCGACACCTTCAGGCTCACTGGGACTCAGTATCTCTGTTAGGTGACTGAGCAGTGTGACATGCAGTGGCACATGGACACAACCCAATGCTTGGACAGGAGGTCTGCAAGTTCCAGGCAGTCTGAGAGACCTTGTGCCAACACACTGAAGAGTGACCAACCTGACGACAATATGTCCAGCCTTTTCACATTGCTGTGCAGCACGGTCATCTGCAGAGTTCACTCAAGGAACTGAGCAATTGAGTTACCTCTCAGCCCCTCCCTCAAACAAACAAACAAACAAACAAACCCCAAACACACACAAATAAATCTCATTAATAGTTTTTAAGTAAGTTTATAATTGTATTAGCCACATTCACTGGTATCCACGGACATGTGTGACATGTGGGGCATAGGTTGGACACCCTGACATAATTTGGCCTCAGTAGCTTAACTTTCCTTAGGGAGCCTCAGGGGAGCCAGTTAAGGCTGAATGGTGGCCATTCAGAAGGCAGGTGCTGTCACTGTGCAAAGCTTTCACACCTTGCCTTCTTTAACTGCTCTGAGCTGTGAATGTGACAAGAACAATGCATGGTGGACTTTCCCATTTAGAAACAGCATGCTAATAAAGACCTCAGAGTCTAAGCCAGGGAAGTCAGGGGACTGTCTGACTGTTTAGAACTAGAGCCATTTAAATCAATTTCCATTCTATAATTGGGAGCAGAGTATCTTGAAGACAAAGGTTCTGTGACCTTTTCATCATGATCATTAATAGTACTGTTATAAAGAACCCAACTGGAGTCGGCCAAGACTTCTCTGAAATACAATATGAGTCATGAATAAGTTACATAAAAGGTTTTTTTTAGATAAAAGCTGGTAGAGCATTTGCTTAGCAAGCCCTGGATTTAATCTCTAGCACCACACACACAGACACACATACACACTCACATGCACACACCCTCCCCCCATGATGAAAACGACAGCACACAAGGTAATGTGTCATCGAGCCTTAAGTTGTAGCCGGTGCCTTCCTTCCACAGCTGTGTCTCATTGTAGTAATTGGTAGTTGTTAAAGTCACACACCTGGTGTTGGGTGATGGAGTCTAGAGAAAGAGAGAGAAAATCAGCTCAACAGTTAACAATACAATACAAGTCATCCCCACCCCTCCCCAGGCCGGGTTTCTCTGTGTAGCCTTGGCTATCCTGGAACTGGAGCTGTAGACCAGGCTGGCCTGGAACTCAGAGATTAGCCTGCCTCTGCCTCTTGAGTGCTGGGATTAAAGACATGAGCCATTGCTGCCCAGTTGGAACCCTCTTTTTATGCTTTATCAAAATGATAGTTTAAACATCTTGGATGTTTCAGAGCTGCTCATAGACACACTTGTCCTTATAGAACTCTTTAAAAATAAAATGAAACGACATAAAACAAAGTAATGCAATTGAGTTCCCCAGCCACATTGGCCCCAGATCAGTCCTTTTGACCATCCTATGTCCTGCTAGGTTGTATCACACTGAGGACACCCCCATCAGGACAGAGCATTCCATTGGATGGAGCTGGGACGTGTGCCAGTTAATGATACCTGAACTCTAATCTCAGTGAGCCACTTCAAATACCCATTGTTGAAAGGGAGGATATAAATATTTAATTTTAGTTATGACATTAACTATGAACTCTAGGCCATGCCAGCCTGTACGCTCAGGTATTCCATGTGGAGTACAAAGTTAGGCACAGTTCCTAAAACCCAGTTTGTGGTTCCGTGGAAGAGCTTGGACCGGGAGGATGCTAGTCTTATGGAAAGTATAAGATCTATCTGGTCACAGAGAAAGCTAGGCAGCTGGTCAGTGCAGTGTGCTACAGTTGGCCACAATCTCTCGACATGGGCTGTAAAGTTCTTGTGTTGAAAGTGGGGTCTCCAGCTTCTACTTTGGAAACTTCAGGTGGCAGAGGAAGTGGCTGAGGTGTGTCCTGGCTGAGTTCTGCTCTGACTCCCCCTCTCTCCCTATGTTTCCCAGATGCTATAAGCTGCTCTGCTCTGCAGCATGCACCCCCAATCATGATGCTTTGCCCACCCATGCAAACAGTAGAACCAGCCAATCATGCATCGAGATCTCTGAACTGTGGGTCATAGTATATCCTTCCTTTCCTGTCATTTTTCTTAGGGTTTTGTCACAGGGACAAAAATTCTGACTAATAAAGTATCATTCGTTAACACCAAGAAGCTGATTCCCCACAACTGTCTCTTTACTATAAAAGTAAAAAAGGAACCCAGCTGACTGGTGCTGCTCACTGGCTGACAAGCCTAACGAGAGCGACTACAGCCATGTCCCACGAGACTGCTGCACAATTAGTTAGAAATGTTTGAAGGGCCTTGAAGAATGCCACCTCATGGAGGACGGACAGCTATGGTGAAGAGAACAAGGGAGAAACGGCTTCATTCTAGAAACAGAAATAAAATAAAAAGGTAAAGTATCAGAAAAAAAAAAAAAGCTCATCCTAGTTCTGGTTTAAAGTGTTCAAGAATTTAACTATTGCCTTCCTGCATAGATATGCTTCCATAAAAGAGTGTGAGCTGGTGAGAGATTCCCTGGGGAACTTGGGAAGGGAGAAACATTCTGACTAGCATTTGGGGCATATATATGTAACCATGAATGTGTGTGTGTGTGAGCATGCGCACGCCCGCACACACAGTATTATAAAGACAACTGTCAGTGTGGGTATACCACTTAGTTTTCTCTACAGTGGTGAGGTAGGCCGTATAGTTTCTCTCTTCATCTGTGCATGTGGCAATGCAAGCTGCATTACCTTGTGGCCTTTGCCTTCTGTCTTTTCTTGTGTACACTTTTGCCATGGAAAAGCCACTATCTTCTTTATGTGTTCACATTAGAGTAACATTTTGTTTGTACCTGGGTTTTGAAGCACAGATGAAGATCTGCTTTCTCTATAAAATAATTCAATAAAATATTTCAGCCATATTGCCATCCAGGTTGTAAGAACTCTTTGGGCCCCAATTTTACACATGAATTTCTGACTGGATCATTTTATAAGGATACCGACAACCCACTGAAAGAAGGCCTTTACCTATCTAACCTGAAAAGTCAAGATAATGTCAAGTTTAAAAGAAAATTAACATAATGACTCTAACACAGGACTACAGATTTGCAAAGAGCCAGGTGAGAAAAGTGACTGAATTGTTGTAATTCCAGCATTAAAGTCCAAAGAGGTTTGTATGGAACAAATACAACACTGCAGGAAAATGTGAACCGAGCCCATATAGGCACATGAGAGGGGCATTGCACATCAGTGGAGCAGACGGGTTAGACAAATGACAAGACCTGTTTCCCCAATCCTGTCACACAGCGGAGTAAACTGCAGACAGAGAACAGCTCCAGACAACAAGAAAACCTACCATTATTACCACTATGATTATCCAGTTTCTTTGAGAGAGACTTTCACGTAGCCCAGCCTGTACATGAACTTCCAACCCCCCCCCCCCACTTCCTCCTTTCAATGGCTAGGATTCCAAGTGTGTCATCAGCGTGCAGCTAAGGGTCTTAGGCAGGAAAGATGCAGGAGATATCCTAGAAATGGAGGCAAAAGTCCTCCCTCTCCTGCTGTCTCTTTCCTGGCCCACTAAGTTCTTTCATTCTCAAAACAAAAACAAAATCTCTAGCCCCAGCCTCCACATGTTCTTTAACAGGTCTTGGCATGACTCTAAGGCAAGCCGCAGTTCTCTGACCACACTTCTGTGTGGTCTTACAGTTGGGGTATGGGACCGACATGCTGCCAACATTAGTGTTTTATGGCGTGGAGGACAAATCACTATATTTAACTAACCTTGGTAGCTAGTGGCTGATGACACTGTGCCAACACAAGAGCACTGGGGACTCCGAAGGCCCAGAAGAAAGTTCAGTGTCCACGTACACAGGCTATGACTTAGGCATCTCCTCTACTTCACCGTGGGATGAGTATCACCTGGTCTCTGGGGGATATTTACGACAAGAGCTTCACCCCTCAATAAGAGGAGCACAGGTTATCCATGTCCCTGTCTTAGGGTATCTTAGTTAGGGTGATGAAAACATCATGACTAAAGAAACATAGGGAGGAAAGAGGTTTCTTTTCTTTTCTTTTTTGAGACAGGGTATCTCTGTGTGGCCTTGGCTGTCCTGGACTTGCACTGTAGACCAGGCTGGCCTCGAACTCACAGGGATCCACCTGCCTCTGCCTCCTGTGTGCTGGGATTACAGGCATGCGGAGTGCACCACCACCGCCCGACATTTCTTTCTTTTTTAATTTTTCTCTTACACTTCCACATCACTGTCAATTATCCAAGGAAGTCAGGACAGGAACTCAAATATGACAGGAAACTGGAGACAGGAGCTGATGCAGAGGCCATGGAGGGGTGCTGCTTACTGGCTTGCTTGTCAAGGTTTGCTCAGCCTGCCTTCTCCTAGTACCCAGAATCACCAGCCCAGGTTGGCACTGACCACAATGGCCTGGGCCCTCCCCTATCAATCACTAATTAAGAAAATGTCTAACAGGCTTGCCTACAGGCCCATCTTATGATGAAGGCATTTTGTGAACTAGGGCGTCATCTTCTTAGATGACTCTAGCTTGTGTTGGGCTGACATAATAAGTAGCCAGCACAATCCCAAAGTACTCTCCAGCGATGCAGGCAGTGCTGCCCCCTGCGGACCTGTCCCAGGTTGGCCTCAGTTTTGTCTAGAGTTGAGAGAACAGGTCTCTCCTGCTGTCTGTGGTCATCCCACAGGCTCCTCTTCTGCAGGTGGAGCCAAGCTTTGCTCTTTCAGCACCACTCCCCTAGCCTCCCTTGTTAAGACTCCATTCAGAGCTGTTTGGACACTCAGAGCTCAAACCCAGGGTTAACCACTGTTCTTCATTTCTCCCATATATCTAATCACCAAGAGCCACTGAAATGTCAATTAAAATCTGACACCACTATTACTCCATTGGTTGATCAATCTAGCATCCCTACACATCCTTGGTGTTCAGGCAACTACCCAGAGCCAGCATCAGCATCACTTAACATGTGTATCACAGCCTCCCTGCCCTACAGAAGTCTTTCCCATTTGCATTTTACAACACCCATACCCCTAGGCCAGCAGGCTTCCTTGGCCTCACTCCCCTCCCTTGTCCTTTCATCCCAGGCTGAAAGTGTCTCCTGACTGAAGCCTTGCTGTACCAGGCCAGGGCACAGGGCTGCTTAGCACCTCTTCCTTATTCAGTCCTTGGCTCCAAAGCAGCTTTCACCAACAACCTCCCCACCCTCACTTCATCCCAGCACCCCCACTTTCTTCATAGAATCTACCACCACTGTTGTTTAAATCTGATTTCTGTCTTCTTTTTTTAGAGTGTAAGTCTCTCACTGGCAAGAACACTGTCTTGTCCTGTATTACACATGTAGTGCTTAGCACATGAGCAGTGCAAAATAAGTTCCATTGTGCTATACAATGACTGAGACTCAATGTCTCGTGCATACGTGCGTGCGTGCGTGCGTGCGTGCGTGCGTGCGTGTGTGTGTGTGTGTGTGTGTGTTAGCTAACACTGACAGGCAACCTGACAGGCTGAAAACCACCTAGAAAACACACCTGGCACATCTGGAGGAGGTTTCTAGGGTGGGTTAACTGGAATGGGGAGATCCACCTTAAGCGTGAATGGCACTGTTCCATGGCCTCAAGTCCTGAAGTGAATAGAACGGGAGAAATTGAGCAGAGAACAGGCCTCATCTCTGATTCCTGACTGTGTGTGAGATTTGACCCGCCCTTCTTGCCCCTGCCTTTACGACTTCCCTCCATGATGGCTACACTCTAAACTGTGAGACAGAGCAACTCTTCCGTAAGCTGCTACTGTCTGTAATGGCTAGTACAGGGTTCTTGAGAAAGAAGCTTGCTCTAAGGCGGTTCCTAACATTCCTTTCAGCTCTGATCTTGCCCAAGGCTGCCCTTAGCTTGGTGCCTCTGAGAGTGCAGCAAGGGAGGAGTCAGCCACAGAAAAGACAGTCTGCCCTGGCGTATCATTGGTAGAACTTGTATTTGTTGTCCTGGATGTGGAAATAAAAAGATTTATCACAAGGCCATTCAGTGCTAACCACTAATTTCTCAATTTTATAATTATCACAGGGTCTGCTGTTGGTCTCAATGATGGGCTTTGTGATGCTCACCTCAGCTGACTTAGTTTCTTGTTTCTATTGGATGAGTCTGGGTAGACAATTACACCGTGTAAACGTGGTTCCTCTCATTCTTTATGCCCACCCCGCCTCCCAATTTTGTGTCCTTGACTGGCCACTCTAGAATACTGTTGAAAACAATAGTAACACTGCTGTGCTTCTTGTACCTCACTTGAAACTTACACTAAGGTCTTCACCTACTACGAAATAATTTACAATAGCTATTTCTTAGCAGATAATATGGCAGGTTAAGAAGATTCCTATCAGCCAGGCATGGTGGTGCACGCCTTTAATCCCAGCACTTGGGAGGCAGAGGCAGGTGGATCACTGTGAGTTTGAGGGCAGCATGGTCTACAAAGCGAGTCCAGGACAGCCAAGGCTACACAGAGAAACCCTGTCTTGAAAAACTGGAAAAAAAAAAAGAAGGTATTTTTGCCATGAGTGGATGCTTAATTATCTTTGTGACACTACTGAGAAAAAAATAACAGATGAACAAAGATCATGTTGCCCATTTTTCTCATATTCTTAGCCTGATACTTGGTTATGTACATTTTCTTTTTAGCACACTACTAAATTTGATTCACCAATATTTAATTTTAGATTTTTAATGTCCATCTGGACAAAATGAGTGATTAGATTAAGATCAGCAGCCTTGAAAAACATGGGGTAAAACTCCCCTCTTTGTTTAGCTCTGCAATAATCTGTTATTTTTGGTAAAACCTACTGCTAAAAATTACATGGAGGAGATGCCATTTTTATACGACATACAAACTATACATTGGCCATTTCAGCTATCTTGACTGCACATCTCAATAAAAGTATGTTCACAGTACTGTGCAGTGGCCAGCGCTTAAGATTTCTGAGAGCTTTCTCATGACCCCGACCAAATCTCTGCATCCACTAAACAGCGATTTCCCACTCTCATGCTCGCTGCAGTGGCTTCTGGAAACCCTGGTCACATGTTCTGTCTCTGTAACTCTATCTGTTCCAGGGCTGTCGAGCGCATGGCATCAGGCTTGCCATTGTGTGCCAGGCTTATTCCACTGGGCATGGTGTCTCCACCATGTGGCCAGGTATCAGGGTCTCCTTTTGGCAGGCAGGAGACAGCACACCATACAGACACACTGTATTTACGTTGATGTCACCTGTCAGCTGATACCTAAGTTGCTTCTGCCTTTTGCCACTGTGAATAATGTTGCTGTAATGATAAACATACACAGCCTCACTCACATTTGTCAGTCACATTCGGGGTGGGATATGTAAGCCCAGCAGTGAGCTGTTGGGACATTGGTAACTCGACACAGCATTTTCCTTAGAGGCCACAATACTTTCATTTTCCCCTTAGCAGCATATAAGGGCTCCAATTACTCACATTTTCTTGAACACTTTTTATTTTCTAACTTTTGGTGAGGGTGGGTGCAGTGGCCATCATGATGGGTGTGGGGTTCTGATTCACGTGTCCCCAGCAGTTAGTGTTGGTGAACACTTTTTCATGGGCTTATGGTACATTCGGATGTATTTCTGGAATATTTTTTTTTCACCTTCTCTGTCACATTTCTTACTATCTTACTACTACCTTTTGAGTGACCAGAGGTTCACGTAGTCTTCATGGAAGTCTGTCATTTTGACACACTCTCATCTCCCTGCTTTGGCTTGTGCGGCCTCCCTTCAGAGTTGATGAGTGCCCGTTCCTTTCCTGCCCACTCCCCATGGCCCGTGAGATGGTAGTGATGATCCCTCTTGCAGAGCCCCAGTAATAGTAGCTCAGCATGGTTTGTCTCCCCCTGGGCCGTGGAGGAGAACGGAGATCTGGCCGTCTACCCACGAGGCTACCCACTATTCTGAAGGCGGCTTTCCCCGACTGGGCAGATTCTGGTGGCCAAGAACCTTTAAAGGCTGTGCAGATGACATCTCAGTCCCACAAGGGTCTGATAGCTTTGCTCATCCCTCATGGTTCTGTGATGGATGAGCCACTGGAGCACAGGTCCTCCTGCAGTATGTTGGTGGAAGGTAAGAGACAGTATCCTGATTCCTTTTCACTTTTTGTAATATGCAATTTGATCATGTTTTCTGTTCCCTGATTCAGTTTTGGCATCTCACCTCCAAATTTATCAAGGTGAAGTTGTTCATCACACTGCCTTGACGTTCAAACATGGCTGCTGTGTGTGGGGTTGCCTCTAGGCCCATTCGCAGTACTGTTCATGGGTCCCTCTGCCTTCCCTGCTCAGTAGTGCATGCTTTTTCATTCTTTGGATGCTAAGCCTTCACTATTGCCCCGCTTCATGCTCTTCCGTGCTTTGGTCTGCTAGGATCTGGAGGCGGGATCATCTTACCGACACGGCACTCATCTTTAAGCACTAATGTTTAAGAAAAAAACCGCCTGAAAATTCAAATAGCCTAATTTCATCTAACTACGGTTTTCTCTGCTTGGGCAGCTTGGGGGGGGTGGTGGTGCAGAAAGCTAGGAGAGGCTTACTGCCTTTTTCTCTGGGGTGGGTACACCTCAGCCCTAGTCCTGTTTACAGAACACTGGCTTCTGCACTAAACAATCTGAAACCTGCCAGTTTGCAATGTTACAGCTGGAGAAAATTTCCCTATCTGTATAAAAATCCCACTTCCCCTGAGGAAGACGCCAAACAGCAAACCAAGTGGCGGGAGTGGGCTTCTGGAGATTTTTGAGGCCCACCTATGACTTCACAGGGACCTCAGGACTCAAGGAACTGTAGTACCTCAGGCTGTCAGTGAGGACCCCAGGCGGGGTGAGGTGAATAGCTTTCATCTACTTTCTCACAGCTCTGCATTGCTGTCTGAGGTGAAGGTGACACAGCTGGAGTCTCTATCCTTGGCTGGTTGATGCCCCGGCTCCCTATGCAGTCCCTTTGCTTAGAAGAGAAAGCACCCGACTGGACTAACATCCACCTTTATGAACACTTAACCTTTTGCCCTCCCTCAAGGTCTTATCTCCAAATACATTCGCATTTTGAAGTTCCATACAGGCTTTATCGACAACACTTGGGCCCCCATCACTCAAGGTTCTAGGGTGTTTAACATTAACCACCCAGCAGGCAGCAGCAACAAAAGGGGAGCCAAAGCTCATGGAGCTCCAAAGTCACAAGAAAACCATCCGTCAGCCATAACCCAGAGCATCAATTAACCAAGCCAGTGAGCAGAGACAGGCTAAATGACCAATAGCATCCCATTAGGAGGTCAAGCTTTGAAGTTCCTTTTATATTTGTTAACGTAATTTTTAGATGCTGAGAACCTTGGGGCAGCTGTTTTACACACACACACACACACACACACACTGGGGCCTTTGCTCTGGAGTAGGGCAGTGGTGGGGTTTGTTGAACCTCCAATCTTTACAGCAAGTTTTATAGAGTTGCCTGTCACATCACAAATGCCAAGTACAGAAATGGTTACTTCCCAAACTAGTACATACATTCCTTCTGATGGATATAAAATGCTGCTGTGCTCATATTACTTCTGCTCTGAGCGTGTGCCTTTTTGGTTCTGAGGTGGCATTTTGTGCTGAGAGAGGCTGAGAGAACCATCTTGAGGTGAACAAGGGCAGCCTTGTCAGCCAGGAAAATTCAAAGACAATCACCTGGACTATTGAAGAGCTTAGGGACGTTTTCCAAGTCCATTCTTTCCTTATCTTTCCCAAACCAAAGATAAGACACTGCTTCAGCAGCCAGTTTACAGAGTCCTATCAATGATATGCTGGCACTTACACTGGCTTTAGATGTTAGAATTACAGAACTCTACTGCTTAGTTTTCAACCACGTATGTTTTGGTAGTTGCTTTCCCTCAGTGTAACTGCTGGGCTGCTGGGCCTGGGTGCCTTGTCAAGTATAAATGAAGCACACAGGAAGAGAAGGGCAGGCCACCCATTCTTCTGATTTCTCTTCTGAACCCTCCGCCTCCCGTGACTAGTTCTTATCTATGCAATAGAGATATGGGACAAGGTGAGCTTAAATAACAACGCTCAAGTGTCCATATAATTATGAATCAATCCCCGAGGTCCATGGCCTCCAGAATAAACTTTGTTCTATGGAAAGCCACAGTTAAAGCATTTAGCTGGTCAGGCAGTTGAGGACACAATGGATAGGCTAGGCCAGCATGGAAAGGCCCCCAAGCTATCAGGGACCTTTTTTCCCCTGAAATCTCTGACATGGGGAAACAGTCAAGTCAAATGTTCTTTGTAAGTTATGCAGAAGTTGTGTCAAGGCTAAACTTTCTTTTTTCTGGCAGCTCTGTGGAGAATACTACACTATCTCCCCACAAGAGCATAAATGTATGCCTTATCTCTTGAATATATCCCAGACAATTAAGGGGAGGCTGAGGCTGGAAGCAGTCTCCCGAGCAAGGCCAAACCCATTATGATTTGATAGCATCAAAGGGAGGGAATGGCGTGACCAAGAATGACCACAGGACCAAGTCCCACATCTGGCAGCTCCCACTGCAGAGCTCTGCCTGTGATTCTCACTCGTCAAGGCCCTCAGGCCCTGGGACCTCAGAGCTGTGAAATGAGAACTACACACCATGGGAGCGCTGAGGAGAGTCCAACAATTAGGAAACAGTTTTAAATAATACCCTATAATTGGCATTAGGACCGGTAGTGCCTGGTTCCTGCTACCTGGAATTTGATGTTTGTTTCCTTGTTGATTTTCATGTATATTCACCTGCCCACAAGGGTGTTCTTGCTCAAAAATCCCCATTTCTCCTTCTGGTTGAATGATTCATGGAGAATGTTGGCCTGAGTACAGTGCTGTTTCAGGGAAAATGGGCTCTAGGGAGTGGACAGGGAACACAGACTCCTTGTAAGGCAGCGTGGCTCTAACACTCTCCGTGGGGCACATGGGTAAGGCGAGGATTAAATGCCTTCTGTTGAATTCCACAGGGTGACATTCCGTACTTGCTCATGTCCCATGTCTGCCACACAATGGCTGGGAAGGCAGGATGCTCAGTGTTAAGGTTCGCCAGACTCAAGGCTAGGAGGAATTCTAAGAATCACTCACTTTCTTTGCAGCATTTCTCAGCAGTTTTAAACAAAACTCATCAACTATAAGAATAAATATAAAGCTGTCGTCCAAATAAATGCACTGCACTCAGCCCTGGCATTTTCCTTTTGGAGGGCAACTTACAAATTTGAAAGTAGATATAAAAAAATTGCTTTCTTTAAAAAAAAAAAATAAACATTTTATCCAAACCGTTCTCAAGACTCCCCCTGGCCCAAAACTCACACTGCCTACTTGAGTTGGAATAAACTTAATTAACAGATACTGAATATTGCCTTTTATAGCTTTGCACAAAATATTTTTCCTTTCAAACCATGCCTTAAAAGTTCCTGCTAATCTTAATATATTTTAGAGCTGGGGATTGAGGCTTCACACGTGCTAATCAAGTGCACCACCATCACGCTGCATTTCCAGCCCCTCTTAGTATGTTCTTGTTTGTTCATTTGTCTTTAATCAAGACAGGGTTTCTTGGCTGCCCAAGACTCTCCTTTGTAGACCAGGCTGGCCTTGAACTCAGAGATCAGCCTGCCTCTGCCTCCCTGAGTGTTGGGACTTTAGGCGTGTTTTAGTGTGTTTTAAGAATATATTATTTTTTCTCTTTCTCTTCTTCTCCTTCCCCCTCTTCCTCCACAGAATGACTCTAGGACCTGCACAGGTAGGCAAACATTCCTTACGTAAGCCTAGTCCACCAGCCTGAGCATACAATGTTTTTCTAGGAAAAAGTTGATAATAGTAGAAGTTTTGGGGAGTAAGAGCCTTCAAAGGACACACGTCATTTTGTAACAGCACTGTGTGACAGTTTTACGCATGAAGGGAGGCTGTCACTCAGAAATCCTGAGAAGGCCAACCATAGCACACACTGGGTCACAGTTCCTTTGGTGAGCGTGCAAGGTGGACAGGAAGAGATCAGGCCACCGCAGAGCCTGGGTGGGGCAGCAAGTGTGGGACTCTGCTGTGCTTGATGCACAGAGGTGGAGGCAACGCATCTGTTATGTGCACAGGGCAGCGGCTGTTGGGTTATAGTTCAATTCGGAAAGAGAATGGCTGAGTTAATTAGTGCTTGAAAGATACATGGCTCAGGCTGGAAGACTTGGTGTACTTGAGGGGTACCCACAAGCCATGGGGACTCATCTTACACAGGCAGGCCTGAAGCGCACACAATACCCGGATACTGCCAAGGGCACAGGAGCTGCTGTAGTCAACGACAGGTCAGCAACAGGACGTCGATTAGGGGGAGAAGAGAAGCAGAAACCAGGGTCCCTGAGCCAGCTCTGGCATGCAAAGAATGTTGCAGGGGGCCTTGGGTAGACACAGCAGGTAGGCAGTCATCCCCTAAAATCCCAGGCCGAGCCAACTAACAAAACAACCGGAAGAACTTAGCCTGGCTGAGACAGGGACTGCACAGGACGCAGGGGCAACAGGAAGAGCCATCAGTCACCCAGCCTGGAAACAACAGGAGTGCAGACTCGGGCTGAGCAGCCCACAGTTCCCGAACTCTGGGACCATTAGCTGCTGTTTGGGACTGTTAATACCAGTCATGCTCAGACTTGTTTCCCAAGGCCAGTTCTGGTCTGCAGTGGCTGTCCACTTGATGCGCTTTTCCAGGAAAGCAAACAAGGACCCAGCTTTAGAACATGGGATGTCTGAAGGTTCTATTCTTGGCATTCAGAAGAGTAAACAGTGGCTTGGCTTTGGGGCTGGAGCTAAAGGGTAGCTTTTTTTTTTTTTTAAAGTAGTTTCTAAGCAAAAGACAAATTGCTCTGTAGCAGATAGTAAAAAGTACTTTTGATTGCCTTATTCAAAAATGTCCAGGGACAGTAATCAATCACTTAAAACATATTCATAAAACGTATGAGTTCCTGGGTGACTGCAACTTTGGAAAAACAAGGCTGTCTATTTATCTATTCAAGAAGAATGTCAAAACAAGAGTGAGAGAAGCCAGAACATTGGGATTTGGAGATGAGGGTAACACGGGGAAGGGGACGCTGAGTAAGAAATCTAGGAGGAAGGTGGAGGAGGAGAGCAAGAAGGAGAGAGATGGACACATCTGGGGGGAGAAAGTTCTGAAGGGCCTGGCAAGGGCCTCAGCCTCAGCAGAGAGGAAGGGGAAGGGAAGAGGAGGGGAAAGAGGGACAGAAAGAAGGAGGAGAGGACTAGGGAGGAGATAGAAGAAGGGAGGGGGTGGGGGAGGGGAGCAGGAGACAGATGCCTGAGGTGGGGGAGGGGAGGAGGGGGGAGAGAAGGGGTGGACAGGAGGAGGGGAAGAGATAGTTGGGATCTCAGCCAAAAGGACACACACACACACACACACACACACACACACACACACACACACACCCAGGTAAAGACCAGCAAGTGGGGTAATCCATTGGTAGGGTGGAGCTGAGGCCTCTGAAAACTCCTGTGTTCAAGCCCCAGTCCCCAGCCCCTCAGAACGTGCGGGTATTTGAAGACAGGACCCAGGAAGACGATTAATGTAAAAGTGGGTCCCAGGTGGGGTTGAACCGATCTCACCAGTGTCTTTAAGGAGGAAGTGTGGACTCAAAGACGGAAGTCACACAGGGAAGGGACATTACTGCAAATCCAAGGAGGAAGACACAGAGATCGGCCTGATCCTACCTTGTGGCCGTTCAGATTTTATGATGGTGAGAAAATGACTATTTCAGCTGCTTGGGCTGCAGGACTTAGTCCCACCAAACCAATATACTTCTCAAAATCTCAGGGATGAAAATTTAAAATTTATCCTCAAAGCTGAGCTCTGAGGTCATCCTTTCTGGGGTGTTGAGCCCAGCATAAAAGGAGAAAGGAGGAGACGGACAGGAGAGGAGAAGAGGGGTGCAAGGAGGAGGGGAGAAGGGGAAGGAAGAGGGGAGGAGGAAGGAGAGAAAGAGGAGAGGAGGGGGAGGACTCCCCTGAGAACGCTCTCTCCTGGCAGCAAGGCCCTTCTCCTCTTGAGAGTCCTGCGATCCTCCACAGTGGGATAACCGGTGAAGCGCATGTCACCATCACGCATGTGGCTGGCTTCCTATGGCCAGTTGTCCAGTATCTTTTCCTCTGAGGGAATCTCAGGTAGCACCTGGTATAGGTGCCTGCAGAACCCAAGCCAGCCAGTGTATCCTGGTCACGCTGCGCTCACTTGAGATTGAGGTGTCTCTGAGAGAGCAGGTTTCCTATGTGTACTAAGAGGGTAAGGCCCAGGGCAATGTCCTCTCCTCCTGCAGGGGCAGGTGTGTCTATGACTGGGAAGATGCCTGGAGGCTGAACCATTGATCTCAGCTCCAGGCCAGGCCATGTGGGTACTATCCTCTCTTCCCCCCACCCCACCCCCAAGTCCTGTCCTTACTACCAGGAACACAGGGCAGCATTCTCCTAGAGCTCCTGATAGCCATGTCATCAGCAGGACCCTCCCTTCTCCCGCCTGCATAAATTCATCCCACCACCCAGATTCCTACCTAAGACCCATTTCTCTGACAGGTACTGGATAGTTGCTTCCTTCTGGCCAGTGTAGGGACCAATGATGAGGCTGGCCAGCTGAGGGGCTGGGCTGACTTGACCACCACACAGGAGTACCAGTTCACACAACTTGGCTCTTGGGGGGCTGCTAGCTGGTGCGATGAACATCTTCGGCTGATTGGCAAAGAGGGTTCCTTGGTATCTCTGGGTAGATAACTGGCGTTCACGTCGGCAGATCTGTGGGCAGATGGAAGGAAGTCAGGAGGGGCAGGATTTACTCTAGGGGAGAACAGGTTAACAATGAAGCTCATTCTCTTAAAAAAACAAAAATTCAAACAACAACAAGAAAACCAGACTCAAAGTAAGGTTGCTGTGTTAGTCAATTTCTGTCAACATGACAGTGTATCTGAGACAACACCACCAGGGCAGAAGGCTTCCTTTTGGCACAGGGCGTCAGTCCATGCTTGCTGTTCTAAGCATGGCAGGTAAAGGGTTAGGGGAAAGGTACACCCCAGCGACCAGCTTCCACTAGTCCCTACCTCCTAACAGCCATTCAGTCATGAACTCGTGCACAGATTAATTCTGTGATGAAGTCGACACCTACCCAATCTAATCAGTTCTCACACAGCACGGCCACTGGAGACCAAACACACCAGCCTTTGGGATCCCACTTTATACCCAAACCACAAAAGCTACCTACCCATTCTTGGGCACATTTTATATCCCCAAGACTCAAGAAGACAATGTTGTAAAAGAAGTTTTTCAAAATGGACATGGATAAAACTCTAGGGAAAAAAATGTGCTGGCTTCTGAATTATCACAATTTAAAAAACAAAACACTAAAGATTAGCCAACTGAATACGCCGAGCTTGGAGAGCCTTGTGGAGGCCTGAGCGGGAGGAGGGAGCTGCAGGACACCACAGCTTGTGTCAAGGACCCCACATGAAGACCTACAGAGTCAACTAACCTGGGCCCATGGGGACTCACAGAGACTGAACCACCAGCCAAAGAGCATGCATGACTGGACCTACATATGTAGCAGATGTCCAGCCTGGTCAACATGTGGGGCCCCAACATGTGGGGGAGTTGGGGCGCTCTCTGACTCTGTGGTGTGCCACTGGACCCCTTTCCCCTAGCTGGGCTGCCTTGTCTGGCTTCAATGGGAGAGGAGAGAGGAGACATTTAGTCCTTCTGAGACTCGAAGTGCCAGAGTGGGCTGGTACCCTTTGGGGGCATCCCATTCTCTGAGAAGAAGAGGGAGCAATTAGGGGCAGGGGCCATAGGGGTAGGAACGGGAGGAGAAGAGGGAGGGGGCTGGAATTAGGCTGTAAAGTGATTAAATAAATAAAATAAATAAATAAATAAAATAAAGGAAAAAAAGAAAGAAAAACAATTAGCCAACTGCTAAACAGACCGTTAAGTACACCTATGAGTCCTGTTTAAGAGACTCGGATGCCTGTGTTGGCGAGGGGAATATATCCTGCTGGCATTTTCCTTGCCATCATTCATCTCAAGGGGCTCAAGGGGCTTTTGGCAAGTGGCTAACAGACTCTAAGACCACTTCAGATTGAATTCCAGATGAGATGGGGAAGGGACAGAGAGGATTCCCAAGGAGGACATTCCGCGGGGAGAGCAGGTGTGCATGTGGGGGAGGGGCATCCTAGAAGATGTTTCAAGGAGACATTCTGGAAATGATCTGAAGGGCGTTTCAGTCAGCATTTGAGAACAAGTGTCACAGATATTGGGCAGCATTTGAGGAATACATATGTGAACCAGAACTCCCTTGTAGTCTGATGCTGTTGCTGTGGCCATCTGGTTGACTCAAGGGACAATGGGCAGGCCTATTATTTTAATTATGTTTTACTAATAACAAATTGATAGACTTTTTTTTAAGTGCAAATAACGTTGGTGCTGATAAGAGTATTTTGAATATTTTAGCCTGTTCCTCTCAATAGTTCAGGGAGATTAGGGGCTTCGATGACAAGTGTGTGGGAAAGGATCTATTATGAAAAGAATGAACCGATGCTGAGGCTCCGATCAGAGGGTAAAAGCTCTGCAAGCAGCAACGTGTAAGTTGCTTAGTTTACAATGCCCTATGATTTCCTAGTCAGTTTGCACATTACAGTGGCGTTTTGTTTTGTCTCAGAGACAAGTCTTGCTGTGTCAGTTGGAGAGGCCTGGAACTCTTCTCCTATCCCCAGCTGGCCTTGAATCCTCAGTCTCCTGCAACTATCTCCTGATGCTGGGATTATGTGAGTCTGGCCACACTCAGCCCCAATGTAAAGAAGAGAGTCCTGCTGTGAAAACGTAGCTCCACTATCAGTAAGGAAATAGAGCCCACTCAATTTACTTTGATTTAATCACAAATTCTCTTTTCTCCTCTTTTCTTTGAATTTTATAATCCTGGGCGTCAACAGTGTGCCCCCTGATTGGCAGCTGATATCAGTGATTCTTTATTAACATGGTCAGAAGGACACTGATGTACTCCTTGGCTGTTGGCCCAGCTGTTAGAGGAAGAAACAGGGCTAAAGCAGGCACAGAGAGAGCTTCTCTACCTACATGGTGGGTCACATGCAAAGAAGAAATCATGGTCACCACTGTCCATCCCTGCACTGACATGGAAGCCCAAGAAGCAACGTCTGGGGCATAGCCACAGGTTTCAAGCAGTAATTATAAACGGGACCGATGACTGAGACTGAAGGACACACAGTAAAAAGTGACTTTTTGTACAGTAGGCAGTGTTGTGTGTTAATGTGCTAAAGCCTTTGCTTCCAAAATGGCAGGCGGGACACATGGATGCTATGGTGGTGTGGTAACTTGTGTGTTCTACACAGGGCCCCTTTCCAGCCCAGGGGAAGATGGGATTGACTCAAGCCAATCAGCATGCAGATGGCATGCTCCTAGCCAATGTGGTCTAACAACAGGTGAGATTTAGGGGAACTTTCCCTCATAATTATAACCAAAAAGCCCTTTGGGCTAGACAGTCATGTCTGTGTGGGACACATGCAGCTACTGAGCCCTTGGTCATGGTGGAAATGGCTGAATGAGAAGATGGCAAGTGTAGGATCTCGAAGAACCAAAGTCCTGGACTAACCAAACTGAGACACATCCTTCTTTCTTCCTTATACTAGAAAACCAATTCTAAGTGCATAAGATACCCAAGTGTCTGATGATCTCACTCAATGAATCACTATTATGGATTTGCTGTGTTTTTATTAACCTACTCTAAAATGCTAACACAACCAGCACATACACACTTGGAATACAACTTTTTCTAAAACAACAATAAGAACAAAAGATCTGGGGTTGAGGGCACACACATGTAGTCCCAACACTGGGAAGGTGGTGGGAGAAGGATCAGGAATTTAAAGCTAGTCTCAGCTGCAGAGTAAGTTCAAGCCTGCTTCTGCTATGTGAGACATTGTCTCAAGCAGCAAACAAAATATGGCATCAAGTTCACTATCTTACAGTATTGTAAGCAGTAGGCAGCCTGTCTTTATCTAGGATGAGGGAAACGAGCCTTTGCCATGTCAGAGTGTGGCTCTAGCTGCTGCTTTCTTTGTTAGTTATTCTTTCCTCACCAAGCACGTACATTTGTCATGCTCACTTGGGGTGCTGGTGAACAATGAGAAACAGGGTTCCTGACTGCAGATTGTAATACTAAAGTCAACAGATTAAAATTCTTCCTTCTGTTTATTTATTCATCCTGAAATCAGAGGAGGCCCCGTATTTAAAAGATCTGATTATATTAAAAACAATTGATGGCGTGGCACGCCTTTAATCTTAGCACTGGGGAGGCAGAGCCAGGAGGATCGATGTGAGTTCGAGGCTAGCCTGGTCTACAAAGTGAGTCGAGGACAGCCAAGGCTACACAGGGAAACCCTGTCTCTAAAAACCAAAAAACCAAGAAAAACAAACAAACAAACAAACAAACAAACCAATTGAGCCTGCACGGCTTGGCCTTTCTGTTGTGATCTGAGTGTGAAATGTGCCTGCACAGGCTCATGTATTTGAACACTTGGTCCCAGGCTGATGGTGTTGTCTGCGGGGCTGATGGTGTTGTCTGCAAGGCTGATAGTGTTGTTTGCGGGGCTGATGGTATTGTCTGCGGGGCTGATGGTGTTGTCTGCGGGGCTGATGGTGTTGTCTGCGGGGCTGATGGTGTTGTCTGCGGGGCTGATGGTGTTGTCTGCGAGGCTGATGGTGTTGTCTGCGGGGCTGATGGTGTTGTCTGCGGGGCTGATGGTGTTGTCTGCGGGGCTGATGGTGTTGTCTGCGGGGCTGATGGTGTTGTCTGCGAGGCTGATGGTGTTGTCTGCGAGGCTGATGGTGTTGTCTGCAGGGCTGTGGAACCTTTAGGAAGTGGTGGTATATAGAATGGTAGGAGGCAGCCGGGATGAAACAAGCAGACGGATGGGTGGGTGAGCATTGTGATATGTTGTCGCCTCAACAAGGGCCCCGGAAATAACTGAACACAAATGTAAGCTTTTCCTCAGGAGTTTGTTCAGTGGACAAGTCGCTTTGCTATGCAGTTGTGAGGATCAGAGTTTGGCGTCCCATCACTCACATAAAAGCCCTGTGGGCATGGTGAAGAACGATAATTCCAGCAAACAGAGAGCTGGGGTGGGGTGAGAGCTGGGTAGTAGGGTTTGGGTTCAACACTAGCCCCTGCCTTGGTGAGCTTGGAAATGAGTGAGGAAAACAACCAACTTCAACCTCTGGTCTCCACATACACTCCCCCCCCCATGCACCCCCACACATAGGAACACACACATGTAAAAAGACAAAAAGGCAAAGCCAAAAAAAAAATCACAGATTGTCACCAACTCAGAATGAGTATATCAAGCTGAAATCTGAGGGGCTGGAGGACCACATGTATTGATGAGGAGAACTGGTGTGGACTTAACTGGCTTTCTTGATGGGGAGAAAAAGTGTCCTCCTCTGCACAATGTCATCTCTTGTCAACAGACAGCGTTTGCCTGGCCAGCAGTTCTTAGCAGTTATGGAATCCCAAAGTGGCTCAAAGGCCACCAGAGCTGGAATCAGATGACTAAGAAGGGCACGTGCAAGCTATAGAGAGTAGGTTTCCAATAAAGCAGATTCTTCCCTGCAGAATCTAAATGTCTCCCTAGACATCAGGGATGGATGATGGGTGTGCAGATGCGCATCTGTCATCCCAGCACTCGGGAGTTACATAGAGCCACTCTGCAAAACTCTTGGGAGAAACAGCAATGAAATGGAGTTCACTGACACCCCAGGCTCAGGGCGAGTGCTCAGTTTTCAGGAGATGGTGGAGTAATGATATTATACATGCATATCTAGTACTATGGGCAAGTATGTGAAGGACCAGCAGGCAGGAAGTGGATGCTGTTTGCCCTGAGCTCCTCAGTCCATGCCGCTGGTGGATGCCAGCAACACTGCAGTGCGACGCCAGCGGAGGCCAAAGCCTGGCTACCAGCTGTGCTTTAGAGACCGTGGTCTCTGCCGCTGTGTGTTTGTGCTCATCAGAGAGGCTACTGATTCACCAGGGTTTAGCTCAGGCCCTTCAAATCTGTTTACCTAGTAGTCAGTTACGGCAGACCATACTGTTGAAGCGGAACAGAATTCTCCAGGCTTCTAGCGCCAAGGAATCCTAGCTATTTATCCATAATCAAGAAACAGAACTCGGTAGGGGTTGCTGGTTCGCTCACTGTAGCCAGGGCACTGGATTTCAGTCCCTGTGAGAGCTCACCTGCTGAGTCTCCCTGGCTCACTCATGGGGTGTACAGGTCCCCGATGAGCCATGCATGGGAGAGGAGGTGCAGCCAGCCTTGGGGTGACAGGAGGATGACTGAGACTGCTTGCTAGCCACAGGGCGATCAGGCTCTGAATCAAAGGGCTTGGGCCCCACAGTGCTGGCTTTTCCCAAGTCTGTTTCTCACTAGTAGCAAGGAAACAAAGACACATCTGGGTCAAGTGAGATGCTGCTGCACTTGGATTCCCAGATGAGCTTTCCATAGTACAACAATTGCACGCAGGTGCTGGGCAGCAGCCTGATAACGCCTATGAGCAGCAGGGAAGATGCCATCAGGTGGCACCATCAGTTCATCTTAGATTTGGAATACGGGGGTGTATGACACCTCCCAGTAACTGGTAAGGAGCTAGTGATGTCAGCTCTGAGTACCCTGGGGTAGGTCTCTAGAACATTCATATGGGTGTGCGAACATAGGGCCTCCCTCTCAGGTCGGGACTTCTGAACTCACAATGGGGTCCAGTTCATTAGTGACTTGCTTTGCTCCTGTAGCCTGGGGCTGGGGGGCTGCTAATGCGCTCTCTCAAATCACACCGCCCATCAAGGATGCTACCGATGAGCCTGGACTTTTCAGTTCCCTGCTTAGGATGGTCAGTGCCACACTCACAGAAGTATGAAAAGCGTCAGTTTCCTGCATGTTAATTTAAAGGCTATGAATTGTACCTTCCCAGCCTCTCACTTCGCATCCTATTCTTTCCTTCAGGGACAGCATGCCTCTTCCACTGCGAAGCCTTATCTAACCGGCTCTGCCCTCAAATCCTACCCACTTGACTTATCTTAGAGGCAGTCAGTGCCACTGGCCATGCATGGTCGGGGCTCGCACCAGCACCTAGTGTCCCAGGAATACAGAGGGAGGATGCCAACAGCTAGCGCTGTAACTGAGACTGGAGAGAGATGACTTGGAGTCAGGTGGGGAAGGCAGGCTGCACAGAGGACACGGTGGCATCTCTTAGCCTGCTTAGAGCAGGAGGCAAGTGCTATAAGTTTTTACTTAACAAGAAGATTAATTTTAGCTAAAATAATTGAAAGTGGGCTGAACAGATAGCCAAGTCAGGGAAGTGCTTACTGTATGCATAAAGATCTGTTCAAGCCCCAGAACCCACATGAAAAAGCCAGATGTGGTGGTATGTGCTTACAACCCCAGTGCTGAGGAGATGGAGACAGGCTGATCTCTGGGGCTTACTGGTCAACAACCTACCTTACCTGGTGAATTCCAGGCCAGTCAGAGACCCTGCCTCAAGTAAATCAAGGTGAAGGCTGGAGAGATGGCTCAACAGTTAAGTGCACTGGCTACTTTTCCGAAGGACCTGGGTTCGATTCCAAGTACCTACATGATGGCTCATAACCAACCACCTGTAACTTCAGTTCTAGGGGATGCAATGCCCTTTTCTGTCTTTCTCAGGCACCAGGCATGCACATTGTATACAGATGTACATGTACGTAAAACATCCCTACACATAAAATGGGGGAAAGAACGAAAGAAAAGGAAAAACACCTCCACTTGGTCCAACTGTCTAAGCCCAGGTCCTTAATAAAGTGAGAATTTACTGAGAGTTTTTCTAGGTCAATCTTGTCATAGAGTTTCAAGACATACAGAACTTGGTCCTTGATTCCCTCTAATGTTAATAGTGGTGTGTCACTGTACTGGCAGCACAAATGTGTGACCCTTCCAGGCCGGCTGCAGAGTTCTCTGTCTCCTGCAGATTCCCTCAGGACAGAAAGTGGTGCTGAGTGGCCCAGACAAGCTCAGTGTGGGAAGTCATGGTAGTGGTGCAAAGACTGTGAGCAGGCGGTGGACACAGGAGGAAAGGACACGAGCCACCATGGCTACTCCAACCCAGGATGCACTGGTGGTCACATACACTTTTAATCTCAGAACTCAAGAGGCAGAGAGGCAGAGGGATCTCTGTGAGCTCTAGGACATCCAGGGCTACATAATGAATTCCAGGGTAGCCAAGGGCTTTAGAGTAAGGCCTTGTCTCAACAACCAACTGAAAACCAAAAGCCAAACCAAAAACCAAACAAACCCCCTCCAAACAAAAACCCCCAAACAGACAAAATATCAAGTGAGAAATATCAAGGTGGGTGATGGTGTCAGAGGAACAACACCTGAAGCTGAGATCTGATCTCCACACAGATACACGCATATGACCTTGGACAGACAGACAAGACAGACTCCCCACCCCCCGAAAGTTTTGCCCACTGGCAGAAATGGCTCCTTTCCTCCCACTGTACTTGTATATCCCAGTTGTTTGGTTGTTCTGGAAGGTACTACAGAGACAAGAGGACCTCACTGTAGAGGAAGTTTTGGTGTCTTTAAAAACTCAGTAATGTTATTGTAAACGTGTTTTTGTTTTAATCCCAGGTGTGGGATATGGGGCTGATTCAGATTGTCCACAGAAGCAAACTATTTGCCTCATGTGGGCTCTGAAAGGGGCTCTTTGCCAGCTGCAGATAGTTTAATTTTGAGGATTCTGGAGAGCCCAGAGAGAGACAGGGGCTCTGAAGAAGAACATTGCTGCTCCTGGTTGCTACTGATACAGGCTGATGTGAAGCTGGAGATATTCTGAAACGTAGATTGAACTTGCCCCAAAGAACCCGGCTACCCTAACCAGCAGGAAGTAGTTAAGAGACCCACGTCCCCTTTCCCTTCTAACCTTCTTTCTCTCCTACCTGGTGTTGGGGTGTTGGAAGGAATTGGGGTGGAGAAGGAAGGTAGAGGTAAAGGTACGCAAATAAAACATTGTTTAAAAAATATATGTGTAACACATCACTCCACAGTGTGCACTGATCCAAAAGGCACCAGAAGGGCAGGCGGGGAATGAATCGAGGAGTGTTGGAGCCAGAACCCCAGTGTTGGGCTGTTCCAGTGGTCACCTCTGGCTGATGAAGCTACCCTGGAAGAATACAAGAGTATCCAGAGTAAAATGGGGTCCTAGGAGGACACCTTGACCACAGCTTTCACTGTACAGGGAAGAAACTGAGGCCCAGGGACACAGGGCATAAAACTCCTTTGGGTGTCACAGAGAACCTGACAACACTGTCTGGCCAATCCTGCTCCCACTGCCCCTCCACTGCTCAGGATGCAGTCACTGAATTCCTGCGGCCTCTCCTGGTGGGAGAGCTTGCTCTTCGTTCCCATGCTGTGTTGCTGGCTAACCCAATCATTCACTCAGTAGAATGACAGGCTGTACTTTGAGAGCACAGATATGGGAAGATGGTCAGTCCACTTTGTTCCTCAAGTGAGAGTAACATAAAATGTTTCATTCAAGGAAAAGAGGCTGAGTAGGAATGGCTGGGAAGACCTGGTGGTGGTGTTGGGATGTAGTGGGAACGAAGGAGCAGAAAGCACATGGTAGGGTACCTCAGGTGACAGGTGCTAGGGCTTGGCACGTTCCAACACACAGTCCAGGATCGCTGGAGTGTGAGTGTACAGGAGGGTGCGGGTGAGTAATAAGAAAAGACAACTATTTTTTTTAGAGTGTTTAAGAAGTGGCCAAGTGATGAGGCTGAATAAGCAGGCACTTGACCAACCTGATCTCACAGTGGGAGAAGTGTAGTTAACAGGGCCATCAAAAAACTCATTACACAGCGGAGTTCCAGGCCAGCTTGGCTATAGGGTGAGACCGTATCTCAAAAACCAACCAACCAACCAAACAAACAAACAACAAATCCCCCGTGTCAACAGCAGGTTTTATTATCTATTGACTAAGTTAGGAGGATTGTCCTGTAGAAAAAAAATACACAAGACAAGACGGAAAACTGATCCCCAAACAATTTTAATTAGAGATGAAGAAGAGAAGGGTATGAACTTGGGAAGACAGAATGAGAGAGCAGCTCTATTGGAGCCTAGTCACGTTATTTGCTTGATATGCACAAATCGGGAGGTCAGCACAAAAGACAGTGCAAGGGCCATTTGTGTGATGCCTGCAGGAAGAGTCAGCCATTGAGATTTGGAGGTTTCCAGTATGTGCCTCTTTTCCCATGAGTTCAACGCTGATGG
This sequence comes from Acomys minous, assembly GCF_964271855.1. Taxonomy (NCBI): domain Eukaryota; kingdom Metazoa; phylum Chordata; class Mammalia; order Rodentia; family Muridae; genus Acomys; species Acomys minous. The sequence goes on along the minus strand of NC_140497.1, from coordinate 12,579,722 downwards.
GAAGGCATTACAGGTGTTAGCAGCTGGAGCCAGATTGCTTTGTATTACTCATGCAGCTGCTTGCAGACATGGCCTTGGACCTGCAGTCATGTGACTTCAGCTGCCAGCCGCTCAAGGACTCTTGATGAAAGAAAGAGCTCATTTCCAGTTCCCCTTCCTCCTCTCGTCTCTGCCCACTACACCTGTCTGGTCCCCAACCTCCAACACTGCATGCTGTTTCTCACATGCGGCTAGGACACTGCATCCTGCCATGCTGCAGTAAGATGGCATTCCACAAGCTACCCGGTACCTCTGCCTTCCTGCCAGTGACTGGGGTGGACTGTTCCCAGAGAGAGCTAACAGTCCACACTGACTGACAAGACTGTGTCCTGCTTGCCCACCTGAGGGAGGGCTGCCCTGTCCATTCCTCATCCTCCTGATTACTTACACCCACAAATAGAAACACGCATTTCTCCATTCACCTGCCCTGTCCCTGTTTACTCCCCTGGACAGATTCTTGCTCTTTGCATCTTTTCGTTCCCAGGCCTCCTTCCTGTAGCCTTTGCTCTCACTACATCATGTGTCAGTCAGGCACGTTCACAGTGCTGCAGACAATACGCCATGCACTCCTCACAGCACATAGCAGAGACTGCTGACCCTGCCTTCCTCTGGAGAAATTTTCCTCTTCCTACCCACAGTGTCCCTCTGTTGCTAGCTGATGGCTCTTTCTTGTTCCGGCCTCCTAATGCTGACGACCATGGTATCCGTCCTTGATGCTCTTTTGTTGTGCTCTCCCTGTAGCCCCAAACAGCCAACCTCAAAGGGCCTTTATGTGCTGATGATGCCCAGATGCTGCCTCCAGTGCAGACGCCTCCAACCTGCTGCCCTGTTCCCCTGGTGTGGGTCTGATACACTACTCTGTCCCAGTCATAATTTGCCCTCTCGCTCCTGAGAATCTGCTGGCTCTGCAGCCAGTTTTGGGGAACCCCATCCCTCCACATGCTGGAGTCTAAACCCTAGAGTCAGACTTACTGCCTCACTTCCTTTCTTATGTCACCTGTCCAGGCTCTGATTGGCTTAGGCCCATTGTCAGGGTTACACAAGGGAGGCTCCTGGCTCCTGGCCTGTACCAATGCCACTGTGACTGACCTTTTCCTGCTAGCCTTCTCCTAACAGCTCTTCTCGACACAGTGGGAATTTCAGAATCATAAACTGTGCTGTTCTGAATGCTGTTGTGTCTTTTCACCAGAGTGAAAGCTGAAGCCCCCACAGGGCAGCAGGGCCCTTGCCTCTCAGGCAGCCATGCATATCCCTGGCTCCTAACTGGTCTGCCTCATGCTCTGACGCTGTACCCACTGGGTTTGAGATGTCCTGGCTTCCCACTTAGGTGACTGTGCTCTTTACTCAGCTGTCTGCTGTCTGCAAGGCCTGCCTTCTGAGCACAGAGGCGGCCCCTGGGCTCCCAGCACTTTCAACTAAGCCCTGTCTGCTTTTCCTTCTGTCAAAATTTCCTGCACTTTCCAATGTAACAGGTCATTTGTGTGTGTGTGTGTGTTTGTGTGTGTGTGTGTGTGTGTGTTTGTGTGTGTGTGTGTGTTTGTGAGACTTCTCTTGTTTCTCCAGCTGTAACCAAACATAAAAAAAGGCTGTTCTGTTCCGTGATAGACCCCAGCACGTCCAGTACCACCTTTGCACAGTAAATGGATTTCTTGGTAATTGTGGGGTGTGGTATGCAGGAAACCTGGGCTTCTGTGGAATCTGATTTCTAGAGAGCTCCAACCTCAGCTTGGGAAGCAAAACATCATATAAGTTTAGGGGCAAAGTCGGGGCAGGAATGAGAGGCTGGATCGAAGGATGGACTGTGGTGATGAGTGGGCGAAGAGTCACAGGGGGGACATTAACAGCAAAGAGCCACAGGCAGTGAGGAGAGGAGGAAAGGAGCTCTCTTCAGCCAGCCACAGTCAGAAGGGGTAGCCCACTGGCTGCTGAGGGAGAGCTGACCAGCAGGGATAAGGACTCAGGCTCAGCCTTAGATGACTTAGTGACTTTCTGTGTCGTGACAGAATGCCTGAGAAAAGCAATGCAGGGCATGGTGATGGACAACTTTAATCTGAGCACTCAGGGAGGCAGAGGCAGGAGGATAGCTGTGAGTTCGAGGCCAGCCTGGTCTACAGAGTGAGTCCAGGACAGCCAGAGGAACTATACACAGAAATCCTGTCTAGAAAAAATACCCAAACCCAAACCAAACCAGACCCAAAAAAAAACTTGAAAGCATTTATTTTGGCTTCTCATTCATGGAGAGAAAGGCATAGCTGCAGGGGCATGAGAAGGCTGGTCACACTGGGTACAGTCTGAAAGCTGAGAGGAGAAAGCAGGGTGCGCTAGTGTCCTTTTCATTCAGTCCGGGGCCCCAGCCCCAGGGGCGGGACTTGCCCACAGCCAGGGTGGGTTTTCTCACCTCACTTAACCTAGCAGTTTCCTTATAGGACACCTCTGGCTGTGCCTATAAAGTGTGCCATGGTGATTCTTAACCCATCCATGAGGTCACCTACTGTTGACGTGTCAATCAGGACGCTGCAGCTGTCTGTCATCATCCGGTCTGCAGGATGCAGCTCTGCAGACATTCTAGCCTGTGGGCTTATAGAGTTCTGGGCTGGTGAGCATAGCAGAGAGGAAAGAGAACTGTGGTGCGTGGCCTGTGCTCCTGCCCCGTGCCGTGCCTCAGCATCTCCTCTTTAGGCTCTTCACTTTCTCCTTCAGGACTATCTGTTGTAATAAACTGACAGATGTAACTCATTGGTTTTCAGCTGTTTGGGCAGGTTTATCAAACCCTAGGAGAGGATTTTGGATTCTCTGACTTACAGCTGCTCAGTCAGAAGCCACAGGGGGACACAGCCTGTCTGACACCCACTCCAGGCTGACAGTGGCAGAACAGGATTGAGTCTTAGGACGCCCACAGCAAAGGGCTGCTTGGAATGGAGATGCCGCATGGCCAGTGCTGAGTCTATGAGTTTAAACCAATGGGTCTCAACCTTTCTAACGCCGTGTGCCTTTAATACAGTTCTTCATGTTGTGGTGATCCCCCAACCATAAAATTATTTTTGTTGCTACTTTATAACTAATTGTGCTATTCTTATGAATTGCCATGTGAATATCTGTGTTTTCTGATGGTCTTAGGCAACCCCTGTGAAAAGGTCATTCTAGTCCCAAAGGGGTCATGACCCACAGGTTGAGAAGACTGCTTTGCTGGTGGCTCATCTGTGCTTATGTGACAGCAGCCACCAGAGGACACCTTCATTTCTAACTTGCCACTCAAAACTTCCAAGTTATAAGGTTTTAATTTAAAACATTGGTCATAGGCATTTTTGAAAGAATTACAAAGGCAATAAAATAAAATAAAATAAAGCAGGGCGATGACAAGCTGGAAACCCTCCTTCTATTGGACGTGTACTCTGGTGATGCTCACCAGGGAAAGAACTTCACAACAGGGAAGCCACAAGCCAGGTCAGCTGTCAGGAGCCATTTGACTGGTTTGGTCAGGTCACCTGGGCTAGAGACACCTGTGGACAGCAGAGCTGACCCCATGCTGGAAAAGTGGGACAGAAAGGGAGGAGGGAAGATTCTTAAGGGGTGTTCTGCTGCCAAGAGCACAGAGGACAGGCTAAGGAAGAGCCACACCTTAGGGATACAGGCTCCTGATTGTCCCCAAGGGCTTTCTGGCTTCACATCACTGAGGCTACAGTATCCCGAGCTTTCTGTACAAGCCTCTGTAAAGGCTTGTGTTTTCTGACTGTGATCTGAGCTATAAAATGCTTACTCAACTGCCACTGTATATTACTTAGCAAATGAACACAACCACACAAGTTTAGAAGTAGTCAGTCTGACACCGGAAAGCATTTTTTGAAGCTTTCTACATTCAGAACAAAATGGTCTACTCCAAGGAATTACTGTAGTCTTCAGACAGGCAATCCAAAGCCTAGAGACATGAAAGACACGAGGCCACAGAGAGTAAAGCCCAGCCTCCTCCCACACAGGCATCAGCAACCTCTGCTGAGTACTCCTCCCTCACCCCAGGGGCTACGCCCAGCATGTGGCACAGAGGAGGACCACCAGACGAAAATGCTGGCACTTCCGTCCCACCTCAGCCTTTCTGTGTGAGTATGGTATGTGTGTGCATGTGTGATCTGTGACGCTGGCTCACACATTGCTGCTCATTTTGTTCTACACCACAAACCTTTGGCTTCCATTGGGCACATCTAAAGATGCTTAAAGTGTGTGTCTCTAATATACACCATGTTCTCTTTGAATTTGTTTTGTTTCTTATTTGGTTTTCCTTCCTGTGACCACCCCGAGGCTCACTTTGAGAAATCCTTCCAGAATGCCCATTGGTATCTCTTCAGCATCTCTCCTGTCCCCAGAAGCTGAGTGACAAGAGGGTAGGCCCCTCTAGGAAGGGCAAAGGTTTACATCTCAGCTCTGACCATGTGTGACGGTCAGCAAGCCCTTACCTCTCCTGGCTACCAGCTTCTGCATACATTTTCACACCACCTGCTCAGCAGAAATGCTGCCAAGAAAACTGAAAATGCAGACACCCAAGAAATGCCAGTCGTCCATATCAGGACAGCATTCCACTTGTTTGCATTCACGCGATATTTGGGCCGTGCATACCTGTTAAACCAATCTACGTACATCCTGCAAAATACCCAACTGTTACAAACTCCCAGAGGCAGAGACCATCACCATAGCATTTTACAGTTAATAAGACTGAAGTCCAGGGCATCTTGACCAAGGTAGCATTGCCGGCAATGTGGTAGGAAGTACTCAAACTAGGCCTGTCTTACAGTGTAGGTAGAGCGCATGTGCTTGGCTGCAAAGCATAGGGCCTTAGAGACATGGATGCTCAACCGGGAGCCGTTAGCACCCTCTGATCTGAAAGCATGGGGGTCTTTCTAGCCATCAGTTCTTTGACGGTGTCTAAAGACGTTTGAGTCCTTTAGTCTGTATCCTCAACCAAAATCTTTCAACAGTTCATTGTACTTCCATGTCAAATGGTAAGCTTGACCTTGTTAATTTGGGACTTAAAAACACATGGATATTTCATAAGGTGCCTTTGCTCTTCCACACTCCAGGGTGTGAGACCTCAGACTATACTATTGGTAATTTATTCATTCACTGTCTTTATGACAAGATGCAGGTGGTGACCTCCAGGAATTGTGGTGTAGGCCATCTCTAATCCTGCTGGCCTTGCCGTCAGATGACTGCTTGATGCAGCCGGATCCTTTAAAAGTGTGTGCTAACTCATGGACCAACTGGATTTAGTGCTCAGAATGAGGAAAGATGGATACATTGGTTGATACCCAGACTGCTCTCGAGGAAGATTCTGGCACCTCTGATGAGGCAAAAGTGTATGTATGCATATAAGTAACATTCAGGTGTGATCCACAAAGAATTCTCACACGAAGCCCAAGGTGCTAAGTCGATAACAACGCAGAGTTCCAGATCCTGCACAACGTGGCCCACCCTGCTGCTCAGGTTATGTTCTGTAAGCTGAGCTCCAAGGATGGGATGGGCGGGGAGTTTGCAGTAGCAACTCAGCCTTGAACATCTGTATCTGGTTAAGTAGATGGACTCAGGAATGTTTAACAGGCTGATGACTGGGAGATGAGAGCGTGTCAAAGCGGGGAGCCGTGAAGGCCAGTGACAATAGCGCAGATGATTTAGAGAGCCTTTATGTCCTTGGCAGCGATGGTCTCAGGCAAAGCACGTGTTGTTGAGTCTGAGAGTATGGTTTATATAATCTCTGTTGGTTTTTTAACATGAAATAAAATGGCATAAGTTCCAAAGAACATAACCAAGAAAAAATATGGGGTGAGGACAGAGGAGGGAGTGTTGGGAGGTAAAAAGCCCTGGACGTTTGCATCAGTATGGGGCTGCTTGGTGGTATGTGGGTGGCATTACTTTGATGATGAACCACCCAATAAACACAGAGCCTATTGTGGAGGAAGACTCGCCCAAAGCACAGACGAAACCCTCACTTTAGATACAATGAAGTGCTGAAGGTGGGTCACCGTTGGTCCAGCACTTCTACGAGTCAAGCACAAATGACACTTGCGGTTGTCCGTGATGATGCCTGAGCTGGCCAAGGCAGAAGCATTTGCCTGACTTTCACTGACTGTTACTCAGGCAGTCTACGGCAGAGTCTGGTGTGTGCCAAACCTAGACTTTTGAAGGATCGTTTGAGTTTTAAAGGCGGCACAAGTGATGGGAACATAGCTGTCTGGGGAATCCACAAATAACTTTCAAAAAGCCATAAATCAGCGATTCATGCCTCATACTGTTCAGCAACTGCACGAAGTATGTTAGGATTTGAACTTGTTAGGTAGTTTTCTTTTTTTTCTTTCTTTTTTTAAGAGCCTCACACTACAGCCTGGCTTGGAACTTGGCCCAATCCCCGCAGCCTCAGTCTCCTAAGTGTTGTGATTTCACATGTGTGCCAGCTCCCACTGCTCCCTCCAGTAACCTGCCAGGCTCTCCTGCTCAGGGGCCTGAGGCTACCTTCTCCAGACAGCTCAGCACTAACAATGTGAACCACTCTGGGGCGTGTGGCTCTGACTCACCTTGTTTCTAAATTCTCATTTTTAGAAATCTCAATACATCTGGAACTCGCTCCTCGTGTGGTGGGGCCATCGAGATGGGTCAGTGGGTAGAGGTACTTGCTGCTAAGCCTAATCTGAGTTTCATCTCTGGGACCCGCATGGTAGAAAGAGAGAATCAACTTCTCCAAGATGTCCTTTGACCTCTAGAAGCACACTGTGGCACACAGACAAGATGAATGAAGATAACATTAAAAAAATTTGTATAGTAAACGGTAATGGTTTTGTAAATCATATATAAGCCTAGAGTACATCCACAGGGTATCAGGAAGTCAGGAGTTCTGGGTGTTGGGAAGATGGCTCAGTTAATAAAGTGCTTGCTCTACAAACATAGGGACTTAGTTTTGATCCTCCATAATCTACATAGAAATGCTGAGTCTGGTGGCATGCACCTGCAAGCCCAGAGCTGGGAAGAGGGGACAGGAAGACACTTGACGCTCAATGGCCAGCCAGCCAAGACTCATTGACCAGTTTGAGGTCCCAGTAGAGACTCTGTCTCAAACAAACAAACAAACAAACAAACAGGTGGCTGGCTCCTGAGGAATGCCACCAGAAAGACACATGCACATGTATGTGTATGTATGTATGTATGTATGTATGTATGTATGTATAAAATCTCCTCCCCTCACATGTGGGGACCTGGGCACACACACAAAGTTAGGAGTTCTGAGCAAAGCTTTAGACAAGGCTGTACTTCAATGGTTCCATAGTCTTCTTTGGAGTGGTTCTTATTCTGAGTGGCCGTTAGGCTTACCTAGAGATGTGCTACAGGCCCATTCTACACCAGTGAGGTCAGACTAGTGGATGGGTGAACTGAGTCTGCTGCTTAGGCAGAGAATGTCATAGCAGCACACCTTACCAAATCTCTCACATGATTCTACAGCCATAGATGGCCCAGGCTTGGAGAACTAAAGGGGCTTGAGAAGGCTAACTATGTATGGACAGGTCTATTTATAATTCAATAGGCAGCGAGCTTGAGCACCACGCCTAAGTACCTTAGTAGGAAGGCATGGCTGCCCTGAATCACCTGCCGGGGAAGAGTAAAGGTGCTTTTTTGAAGAGCCTGAGTGATGAGGAAAACTTCACAAAGACAGAGCCTCCCTCAGGCCCAGGCACATTAGCCACCCTGGTAAGCCATGTGCTTCTCCAACCTTCCCGGCTCATGTTTTCCGCGTTGTCTTTAGGCTCCTACTTGACTCCAGGCATCTCCAATACCCAGACGGCCCTGCCGCCATGAGCAGGCCTGGCTAGTGAGAACTTGGGTGAGAAAGACTGCTCAGTCCTCACAGGCTCACACACGTGCTGAGCTGCTCTCACAGCTGGCATGGTGGCCAGTGTCTGCTTATCTTTCCTGGCTTGCCAGCCAGTTCTGTTGACGTTGGAGTCCTGCTCTGGGATCTGGTTAACTTTGTTGGGGGTGAGTACATGGTCCCCTGCAAGAGCCATGACCACTGCTTGTTTCCTTGGTCAGTCTGGTCTCCCCATTTCTATCCTGAAGCGATCTGGGTGCTTACTGCCAAGTGCATGCTGGGCTGTGTGGAGATGAGAGACAGAGTCTTCCTACAGCATCAGGTAATTCCTGTGTGCTTGGTTTTAGTGGTGTGTGGACAGTCAGGCAGAAGTGTGGTTGGACTAAGCGAGTGTGGTCTAATGATGAGTTCCACGCCCCCTCCCCCCCCTGCCCTCTGAGCAAGGTGGGGTAGTCATTCTCCTGTGTGCTGAGAAAAGCCAATGCTCCTCCCGTTGAGGTGTGGTGAAGACATGACTCATAGCAGTTTCAATACACATCTCAGGGAGAAGTGTGAGGGATGGTTGGACCTTTCCTGCCTCTTCAGCTTTCTGGAATGCTCAGTGTCTACACTTTTTAAGATCTGTAAAATATGAAAGCAACCTGCTCTGTTTTTGGGTTTTGTTTTTTGTTTTTTCAAATTTGAAATGGGATGCAGGCCAGTGGCCACAACTGTCACCTGGGTCATAATCCAAGCTTGTAGGGAGCACTGTGGCATCTGTCCAGCCGTTCACAGCAGGGCCCTTGTTTCCTGAAGGGACAGTGTGCTATGTGGCTCAGGGATGCTTTGTAGTTCATTCCAGAATTTATTTGCCGCTGAGTCTTTGGTTGGAAAGTCAAGGCCTGAGCCCCTCGCACTTCTAGAGCTGCCTCCTGAGGATTCTGAGGAACGATCCCAGGCAGGGCTTCCCAGCTGCTCTCCAAATGCTCCCACAGGGTGACAGTGACCCTCTGCTGCCAGCTGCTGAAAACCATGGCTGCAGAGGAGAGAGGAGTGGCCAAGCAGCCACGGATCCTGGAGAGGAAAGATCCTAACTGGACACCAGCGTCTGGAAGGAGCAATAGAACCTGCTCAGATCTGAGACCTGCCCAGAGTCCCGGCTATACGGGAGTCCAGCCCTCTCTGCATCTCCATGGACTAGCAGCCATGGGGGCAGGAAGACAGGCACAGTGACATCAGGGTGACAAGAAGTGGGCATGCATACAGCACTGTCAGCGTGACCCATTCCTCCAGTCCTTAGCTTCGTACTTGTGAGATGAAAAGACCACTGGATCATTTTCTAACTTTCTTTCTGTTTAAACACTTTTGATTTGGTGTTTCCTGTGTGTCTATTTCTCTCACTCCTTTCTACCCAACAACTTGCTTGCTCCCGCTAATTTTAAAAGCTTCTGCTGCCCTTCTTCTGATGATCCCGAAAACCTTTGACTGTACTTCTAGTGCATTGTGGAGGATTCAGACAATCGCATTCACATTCTATTATATTTTAACATAAATAAAGAAGGCTCTCGAGTCAGCCCGAATGACCTGGTTTCTATCTCTGGATTGGCCAGGAACAGTCCAGGATGGTTGTAAAGCACTCCCAAGCCAAGGGCGCTATGGAGGCAACACTGTAGAGGATTACGACCACCCTGGGAAGGCACATCCTGCACCAAGAGGTACAGAGGGAATAGCAGGAATCTCCGATGACAGCCCAGCGGCCCTCTCTACCCTATATGAGCGAGCGGCAAAATCAAGAAGCCCTATCTTTGGGTCTTGGCAAAGGTCACAGTTGTTGAGGGAATGCACTGGCTACATGCACACAGGTGAGGAACACAGGAGAAGAACACAGGCCTACTCTGAAGCCACATGTCTGTTTCTGTATGCCTGTTACAATCAACTTGACTGAGGTTATATACAAGCATTAAAACCCACTAATTAAAGGCACCAGTGTGATGATCCTCACAAAAGGAAGTAACCACATCCAACTGAAACGCAGACCCTTCCATCCTAGAGACTGCACTCATGTTCCTTTGCATTCCCCCACCCCCTCCACCTCTGCTGGAGATGAGAGAATCCAAGACGAAACAGAGCTGGTCCATTTGAAGACTATGTCTTCACAAGCTACTTCTATAGGCACCACAGCCTCACAGAAGGGGACAGGCACATTCCATAGTGGAGCCATGCATGTCATTGTCCTGTTTGTCATTCAATTTGTAATCGATCAATTCCTGGGAAGACAGGTGAATTCAGGCTGCAGCAGAGTGAGGACGAGGAAAGAGGACTGAGTCTGGTGAAACTCTCAGGAGTTTCATAGCTGACTGGCTGGGCACACACATGTACACACACACACACACACACACACACACACACACACACACACACACACATACCTATACATACACAAACATCCTTGTGAACATGCAATGTACTCATATGCTTGCATGCATAAATACAACATACATGACCACACATGTGTACATAGATATAAATATGCACACATCATACAAACACTTCAATTTTCTTTCTTTTTTTTTCTTTTCTTTGTCTTTTTTTTTTAAAAAGACCATTCTTATCTAGGCCAGGCCTCCTTTAGTTTATTGCCTCTCTTAAAATAGTCCTGATAGAATAACATCTGAAAACACAAAAACAAACATGCTTCAGAGAGTGTGGAAAGGTCATGCCAGGAGCAGAGTTTAAAAGAATAAAATACACAGCGTTGGGCCAAGAGGTGACTAAGAGGGAAGGAGATAAGATCTGTCTACAAATACCTGGAGGTTGTAAACAACAAGGAAAACGACAAACCGAGCCAGCCAACAACAAAGGCTGACCAGGAATTCACTGCACATTAGGGACAGGAAATGACCTGCAAAGCAGGGGCCTTCCCACTTTGAGGCGAGAGTGGGAGAGCAGAGCTGGCACCGTTCCTCTCAGGTCCCTGAACTCTCCTGGGGTTGGACTCAGTCTCCCTTCTGTTTCCATGGCCCCTGCCGTGGCTTGGCATCTCAGGGCACCTCTGCTCAGTGGACCACCTCCATCAGGTTTAACCTTTATCTGCCATTACTTGGTTGCTATGGAAGCCCTCGGTAGAGATGGCTGTTGCAAATTCTGACACACAGGGCAGGAGACTTACTGTGTTTGGCCCTCTGTATCCCGAGTGAGCTGGGTCATTCTGTGCAAGAACTCTGATTATCTTAAATTACCCATGTAGCGTTTGGAATCTTGCTACCTCCTGTAAGATTCAAATCCAACTCAAAGATTTACAGACTGTTCCCCACCTATAATGTAGGGAATTTAAAAGGAAAGTGGGGAAACATATGAACTCTGCTTCTGGGAGCCCACAACCTAGCAGGAGACACACAGAAATGCCTAAGAGGATCAGGGCAGGTCGGTTATCCTCTCATATAATGCTGACGTACAACATTCCCTGAAACCTTAAATCTTTTTGGAGGGTGTGGGGAATGCTTTTCAAGGAAGCCTGTCCTGTGGATAATTAAGGAAAAGTGTGCATGTGCGTGTGTAAGAGAGATATAGAGATCTGTTATATGTGTATTATAACACACACACAATTAACCTGTAATCCCCAACTGCTCAAGGGCCAAGTAACCTTCTGGGATGCTGGGAGTTGTAGTTTTTGGAATATAACAAAAGCCTCATGGGAAAGTACTGTAGTCTATGGGTTTGTTTTTACCCTAGGAGGTTTATAAATTTTCCAGTTGGCATTCTGAGGAATAGGAGAGGCGGACAGTGGGGAAAGAGGAAGGGAGGGTGGGACTGGGAGGAGACAAGGGAGGCGGCTATGATTGCGATATAAAGTGAATAAATTTTTACAAATAAATTTAAGTAAGTAAGTAAGTAAGTAAATAAATAAATAAATAAATAAATAAAATTTCCAGTTGGAAAGTTCCTGGGAGCAGTCTTGACCAAATTCCATCTCTTGGTCAGTATTTAATATTTAACAAAGCTTGCTTCAGATTTTGCCCAAAATGGTGGTAGTGGTTTTTCTCTGGCAAATCTCGGGATTAACAAGGCAATAGGAATGTGTTTGCATGGACATGTGTACCCATGTGTGACATGCATGCACATGTCCAGTGTGACAGAGGCAGGGCAAGGCTCATGACAAAGATTACTAAACTGGTTGTGGGAGGGCAGGCTGGCCCTAGTGTGAGTCACTGCAGGAAAGGGGGAAAGAAGAGGTGTGACAGCAGGGAGGTGAGAGCGGATTCTGAAAAGCTCTGGAAAGCCATAGCCTGGGGTTCAAACTTGAACCTGCCAACATGAGGAAATTCAACAGCAGACTGGAATTTGGTGGTATCTGTTTTCCAAAGACACATTTACAAAGATGAGTAAGAGCAGGGAGCCAGGCATAGAAGAAGGCAGCAGCAACAGGAAGGTGCCCCTCGTGCTAAGTGACAAGAGCCCTGCCCTGCTGGCTCTGGATGGCGGCTACAGGCAGGCAATCCTTGTGCCTGTGGGATCTGCACTTGCTCCTTCCCGAGGGTACCAGCTGTGAGCTGCTCACCCGCTGCACATCCTGCAGGATACATACACAGCAACTTAGAGAGGCCCTCGTCCTGCTCCCACCACCTCACACTCTATCTTTAACGCCAGCGCATCCCATTCTAGCATTTCACTCAAGCGCCACCAGGAGCAGTCACTCGATAGGAAACTCACAGGTGTTTAATGCCTGGTGCAGTGCCAGGTGGCCGTAGATTTCTACAGGTGCGCCCCCCCGCCCCCGACAGGATTTCTATGTGTGCATCCTTGGCTGTCTTGGACTTTGTAGACCATGTTGACCTTGAACTCACAGAGATCTACCTCCCTCTGCCATGCAAGTGCTGGGATTAAAGGTGTGCACCACCACACCTGGCTTCTACAGATCTTAAAATGGCATCTAAATCCAAGTTTTCAGAAAAAAAAATTATGAAAAACAAAACAAAAACCTAACTTAACAAATCACTCTCAGCCCCAGTTATCCCTCCAGCTTTTTAATCCTGTGGGTCTCTCACTCAGTTCCCGTGGCCGGAAGCTAAGAGACACAGAGACAAACCACTGGCTTGGTGAACCTCCATACAACTCCCTAGAAGAAGGCCAGCTAGCACTTAGCGATTTGTTCAGGCAAATCCTCACTCTATTTCATGTTTCCTTACTTGTATGGTTGGTAAGTACAAAATGCACCAATATTGTTAAGGAGAGAATGTCCTGCTTGCTTTATTTGTTTAATGGTCACACCTTATCTTTTAAAAAGGTACACAATCTCTGATTGGAGCTCTGTGTAATTTCCTACCCCACCTGACCCCTATGACTCTGAAAAAAAGGGAAAAAAAATGAAGATAAAAAGTAAACGTGGGGAAAGCTGCCGGAGCCCACTGCCAACAACAGATGAGTCAACCAGCACCTGAGAATTTGTTGTGCTTGTGTGTTCTGAGGCTCCAAACTTCCTGCTTCAATAAAATACCAAACAAGTTATGTTTCCTTCACAAATAAGCTATTACATCAAGCCCTGTTCCTATAATTTCACGGTTTTGTCTCCATTCCAACATTTTCTTTGGCAAATGTAGAAACATTCTAATTAAAGTGTGGAGGAAAACAAGCGTCATCCAGCGCGGTAAGACACATCCAGCACAGGAGCACATCCTCGCCTTCCACTCTCTGCTCTGGCTGTGCTCGGCTGGCTGGCTCTGCTTTAAAACAGTTGGGGACTGGCGACATGCAGTCCCTGACTAATCCCGAGGTAATGGTTTGAAGAAGCCTGAGTCACTTGGGAAAAAAATTCCAAAGGTATCAATGATTCCTGTCACACGCTTCGCATTCCTTAAGAATGTCCTTCCGTGTGCCCTGGGAGGAAGGCATTCCTTTTAGGTCATCACGTAACATCAAGGTTTCTTTTTAAGATATTGAAACTAGGAAGAGCCTTTCCTATTTCTATGACTGCGGAAGCGAGCTGGAAGCCGGGTTGAAAGGACAGCCTCACTTCCCAGGAGCTCCTGACATTTCTCCTTTTATGATGACCTTTAAGAACCTTGTTTGCATTTTCTTTGAGGCGCACTGTCTAAATAGGACGGGTGCTTTCTAAAATACACAGCATAAGCAGCCAGAAGCCAGCAGCACGGGACCTCTTTCTCTTTGTCCCCAGCTGAGCAGGGGCAAGTGCGCATTCTACTGTCCTCCAAGCACGACAGTCATTTAATGAGAACTGTGACCACTCACAAGAGAACCTTGAGGTTCGTTGCCTGTCAAGAGGGAAGCAGTGGGAAGGGTCGTTAGACCTGCACCGAGAGTCCAGCATGTCCCTCTGGTGCCTGTGACCAGCCTATTTAATTCTACCCCAGAGCACATGCTCTCCTGGTCTTTGGAGGGGGAAGTGTATATAGAGGGCTAAGTGAGAACATGGACTCCATCCACACAGCTGCCCCTGGGGTCACCCACACACCTTTAAGTAGTCCTTTATTTATGCTCTTGCAAGCAAGCCCAACAATCAGTCCTGTTGGTTCTCCTAGCAGGACTTGAGTGGAATCATCACTTCGGGCTGATTGGTGCCCCATCTGGAGGTAAGTAGGTTTCTGTACACATCTCCCCAGGAACATTTTGTGCAAGACACTGTTATTTGGGGAAAGTCACAGCGCGAATCATGTGCGATGGGTAAGCCAGAGCTGCAGCTATCGCTAGGGAGCCTGAGCATGTCCACTCTCCAAGTTCTGGTTACTTTACGGTTCGACAGCAGGACTGCACTCTCATGTGCTTCTCAGGTGATATACCAGAGTGTGTGGCTTCCTCCTGCTGCTGTACCGAGGCCACTGGTGGACCCACATTCACCTACATGCCCGCATGTCTTTAGTCAAATAGAGCAAGACACATGAGGTTTCATAGGGGAAAGCAGCCTTGATCTTCTGGAGGCTTCCTCACTGGAGGAGGAGAGCTGGCTTTACACTGTCAGAGGAGCTCTCCAGGGGCAATCACCTTCCAGCTATCAGCTGTTCTCCTGGCAAGAGTCAGGGGCAGGTGGGGGAGGAGGGGGAAGGTGGGGGAGGGAGCAGGAGGTGGTCCACAGCACCAAAACTCCTTTTGTTCTGTACTGGGTCTCCATGGCTGTCACTTCCGAGAGTTACGCTACAGACGCCCCTTCCAGACCCCAACTCATCAAGTGGGGATTCAGAATGCTTTATCTTGGGAAGGGTCTTGACGGGTGCTCTTGCAGCTCACCCCTATTGCTTCCTCCTGGCTGCATTTATGGTGTATGTTGAGGGGCCCTCATCTCAACACAAGGGCTCTTAAATACTGACATAATGTTGATTGGAAAAGGATGAGTTCATCCTGGGAAGAGGCTACCTAACTCAGTGCACAGTGACTCAGGGGGGCGCTCCACACCCTGTGGTGAGGGGACAGAGACTGCTTTTGCCTCCTGGGGGCTCACAGTTCTAGAGAGGCCTAGGAGGGGCCGCTCAGGAGAGAGACTTCAGGTGGGCTCCTTAGTCACATTAAGGAAAGGACTGCATTCGGAATTAGCACGACAGAGGGAGAGACTGAGATTTCAGGACTTCCCTGAAGCTAATGCTGCCAGAGATGCGCAGACTGGGAAAGCGAAGGGAACTCCTTACCCCTTGCTCTTTCCCAGCACCAGCTCTCAGCCTGCTGGCTCTGTCTGGAGAAGTAATGGCCCCAGGAGAAATGTAGGAATGCTCGGGGGTCTAGCGGGGAACTCCAGCATTCCAGGCTGTTGGCCACTCTCCATCCTCGCACCACCTCCAGTGTGTCTAGGCAGGGCAGTGTCTGGCGCAAGGTCCTTGTGAGACACCTTTGTTGCCTGTGGTCACGGTGGATAGAGCCAGCTTTAAGGAATATCCCTGTGTCCTGCTTGTTTTCTTTCAGCATTTTCCTCTTACTGACAGGGATGATAAAGGTGAGGGAGCCTTCTGCGGACGCAGGTGCTCTGCACAGGAGCAGCATTGGCACTGAGCCTCAAGGAGGAGCTGCAAGCCAGAAACTATGGGGGTGGGGGTGGTGGTAGGGGTAGGGGTTAGGGGTGGGGGAGGGCATGCATGGCTCCTGTGCTGCCTCCCAGTGTAGGCTGTAGCTTTGCCTGGGTTCTTTGTAAATCAGCTCGTTGCTAATTCCTGCCAGAGCATCTGTACAGGAGTTTTCTTTCTTACTGTTTATCTTTCTGTATCTTGGTAGCTGAGCCTTAGTCATTTTATGATTGACATATACTAGCTCTGTCTGTAGGCCAGAAATCCCAACACAAGGCGGGGGTTACCTTTCATTGATCTGACTGGATTCCTCTAGTGCCACCGTTTGCTGGCAGCTATCTTTGGAGCTGTGTGCCAGCTGCTAGGAATACAGTGAAAGTGCTACAAAGCTTTTCCCCAGGGAGCAGGACTATGCTGTGTGTCCCTCATCCACACCCATGGGCAAACAGACTCCACAGTGGCTGTGTTCTGGTCTGGCTTCCTTGCCCATCTTGTGTGGGTGGCTCACTCCCACAGCTGTAGCTGTTGGCTAGTTTGGGCATGGAACAGAAGTATCATACTTTGGTGTTTGGGCCGGCCACTCCACGGTGCTTATTCAAACAGAGCAGTTCCCCAGTTCCCTGTCTGTCTTCCACCAGGACCAGGGAGGAGGACAGGGGCTGTGGACGTGCAGCAGCTGGCTGAGCTCCAGGGGAAGCTTAGAGACAACTGACACCTCCAACCCAGTAGCACGGGGTGTGTAAAGGCACTGTTAGTTTGAGGCTGAGCTTGGAGCCTGAGGAATTGATCAAAACACCTGCCAGTATCCTTTCCAGGTGGGTGGAAACTTTGTCTCTTAGGACTCACTGTGGTCAGTGTTGCCAGAAGTGATGCTGTGGGTCTGTATTACAAGCATGAGAGAATGCGAAACGCTAGCACAGGTGAACAGAGTTAGATGTTCTCACATAAGCATGTTACTTGTCATTTAGAACTGTCACATGACCTTCCTAAGCTCCTTTTTGGGGATCTTCTCTGTGGTGGAGGTAAACAACCCTCTTGACCACATCTCTTACTGCCTTCATTAACTCTCATCCTCCGTGGCCTTCTCCCACTCCTGACAGTCTGCACAAGCAGCTCTCTGAAGACCTGGGTCCCCTGGTGCTCCTGGCTCAGATTTGTGGGCCCCCATGTCATGGTCACAGCAGAGCACAGCTATCCCCTGCCATCTAGCTTTACTCTGCCTCATGCTCAGTGAGCAGACCTGGTGGGGTCCTACCCTCATGACACCGTGAGCTCTATGGCTGAGGGAGGAGCTCCTATGCTTATTAACTAGTTCCGCACTTGGGTAGGATCAACAGACAGCATCTTAGTTGGGCCCTGGGATCTTCCATGAAGGCAAGAAGTGGGTCTTGTGGAAAAATTAACATGGTCCCAGAGAGTGGAAGCCCTCTGTGTCCTCTCCCAGGACCTGAGGGCAAAGAGCACTAGGGTAAAATTCCACTCCCATGTGATGTGGGGACTTTTTTTTTTTTTAATTGAGACAGGGTTTTACAGAACCCAGGGTGGCTTCAAAGTCATGTAGCTGAGGCTGGGGGTGGGGGTGGGGGCTGGTGTTGAACTTCTGATCCCGTCTCTGTGTGGAGCATTTTCTTCAAGAGAGTATCTTTTGCTATGCATGCTAAAGGGCCCTGTGCAGATGATGCTCTGGATGAGCACAGTTCTGGGGAAGCCAAGTGCTCAGCTCCTCTGTGGTCAGCTCACCTAGACAGCTAGCCATGGAGACACAGGCCACAGGGAAACGTGTGTGTGTGTGTGTGTGTGTGTGTGTGTGTGTGTGTGTGTGTGTTATTTGCAGACTGAGGGCAGTGGTGGCTAGAGTGCTTTCCATCACAGAGGCTGTCACAGAAGATGGTGAGGACCAGAGGTGTGCTTTAATGCAACAGTCTCAATCTTTGCAAAAGAAGACATTTCTGAAGGAGAAGGCCACCTCTCCATATCCAGTCCCTGCATTACCTTCAGCTTTACTGCAAATGCACGGGTCACATTCAAAGCAAGCCTGGGGTGGTCAAGGTACCCACGATAGCCTCTCATCCATCAAAGGCACACCCCTGAATAAGCAGGACTCCAGGGCACAGGCTCACCAAGAAAGCAAGCGTGGAGCTGTGTTTACTAAAAAACATCCAAACCATGTACAAAGAGAGAAATAATCCAGGTTGATTTTAAAACTACTGTACCTTAAATATTTGAGTGAACTTGATTTCAAAAAAGAAAGAGAAATGGACACTGACTTAATCGTCCTGTGCTTGGGTTACTAAGTGAGCTTTATATAACAGGTGTGTCCCTCACAGGAGCGTCCCCTGTCAGGAGTCCCCTCAGGTTCTGGCCTGGCAATGCGTTATGTCTCTAGAGGTCCTGTGACCTGGTAACAGCTAAGGACTGCCACAAGGTTGGTTCCCTTTGGGATGGATAAGTGGTCAAGAGTCACTCTCTTAAATTGAAGAGATGGCTGAGCAGTTAAGAACACTGACTGCTCTTTCAGAGGACCAGGATTCAAATCTGAACACCTACATGGTGGCTAAAAACTGTAATTCCACTTCCAGAGGATCCTACATCCTCTCTGGCCTCTGTAGGCACTGTAAGCACATGGTGCACAGACATACATCTAGGTAAATCACTCATATGCATAAATAATAAAGTAAGAGACTCATGCTCTCGGGCAGTTGACTCCGTTTAAAGGACTAGGTGCCTGCCTGTGCTTTTAATCCACTGCCATCCCCTGCTGGTGCTTTACATCTGGGAGGAGCTGAGAAGGGTGCTTTTCACTGTCATTTCACCTCTCAGCAATCCTGGGTCATACTTACCATTCCCACTTAACTTATGAAGAAACTGAGGCAGGGCAGAACCTTATCTGTTTCCTAGCAAGTGCTGAAGCCTGTGTTCTCTACAGGCAGACCTTGTGATGATCCTGAGATGTGCGTGCAGGACCAGAGGCAAGAGACCAGGGCCACAGTGCCCTCCACGGAGGGAGTGAAGGAAAAGGAGGCTTAACTATGTAACAAGGAAAGCCTTTCTCACGGTTAAAAATACTTGCCAAGGCCAAACAAAAATGCAAACAAGTACATTAAAATATTAGGATTTGACAACCTGTGTGGCCCATATGGCTATCCGACATTTCTGTTTCCCTCTGTATACTTGGAGGGCTCCATGAAGCTCGGCAGAAAGGAAAAGGGCTGCTAGTGATGGTGCCCAGCACAGCCTCACTCTTTTCCGGTCTATTTGCTCCATGGAATTTTCCCTGATTCTAGCTCAAGGGTTACCCAGCATATTTCACTCTGAAAAATTCTGAATGTATGCCCAAGCTGAAATGCACTGTGACGCCTGCTACCCAGGAGTACCCAGGGGTACACATGGGATCACTCTCTACTCTTCTGTGCTTTACCAAGCAGCATTGATGCATATCACAATGGGGAATCGCTTCAGAAACCACACAGTATCTCAGTGTGTCTTGACGTCATTGCTATAAAACTTAGCCCTCAAACTTCCGCAATATTATTGAAGCATAAGGTGACAGAATTACTTGCTTCTCTAAGGGGTCAAATGTGGCTAACCATAGCTTGTCACCGCACAAAGCATGCTAGAAGGAGCCCTGAGGCTGTGTCACTGCCTGCCTCAAAGGCAGAGGAGGCAAGGAAAGACAGTGTATTTCTCTCCATTCGTTCCATACTAGGGAAATCTACAGGGGAAACATGGATGATTTATGCGCTCTGACCTCATGGGCATCAGGTTACCAGGGCGTGTCTATCATTCAACATTCAACTATCTGCAAACACCACGTGAGAGCAAGACCTTCACAAAGAGCAGCCCCAGGGTTCAGCTATGATGTAGCCAAAACCCATTGAGCTCAGATGCTACACAAAGCAGGCACGTGGCCAATGGAAGTGATTTTAACTACCAGGGCCCCAGGGAGGCAGCTCACTGTTGTACTGAGACCAGGGCGACCTTGAGATGGCACAGTGCAAAGGTGCTGTCTGTCAAGTTTTACTGACAACCTGAGTGCTACCCTGGGGAAACCACATGGTAAGAAGAGAAGACCAACTGCCACAGGTCCTCTGGCCTCCACATAAAATAAACAAATATACAAATGAATAAATAAATATTTTAAAAAGTTTGTAAAGACTTTATGTTTGGCTTATTAAACATAATTGAGCCTGGGGTTACTTTACCATTGACCTGTGATGTTTAGCTTACAATTTTATTATTTATAACAGTTTTGTTTATGTTTTAGCAAACCATTGCTTGAGACAGTGTCTTCATATACCTGCCAGGCAAGAGAACAATGGCAGTAGAGTCAGATTCCAGTCAAGGGTGTTGGCCAATCTGAACCAGAGACCCGACATATCTCTAACAGGCAAAGAGACTAGAGCTTGGAGATCGGCTGAGATGCTGCGCTGCCCACCCCAGACCTGTCTTGTTTTCGGATCATGGCTGGGCTTTTCATTACAGTGGCTTGCATCACATTTCTTATGACCCAAACCAAGTGCCTGTCACTCTCTTCACCCATAACGCAGATGACATGTGGCAGCCTTCCTTCCCTCCGCCCTTTCCTCTGCTGCCACACAGGCTTTTCAGGACGTCCTTCCTTCCATGGCTGATTTCTACACAGCTGGAAGCTCTTTGCTTTGTTGTTATTCACCTACCCCCTGGTACTAAACACTCTGCAGTGGTTTTTCATGATTTCTAATTTTCTCAGACATCCTTGTCTGAATGTCCACTGCCCCCTGTTTTGCTATCATAAAGAACATTCAGCCCTCACCTTTCTATAATCCCAGCACTTGAGAGGCAGGGGCAAGAGAATTGGCAGAGCAGGTTCAAGACCAGCCTGAGATACATGAGACGCAGCAGCAGCAGCAGCAGCAGCATTTGGATACAGTGGAGTGAGATACTTGCAGCAGCAGCTGTAGATGTTGTTTTTAGACATTTTTTTTTAGGTATTTAGAGAAAAATAACCTCATTTGAACATTTTCATTGCAACACACACAGGCAGACCTAGAAGGCTACATCTGTCCATGCTGTAGACTTTCTGACAGGGTATAAAGGTATCCAAGTAACTGTGCAGTGGCATAAAGGCGACACATGTCTGAGAACTTCTGTTAGCTCTGGAACTCAGATGCACCAAGGACAAAAATGGGTGGGGATTGCCTGGCAGGGTGCTGTCCGCATGCCTCACCTCAAGCCTTTAGATGACGAATGACATGCACATAGTAGGAGCTCGGGGAAGTCCAGCTTCCTTCCCCTTCCACACTAGCTTGTTTTCAGGAAAACAACTTTGTTGTTCACCGTTGATCATTTCCAGATTCCTGCTGTTGAAGTGACACCCTGAGCTCCCACACTGATGTCACAAAGCTGGGAATTTCTGGTGGGAACAAGCAGTAGATGAACTCATTGGCCACAAAGATCCTGTTTTTATGTCAATATCCTCAGTCACAAAATGTGAGGAAAGAGGAAGTAGAATATATAAATATTCTTTACTTCCAATTTGTACTGAGAGAATGTCTCATTAGTTAAGGTATTGACAGTTCAAGAAAGGAAAACAAAAGTACTTTCAATATGTGAAAAGGCTATCATTAGATCTGAGTGCCATGGAGCAATTTCTATGTTCTTGGGCTCTGTATCACTGCCCCTAACACCTGGAAAATAAAGAAGATCCTGTTGCCAATTTGTCATCTAGGTATGTTGATATTCTTAGATATTATAGTCCTTAGTTCAGAAAAAGTTGTTTGTAAAAGAGTGTTTTCAACGGTCACCCACTCTACCCGACCAACACTGTGATTTCTGCCCTTGTACCTATTGACTATTTCTCCCTGGTGGCCTGTAAGTAACAGCTATAATCAGTGCATCCCCATTTGCCTTTCTTACTGTGGTTGGACCTTTAGCCTGTCCTCAGTAGAGCGGGTGGCCCTGCAGGACACCATGGATCTCAGCATTTAGGAGACATAGGCACATACTGGGAAGGTGACACAGCGGTGCCATCGATTGGTTTTACATCTGACCAGATTACAGCTCACCATTTACCCAGGAGACAGGCACAAGCTAGAGAGGGAAATACAGAAGAGGCCATGAGAGAAGACAGTCCACTGTTTATGTCATCCTGTGGGCATCCTGTTTCCCTAGGGATCTTGGACCCTCGTCTTCCTCTCAAAGAGCTTTTCAATGCTTCCCCAAAAGCCATAAATCTATTCTCCAACAGTCTTAAGTCACAGTTTTATTCTAGTTACTATCTTAAAAATTTTTTTTCAGGAAATCTATGGTATTTTTTCAGCAATGGCCAGTACCTTTGTGGCCTGAGCTGGCTGCCGGGTTGGCTTTTTAGACTTGCAGCTGCAGTCCCTTCACCTGTACTGAGGACATGGCATGGTACAGGTGAGGGGCTGGTGTCTGCCTGCATCAAGCTCTATGGGTACCATCAACACCCCTCCCTCAGCACCACAGTTTGTCTCTTGCCGTAGGCCTGAGCATATCCTAACCTGGCAAAGTGAAACTTATCCAAGTTTGTGCAGCTCAAGACAAGGCAGTCAGTTCAGTGATGAAGGTTTAAACTGAAGCAACCATGCACTTCCTGTGCTCTTCCAAGAAGGGTCTGTTCTACAACACACCTGCCAGGGCACACTCCATCTTGTGAGGCTCAGGTGCAAACTACCTCACCATCAGCAGAGAAAGTGGCCTTTGACACCCCTGGGTATTAACTGCCATTATGTGACCTTTTATTTGTCTTTGGCAGTGGTCTCCTCAAGGATACACTTTTTTTTCTCAAACCACACTCAACTATCCAGGCCCCAAGACAGCTATTCTCCTGAAAAATTACCAAGTGATTTATTTATGTGTATATACACGTCTCTGCCAGAACCCACAAACATATTCATGGCAGCTGAAAGCTAGAAACCACTCAGCCGTCCACCACTCAGCAGTGGGGGAAAGGTTCCACCATGCATCTGGTGTGTCCCGTGATCCTGCATCTGCGAACAGTTGCCCTGAGCATTGGACCACACATGGAAGGTGGGGGGGACTCCTCTGTGCAGGAATGGTATTGAACAAATACGGCCAGGAGAAACATTCTTGAACAAATCAAACAGAATCTAAGCCCAGGGACATCCAGGTGAACCTCAGTCAGAAATCAGGTCAAGGGTCTCTATGGCTGCCACAGTCTAGGGCTATGTAATTCAGGGACCCAGAGATGGTCCAGCGGCACTCACGTCAGGCAGGTACACACCATCAACAATGGAAATAGACAGCTGCCTACATCCTGAGAAGTGGCAGCAGAGCCTTGGCTCTGCCTTGAACGAACAGCTCTGGGTGTGGCAAAACCACTGCTGACTTTAGGGCCACCCATGAAGCGGTTCTCGATCTACATACAGCCAGTGGCAAGAGGATTTTCCTGATAGGAATTATCACTGTGAGTTCTTAACTCAGGATGACTGGGTAGGGAGGCCCACGTGCTGTTAGACTGGAGCCAGTCTGAGACGGGGGCGGGGGGGGGGGGGTGTACTCATGGCTCTTCTCCTTTCTTTTCATCTTGAGCAGCACTGAAAGACCAGTCTCATTAACACGCGTGCATGCACGCGCATGCACACACACACACACACACACACACACACACACACACACACACACATTCTCTCTCTTTCTCTTCTCTTTTTTCCTCCTCCTCCTTCTTCTCTCTCCCTGTCTCTCTCTCTCTCTCTCTCTGTCTCTCTCTCTCTCTCTCTCTCTGTCTCTCTCTGTCTCTGTCTGTCTGTCTGTCTCTCTCTCTCTCTTACTAAAAGGCATCCTCCTGCCTCTGCATCCCAAGTCTTGGGATTAAAGGTGTATATCACCACCCTTGGCCCTTTCTCTTTTTAAATTGAAGTTGATGTCTAGAAAATGTGGCCTATACTTCTTACGTCATGGCCAGTCATGCCAGCAGTCTGCCATGCAGACTTTAAAGCATAGTAGCTCTGTGTCTGCAAAACAGAAGCTGGCCACCAGTGCAGTGATGGTATGCAGTGTTCTGCTTCCTGTTTCACTGTTAGCCGAAGTTCATTCCTAGTTCTAACTGCAGAGTTAACTAAAGGCCGTGGTCCAGCGATACAAGCAGGACCAGCTAAAGCCCTCCAACTGCTCTGAGATTTCCTAGTCAACCAGACTCCCTGCCAGCTGCCCCATCTTCAGGGATGAATCCCAGAGGCCCAAGCTGCTCTCCAGTCCCCACACTTTTCACTGTATGCTCTCTGCACGGCAGGATAGACATAGGGACTGCTCCTTATCAGCCACTGCTGTCCGTCAGTCAGGGCTTAGAGATACACATTTGAGGGGAATTCTAGCAATGTAAACCCCAAACAATGACATGAAGAAGAGGCGGACAGGACCAGGAAGCACTGGAAGTGAGCACAGCCGTGCTCGGGCTGTGAGCACAGGCACTTTGGAGCCTGGGAGTGCGTGTAGCATCCTGAAAGGCCGGCCTACAGAGAGGAGTGTTGATCTACCCAAGGCACTCTAGCGCCAGGCTTTAGGAGCTGAAGGCAGGCAAGAAGAGCAACATCCAGGCTCCATTGCACTGTAGGCCCAGGGGAAACCTTGTCCAGGGAAGAACTCTCAGATGGCTGTGACATACGTATGTACCACGTACCGCCACATTCCCAGCTGTGCTGACAACATGGTCTGCTTCCCCGGAGTGTTCACCCAAACTGTCTGTCTCTTCTCAACAGGAAGCGTGTAGGACAGTTGCTGTCAGTAGATGCAGCGCCCCAGGGAATGGCGTTCCTTCTCACCTTGGCTGTGTGCATTAGTCAGAACCATACCTCCTCTTTTCTCTGCAGACTCCAAAAGAAAAACTATGTTTCCGTTCCCAACAATCCTTTCATTGGCACCACTCAAATAAATAAATAAATGATTGAATAAATAAATAATTAAATAACAGGAAACAGAGATGCTGTGACTAGTCTGAAAGTTTAGAAAAAATTTTTCTCTCAAATCAAGCTACGCTGCTGGAAAGCAGTTCATGCTTACAAACTCTCCTACTTACTTTACTACCAGCAATGTTGGCACTGGGATGGGGGTGGGGTTGCCTGTTGATTCACTGAACACTGATAATGTAATGCAGCTTAGATTTACCATGCTGTTTCCTATACTATATTCGGATTTCTTAGGTTCTTGAGCACTGCAACTTGTGATTTACATATGGAGTCACTGTGGGGCCCCGGGACATAGTGAGCCCCCACCTAATTAGTACTGCGCTGTGTTGGTAAGCACGCATTTCCAGCCATAACTAAGTCTTGCCAGAATCTGACCGGGGGAAGTGCAATCGCTTTGTTGTACAACACTGCATGAATGTGCACTTGTATGCTTTGGTTCACTTGTGCTCAAAGGCATGGGTGTGTATGTGGAGATGAGAGGGTGGGGTCAACTGTCCATTTTGAGATCAGGGTTTCTCACTGAACGTTCACTGGCTTACCAGCTTCTGGGGTCCTCCTGTCTCTTACACCCAGTGCTGGGGTTACAGACATACGCTGCCATGCCCGGCTCTGCACATGGGCAGTGAGGATTTCAAGTCTGCAAGCTTGTACAACAAGCACTCTCCCCACTGAGCCATCTTGGCGCCCCACCCCTACCGTGAAGTCACTTTAACAAGTCAATTACTAAGTGTTTTGTATGCTGTCCAAATATCAAGCGAAGTTGTAGCTGAAACGCTGAGTGCTTTGGGAGATAACCCTTCTTTATGTCTTTTCTCTTCCAGTTCTAATGGTCTGAAGGGTTGGGGCTGCCCTGAATGGTGTCCTGGTAATGTCACTGTGTGCTTGGAATGCATGGGTGTCCGCAGCTAAAAGGACGGACAAGCAGAGATTACAAGAGAGCAGGCTCAGTGCAGTAAAGTATTCTCCACAGTAATTACATCTGCTTTGTCTCCTTTTAAATCAGCTGAAATATGTTTGGCGGTCAATTCTTGTTTCCATTAACCTCTAACTTTTATGGTTCACTAAACCCTAGATTTGATATGAATGTAAACATTTTGTGCCCAGGACGGATCAATCTGTTGGGGCAGAGAAGAGGAGCTTGTGAATCCCTTTGTCCCCAGCCTGTCCATGTGCAGTGCTGTTTTGAAAGTGTGTCTGGACCATGAAAATAAAATCAGAGATTTTTTTTTTTAAATTGCAGATCCAGCATAAAATCTGAGGGTTTCAATTACAGACAAATCTGGGGGTGACCGTGAATGACAGGACCGCTGGAAGGGTTTGGAGATTTCTAGGGGGAGCAATCCATTGAGTAATAAATCTCTCACCTATTAAAAAAGGAATATAGTTATTGCTTCTGTGTCAGCAACTTTAAGTGCATTACATACATTGTGAGCAGTTACCTATATAGGAACAGGACTCAGGAAGCCTGCGATCTAGTGATACCCAGTCTGGCTGTGAGGCCTGGGGAAGGCGTTGTGCCTCACTGCCTCATGTACAACAAAAGAGCTCCCAAGTTTCTCTCTGACGCCATGGTTCCAGTTTCAGACAGCCAACAGCCACACGGCATCATGGAGGTGCTAACAGCTAACAGGGTGTAGGTCAGACTGTGTTTCTAACGCACAGGGATTTTACTCACTTGGCTGGTATTTGAGTGCCAGCTCCCATTTGGCAATTCCCTGTCATGTGGCTGCAGAGATGCTGGGCTCCCTGTTTCCCAGTGTGTATAGTGGCTTTGGAGCACAAACCCACCTACACAGAGATAGACTGACTCACCAGTCAGGAGTTGGAATCTAAGGAGGGAGAAGGCAGTGTCCGTCTCCTAGACAATGTCACACTGGGCTCTGAGCATCTGGCTGGGGCTGGTGATGCTGGGAGCAGATCTGTCTGTTTTGTGTTCAAACTATATACGGGCCACTGACCACACAGCCTCTTCTTAATTAGTATTTAGTACCCAATTTCTTTTCAATCAATTCCACTTAGATAAAATTTTAGAGAGCTTCTGTTAGTATCTCCCATCATAACTAAGAAATCCAGCGACTCCTGGTGACATGAGCTTTGGGGTTGAAAAGAACTGCTGTTGGGTGTCCTTTGCATACTTGTTTTTGTTTTTGTTTTTTTAACCTTCTCTCAGCCTAAGATGCCAGGGGCTCACCGCATACCTTCGGCCCTGATTTAAGAGGCTAATGTGAGGTCTGCAACGACAATAGATGCACAGAGTAAAGTCCAGGCTGTAGATCAGGTATGCTTCGTTTATCTGTGCAACAAAACAATTGCTCAAGTGCCTGCCTCTCATAAAAAAAGTTCCAGGAAAATGCTTTCCTTAGGAATGCACCAGTTAATCAGAAGATCTCGGGACAGCTCAACACTGAACACAGATGTGGTTTTCAGTATCTACAGAGGACAGAGTACACTCTGGTCATCATTCCTAAGGGAACAGGCCAGACCCATTTCAACTGTGGATGCAATTTCTCTCCGGTGATTCCATCCTGAGGTGGCCACAGCTGCCCACGCCCTTAACGAGCCCCTGCTTGTCTCTAAGGCAACTGAAGACCCTATGCAGCCCCTATGCATCTGTATGTCACAGCACATCTGAAAGTGCCAGACAAGCTAGGTATGGTGGCTCTGGCCTGTCATCCCAGCACTCAGGAGGCTGAGGCAGGGTCATTGCTGGGAGCTCGAGGCTGCTCACTGCTACAACAGTTCTCAGCCTGGGGATCATGTCAGCAGGGGTCGGCTAAGATCATCAGAAAATACATAACAATCAATCCATAACAGTAGCAAAATTACTGTTATAAAGTAGCAACAAAAATAATTTTATGGTTGGGGGTCACCACAACACGAGGAACTATGTTAGAGGGTCACAGCATTTGGGAAGGTTGAGAATCATTGCTCTAACACAATCACAGTATCATAGGTGGTGCTGAGGTAGGGTTTCCTCTTTATAATCCTGGAACTTATTATATAGTCCAGGCTGGCCTTATAGAGATCCACCTGCCTCTGCCTCCAATACCTTACCTTCAAATCTAGTCTGTTTCTTCTGAATTATTGACATTTTGGTAATCACAAAGTAGAATTTTCTTATTCTCAAAGAAAGGAGAAAACAATTGTATAGTAAAATTAAGGTTATAGTCAGAAAATAACCCAAAATTTTTCTGTTTGGTCATTAAAGCATTTAAAAATACATTCTGAAACACAGGTGCAATAATCCAAAAATTTCCCTGTTTGGTCATTAAGGTATTTAAAATACATTCTGAAACACAGGTGCCAAATGAGGCTTGGCTTCTGGTGTTCTGAAAACAGGCATATTTCTAAGCCCTAGCACGTTATGGAAAGGGGTTTCCCAAAGTATTAGGCAGCAAGCTTTATTGTTTTCTCACTTTTCCTTTGCCAACTAAAATGTTGATTAGGATTGATGCTGGGGAGTGAGCAGGTGCAGGTTCTGGCTTCAGTGTTTTCCTAGAAACACCAGCGCTGGAGAGAATTTCCACATTTTCCTTCGCCCAGGAGCCATGCTCGCTGTTCAAGCTTCAGTCTGCTCAGAAGCCATGGTCCACACACTCCCAGGACAGCTGAGCGTGTGGGAGACAAAGGCAGCATGTTCATTTTGGCAGGTGGGGAAAGGAGAGCCCACTTTGGATCCACTCTTAGGTCTGAGGCTCTTTCCAAAGAGGGCAGGGGAAGCCAAGGTCCAAATGGGATGTGGGAGAGATGCAGCGTGCCGCAGGAGGTCTGGGAAGACCTTGTTCCCACCACCTGCCATGCCATGTGTTTGTACTTTTCTTTGAGCAAATTTGCAGGCAGGTGGAAGGTTCTAGAACACTTGTTTGAGGAAGGACAGTGAGAGCTTCCGAGGGGACATGGCATTTGGCCCAGGCTTTAGAGGTTGGCTGCAACTGCGGATCAGTAGTTTTCCTGGGAAAATCTTGGGCATGGCTACTGCTATTATTACAAACCAAGAGCTACCTGGGCCCCCTCTGCCCCTGGCCCCAGGCTGATCAGGTGGCTAGTGTGGTGGAAACACATGGCCAAGGCCTTCCTATGTACACTGTTTGGCAACCACAGCTGCCACAACACCCAGTGGCTTAAGGGACAGAAATTCATGTTCTCATGGCTTTGGAGGTCAGAACGTCCAAGGTCAAGGTGCTGGCAGGGATGGCTTCTCCTGAGACCTGTGATGCTGTCTGTTCTGGCCTCTACCAGGTCTTTGGAGGTTGGTGGCTGTTTGGGGTTGCTATTGCCTGCTCTCTGCCTCCAGTGACACATGGCATCTTCAGAGGACATCTCTGTCTCTAACATAGGCAGCCCTGCTAGCGAGGTGTGTGCCGTGCGTGTGTGGAGGATAAAAATGGTCCTACCAGCCTTACACTCTCTCTCCTTCCCTCCATCACGTGCCACCTTCTCTGTTTCTTTCTCTCTCTGCCCTCATGGCTAATTCAGATTCTAACTCCTTTCCCTCCTTTCCCCTTCCCTTCCCTGAAATAAACTTCCTTACAGCAGATATGTTGCAGTGCAGCATGGTTTTTATCAAATATTATAACACTGGTGCCCTGTCCATGGACGTCCCCCTGTGAAGGCCTTGCTAGCTGGGCTCTTGGCTATCTCTTCTATCTGCTGGCTTTTGCTAATGGCATAGGGTTGCTGTGTCCTTATTATTTTTGTCTGTGAGCTGCTCAGTTGCCTTAGTAAGGAACTGTCAAGCTATTTTGAGAGAGGGGTGAAGTACAGAAAGGACTCTTAATAGCTTCTACTACAACTGGGGTGGAAGAGAATTGAGATCACCTGTATGGGGTGCCTAGAGAGAAATTTATCATGGCCTGTGCTCCCGCCTCCATACTAGTAGATAAACCTGACATTTTATTATTGTTTTTATCATATTGTTCATGCTATTAAAACAATTCTTTGGCCCAGGATTTAAAACGTTTTCTTTCTTACTCCTCATTCTCCTGCCAAACAGCGCATGCTGCTGCGGATGGGGCTCAGAGCTTTGCTCAAGCTCGGCCAGCACTTATCCTGTGATTTACCCTGAACCAGCTTCATTAATTGTTTCTAGTAACAGAAAAAATCTCAAATCCCAATCACAGAACTCCTCACAACGGCGCACACCTGGTCTCCCTTTCAAACGTATGCAAGCCTCGAGTCAACACCAGAAGCGGAAGCTCGGGCTACCATATCTGCCCTGAGGGACCGAGGCAGCTTCCGGAGCCTCCCTGCCTCAGCCTTTCACCCTTTCCCATACTTCACCCAGAGTCCTTTACAGACCAGAGCGGGCTACTCCCCTGCTCCAAATGCTCCACTGGTGGGTAAGATCCGGTTGCTGAGCTCACTCGGTGGGAGCGAGTTCTCACTGACGTCTATAAGTTTATGTCTTCCCCATTCTCCCATGCTTCTCTCACCTAAAGTCCCAATAGGATGTCCTCCCTCTGTCCCACCTTCCTGATAAGTGAAGACTTTCATGGGACATGCCCCTTGGGTCCTAGAAACCTACAAGAAGAACATTATGACGGGCGGACCTGGGCCCAGGGGTCCTGCTCAAACTATGGCACCAGCCAAGGACAATACATGCAGTAAACTTCGAATCCCTACCCAGATCTAGCCAATGGACAGGACATTCTCCACCGTTGAGTGGAGAGTGGGGACTGACTTTCATACGAACTCTGGTACCCCATATTTGACCAGGTCCCCTGGATGAGGAGGCCTAGAGGCATGCAGAGGAAGGATAGCAGGCTACCAAGAAGAGACTTGATACCCTATGAGCATATACAGGGGAAGGAAGTCCCCTTCAGTCACAGTCATAGGGGAGGGGAGTAAGGGGAAAAAGGGAGGGAGGGAGGAATGGAAGGATACAAGGGAGGGGATAACAATTGAGATGTAATATGAATAAATTAATAAAATATATAAAAAAGTTTATGTCTTCACCATACCTCTGTTCAATGACAGTTCATTTTCTTTAATGGCCATAATGTTGGGTGTATTTGTATTTGTTTGTTTGTTTGTTTGTTTGTTTGATTTTTAAACTGCACAAACACTTTTCTCGGTGTGGAATGTAGTTTCTCTCGCTTTAGGTTGCACTATGGTGCAAACTGGGGTTGGTGGGATGGCTTTTTTTTGACTAAGTAAATAGTTGGGATTAAAATCAACATTGAAGGCATTCCAGCAGTTCATTTAGCCCTCACCTGCTCTCAGGATGTTCCCTGGGGGTATGAAGCTAACCACTGGTACCACCACACAATGCCTTTGGCACAGCAGGTGTCACCATGTACCACACTGCCTCGCCAGAGTAGGCTTGTGCTGTAGGCAGTGGGGCCCCAAATTACACTCCTTTTGGAGATTGACAACGCACACTTCTGTCATAAAGCACGGCTCATCTCCTGTGGGCAGTAACTGCATTGCTGTGTGTGCCTATGTGCACACTAGACGTATGTGCCTGCACAAATGGATGGTAAGGCTCTGTCCATGATGTGCTATATTTTGCATTGTGCCTAACAGCATCCAGATTACGGATGAGTTGCAGCTGGCCTCTGTTTTAAGACTACCTGTTTCTATTAATGACTTTAATGGCAGCTCTTCGAGTCACTTGTTAGGAGACCAGCAGAGGGAGCAGGTGAGCACTCATAGTAGAGTTGATATTAGCATTTTGTAATGGGTTCTGTCTCTTGCAGTTTTCTGTTGGCTTAATTTTTTATTGTAGTGAAACAAGACTTGTTGGCATATAAACTAAAAAAATGAGGTCATTTAAAGGAATCAGGATTTTGAAAGAAAGTACATATTTTCTTTTCCTGTAAATATTCTACTAGAATAGTATTTTAGGCTTTAAAAAAAAACATTATTGCATTTTTTTCCCTTGAGGGAAACAGATGTCAGGAACTTGGTACCTTAATACTGCTCTACTGTCCTCTCTTTGTGGTCTTTGTCCACTGTGTTTCCTTTTATTTTCTCTTTTGTGTCAGTCTCTCTTTGCCTTGTGCCCTTTCCTGGAACAAGAACATTTGGAGCACGGGCTAGCGGGCGCTGGACAAGGGCTTAAGGCAGTTTAAAAGGAAAGCACAGAACACACAGGCAGATAACCAGGGAAAACCTGGCCACCAAGAGACCGCTGGATCCATGCCGCGACAAGGACGGCAGGGGGTCTTTTACACACCTAAGCACAAGCACCATAACTGTTTATAAGCGTGACTAAACTTTCAGGCTCAGCTATTTATCATAGTTGTGAGACAGTTTTTAAAAACTGCTTTTGTCCATGTAAGTCCATAACTGAATGTTTAAGTTCCCACAGAAGGAGTTTTCATATTAACTCAGCCAGATGGATGGGAATACCAAATGAGGGTCATGTGCAGTTAAAAAAAAAAACCTTGACATAAGCTATTTATTTATGCTAACTTATAACCAAGAGAGATGATATATCTAAGTATAAATACTTCTTTTAAAAATGTTTCTCCATGATTAAGATAAAAATGTATAAATTTATATTAAAAGATTACTCTAGAGGGTATTAAGCCACTTCCAAATGAAAACTCGTTCTGCGAGAGATGCAGTTCGTTAGAATGGCTCCGAGGGAGGCGTGGCACATTTCTCAGAAGCAGTAGGTTTCAAACTTTCAAAAGCGTGTCGAAATGGATTTAGGAATATTCACTGTAAAATTTTAGCCAATAAAACCACTTCAAAACATCAACTACTGTGTCAAAGCAAAGATTTAATTCAGGTCACGGGTGAGATGGCTCTCACTGGCACACGGATGCGTTACAAAGAATGTTTACCGTTCTCCCACCAGAGCGGAAGTGCAGAAATGTCAGGCTGGCACTCACTCATTGTTGGAGAGTCATACTCACTGTCTTCTCAAAGCTGTGACTTGTATCTGGGCGCTTTTGACATGTGTTTTTTGATGGGGAGATAAAATATTCCTCAAAATATTAGAATGAAAATATTTAAAAATCAAACAGTGCTTGGAGATAACTTTATACAGCAGGATAATTATATAAACTGAAATCTTCCTAAAAATTTGAGGAATTTGTGGTGTAATCTTAAAAAAATATTTACTTGCATATTTCCAAGTTTCTAATAAATAGAAAGCTCCCCGTTTCAGAGTCTGCGGGCTCTAGAAGATGCACTGTGTTGGTGTCACATATGACAGGACTTTGACAGGATACTCTGCTGGGGCCTGACGGCGCAAACTGGAAACAATTTGGGAATCTTTTAAGTTTTCTTTTTTTTAAACAACAACAACAAAAAATAGATTGTATCTACATGGCATTCAGACATGACTTCACAGTAAACGCTCAGATAAGTTCGAGTGGGTGAGCACCTGGTACCTCTTGATAGACCTTAAACAGGGATGGCAGTGATCAAGAGAGCACATGACCTTTATAAAGCCTCTCTCACCCTGGCCTCGTGCGCACTCACCAACATACCCTCTGCAGTTCTTTGTCATACAGAAGTCACACAGCTGGGATGAAGATGGTGACTGAAGGGGTGACAGGCCCGTGCTACAGATCCTGTGCTCCTTTGATGCACCTACCACCATCTACTTGTGGGTGAAGACACGCCGCGGTGGGCGGAAACGGCTGTTTCCCACGACAGGAAGTGGCCTGAAAACACATCTGGCAGACAGTCCCTCCCTCCTCTGGTAGTCAGAGAATGATTGTAACAAAATACTCACTTCCTCACCTCTCACATAGGTGAATTCCACAGAGCCAATGCCTAACTCTAAGCCAATGGCTTAATTAGACTCTAAATATACTGGGCTAGCTGTTTTATGTCAAATGCTACGTGCACACAGCAAACAGACATAAATACACACATACTTCCAATGAGAACAGAAACCGTGTTCTAGTTGGTGCCATATTTTACTTCATAGACCCATCACACTCTTTTAGCTGTGAGTAGAGGACAGAGCTGAAGAGACAGATTGGGAAAAATTATGAATGCTAGAAAAAAGAAAATGCGGGGCACTGTGGCTACAGCTAGCCAGAGCACTGGTGCCTACTCTGGGTTTCAGGGTTTGGATTCTAGGTCTCTGATGAACTGGGCTTGTGGACTCACTCAAGACTGCTCCCTAGTGGGTGATCACAGGCTGCCTCCGCACACAGGTGACCACGGGTGCCCATATGGAGGGTCACTGGTTCCCACTATTCCCACAAGCTTGCACTTTCACCCAGAAGCTCTGCTTTGGGTTGGGACACTGACTCTGTCATTAGGATGCATTTCAGTGTCATACAGGGTGACAGCAAGCAGTAAACAGTAAGTCTCAATCTTTTCCAAAGGAGTCGTTAAAATTGGAGTGTAATTACTGCTTTAGGGGCTGAGGGTGCAGTTCAGTGAGTAACAGTACTTGCTCTGCAAGCATGAGGTCCCATGCACGCATACATACATGCACATGTGCATATACACACCATGGCCATTACCATGAGTGAAAGAGAAAGGTCTGTGGATGCACTTGGCTGACAGCAGTCTTTGCTTTTCACCTCAGTGAGCCTTGATTTCTTCATCTTCATCAGGTATAAAAAGCTATGTATGTATGTATGTATGTATGTATGTATGTATGTATATATGTATGTTTGTATGTATGTTTGTATGGATCTGTGTTCCTCTTTGTACACTGTACTTCTGTCCTTAAGAGTTACTTCATGGGGCTTTCCTCTGGTGCTTTTCTCAAATCTACAGCTGGGACTCACCTCACGGCACTCCAGATCCCGGCTCCATATGGGCATGCTGGTGGGTCGGGAGTGGTGGCAGTTGGTGTGCTGACATTTTTGCTGATAGCCACAGTCTGCCTTTGTGCTGTTCAGATCCAGGTCAACATACACTTAATGGAAACAAGCCATGCCAAGGTATCGCTGTGTGTGGACTGTTATTAGAATGATGAAATATCTGTTCCCTTTGTGTGTGTGTGTGTGTGTGTGTGTGTGTGTGTGTGTGTGTGTGTGTATGCATGTACGCGCATGTGAGTGCGTGCATGTATGTGTGTGTGTGCGTGTGTGTGCGTGCGTGCGTGTGTGTGTGTGTGTGTGTATTAGTTGCTTCTTTGATTTTCATTACCAATTGCAGACAATTTGGAGGGAACGGTAGAGAACTTTGCTGACAAGTTTTATGTCCACCGTGTACCTAATGCTTTTCCCTGAAAACGAATTTTGAGTTGTACATAGAAACGTATGGGCTCTTTTGAAAACTTTTAAGATGCCAAGGGCAGTAGGAAAGATGGCCAAGAGGTCCCTCAGTTCTCTCCCTACTCTGTATGCCAGGCGCCTGAGAGTCCCGAGTGTGTCCATCTGAAGCAAAGACACACTGTCCCAGCTCCACATTGTAGGGTAATTCAGAACTCAGAGTCCCTCATATACCAACAAGGCACTTTCCAAGAGTCCAGGCCAAGCTGGCCCGACGTGTCTGTGCCAGTCAGCATGCCAGGGCTGTAGGCAGTGATGAGATGGCGAGGACTCTGCTATGCCTGGTGAGGGTACGGACAGGGGACTGGCTCGGAGGGGCTGCCTAGCTCTGAAGAGAATGACTGTGGTCCAGGGGACCCCGTGCCTGAACAGGATCTGAGTGCTCTGTGTACTTTTTCATAACACAGGCTTTTGTAAAATGTCCCTTGTTGTGTCGTTGAGAGCTTAATGTTCTCCCAGGTCAGGCAAGAGGCTCCATGTCTACCCACTTGTGTGACAAAACTCCTGGTGACATTCTGTAAGCTGGCTCACAGCGACAGTGAAGGCCCTTGGGAGCTTTTCACAAACGGCCCCTGGCATGGATCGCATGGGAGCTGCCCGCTTTGTGCCGGTTTAAAAGTGGGGAGTATCTGGCTTCCTAGGACATCACCTACAGGGAGCCAATGATCTTCTGGGTGACGCTGGCCAAGCTATAGGCTCTGGCCACTCTGACCCTGGGATTCAGACATCACAGGATCTGTGTGTGAGAGGGTAGATTCCTGAAAGGTTTGGGAAGGAAGGTGACCCTGTAGTCTTTACCTCGGCTGAAGGGGGTGACATGATGCCACAGGGTGGTGCTTAAAGGTCTCTGTGATGTATGCTGCCCTGCAAGGCTCAGGGTTCTTTGTGGAACAATGTGTAGAAGGATGGTAAGAGCCATAGGTGGTGGACCACATCAGGGAAGTAGCATTTTCCAGATATATCAAGGCTGATCCACATATGAACACATGAACAGTGATTGTGAGAGCGTGCATAAGGCCTGTGTAAGCAACAGCTAGCCAAAGTCCTAGAGTGGGATGGGTACAAAATCCCACCATGAGCTAAAGAGTTATGGCATTTGACAGCTGCTGGAGAGGGAGAATCTATTATTATTATTATTATTATTATTATTATTAATTAGTTTTTTAAATGATGTGACCCCTGTTAAGTTGGCCACATACCAGTCCTTCCTGAGGGACAGCTGTGCATAGTACTGCCCCTGCTCTCAGGATTATCTGGGCAACACGAACAGGGCAGACTGAAGGCGGAGGAGGAGGAGGGAGAAGTTGTTATTATCATCTCCAAGTTGGGCGGCGGGAGGGCGGAGAAGATGGTTATGGGTGTGTGAATATGAGCAAAGTACATTGCATGACATTCCCAGAGAATTAATAAAACCATTTTTTAAAAGGTTTTTGTGGGTGGCTTTCTTTCTGGAAACAGATAACTATGTCTTTCTGGGGCCATCAAATGGCTTAATGAGAAGTGGAGGCAGTTCTTAGGAGGATGAACGGGGCTCTGAGATTTCAGCTGATGACATGCAATATGGCAGAAAAAACATGCAATTTCTTAAGAACACAAACAGCACCACATACAGCTGCGCCCTAGAACTGACTGGGGCTGGGGGCAGCTTTTGGGAAGCCAGTGGTAAGGTCCTCCAGTTTGTATCTGCTTCAGGAATCCTGTCAGCGAGTGATTGAGGGAAGCCGAAGGGTCCATGGAAGAGACACGCTTCGGAGAATCACAGAAAAACATGGCAGGGTCTAAGCATGTTTAGTTGCTACCCTAGGCCATGGTGGCAATCACTGTCCATTGGCTGGTGGTGCTTACAGCCTGGGCAGGAGAGGAAGCTGAGCCCTTTCGGTCTCTGCTGGCCTCCCTGGAGCCCGTGTCCTGTGAGCGTCTCCTGTGGTTCCTCTCTGCAGTCTAGCTGCAGTTCTAACTGTGTAAAAGCCCCGCTGAGTTCCCCGTGGCCCTGGGGCTACCACACCGTGCCACCCTTTGCATGTTCTTAGCACTTTATAACCAGCTTCAAAGCGTCATTTTTCTTAGAGCTTTTTACTAGCCCCTTGCTTTGGCATATGCCACACTGCTAAGTAATGCCTTCTTTCCGTGCTGTATGTGCACTCAACAGTGAGTGTCTTACTGAATGTGTCCCATCCCCACAGTATGGATCTGCCGACTTCTCCTCCTGCTCCTAACACATAACCTATTTGGGTGTATGAGTTAGCGCACGTGTGTGTGTGTGTGTGTGTGTGTGTGTGTGTGTGTGTGTGTCTGTGTGTGTGTGTGTGTGTGTGTGTATCTGTGTGTATGTTTTGTTTGAGACAGAGCCTCTATGTAGCCCAGAACTCACTATGTAGGCCAGGCTGGCCTCAAATCTGCTTCTGTTATAGCTTCTTGGGTGTTGGAATTGTAGGCACCGTGCCTTACTCTGATTCCTACATTCTTAAATGGTTGAAAAATAACAAAAAAGGACTAAAGGACTACTTCAGGGGTGTGACAATAATAAAAAAATGTGAATAAATAAATAAAGCCCTGCGGGTGCCCAGTTGTTCTGGGAGGCCGAGAGCTGCCTGGTGGCTGCCACGACTGCTGCTACAGTCATGAAGATGGAGCAGGCAGCCCACACAGCTTGAAGCCTCCACCACCTCATTCCTCAAAGCAGCCTTGCTGACTCCACTTTTAATACTTTTCACTTCAGAATCCACAAAGAACGGCTTCTACCATGTTCTGGAGGGACTGGATGATGACAGTGTCCACAGCAAAAGCACAGAGGCCTGGAGTCCCTGGGAGGCGGAGTCACCTTCTCCTGTGTATTCTCATTGCCCCCGGCCTACGGTCTCCCTCCCTCCATGCTCCGCGAACCCCTTTGGATCACAGGTCCTGATGGGAGTCACCCTATGCCCAGCAGAGTGCTTGACTCGGTACTCAGCATATCTCTTTTCCCATGTTTCTTCTCCTTAAGCATCCCGATTTGCCTGGAACACAACTGAATGGTTCCAACCGGGACCACATGTTAATGCCTTGAATTGTGCTTTTACAAACAAACAAAACCAAGAGATTTGCACCCCGTGCTACTGCCTTTCCTCGAGCCAGAGACTTAGTACTGAACTCCAGAGCTACTGTTTGGCGGTGAGAAATTCATTTCCACGTGATAAGTGAGACTGAGAAGAAAGGAGGTTGGCACTCCAGCACTGTGCCTAGTACATATCAACTTAGACTAGAAAATTCCACAGAGAATAAATGGCCTCTATTTTCCAAGTAGGACCACCGAGGCTGGGTGCAGCTAAGCTGGGGCCTGCCTGCTCTATTGCGAGG
Source organism: Acomys minous (assembly GCF_964271855.1). Taxonomy (NCBI): domain Eukaryota; kingdom Metazoa; phylum Chordata; class Mammalia; order Rodentia; family Muridae; genus Acomys; species Acomys minous. The sequence goes on along the minus strand of NC_140497.1, from coordinate 12,541,399 downwards.
TGCTCTGAGCTGGGGTTAGCATTAGTCAGCCATGCACCAGCTCTCAGAAATCAAACTTCTTGCCCTATTAATTGTCCTGGGTATGAGTTCTGGCCTTTCTGAGCCATAGGACTCACTAGTAATTTCTGAGCCTGTGAGTCCCTTCTACGGACTGGGAGGCTTAAGGTGTCTTTAAGAAGGATGTGTCTACACTGGTGGCAAAGTATGGCTCATCGATTCTCAGGGATACGGGCAGAGTTGGATTTCAGTTGGAGCTGGTGAAAAAATACAGACATGTTCTTCTCCAGGTTCATGGGCCCTGTGGTTTCTGCCCATGGATCCTGGGATGGGAATCCCTGTGCGGGTGCCAACTTGGGGGCCAGTTTGCTAATAGGATGCATTTTAAAAAAGATTTAGTTAGGTCTCTTTCAAACTTATTCCATGAAAAACAAAATTCACTGTGCAGATTCCAGATTCACCTATGGTCTAAAGTCATGTCTCTTGAATCCTCCAGAAGCCAAGGATGCATACCATGGAGCTGCCCTGGGCTTCCTGGAGGCAGAGCTGGTCCTCTGAGTCAGTTCACAGGACACTGGAATTTGCGCTGTAAGTTCTAGTTAGGCCAGGAAGTGACTTTGGACCAGCAAAGCCACAGAGCTGTAAGCACCTTAGAGGTCAGTACAGACCCCGACTTTTATGGCCAGGGGCTTTAGAGCTTAATTAAAAGGGGAAAGTGATTTGCCTGAACCCATTGACTGGAACTAATTTAATTAATAACATGTTCAGAACGATGAGCCCCAAGCAAATCCCGAGACGGTAAAGGAAAAGAAATATGTTCCCTTTTGATATTCTTCATTTAAATATCTAATCATAACTTAATAACCCATTAATCAGGCCAAAGTGTTTTTAAGTTTTATTGTATATTTAAATGGATATTTTGTTTTAAGGTACAAACATGTGAGTTCTAAGAAACCAATTTTGATAACCCAATTTAATAAAATCAAACTGGGTTAAAATAAAAATTGTGCATAATTTAGCTAATCTTTTTTTTAAAAAATCATATACTACCAACAGGAGTTTACCTCCCTTTGGAAGGGCACAATATATTTACAATAACAAAAGTAAACCAAAGTCCTGATATGGCTGTAGTTTTATTCCTAAAGGGAAAACCAGAAACTTCCTGTGTGCTTTAAAATTAAAGTGATTACTTCAGATGGCCTGCAAGCTTAGCCTACACACCAGCAGACAGACAGAGCCCCGGCTTCTCTCTAGGAAATCATAAGGGTGGTGCCTATGACATGCCCAAGGGTCTTGTGGCTGCTCTGTGTTCCCAGAAGGCTCCTGCAGTGCACAGTCCTTTGGGGCAGTGAGCACTGCGCTGATTTTTCCTGTTGCCTGGCTAGTGACCCCCTACAGGAAGATAGTGCGTGAGCCAGGGGGCGGAGCGGCTGGCTGCACATGTCTGGCTGCTCTTATCAACTTATCATATAAGGGAAGGAAAGTGATTGATTCGGATACTGACACTGTAGACTCAGGGGAGAGACAAAGAGTCCGTGCAGACCTCTGGAGTGAGCCGGGCTGCTGCTCCTTCCTCTGCAGGACAGCTCCCTGTGTGCCGGAGACAAGAGAAGAGACAACGCTGGGGGATCAAGCCTGCCTCAGAAACGGGAGGAGAAGGAGGCTCTCACTGATGGACTTGTTCACACAGCACGGCCCTGGGCTTTAGGCAGCAGCTGAGGGCTCGGGACGCATACGTGCCTGCAAGTTTGCTGAACTCACAGTTTATAACCCAAAGAGGGAAAGAATGTGGCAGATTGTTTTCCTAACTGTTGGCTGTGATCTTGTCTTGGCCTCAGCCTACAATAATAACTTTAGGAAGAGCGTGGACAGCGCGGGCAGAAGGCAGTACCAGGTCCAGCACGGACCCTGCAGCTACACATTCCTGCTGCCGGAGAGCGACAGCTGCCGATCTTCCTCCAGCCCCTACTTGTCCAATGCCGTGCAGAGGGACGCACCCCTGGACTACGACGACTCTGTACAGAGGCTGCAGGTGCTGGAGAACACTCTAGAGAACAACACGCAGTGGCTGATGAAGGTAGGACGGCAGGCTGGCTCCGCTGGGCGAGAACTAACAGCCCTGGTTTTATCATGGACCCCGGGTGGCTGAGATAGGCTGCAAGCATCCTTAAGTGAAGGATGGCTTCTTTTGTGCTGCCCTGGAGTAAAGGAGTCTCAGAGTGAAGAGAAACAAAGGGGGTTATCTGGAGAGAATGCCAGACCCTGCTCAGAAAGATCCCTGAACTTAGGAATCTTTACTAGCCGAGCAGAGGAAGTGTGCTTCTCGGCGGATCTTGCAGGCTGTTTTGTTTGAGTAGCTGGCGCTAAGTGAGTAGCTGGGGCTAAGTGACACCCATTACCAGGATCTTCTCAGTGGGTTGTGGGCATGTGAGGGGAGGCCGTGAACAGGACAGCACGGAGCCAGGAAAAACGTGACGATCATGTTCATTATGGACACTTAACGGATGGAGTCAAGTGCTTTACCAATTTCCTGAATTTCTTTACGAAAATAGATTATGACTCTTGGTAGAAAGAGAGGAAATTAAATAAAGCCGACCTCGTGTTCTCAGAGTCTCAGGGCTGCGCCGTGAAGGGGTTGCCATCTGGAAACGGGGCTTGTGTTTCCCAAGCGTCCCGGAGACCCTGCAGCCCCGCTCAGTCCCGGAGACAGGCTCTGAGCTCGTCCCCACGTGGGGGCTGTTACGCTCAAGTCATGCAAGGCTGAGAGGGTCTGACAGTCTGTTCTTGGGGCTGCAATGATCTCTCTGTTTCATGGCCTTTTTATAGAGCGTAACCAAAACAAGACATCGAAAGGTCTGTTTAGCTTTCACAATGATTGTTTGCTACAAAACCTCAAATGACCCTGGAGTTTTCTTTATGTGAACCATATGTATTCCACAGGAAGTTTAAACAAAGCATGCAGATAGTAGATGACTTGTTACCCGTCATGACAATGACATCACATGCCTACAAGGTAATTATTTAAAGTCATATAAGCTGCTGGTGGACTTCATTTAGTACTTCTTCACAGAAAGGCGTACTTTGTTTTCCTCAGCTGCCACCACAGTCTTTTGGTTTGTCACCCTTCCTTAATCCGAGAACAGGGCTGGAGTGTCAGTCGCCTTTCTCACGCGCAGTCCCGCTTTCTGAAGTGGGCGAGCCTTTGCTGGAGCCTGGAGTCTAAATGAATGAGTGTTGCCAGCCCTGACCTTATGGAGAGAGGGGAGTTGTTCAAATCAAAGAGCAGAGAACAAAAACTGCCCAGGACGACAGGCACAACAGAAACAATCCCCCTCAGGGTCTTTAGTTGTCTCCCACCCCCTCTGGGTGATTTCTTCTGTTTTTTTTTTTTCTCCCTTCCAAAATTCACAGATGTTTGAACACTGAACTTCAATGTTCAACAACACATGTCCCAATGCCCGGGCTGGGGAGGGTTCCCAGGTGTCTGCTTATCTCTTTGGACTTCTTTGGGAACATTCAGGGACCTTCCAAATCTACTGTGGTGTTGGGGATGCAGAGCTAAGTGTGTGTGTGTTGGGGGGGGGGTGGTTGGGGGAGGGTGGTCACAGCCTTCTAGTAAACATTGTAATCTGCCAACGACTACCAAATCCTCCGCTAAGATAAACAGTCGCAAAAAAAAAAAAAAAGTTTTTGCAAAGGGCAACATTGCTCATTTCATGTGCTTGGCTTGGTGGAGCCCAGGCTAGGTAGGTATACCTGGGCTTCTGTTTCCTGAGCTGAGAAACCACCCCTGTTGTGTGGGGCTTTGTAAAGCGGCTAACAGACAGAAAGGGAGGAGGAACTCAAAGTTAGGTGGTCACAATCTCCTCCTTCCCAGGGGCTATTAGTAAATATTTGAACAGTAGCACCCGTGGTATTGCAAAAGCCCCTCTTGTAGCTGTTTAGCTAACTATCACGGGGAGGGGAGGGGTGGCTTCGGGCTTATCTGCTCATCGGTGCCTGTGCCGCACCTGCTCCCATCGGCACCTGTCCGAGCTCTGAGAGCTGCACCTGAGAAAGGCGATGTGCCAGCCCATTCACTTGGTTTATGGGCTCCAGGCGTGGAAACAAAAGCAGAAAGTAAATATGAAACCCACTCGGAGTGATTAAATGGAATCTCTCTGCTTGTTTTTCTCCTCCGTGTTTTGGCACCTGCAATAATAAACACTGCCCTTCTCTTAGGGAGGAAAACAAGGTCTAGTGGAAGCGCAGATAAGCATGAGAGCAAAAGAACAGCAGTGTGAGCAGCCCCTCTTCATAGATAACACACACACACACACACACACACACACACACACACAGAGAGAGAGAGAGAGAGAGAGAGAGAGAGAGAGAGAGAGAGAGAGAGAGAGAGAGAGATTTGGTTTTATTGTCATGCATGTTTTCTCTTGAGATGTTTTTAAAAATGTTTCCTGATTTCCTTGCCCTCCTGGTCGATGCACAAAACTGAAATCAAAGGACCATGCAGCTTTTAGGGGTTTCAATACTTGTCAGGAAGGAAATTTAGGGTTTGGCAGATGAATTTCAGTTTCTGGGCGCTGAGGACATTTAAGGGGTTCAACCTAGGAAAGCTCCACGAACGCCATCAAAAGAGCCCACGCTGCCCCTTTAATGTGTCCTGCAAAGGAAGTGTCGGTCTTCTGAATGAACAAACGTGGGGGAGCACATGAATGGAACAATGCAGGGAAGGCTCACTCTCCCTGGAGCGGCTAAGCAAGCGGGAGATAAACTCCTGGCTGCCAGATGCCATCCTACCCGGTGACCATCAGCTAAGTGTTAGGAGAGAGCTGTGATTTCAAACGCATTTTACAGACTCCCAGCTCACCAACACGCATTGCTGTTTGGTAGGTCAAACGTATTTTTCCTCTCAACTTGAGGAAATATGGAAAGGAAATAAACAGCTATTTCATGCTCCCGAATACCATATATTTTATAAACAGCCATGAACCCTGCCGCCGCTTTAAGACGGAGTGACTTGAAAAGCACAGCTAATGCTTATTAGTTCGATGTAAACATTTCCTCTGCCACCGGCCTCTCAGTGCTGGTTTTTAAACAACACGAGTACAGTTCAGAACAGCAAGCTTTTTCTTTTGTGAAAAGCGATAATAAGATATACTTGAAGAAAGGTCTGGAAACTGCAGTTTATCAATTGAAGGCAACGCCAACAAGGCAGTTACGCTCCTGAAAACATAACTTGTGGCCACTGGGAAAACAAATGACAAGAGGTTTGCAGAGGAACTCAGCCCTTCAGGCTGTTCCCACCTGCGTGCATGCTTGCGTGCGTGCATGCGTGTTACCATGTACAGCTGCAAAGCACTTTTTATCTGTCTATTAAAGAATACAGAGCCTGGCTCACTATGGGAAGATGCCCTTCAGCCTCTGTGACACCCACGTCACTGTACTGCCCTGCAGGCTGGAGAACGGCAGCTGTACCTCTAGGAGTTATACTCTGAGTTAGGAAAATGCACACTTAGTAGCAGAAGCATTTCCCCCCCCCCCCCCATTTAGCTAAGATGATTAAGCTATCTATTCAGAGCTCAGGTGAGCATGGTCATTTTATATTAGCACCATCATTTTGAGACACGAGGATGAGTGCACTAGGGTGGAGAAGGGTAGCGTATTTGAAGAGTGCGGGTTCAGCACAGTGTGTAACTTTCCACCGTAGCAGTGCGCTGACACAGTGAGAGTGTGCGTAGCACAGTATGTGCCAACTCTTCATGGTGCACAAGGACACATGGTTTCTATACATGGAAATGTTGATTGTACGCTGTAGTCAGGAGGTCTCCGCCTGTCACATATGGTTGCCGGACATGCTGGATTAACTATTTATGTATCACTCTATGGAGCTGATTAGCCTGAAGGGCTTGGAGCTAAGAAATGACTTCCTTTATACCTCACTCACTTCCTGTTGAGACAGGAGACCATCCATTTGTGCTCAGTGTTGATATAGGAAAGTCCATTGACTTTAATTAGAATTGGTCTAAACAGTTAACAAACTACAATTTGGAAGTTTATCTACATGCCAGTCGCTCTATCTGAAAGCTGATAAAGATAATGAGGTCTGTGGAGCTTATTTTATCCAAACACATAAAATAACTGAAAAATTGGGGCTGGAGAGATGGCTCAGTTAGTGACCTATTTGCGACACAAGCATGAACATCCCTGAGATGCTTGGGAAAGTGAGGTGTGGTGTCATGCATTTGTGACTCCAGCCTTTGGTGGCTTATGATTGCATTGATAGACAGGTCCCTAGAGCCCACTGGCCAGCTAGTGTAGATGAACTGGTGAGATCCAGGTTCAGTGCGAGACCTTGATCCATAAATAAGTGGGGAGAGACTAAGAAAGGCAGCCGACATTTCCACACGTGTTCACACATAAAACACACACACACGCACACACACACACCCTCACACGCACATACAAATAAATCCTAGATGTTTTCTATGTTTGTATTTTAAAAGACAATAGTTAAAACCAATCCTATTACTATATAGACAATTAAAAAAAAACACTAAGAAAGATATAGGCAAAGTTAAAATCAAAAGCATACACCTTTAATGCCAGCAATCAAGAGGCAGAGGCAGGCAGATCTCAGTGAGTTTGAGGCCAACCTGCTCAGAGCTGCAGGGCAGCCAGGATGACATAGTGAGACCTGTTTTGTCCTCTGAGCTGAGCATTTATGGACATCTATTAGCTCTTTACAGTGTGGCTTTCCTTCTCACCACACAGACTTGGCATCACACCACGGGTTTGCTGGGTGACAAGAAAAGAGGCAGGAAGGAAAGAATTGGGGGAAAGGAACAAAAGCGAGATACCAGGTAACATCTGGGTAAAAGGAGGAAGAGTAGAAGGGCGGAAGGAGGAGGAGGAAGAGGAAGAAGGACCTGCCGTGTCATAATCAAGACAAGAGAGGACTGAGGTGAACAGAGTGCCTGGATTAAAGCCTAGGCAGGGAGGGCAGGAAAGGCAAGAGAGAGAGCACAGGGGCTGACGGTAATGACAGGAGCAGAAGGAGGGACTTTGTATCTTTCCATAAGTGCCCATGAAATGAGGACAGAATGGGAGAGTCTGGCGACTTCCTGAGTTGGGAATTAAAACAATGTATGCAATGGACCATGAACAGACTACTTCTAAACCATGTATCAAAATTTGAAGATTTTTTTCTATTACTTATGATAACGACAAAGTACCCTCTGCCTTTGTGACAGTATGCGTGTGTGTGTATGTGTGTGTGTGCGCGCGCGCGCGCACCTCACTGTATCAGATTCAAGTAGCAGCTGACTGGATCAGCTATTTTCTTCAAAAATAGTCTCTCTGTGTCAGTACAAAGGCTTACTCTAGTTAAACAGAACTGAGCTGGACACTGCAGTCCTTCTGTGTCTTCTTCTGACATGAGGAACATCGTACCTTCTAGTGTCTTCTCTGAGGTTTAGAGACACCCACTCCGCTTCCCACCAGGCTTTTATCTCTAAAGCAGTAAGTAGCAGTGACATTAGAACAGGAGGTGGAGCAGCACGCTTGGCACAAGCCCACTCCAAGGCTCCTTGGTATCTCTAACCAGGCATGGTGTGTATTTGTAAACCAGCTTACACTGGTGTGATAACACCCTGCTGTGTGATTCAGAGGTCAGGAGGAGCTCAGAGAGAGGAAGAGTGTGCAGCCTTCCTCTGATCGCAGGGGATCCTGCCTCGGCTGGGAGGGTGACAGGCACAGCTCAGAGGGGCCATATGAATATGGATTTGGACAGAAGTGCCATGTTTGTTTTAAGCTTGCTGACGTGAGCGAGTGAATACCATCGGACCCCTCCATTAGTCTGGAGGTGTTTCCCGGTCAGGATGGAGCCATTAAAGTTCATTTATTTGCTCAAAAAATATTGACTGAGGGGCTCCAAGTGTCCAGAAAGTATTTACTCTGGGTGCTGGGTTAAGTGGAGCGGGAGGAGACTGCTTGAGAATGTGGCCTGGAGGAAGGTGAAGTGTGCTTTGCACCAGCCAGAGGGATGAACGCGCACTGAGGAAAGGAGCCTCGAGGCTGGAGCTATGTGAGTGAGCTATATGCCAGTGTGTGAGGGCAACACAAAGCCTTTGGTCACTGCAAGGAATCCTCATAAAATGAAAATCATAACTATTTCTAAGTGGATGTGTTTCTGAAATGGCCAGTTTACAGTACCTCTCAAGTTCAACGCCAAGCTTGTGTTATATGAGACTCAGCTTCAAACAAAACAAAACAAAACAAAACCCATCAAACATACCAATGTATAAATAAATGTCCACAGACAAGTATTTTAAAGCATATGGAGTGGAGGACAATGTTTATATATAGCCAGACTCAACAATAATTTAACTTTTGGTTAGAGGTAAAAAGGAAGTGGACCTTTCAGGTCCAGCAGCTTGGCCAACATCCAGAGCCAGCTAACAAAAGCACATCTCCCACTCTGCAGCCCCACACAGTGGGGTGGGTAAATCTGCCATGCAGGCAGACAGGTGGGACTTCCCATCCTTCCTAAGTGAGAGTGTGGCAGAGCTACTAACAGGGGGAAGGCACTAGCTAATACCTTCTGCGTTAAGCAGTGGCAGGAAGTTGTACTTTGTAGTCCAGTCAGTAAAAACAAGGACGGTCTGACAACGAAGAGAAAGCATGCATGCCAACTCTTGGGAATTACACACAGATCCAGGCCCTTTCTGAAAGTGCACGGAAGATAAAACCCTGGATTCCACAGTACACCACTGTGAGTGACCAACAATATGGAGTCCCAGGAAGCACCCGTGGTCCTTCCCCTTCCACGGTGACTTGGAAAGTCAGCTGGACTGTCTCCCATCCAGCGACCTTAGGACGGGCAGGGCCAAAGATGCCTGGACACCAGCATTACATGCATGCTTAAGATGGGAATAGTATAAAACCCATGATTTGATGAAAATAAAAACAGTTAAAACCTTGGCTTAAAAGTTGTATCAGTTTAATGGGATTAAAAACGACTGATTCATGTGTGGTTTGAAAACAAATGGGCAGGACTTGCTCTCCTTCACCTAAACTCCAGGTCTGGGGTGCCAGCTGGATGTCTTTAAATAGATACTTTAAGTTGGTATTTCATCATGAAATTAGCTAACTTTCACATCCTAATTCTAGCCTGTACCAAATGGCAAGAAAATGTGAACCTCCCAAACATCTCCTGAAAAGTGGACCTAACCCTCCCTCAGCACTACTCCAGCAGGAAGAACTATTAGCCTTGTAATCCAAGGAGAACCAATTACAGGGTGCCGCCAACATCCTGTTCCCACCAGGGTCCTCAGATGGCAATTTTTCTGCTTCAGGCTCTGCCTCAGTTCTCTGTTTGAACAACCTTTCACATCTGTGAATAAACTTTGGAATCAATTTCATGAAGCTAGAAAACACATTGTTTAATGACAGGACAGCCAAAGCTACACAGAGAAACCCTATCTCAAAAAACCAAAACCAAAACAACAACAACAACAACAAAACAAACAAAAAACACAAAAAAGGCAACCAGAAGCTAAATTTAAAATATCATCCATCATTTCAAAATATACAGTTTTATGAAAATATAGTTTATATTTTTGTGGAGAGTGGAAAATTCTTTTTTAAAAAAGAAAGAATATGTAGAATTTTTAAGTGCTGAGATACTAAGATATAGGTCTTGGAGATGTATTATTTTATCATGTTAATGAGTAATTTCTGTGTGTTGGACATTTACCATGCCTCTGGGGAGAGAACATTCATAATGTACTACAGGAAGCAAGCACCCAGACTCCCCATGTATTTTATTACATTCCACCAAGAACAGCTGGGGGTATGTAGGCACCTTGTTTGAGGGCTCAGTTCTACTGGGTGGCGTGGTCTGGTCATCAACTGGCCCTAAGAGGATTTCTGTGCCTTCTAGGAGATACATATGCACTTTCACTATGACTGTTCTCGAAAATTCACAAGACAAAGGCTATGCCTGGATCTATACTCATGGCTAGTTGGTTTGGTATTGGGAATGACACTCAGGCCTTGGCAATGCTAGGCAAGGCCTAGCATTGAGCCAAGTCTCCAACCCTCGGCCCATCTCTTTATGCCATCCAGTAAGGGCATTCCACTGAACTCCACCACAAACGGAAGATTTCCACCTTGGCAGCGTAGAGGGTATCTTGGAAGTAATGCACAACAGCAAAAATGGGGAGCATGTCATGAAATGGTCTGGTCGTAGATTTACAGCAGGGAGATCACCTTTCTCAGCATAGTATTCTGGGTTGTATGAGACTTTGAAAGGCCATTAGCATAAAGCCTGACATTCTGTTCCAAGATGTGCTGGAGAGCAGGGGGAGCTGGGAAGCTGCCCACCCACTCGGGCTGGGGGGGGCCCTCTGGGCTATCAAGACCACCAACCAGAAGGAAAAGGGGTAAAAACATTAAGATTGTTTTAGACAATTTGTTTCTGACCAGAGCCAGCAGCAGGAATTTTGCCAGACTCAAGCAATGGGAGGTGGGGGGTAGACAGGGGAAACAACACTTTGATGTTCGTCCAGAGTATGAATAGAGACATTCTATACGAGAGAGAGAGAGAGAGAGAGAGAGAGAGAGAGAGAGAGAGAGAGAGAGAGAGAGAGAGAGAGAAGTCTAGATGTGTGTATAGAAAGTTCATGTGTGGTGTCCATGTTATTATCATTATGTGGTTTTTTTTTGGAGTTATTTCCCCAGGTTGTCTGTGTTTGCACATTTACACCACAAGATAAACCATTAGAGAACTCTGACGGGAGTGTGCTAGCTTTACTGGAATAACCAAACTTTTTCAAAGGTAAAACTTTTTCACTGGCCTGTGTGCGTGCTTGCACGCATGCGTGCGTGTGTGTGTGTGTGTGTGTGTGTGTGTGTGTGTGTGTGTGTGTGTTTGTGTGTGTGTATGGTGTTTCTGGCAGTTCCAGGTTCATAGTTTAGGGAAGGAAGGAGAGATTCCTCAGCTACTGCCTCCACAGCCTCCCTCATTGTCAGCACCCCCACCTCCAGGGGAACAGCTAAAAGCAGCCACCCAGCACCGCATATGTATCAGCCACAAGCCATGGCTCAACCCTGAGTCCGTTCTGTGGCTTCAGACAGCTGTAGTGACACTTCAGACAGCTGTGGTGACACTTCTGTGCCATTCTAGCATGTCATACAGAACATCTGCAGTGCTCGGAAAAGCCCCAGTATCCCAGCCAACCCTCTCCTCACTGGTCTTCCACAGCCACCAGTCTCTTCCTGTTCCCTCAGGGTGCCATGTACTTGGAGTCCCTGAGGCAGTCCTTCAGAGCAGCCTTTGCTTACTCAGTGGTACTTTAAGGGCAGGATTAGCCACTCGGTATCAGCTTAGTCACTCTTTCTTTCACTCCACCCAGCTCTTTAGTTAAAACCATGACTTGGCACCTTAAGGAATGGATCACACTCTCCTTTGTTAACAGTGGTGAGCTCACAGAAGAGTCATGTGTTTCCATCAAGAGTGGGAGCAGAAGTGCACTAGAAACTGTCAGATGTGTACTGTCACCAAACTGCAATTGTGATAAATTCCTTATTGGTATCAGATCAGAACCATGCTTATCAGGATCCATATTAAGAGATTCTACGGCTTAAAGGTTTTGGTTCCTCTCAACTTTGTGCTGTGTGAGGTAGGAGCCAGTGTGTGTCTGCTCCTACAGTAGCTAATTACTATTCAACACTGATCAGGAGGACAGTGTGCGTGCAACGTGCAATGGCTTTATTCTGCATATCACCTGATGAAGGGCCTCTTCCTCTCTGGAGATGGGTGTGCCTGACCCTGTCCACGACATTTTCCTCCCACCTGCTCCATCCAGCTCCTGCTGAACTTGCAGGTCTCACAGTGAGCCCATTAAAATGGCTACTTCTTTTCAAATGCATTTTTATCACCTCGGGCTTTGGTAGGTTTGTCTGCAACTGGGAAGAAGTGTCCCAGCATGCTTTGTTGTTCAACAAAGTCTGAACCACTTCAGTGTTAATGGATAGACTCATACTACCTTCTAGGCAGGGATCCTGGGCTAACCAGTCAACCTGCATGCCTGGCTGGACAAGATGCAGAATTACTCGGAGGCAGTGTTTCCTCTGATTTCTTTCTGGGTTTCTGAAAGCATTTTTTAAAAATGCTATTAAATTTCTAGAGTCAACAGATGATATCAGTCTTTGGGGGCATCTACCAGATAACGATAAACATTAGTCTGAAGATAACTGGAGTCTTGGGTTTTATTAGACCATCTAGTCTTTGGAATCCTGAACACTTATTAGATACAGATGTAGCTTTAAAATTCCCTGAATAAACTGGGCTCCTTAATGGGAAAGTTTGGTGCAAAAATGCTGCTAAAGAGAATACATTACATTTTGCTGAGTAACATGAAACCATCAAATTCCAACCACAAGCTAATTATCTGTTTAACATTCGTGGTATATTTGTGAAATTCCTTATTATTTTTAACTACAAAGGAACAGATTCAAATTTTCTTTTAGAAAACCTTACTTGACCTTAATAAAGGGTTATAATTTTAACTACATTGTACAGTGAAATGTTCTTTAAAAAGTGCTGCTGTTTGGGAGAAAAAAAAAATTAGTTAAAAATGAAGCCTAATCAGAACTCACTTTATAATGTGTACCCGACTTCAGACCATACTAAATATGGTTCCCTTTGAAGGTAGTAATGACAAATCTGTATCTGCTTCTCCTTCTGATTGCAACGTTTAATATACAAATCACATGATAGCATGAATCTCCGTGTCTTGTTCAACTTATACTCACGTCAAGGAGAGAATCTCTTTCATTCAGAGAAGAGACTCAACTTGAGGAGACACTGGAAGGGACAGCACAGATGGCAAAACTACATTCATTTTTTTTTCACCTTAGAAGTTCCTATGATAAGGCAGATTTGCAGTGGCCTTGGACACCTGACTTATACTTCTTCCTATGTCCTCAGGACACACAGTAGACTTCACTTTGTTCCCAAAACTTGCTATTCTGTCACTGTGCACAGCTGCCACTTCTAGAGCACACCTGTCATGTTGAATAAGCCAGAAACAAGGGAGGGGAGGCAGGGGACCTGGTTCTGGTTTGCTGCCTGGCTGTGAGTGCAGAGATAGGAAGTGTCCTGCTGAGGGAGGGGCAAGATCTGTGAGGTGAGTGGGGTGAGGGGGTGCGGGGTGTGGGGGGAGAGGGGAGGGGGGGAGGGGGAGGATAGGCTTGTCTCCATATGGGGAGGGAGCATGAGGAGCCCTGCAGCCAATGGCTGTCCTGTCTCCCCCAAAGCTCTACTCCTCACATGGCCCAGACTCAGAAGCAGATCTGACATCCACGGATAGTAACTTCTGTGATAACTCAGCCTTGGGGATCACAGGCGCAAGCTGCTCCTCAGGCCATAAGAGCCATGTGCAAAGAGACCGGAGACAAGGGGCCAGGAGAGGTTTTCAGGGCACAGGAGGATTCATGAGTAAACTAGTTATCAATACAGAAAGGCCGTTCTCTCAGAGCGGTGCCAATCAGGTCCTGTTGCCCCTGCATCCCTATTTCACCAAACGGATGAGGTTTCTAGTTTTTTTCTGATTCGGACTGCTGGCTCAGCTGCTTTAGGCTCTGCACTATGCTGTACTATGGAACTTAGTTCAGTTTTCCAAGGAGTAAATCACACAGCCTGCAGTCCATTCATCCCAAAGTACATACTTTGATGAATACACTCGCACATGTCTGCGTAAAGACACCGCAGCCTGGCGTATGGAGGAGAGCCAGCACAGCTGACGGGTTCTGTGTTCCCCTCCCCACGTGGGTCCTTTCTGCTCAAGGCTAGTCTTTATTTTGCTACCTGCTATAGGCATATGCAACCACGTTTTAAATGTCCTATAACGGAGCAGTGCAGGCTGTACTTCTGCTCCGTAGTTTTATTTTTTCAATGACTCATTCACACTGTTGCGTGTGTTGAAACGTGCTCCCCCTGTTACTGGGGAGTGATCTGTTATAGAGCACAATTTTCATGCCCATGTGTAAGTTCAGGTGGATGCGTGCTCTGTTATGGAAGTCAATACTTCAGTCCTTCTCTGTCTGCCAAACCCATGTGTTATATACCTTTGCGCTGTTATCTTTGGAGTCTATATTGTTAAAATGACTCAAAAGCAGCTTGGCATGAATCCCAATATAAACTCCACCATTCAGGGCCTGCGCTGAGTAGTGGTGTGGAGGGAGGGAGAACTCCCAAGTGAGAGATTATTGCAGTGGGTTTAAGTACTGGACAAATATAATGCCTTTCCCCAAGGTTATGATCAGGGGTTAGAATGGAGACAATAGAAGACTCAAGGGATGGAAAGTGAGGTGGGGATGGAAGGAAGGCCCGAGTGTCCACTGGCTGCTCATGGAGACTGGATGCTGCTACCTTGCCCCCATCCCCACCCCCTTTCCCATCATCTAGGGGACAGGAAAGATTGGCATACACAAGTTGTCCAAAGTAGAGCCTGCTTCTCTGAACTCTGCGAGTTTTCTTCCTTTAGTAGGTCTTTCTAGATAGCATGGCCCTTCAGAAGGTGTGCTTGCTAGACACACCTCACACCAGGGTCTCTCTTACAGCTGGTGTCCCTTGCTTCCTGAGCAGTTAATAGGAACACACACACACACACACACACACACACACACACACACACACACAAAGGTGCCACGAGAACAGTTCCTTTGCTGTAATTGGCTCATGTGGGGGTCCTGGGGATAATGACGGGGATAAGGATTCAGGTTCTGTTGGAGGCACTTGCTCTTAATAGGGACTTTGTCATCAAAGGTAACTGAAGCCACCACAGAGGCTGGAACTGACGAGCTTAGGAATGAAGGAAGGCCTTGGGAGGTTTGCAGCTCCCAGCTGGAAAATACTGAAAGGCAGGAAAAGCGCTGGGGGCAAATCCTTCACTTCAGCTCTAACTTTGGCCTTGAAACACACCCCGGGGCACACGCGGGGAGCGGGGGGCAAGATTCCAAGGAACCAAATGCTCCAAATGAATATCCCCAGAAGCAGCCAAACTCCAGGGTAGGTCCTTTGAGCAGGGGAACTCAGTAAGCAGCGAGCTGCAACATTAGAGTTGGCACCCACATTTCTTAAATTTGAATTCCTGCATCTGAGGGAAGTTGTCAAGATCAAGTTAAAGCGGCTCACGAGGGTCAAGAGCAAATCCCAGGACAATCAGAGTGTGCTCTGGTTTAAAAATGGGGCATGATTCATGTTTTGATTAAGACAAATAGATCTAACAACACCTAGGAAACGTTTGCTACTGCCATCTTCTATGCCTGCTCCTCATTCCCAGCAAGCAAGTCAGGCAGGGCCAGCTCTGAGTGACCTGTGGGGCTAATGTCATTGTGACTCAGATGGACTCAGTGTTATCAATATGAGCCCCTAAAGAAGTAGCAGAACCAGGCCAACCCCTCTGTGACCTGGGTTGGTACTGCAGCCCCTAACCTCATTGATAAGTAGAACATAGCTCTGAAAATCCACCCTCCCCCCACTTGACTTTGTGAGTAAAAATTCAAGCACGCAGAATAAAAGTCATTTCTGAATGGCATGCTTTTTATAACTCATGGCAGCGGACTGAAAGGGGACAGGAATTTTCCACTAGCTTCCATTCGAACAGCCGTGAATGCAAGGCAAGAGGGCTGGGGAGCAGGGCAGACCTCCAGAACTGCAACTAATTATGGGAAAACGAGTCAAGTCCCTTGTACTTTTACCACAAGCATTTGGAGAGTCATGCTGAAACTTTACTTCCGAAATGGCCGTGTCTCTCACGTCCATTCGGCTTTTCTGCATAACTCATGGTTGCAGAATTGCCCACCTAAGACCCAGTGAGGACAGGACACGTGCAAGTTGTAAGTCGTGAGCAGCAGTTGGCAAGATCACCCTTTGAAAGCTGATGTCCATACGTATTTTCACCTACCAGCCGAACACACTGGCCCAGGAGCAGGCCCAGGACCCCTGGGCACCCGAGCGCTGCTCCAAGAACATGCTACCAAATACTCGCTGCTTGG
This sequence comes from Acomys minous, assembly GCF_964271855.1. NCBI lineage: Eukaryota > Metazoa > Chordata > Mammalia > Rodentia > Muridae > Acomys > Acomys minous. Next base: position 12,525,343 of record NC_140497.1, on the reverse strand, counting down.
AAGAGCTGTTCACCTAAAGAGGACAGAGTCTGCCAGCAAGCTCGCAAGGAACATGGCTGCTGTTTTGAATATTAAAAGCTAGAAAAATATTGAAGTATAAGACCTCTGGTAAGGTCTAGCTAAGGTCTTAGATGACTCAGAGGTTCCGTTTTATGTTTCTAGTTTTCCAACAAGCGCATAGATAGCCACTAAAGGCCACATCTTGATAGGAGGCAGGAAAGGAGGAGAGAGGCATGGGCTCCCATCACACTGAAGGCAAGGCTCTGAGCGACGCATTTCAGTTTTCTTAGTTCCTGGCATCTGAAGTGTCTCGCTCATTATTATTATTATTTTCACAGCACCCCTAGGTTGAAACAAATGCCTAATAAATTAATTGCCTAAACATTAGGTCCAAATATGTAAAGTACTTGATAGTCATTTCAAAACACAAATGCACATGGACTGCAAGAAATAAATAGTGTTTTGTTAAGTTTTTTTTTTTTCCAAGAGACAATTTATTGCCATGTAGCCCAGGCTGGCCTCAAATTGTCTCAGCATTTTGAATGGGTTTCTTAAATACAAATGGAGTGGATTTAGCCTATAGGCACCATTCAGCTCCTTTGGATTCAAAGTGGACACTACCCCAGAAGTTCTAGCTTTGCCCCAGAAGTTCTAGCTTTGCCCCAGAAGTTCTAGCTGTGCCCCAGAAGTTCTAGCTGTGCCCCAGAAGTTCTAGCTTTGCCCCGGAAGTTCTAGCTTTGCCCCAGAAGTTCTAGCTTGTTTCAGGCTTGCTTTCTGCAACAGTGGCGACCAGAGATTCAGTTTTGCAGAAGGACAATCAGACAGTGATGCTGACGGGTCCAGAGCCGCTGGTTCTTCCAACAGTTGACAGGGTTACATGCGGTGGGTTTCCCTTGAGTGGTATTATCTGTTCACTGCAGGGCCTCAGGGTGCCTTACTATGGACTCTGGGATCTGTGTTCATTTGGTCAACCTGATTTTGAGATGCTAACCTATTACAGTGAGCTGCTTCTTCATGCTGTTCCTGCTCCCCCTCTTCAATTCAGAGCAAGGCCTCATGCAGCCCAGGCTACCCATTATATAGTGAAGGATGACCGCAAACCTTTGATCTTTCTGCCTCCACCTTCTAAGTCCCAGGATTACAGATGTTGGTGACCGTGAGCAGCTTATACGGTGCTAGGCACTGAGCTCCGAGCTTTATGCCCACTAGACAGGCTGAGCCCGGTGGCCAGCTCCACAGTATTTCTGTCAGCTTTCCCAGTGAAGAATGGAAAGTTTGAACCTGCCGGCCCAGTAGATCCTATGGAGCTGAGCTGGCATTCACCTCTCATGCAGGAGAGCTTCAGAGACAGGTAGAATGGCTCTCCCTAGCCACTCTGTCCTGGCACAGGCAAATCACTCAGGTTTCTACATTGCCACTCAAAAGCACAGCACACTCAGTGCACTGGGGGAACTCAAGACAGATTTAAATTCAACCAATTTGTTTATTTCACTTGGAGCACAATGGCCTCCTTCTGCCGGGCACCGGGCAGATGCACCAATCACAGCACAGCATATGTTCTCTCTGCCACAGAACTCCCCAGAAATGTAACGCATGACTCAGACATTTATTTATTTGTTATTTATTTTTAGACTAATGGGAACTGTATAAATTCTTTCTTGGGCTTCCAAGGGGCACATGTCTTCTATGTTTGATCCGGAAAGAGTCATATTTCGGAATGCTAAATTACTAATTTACCTAACTGAATCCTTTACCCGTCCTCGGGCAGCTAGAACAGTTTCACCCACAGTTCTCTGCAAGTGAACTCACATTCTCCAGGCACTGTGTAGGTCGTCTCAGGTGGTAGGCGCAGAGACATAAGATCACTCATTTTAAGCAAGGTCGACCCATCACAGCGAAATACATTAAGTATTTCATTTTGAACATCTTGTCCTTTAAAGTTCTTCTTGTTGAGTCATAATGCAGGGAGTACACGGGGTAGGGTAGCATCTAGCTCACAGTCTTAGATTGTCTTTAAAATAAGAATTCTTTCAGTAACTTGTACTGAGGCCAACATGGGAAATATCCTGTCTGTCATCTTTGCATGTATGTGTGTGTGTATGCATGTGTGTGTGCATGTGTATGTGTGTGTGCATGTGTGTACGTGTGTGTGTGTGTGTGTGTGTGTGTGTGTGTGTGTGTGTGTGTGTGTTCTGTCTGACTAGCCCGATCAGTGAGCTTCAGGTTCAGTGAGAGATCCTATCTCAAGAGAACATGGCAGTGTCAGAGCAGACACAAAGCTGCTTTTTTTTTAAACCTCAGCACATACACAAAGACACACATAGCACAGAGACACATACACACACATACATACACACAAAGACATAGACAGACAGCCCCGCAACAGAAACCTGCGCACCCTCCTCTGAAGAGGAGTCAGCAGCAACACCAGCCCTAAGCTGGATTGCTGGAATGAGATCAGCACAGCATGTATTCTGTGGTAGACACTTGCTTATTTTGGGTCAGGAGACACAATTAGACATTCGGTGATCTGTCTGAAGTCTTAATCACCATTTTGCAGTTCCCAGTTGGACCTGTTCTCAGTGGACTCAAAGGACATCCACCCACAGAACGCAGGGCATGTGGTTTGCAGTTCTGATGGACTACAAGCCACAGGCAGAAGTACAACATGCTCGGGACTTTCTACAGCCGTACAAAGTGAACAGTGGAGCCAGTCTAACTGTCAAAATGTAAAGGGCACAGAGTAAATGTGCTGACAAGTACTTAACATACTTCCTATCACATTTCACATCCAGAATTGAATATAAACTATAGTCAGGAGAGAAAGTTACACCACTGCATGCTTCGTCTCATTTGAGAGGATGCTGGGTACAGCCATGCTCTCCCTGCGCGGCTGCTTCATCTCATGTAGCCCAGGCTTGCCTGACTTTCCTATGTAGCTGAGCATGACCTTATACTCCCGACTCCATCCTGAGTGCTGAGATAGCAAGCACCTGGTTTTAATGCGGTACAGAGGACAAAGCCAGGGTTTCATGAATGACGGGCAATCACTCTTGTTAGTTGAGTTATATTCCCAGCCCCTGACGTATTTTTCCTTTAAAAACTAAGTATGCATACATATCCAGGTATGATTGACTCTTGCCTGCAATCCCAGACTTGGGAGGTAGATTGAGGAAGGAGGGTCATGAGTTCAAGGCCCGGCTTGTAACATGCTGTATGGAGTTCCAGGTCAGCCTGGGCTTCATGAGACTTTGGCTCTTTAAAAAAAAACAAAAACAAAAAAAACCCCACTAAAACAAAAACCTGCTAATAAGATTTAAGGTGAGTTTGTTAAAAGGTTTAAAGGCATATTTCAACTTTAAAACTTGATGTGTAAGGCAGGGCCTTGTGAAGCGGTCTGTGTTTCTAATGTGAGTTATAAAAAGACTTGTCACTTTTAGCTTCAGAAAGGCACAGGCACAAGTACAGTCCTGTAAAATATGTGCACACAAGGGACTACAAGTATGAAAAAAAAAAAAAACACTAGCCTTAAACACTTACAAGAGTGGGAACGGAACCAGAGGTTAAAGGAGAGATAATCTAATCAAACAAAAGAGGATAGCTTCCCCCTAACTAGGTCAGAAAAGCAAAGTTTAATACGAGATCATTAAATTAAAAGAGCTGTGCATGCTGTGGCCTGAGACTCCCTAGCATGGCACTATAGTGTCTCTGCAGGTTAGCACCACTACCCACTAATGAAGATGGGACACATACACATATGCCTCTGCCCGCACAGACATATCCTTGTCTCTAACCTAGGGCAAAGCATATAGAAGGATGCTCAGGCAAGAGAGCAGAGAGCATGCAGGAGAAAGGCACCGTCAACACTGAGGACGTGCCTTCTTCCAGGGCAATCAGTTTAGGATGAGGCAAAGCTACAGTGCTATGGGTAAAGAATATTAGGAGCATATTGCCATAGGTGAGGGGTGGACAGTAGGTGCATATCACCATAGGTAAGGGATGGACATTAGGTGCCCATCACCTAGGTAAGAGATGGATGGCAGGTGCACATCACCATAGGTAAAGGATGGACGGCAGGTGCATATCACCATAGGTAAGGGATGGACGGCAGGTGCACATCAGCATAGGTAAGGAATAGATGGCATGTGCACATCACCATAGGTAAGGGATGGACGGCAGGTACATATCACCATAGGTAAAGGATGGACAACAGGCGCACATCACCATAGGTAAGGGATGAACAACAGGTGCATGTCACCATAGGTAAAGGATGAATGGCAGGTGCACATCACCATAGGAAAGGGATGAATGGCATGTGCATGTCACCATAGGTAAAGGATAAATGGCAGGTGCACATCACCATAGGTAAAGGGATTAAGGGCAGGTACACATCACCATAGGTAAGGGGTGAGTGGCAGGTACACATCACCATAGGCAAAGGATGGAGGGCAGGTGCACATCACCATAGGTAAAGGATTAAGGGCAGGTACACATCACCATAGGTAAGAGGTGGATGGCAGGTACACATCACCATAGGCAAAGGATGGAGGGCAGGTACACATCACCATAGGCAAAGGATGGAGGGCAGGTACACATCACCATAGGCAAAGGATGAAGGGCAGGTACACATCACCATAGGTAAAGGATGAAGGGCAGGTGCACATCACCATAGGTAAAGGATAAATGGCAGGTGCACATCACCATAGGTAAGGGGTGGATGGCAGGTACACATCACCATAGGCAAAGGATAAATGGCAGGTGCACATCACCATAGGTAAGGGGTGGATGGCAGGTACACATCACCATAGGCAAAGGATGGAGGGCAGGTGCACATCACCATAGGCAAAGGATGGAGGGCAGGTACACATCACCATAGGCAAAGGATGGAGGGCAGGTACACATCACCATAGGCAAAGGATGGAGGGCAGGTACACATCACCATAGGCAAAGGATGGAGGGCAGGTACACATCACCATAGGCAAAGGATGGAGGGCAGGTACACATCACCATAGGTAAAGGATGGAGGGCAGGTACACATCACCATAGGCAAAGGATGGAGGGCAGGTACACATCACCATAGGCAAAGGATGGAGGGCAGGTACACATCACCATAGGCAAAGGATGGAGGGCAGGTACACATCACCATAGGCAAAGGATGGAGGGCAGGTACACATCACCATAGGCAAAGGATGGAGGGCAGGTACACATCACCATAGGCAAAGGATGGAGGGCAGGTACACATCACCATAGGCAAAGGATGGAGGGCAGGTACACATCACCATAGGCAAAGGATGGAGGGCAGGTACACATCACCATAGGCAAAGGATGGAGGGCAGGTACACATCACCATAGGCAAAGGATGGAGGGCAGGTACACATCACCATAGGCAAAGGATGGAGGGCAGGTACAAGACTGAGTCTTCATGTAAGCTATCCCTGTCTATGTTTTAGCAGCTTCCAGTATCAGCTCAAACTTCTCTCCAATGAATCCTGTGCAACTTCAAGTTGCTACCAGAAAGAGGAAATACAGAAACAGAGGACTTGGCTGGCATCTGTCCCTAGTGGCAGCACACAACAGGGCATACTGTGGGACATGTTAAGTCCACCTTCAGGCCCGGGCTCACCTCATCTTTAATAAGTAGGATGAACTATTTTATTTCCCTAGTGACAGACACATGGAAGAAACCTGTGAAATCTGCATTCCACTTATTTACTGAGGTTAAAAAGAATTTCTTCTCCATACTTTGGCTGCTCCAGCTGTCATGTCTGCTGTCCTCTTGTAGGACTTCAGCTGGCATTTCCGGTCTGCCTTCTCACCCTCTCCGATGGGCCTTTTTCAAATTTGCTGTTGCTCTCCCACACAGCCACCACACAAATTGATGGCTTAGAGCTATAATCAAAGGCCACATTTGACACAGCCCAAAACCCCACCCCACCAAGACTGTTCTGTCAGCTGGCAGATTCTGGACACTGGAAGAGAGACATTTAAGGTTTCTGAGCCTCAATTTCCCCTTATTGAAGAGCCCTGATAGTGCCACCCTGCCATTACAGGGCACATTTCTGGTGACCATTTTCAACCCTTGGGGTCATTCTCAGAGACTGGCCTTAATGTGGACACTCCTCCAAGACTTCTGGCTGACTCCACTCTCTGAGAACAGAGTGGGAGCCTTTGGATTACAGCCCATGTGTCTACAGGGCCACCAGTGACCACTGAAGGACAGATCTTAGGGTTCCCTGGGTCTTCTGGGGGTCTTACCAGCCACCAGTGGGTGGCCAATGGAGCCCTCTTGTTTGTACTGACTGTCCCTCCTTGCTGGCTTCCTCAACAATCCTCCATGGCCACTCTCTGGGACTTTTTCCTAAATAAACTTCCTGTATGCCTGCCTAGGTCTCAGGCTCTGATCCTGGGGAAACCCAGGCTAAGAATGTGAGACTCCACTGAGACTTACAAAACAAAACAAAAGCATTTTGCTCCTGCAGTGTTGTCCCCTTTGCTTTGCATATGGACACCTGGTCTACCACATGGTATCCCTTGATCCATGGGTCTCTGTAGAACAGAATGGGCCTGTGCTCTAACAGCTACTAGAGAAACACATATGGCACTTTTACAAAGAGTGATGTGCTAAATAAAATGGCCACTCCACTCTACAAAGCTTCATTTAACCTGCATACATTCAGAGTAGCAGCTGCTGACGGGAAAAGCCGTGGTATCAGGAGGAAATGACTAGAGGTTTTAAGGGGAGCCACATACTTCCTTTCTAGATTTGGAAGCAATGATAGTAGGGTGGACACAGCAGCAAATGGGGTATAGGTATATGTAAAGGTACCCCAACAACACAGCAAATGAACACATCACAGAAAGACAGGAACAAACCAAGAGTGACTTGACCGCATGCAGCATGCAGGAACACAGATTTGGTTGAGTTGTATCATCTCAGTGGGGATAAGGCTGCCAACTGACACCAGCAGTTCCACCTATGGCATCTTGATGCACAGGAGTCACCAAGATGATGCTTAGTGTCATAATACTGATGAAAGGAGTAAAGAGGCTAGCTTGTCTAAATCTTGTGTCAGATAACAAAATGCTGCTCAGGTTAATCAACAAAAAATAAAAATGTGGGTGAGAGGGAGGAAAAAAAGAAGAAGCACTGGAGTGTTCTTGGAAGGCCCTACATGGGATGGGGTCTCGTGGCCAAGGCAAATGGAAGCTCGTCTGCTGTTTAAGAAAAGTCCTATGAACCAAGCATCTGGGAGCCAGGGCCAGAGGTCCAGTTCCTGTCTACCTTCTAGAGTAGGCTGACTTACACTGAATATGCAAAGGAGGCAAGCTTGGAGAGCAGAGGTGGGCGACTTGCTCTGACATGTGTGTCCCTAGGTCATACAATATAAGATGGTGTCTATAAGCAAGGTAATCAGGAAGACACTTGCTTCCCAGCTCTGGGGGCACCAGAACATGACCTATAACCCATGGTGATGGGTCTTTTGTCTACCGGCCTCCCACGTATATCCTAGGAAGGCAAAGATTTCTCTGAAGCGTGAGCCGCCTGGCCCATCCCCTTTCATCTCAGCATCCCCCAGCAACACTGCTGAGAACAGATGCTTAGGCAGCAAAAGCTAGAGTCCTGAAAACCAAAAGCAACAGGGCAGTGCTTCGAAGAGGGGGAGGGCCCCGGCATTGCCAGTTTTCTATCTGGAGACCTCTACAGATGCCTCAGCGTTCCCGTGACAAAGGCTAGAGAACACTAGGTCAACAGCCACGTCCACACAGCATTCCTGGGCTTCATAATCCTGTGTTCAAAATTTCAGACTAATTATAAGATCAAATGTTTGGGTTGTTGGTTACAGAATCGCTTCCAGCAGTGGATTTAAAAACAAATTAAACGGCACATTAAAAATGTATCCTTGATGCAGGAGACGGAGGGGGAGCATATGAACGCAGGAGGGGACGGGCTCAAGGGACAGGTGTGGTGAGCGATTCTAAGAGCAGCATCTCTATGAAGAAGAGCTCCGGGCTCCCTTCTTTGGGTTCTAACCCTGATTAATACAAGAATGTAAGAATGGCCTCAGATGGAAGCTTAAAGCCAATTTTATTAGAGTTTAAAAGAGAAAAACTCTAGCGCAGGCAAGCCGTCCATCTCAGCAGCTACCCAGAAGAGAGGAGTGAGGGAGCAAAGGGGAAAAGCTACACTGTTTAAGCCAGCATGGAGGTCGGTAACACGGTGGACAGGCAGCTATAGGGCAGCCACAGGAGCTATGAAGAGAAAGAAGCCCAGAGCGTCAGGAGAGACATCAGTGGGAAGGGGAAAAGTGACTGTTTTCTGAGTAATTCAGAAAAGTTGGCAGGCTTCCACAGCAGCATGGCCTGGCTGCGCTCTGTAAGAGACTGAGTTAGGGCTGGGAATTTGGGGACAGAAAAACAGTACCCCATTAAAGAGCTAATTATTTCTCCTATCTCTTTATAATGGCTTAAGGTGACCCTGCCTTCCTAGGGGTGGTACTGTGACTAGGTGATCGACCTGGCCCAGATGCAATGCTAGGTCACTACCCAGGCCAGAGACTCCATTCTCTTGAGCAGGAGGTCTTACTTTCTTAATCTGCCTGTATTGCTGCTCTAATATTTACAAGCAGGCGCGGGGGGGGGGGGGGGAGGCCATGTGCACACAGAGCTGGCGACTGCTCTGCTTTGGTTTGCACATGTCTCCCAAGGGTTTGTATGGTGGAAGCTTTGTCCCCAGTGTCACAGTTTTTGGGAAATTGTGGGACCTATCATTTGGGAGTCTAGCCACAGGTCACAGGGTTGGGGTGGGGTGGGGGCAGTGTACTAGGAAGGGATTGAAGTTGTTCTCCTGGGACCCTGGAGTGTCGTTCTAAAAGAGCAAGACTGTCCCCTCCTGGTCTTTCTGGTTTCTGTCACAGTATTAGGCCTCTCCCTGTCACATGAGCTCCTGCTGTGATAACCTGTGCTGCCATGTTGCCAGGGAAACTGTGCATCATGCTCTGTAGGCTTTGAGTTTGCCAGACAGAGCTAATTGAACCCAGGGCCTTGCACATGCCAGGCAACACTTTCTTACTGACCCACTTCCACTGAACCTAATTAAACCTCTTTACTTTCCAAAGCACCCAACCTCTGTCATTTTCTTGTGATGACAAGACAGACTAACACAGAGGTCAAAAAGAGTACAGGATGCCAGTCCTGAGCACTACCAACTGAAAGAATGGAGATACATTTATAGGCAAAGTCGGGGAACAATGTGAGCCACAGACAGACCCCATCTGTATTTGGTTTCTCTTACTCTGAAGGCTAGGTGGTGGGAGAGAAGGCAGGGGCTGCCTTAGGGTCCAAAGGAGAAGTCGGGGCGGGGAGACACAACCATGGAAGAAGAGGTCACTGAAGCAGAAGGAAAGAACAACTGGGCATGGCAGGCCTCATGAGCAAAATAAGCGCTTGGTAAGGTGAGACAGGAAGATCAGAAGTTCAAAGCCAGGCTTGGCTACAAGAGACCTTATCACAAAATAAAGGCAAAAAGCAAAGAAAGATCCTCCTTCCCTTTTTGTCTCTCATCTGTTGGAACAGTTATAGTATTTTTTTTTTTAACACAGTGAAAAGATGGCCTACAATGTGTCCAAGGAAACGTCAAATTATTTTTAATTTTCCAGGAAAACAGGGTTACTCGGATGGACAGAAAGTCACCAGTGAAAGGGAATGGGCCACTCAGGTTTACCCAGAATCTACAAATGGGGCCACTGAGGTCTACCTAGAATCCACTAGCATTTTCAACTAGAATACGCCATCGCCAAGGGACTGACATCAGATTCCTAAACTGATGGCAGTTCCACGTAGTGGCAGATGCAAACTACATCTGGTTTCCTTTTTCCAGCAAAGTGAGAGGCGACTTTTTTTTCCCCAGTCTGAAAAATAAAGAAACTAGCTAGAGAGATATTTTAATGTACGATCACTCTGCATGGCTGTCTCACAATAGAGTACGTTTCCTGTCAAGTCTGCTCATTCAAAAGGCTGAGGGAGTAATGAAAAGTTTGAGAGGATATTTGACATTATACACACGCACGTATGCATGCACGCATGTGCACACACAGGTTAATGCAGTTTATTCTGACAGCTTGAGCTGTGCTGAGTTGTATCAGGAGTATGTCCAACATTGAATGACAATGTTCTCCAACTACAAAGTGACGACAGGCTGCAGGGTCAGAGCACAGAACCAATAAAGGACCAGCAGCCCAAGGTCCTTTGCCCATTAGAAGTGAACCTCCGAGCACAGGCTGACCTCATTCAGCTGACCGGGCATCTAGCCAGAACGTCCACCAGCCTCTCACACATATACAGGGATCTTTCCAGAGACCCTTGTGCCCGCGGAGCACAGTCACCACATGATCACAGGAAGCTGATGTCAAAGGTCATGAGTACGTGAAGCCTCCCACGTGGCATCAGAACCGTGGGCCTCTGCCGGTAGGCTCAAGGGTCCTGGAGCAGCCGAGTGGGGGTGACAAGAAAGGGAGGCCATGGGAGAGCAGTTCTCTTTACCCCCTCCTCCTTCAAGCTGACTTCTTACGCCAGGATGGGCTTCGCTGAGCAGAGTTCTGTATGTCTGGGTTGTGACTATAGGGATTAAAAGCCTAAAGAGTCACTGACCAGAACGACATCCCAGGATGACCAATTAGAAAAGAATGAATTTACACATATGTCCAGAGACAGGGCAGTGTCCAGGTGGAGCCTCATGTCTGCAGTTAGCCTCGGGTTCCCTGCGATGCCATGATTTGTAGATAGACCGCTGTACGAAGGAGCCCTCCATTTGGAAACGGCCGTCTTCACGTTATCATATGAGCAACCACAGCCTTCCCATCTCAAAATTAGCGCTAGTCTTTGGAAAAGAAAAGCAGCTTCTTTTGTCATGACATCTGTGGGAGACATGGCTGGTGGTTATAAATTTTGATTCTGGGCTTTCTGTTCTTTTCATGGTGCTGGGGGACGGCACTCAGGGCCTTGTACGTGCTAGCCAAGTGCTTCACCACCAAACTGGAACCCCTGCCCTAATTCTGGGCTTTCTTGCTGGCCAAAATGGCTGTGAACCAAGTGAAGGGGGTCTGTTTGTAAGCAGCAGGAAACCCAGGGCGGGCTCAAGCCACCTCTGAGCTATATATCCCTGTTGGCTGTTAAAAGGCTGGAAGGTGTGTAGGGACCTCGGGGATGAGTTAACACTGTGCTTGCAGACTGTGCTCACCCTCAGCTCGTCATTCAGAGCCCGTGGAAACACCAGAGAGTGGCTGAGACATGGAAAGCAATCAGCAGACATCAACCGCTGTGGTGAGGCTGCTGCCGCTGTATCAGTTTAGGAGTGTATGCTTCCTTAAGCAGGCACAGCCTCTCAGAACTGTATTTCAGTGCCTCTGGGAAAACTGGGTCACATGATGTAACTGTTCGAGGGCCACTTTCCCCACCTTGCAGGGGCCAGTGTCACAAGAAGGAAGTGCGTTGAATCGAGACATGAGCATTGCACACACAGTATCCACACACATGGCTGTCACACCTCCTCCTCCTGCTCTTTCTCCCTCAGTTACTGACCTTTTAGAATTCCCTGTCTTCCAGCTTAGAAAAGGATATAGTAATGGAATGAGGGAAATTTATTTCTAAAAATTAAGACTTCTGAAAAAAGTCTTCCAGTTCTAATTTTAAATTGCATCTTGAGTTTAAATGCTCCATTTATAAACAGTCTTCTGTCTCTTGACAGTTGCAACCACATTTGACCCAGAAGGTTGAAAATGGGGAGGGAGGGGTGAGAGGGTTTATGTCCCTCTCTAGTTGCATGCTTCAGAGTGAGAAGAGGGAAGCCAAGACCTTCACGTACACTAGCCTGGGGGGCTGTTGTTTCTGAGAATGGCTTTAACTAATACAGGGTCAGGGCATCTTCCTAGCTCCAGACTCTCAGCAAACATCTCTGTAAATGCTGTCTTTGCTGGGAATGGAGAAGAACTAAGCGCAGAGGACAGTTTTGGATGACTTGGCCGTGACCCAGTCTCACACGTGCAAACTGCTGCCCATGCAATCCTGTAAACAGTGCATTCCAAGCCAAAGCAGAGGGAAGAGGAGAGTGCATTGAGAAGGATACTCCACTGAGGTCTTGGGCTAGGCCAGCATGAGAGGCTAGCCTGCTTGCTATACACAGCTATGGCAGCTTTGCAGCATTTCATCTCTGTGTCATAGTGGGGGCTTCACCCTCATGTTTTCAGAAATGACCAGAGAGTGTTAGGACATGCCTCGCTGTTGGAGTCGATCTGCTCAGTAACCATGAAACACTGGTCAGCAAGGAGTGGCCACTAACTATCCAGACAGATCGTGTGGAGGGTGGGAGACTGACAGACAGGGCACTGCCAAGAGCAAACACACAGCGGGAACAGCACATTTATAGTACAAATCCATAGCAGCTTTTATGAGACACACTGAGTCTCAAAAACAAGAAAGCCGTGAACACACAGGAATGAGCTCTCCTCCGCCCATACTATGTTCTTACTCTTAAAGGAAGATGTTAAGAAGCACTGGTTAAACTGGACGTGGTGGCGCACACCTTTAATCCCAGCACTGGGAGGCAGAGGCAGGCGGATCTCTGTAAGTTCGAGGCCAGTCTGTCTACAAAGCTAGTCTGGGACAGCCAAGGCTACACAGAGAAACCTTGTCTTGAAAAGAAGAAGAAGAAGAAGAAGAAGAAGAAGAAGAAGAAGAAGAAGAAGAAGAAGAAGAAGAAGAAGAAGAAGAAGAAGAAGCAGCAGCAGCACTAGTTAAGGTTTCAGAGGAACTTTGATATCTGAATGGCCCTATAAACACAATGACCCTCCATAGAAACTTCCAAATTTTAAAAAGGCACTAGAAATAGCTCTCATATTCAGTTTAATAATAATAAAAAATAAACAAAACCCCTTATACTTTGTACAAAAAGAATTTTTAAGCACTAAGTAGCATCCTCAATGATGTAGAAGCATGGTCTCCTCTTTGAAGTGTTCAATTGACTCATTGAAGATGCTAATTTACATACAAGGGAATCAGTGTCCAAAGGGGGATGTGTTAAGTCATAGCGCTAGTGCTCCTGGCTGCGGGAGCCACCTTACTTCTTTAAGCAAACAATGTTTTAGGAAGGACGGCAAATGACAACCATTTAGGAACAAGGCCTCTAACCTCGTGACTAATGGCCGTCTGCCCATCCTGTGCCCCTTCCTAGCTGGAGAATTACATCCAGGAGAACATGAAGAAGGAGATGGTGGAGATCCAACAGAATGTGGTGCAGAACCAGACGGCCGTGATGATAGAGATCGGAGCCAGCTTGCTGAACCAGACAGCGGCACAGACTCGGAAACTGACTGACGTGGAAGCCCAGGTGAGTGACAGGCAGGAGCTAACAGCCCACGCGCCGGGGGCTGCCTGTGCAGTGGGATAATGGAAAGCTACTGTGGAGGAAGCGCGGTGGCTTCAGCACTGAGGCGTTAAAGGACAGTCGAGGTTTTCATTTTCACAACTGTGGCTAAATTTAATCTCTTCTATCGGGACCTTCTAGCTGTTTGCATGTTATCCACAGCTTAATACTCGGAGATAAATGTTCCTTTGCTTTACTGGCCTCTTCTAAATGCCAGACATTATTTTCATATCCAAGCTCCGCTTGTTTTTAAATCTAGACCCAGGGCCGAGATAACCGCTAATGCAGTTAGTGGAATGGATTCACGGAGGAAGTGAATGGATTACTGACGGAATAAAGGTGGCACAGACAGGGCACGATCTGGAGCCAAGAGCCCCATAGGAGAGTGGGTGTGGTCAGGTGCTCCCTTTTCTGTAGGTCTGCGTCCTGAGTCTGGATCCTACTTCTTAGAAGCTTCGGAAGTTAGTGTCATTGTGCTCTCAACTATGTCAATCCTTAAAAAAGAAAGAAAGAAAGAAACAAACAAACAAACAAACAAACAAAGAAAGAAACAAAGAAAGAAAACAAGAGGGTCTCCAGTGTAAACCACCCCAATATTTGGTACCCACTTGCTGCTTTAGATAAGAGGAGCAACTGCTAGATTTCAGCACAAGACAACAGGCCTTATATAAGAAGACCCACACGCCTCTTGTGTCCCAAGACACCGCTAACACGGGGACAATCTCCTTTCAGAGACTCTCTAAAAAAATTGTTTTTGTAGAGAAAACAGTAGATCAAAAACTTTCATGGAAAACAAAGTAAGCAATTATTTGCTTATCATCTTTCAACAATATCAGGCGTTTAGGGGCGATATAAAGAAACACACATTTCCATAGTTTACAAGGTACTGAGATTTAATCTTGCTTCTTAGTGTTAACGTGAAGCCATACAACACGTTAGAGAGAAACAATGTGTCCATGTATCAAAGCCAATTGATAAAATAAAACAGTAACAGGGAAGTGACATTCTGCAGCTTTGACAGTAACTCTGGGCTATCATGCTTTTCCAACACATCCAGTAAGTACAATGTAACGTTTCTTGTTTTTTTTCTTTTTTCTTTTTTCTTTTTTTGATACAAGCAATAAAATAATGTTAGGACAGAGACCAACTATCTAAACCTCTGTAACATCCTGTTACAGGATCACAGGATTTAAAAAGTGCCACTGTGAAGTTAGACATCCTATGACTGAGGCTAACAGGAAAACACGCCAGGGATGGAGAGAAAACAGCTGCAGGATCCAAATAAACATAGCGGCATGGGTGAGCCTGGAGGAAGGACATTGAGAGGCTAACTTAGACTCTCAATCTGGTTAATGGCAACCATTAAACACTTACGGAAAGATGGAATAGGCTCAAACTAAAACATGAGTTTGTCTTGTCATATGCAAAATTCTTCTAGAGTGTCAGAATGAGATTATTAAGCACCATACATAGTTAGAGGTCTGAGATCTTATAGCCATCACTGACCTGGACAACTTGGTACCAGCTAACTTAGAACCGTGAGGTCTGTTGAACCATACCACCCCCTTCAGAAAAATGATGTGAAGGCCACTGAGATGGCTCAGAGGGTTAACGCACTTGCCACACAAGCATGATGACCTGAGTTTAATCCTCTGAACCCATGTAAAGAAAGCTGGAGGTGGGGGTGCCCATCCATAAGGCCAATGCTCCTAAAGCAAGATGGAATGCAGAGACAGAACTGCCCCGATGATTGGGGGCCGACTAGCCTGGAGCACATAGCACTGCAGACGTAAGAGAACCCCTCTCTCAAAAAGGCAGAAGGAGAAAAACATGTTCTAACAACGTCCTCTGACCATCACACGTGTGCCATGACATGTGCATGCCTCCACACAGATGCCACCCTCTCTCTCCTCATACACATACACACATCACTCATAAATCATCTTTCTCTGCCTCTCCTCAAATCTGCCCTCATCTTATAATTCTCATGAATTAATTACGAGACCAGATTGTCCCATTCTTTAAAGAATGAACAGGTTTTGAATGTTTGTAGAGAGAAGACGGAGGCCAAGACTGAAATGATGGCATTGCTAACACAGCCCAGTCCTTTGCTCGTTTCCAGAAGCATTCTGCTCTGACCTCAGCCAGGCTTGACCAGGACCAGACATGCCTGCCACCTGCATGGTGAGACAGGCCAGGGCTGTGCTGATGACTAGGACCCCCATGAACAATGATCCTTTTTCAAGGTCCCTGGTTGCTGGGCAACAATTCAGACTTCCATGAACAGGTGATATCACATCCTGAGTGACACCACACAAGGATGTGAGTAGTTGATTCTTCCTGCTGGGAGGCAGCCAGGCACCAAAGAGCCCACACAATAGGCCACACTGGCTTCCACTGGATATTGAGATTTCACCATTCCCTAATTGGCCAGAGAGACTTTTAAAATAGGAACAAGAGAAACAGAAAAGAAAGAAAGAAAAAAAAAGGCTTAACAAGTGGGTAAAAGCTGGGGGGAGATGGCAGACTCGCAATGAGCTTTTACTGTCACACAAAGAAGTGTGTGACGTTGTTGCTTTGTCCACTGACAGAAAGAAATTACTTAAATAAACTTAAAAATGATTAGATTTCTTTAGTTTGCATGCATTCATGGTGTGTGTGTGTGTGTGTGTGTGTGTGTGTGTGTGTGTGTGTATCTGTATGTGTAAGTACAATTTGCAGGAGTTGGCTCTATCCTGGGGAGTGAACGTAGGTCACCAGGCTTGGTGGCAAGTGCCTTTACTTGCTGAGCCATCTTGCTAGGCTGCGACAACTTTTTTATTCATCTATATTTTTTTATCTATTTTTTTTAATATCCCCATTTGTTATATTATGTAAAACAATAAGATAGTATAGAAGGAGGAATATAATATATTATTTGATACCAGCTATTTCCCAGAGCTGTTACTTACTACAAATGGATTTAAAAGTTAACACAGCTACGTGTGCTCCATAACGTGAAACTCTTTAGGAGCATAAACAACGTGCCAAGCCCAGATGGGGGAGGAGCTCTCTAGACCCCATCCCTTACTGAGGAGCTACTGGCAGCTGACTGCTGCTGGGGAAAGTAGAATCATTTTTTTTTCTTTAAAGTGTGTGGGCACTGGAACCTGTCCCATGCTGCAGTGGACACCCCCACGCCCATACTTATATGGGTAGCCGTGGATTTGGCTGGATGTTAAAAAGAAATTTTGGGAGGAGACTGTGTTTGGGGAGGAAGTTGGAGGATGGAAAAAGCAGGAGTAGATCTGATCATGTTTTGTGGTATAAGACAAGACAGTTGGGTTAATGACTAGCACGCTCTCTGACCACTCTGAGGACTGAATGGAGAGAAAGGGCTTACTTACATCATACTACTCAAGACAGGCAGTCCTTTTTTATTTTTTATTTTTGGTTATACACAGGTATTAAACCAGACAACAAGGCTTGAGTTGCAGCTTCTCCAACATTCTATTTCTACCAACAAACTGGAAAAGCAGATTTTGGACCAGACCAGTGAAATAAACAAGCTACAAGATAAGAACAGGTAATAATACTATAAAAGACTTGAGATTCCGAACTGTGCCCTTTCTAGGCACACAGCCTGCCTCCCGTGACCATAAGCATGGCTTCCCCAAAATGATGGCTTCCTGCTTGGAGCATGTATGGGTCAGAGGCCCTGAGAGCAAGAGGCAAGGAGAATTTCTGAAAATACCTCAAACTTCTGATTAATCCTGAATTTTGGTTTTCATTCTGGGCCTGTAAAGACTCAGGCAGAAATCTTCCAAATTGCCTCAACAATACGCAATTTAATCCACATGTAGAAAACCTAGTGGGGCTGTGAAGTAACACCGCCTGAGTCCTTCAATATTAACTTTAACATATTTCTTGGCCTTTGGTGGAGAGGGTGGCAGTGGTGGGGTGTGTTGGTGTTCTACACTATGTAGTTCTGGCTTGCCTAAAACTTACCATGTAGAGGGGGCTAGCCTTGAACTCACAGAAAAATGCCTGCTTCACTCTCCCTAGGCTAGCTGGGACTAAAGGTGTGCATTGCTATGCCTGGTAGGGACCTTGTTTCTTGCAAGATGAGCCACACAAGGAAAGCTGGGAGAGCCTCTGTGGTGTAACACTTTCTTCTTAGAACGTATGAGATCTGGAGACTTTGACAGCTCAGCAGGTAGAAGTGCTTGCCAGACAAGCCTGACAACCTGAGTTCGATTCCCAGAACATGCGTAAAGGTGGAAGGAGAGAACCAGGTCCACTAAACTGCCTCCTGGCCTCTGTGTACAGCAGTGGCATGTTTCCACCCCCACGCCCTTGCTCATTAGCATGCACACATCAGTACATACCTTAAAAGCCTTGCAATGGAGCGAAAGGGAACATCAATGTGAAATACAATTGTGTTAAATTTTAAATTAAATATTTAAAAATCTCCAAGATAATCTATATGAGTGCAAACTGTTTCCACATGTTTATTCTTCTGGGGGACAGCAGAGAGTAGTTTTACAATAATGTAGTGCTTACTTCCTTGTTTTCAGTCGAGCCTGGATCTTACATGGAGAATGGCCCTAATAGCATTTCTCTTTCTTTATCCAGAAAGTGGGGTGGTCAGTGAACATGGGTTCACATCACTCTCAGAGTTAATCAAGAATTAAGCTGCAGTTATTTTTCATGTTCTCAGGGTAACCGGGTTTACTCTCTCTTTTACTTAGGATCTTTTAAAGCAAATAGATTTTTTTTTCTTATCTGAACAGTTTTCTTTCCTATTTTAAGTTTCCCTTCTGCACAGTAAGAAATGAGAACTTGAGACTATAATTGAGACACAACAATCTTAGCTTCCCTTGGCAAGACTCCTGTGGATGCTGGCGGCAACTCTTGCCATAAACACGCCGCCTCTCAGAAGTGTGGCACTGCTCAGCTTGTTGAATAACTTCTTCACAAGGCTTCAAAATCAGGTCATTATGCCCGCCACACCATCCAGTGTCTTCTCTGTAAACTCTCCATCATTAGGCTGTGTAGGGGACTGGATCTATAGTCCACTTTGGATAGCAACATCCATGGTTCCCCAAGTCCCTTACATAAGACAGGACAGTATTACCCACAGCCTGCATAATCCTCCTCTATGGTTTAACTGGTCCTATGTTGCTTACAGATGATACATAACATGGTGTAAAACTGTGCTCAAATTAGGCTGTACTACCTAGGGAGTAATATCAAAAAAAGAGGGGGTATACAAGTTTGGCATGGGCGTACCCCCAATAATTTCAATCCCAGTGTAGTTGTATCCACAGATGCAAAGCCTGTGGCTTTGAAGGGATGACTGTATTCAGTGTCAGTGCTTGCTTTTTTTTCTAGAAAAGTTCAGCTCTGGCTCCTTATTTTATACCCCCTGTTGGAATAGACTTTGCTACACAGAGAGAACTGCTTTGAAATACTAGAAACTTCCTTTACATCTTAAAATTCATCTCAGGATTTGGTGGAATTTCTTTGTCAGTCAAGCCTCTTCACTATAGAGAACCGAGTTTCCAATCACGAGGCAGCTTGCTGTGCTTCCTTAATTCTTGCCTAGGTAAACCCTGGCATTGCTGCCTTGTTTAAGCACTTCCTATTTCCCCGAGTTTAACTGACCTGGGTCAGTTAGTCTGTGCCTTTCCAATAGTTAAAATCACTTTGTGTTTATTTATGATGACATCGTGAAGTTTCTCCATAGAAGCCCTTGCTGCATGGATCTAACAAAGTGAACAGTCTCAGCTTGACCTGTTAAACATCCACCTGAGGTGCTCTGTGTTCGAGCTGCCTCCTGGGGATGGGCACACAGTCTGATGTACCATAAAAACCCATCAGGAGAAAGAACACATGGAAGAATCTTACAAACTGAAAAAACGGTCTTCTCTTTTGTTACAAATATGCAATAGAATAAAGCTTCCTCGTCAAAAAGTCATGACATTTCCTTGATGATGTCAGATCTGTCGATGGCTGTTTCCTGATTTCAATTCTGACCAGCTTAAGATTTAAAAAGATATGACTAGAAAAAAAAGTGTTGTTCCAAATTCCACAAATAATTTTCCAACAATCTTCAAAAAGTCTTCAAACTGAAATTTCTTTCTTCATAGATTCAAGTAAACCCCAAACTATTTCTCAGGATCAACAATTCTCCCCAAATCCACACTATTACACCTTTAGATTCACCAGATGAAGTTCAATTTACCATGCGCTTTTCATTTCATCTTCCTCTGTTCTTCTAAAAATAACTAACTCTAGGCTGTGTACCAGTGTCACGAGGCATGTAGTTGGCGCCAACTGTACGTACGTAGGTGCCGAGAGGCAAAGGGTTACAGCAAGGTTCTCCGCTCTTCCTTTGACCCCACTGACAGGAGTGGCAGCCACAGCCTTGACTGCAGGAGTTGGGTCCTGCGAGCAGCTCACCATCTTAAGTGACTCACATTTGTGTAATCCTACGCACTTGGGATTGTTTTCTCTACTTTAATATACAGGGATGGTTCCTGGTTAAAAAATCAGTATACCCTTCACTGAACCTATGCATCTTTTTAAACTAAGATCAGAAGTAACTATAAAAAATGTTAACAAAACCTTTTGGGACTTTTATGGCATAACTTTGTCAAGTCATTTTTAAGCAGCTCTTCAAGGGGCTTGCTTGGGCCACAGGTGTTGAGCACCACCTATGTGAGACAGGCTGGTTAGACTTCCCAGAGAAGAAAGGGATCCACATCAAAACAACAAAAACAAAACAAACAGACAAACTAATGGACATGGAGTTTAGAGTAAGAGAGATCAGCATTTGAACTGACGTCAGCAGCCGCCTGGGTGCATCTGCAGGCTTGCGATTTATTGTCTCTAAATTTTATTTATGTTCAATTTGCTCTTGGACAGGCAATAAGATTTTTTAATTTATTTATTTTATATATATGAGTGTTCTGTCTTCATGCACACTAGAAGAGGGATTCAGATTCTATTATAAATGGCTGTGAGCCACCATGTGGTTGCTGGGAAATTGAACTCAGGACCTCTGGAAGAGCAGCCAGTGCTCTTAACCACTGAGCTCTCTCTCCAGCCCCCAACAATAATGTTACAAATAATATTTCCTAAGAGTCAACCAACAGTCTATTTGTGCTTTTACATGCACTTATTCCTTGGACTGCCCTCTTGCAGTGGGTAATATTAATCCAGCTTGCAAATGAGGGAACCATCGGGGTGAGCCACTTAATCTCATAAAGCCAGAGAGCCAGGACTTAACCTGTGTTGGATACCCACCTCCATTATAGAAGAACATTTGCCACAGGGCACTGAGAGACTAGCTGCTGTTATTATGACTGATATTTACATGCAAATAATTAAGGAGCAAGGGAACACGTGACCAAAGGTCCAATTCAACCCCCCTGCTCTCACTCAAGGAAAGGACTCTGTAAGCATAGCTTGCTACAATGCCACCTTCCTGTGAGCTCGTGGCAGGCAGGGGTTGTGATACTCACGGTCTTCTGCCAAGGCCCTGTGTATTCTTGCACAGACACAACTGTATGCTCTCTCAGGTTTACACACATACACATATGTACACATAAACCTAAATAATTCATCTGGGCAAACTGAAAGATTTCTTGGGCTATGAGAAATCTTTCTTTTAAAAAAAAGTTTTTAAAAGATCTCTTTATTTTTATGTGTATGAGGTTTTGCCTGCTTGTAGGCATGTGAACCCTGTGCATGTCTGTGGTCTGCAGAGGTCAGGAGAGGGCAATGGATGCCCTAAAAGAGGGGTTATGGAAGGTAGCTATGCTTACCACAATTCATCCAGAAGAGGGAGCTATGAGTAATTGTGAGCCACCACAGGGCTGCTGGAAACCAAAGCCAATACGTCTAACCACTGAGCCACCCCTCCAGCCTCCAAACTGCCCCACTTTATACTGCATTTTTAATCAAACACCTTGGCAGCACGGAAGTCCAGGAACCAGAAAGACTTATTGGCTTTGGAAAGGATGAGATGTTATCGAGTACTTGGCTAGTAAGGTCCCAAGGCGCCTGGCGCCCCCTTCACTTACAAACGCCTTCCCTGTAAGCTTACTAGAGAAGAAAGTGCTGGACATGGAGGACAAGCACAGCGTGCAGCTGCAGTCAATGAAGGAGCAGAAGGACCAGCTCCAGGTGCTGTTGTCCAGGCAGAGCTCTGTCATCAACGAGCTGGAGAAGAAGCTGGTGACTGCCAGCGCCAACAACTCGGTCCTTCAGAAGCAGCAGCATGACCTGATGGAGAGGTTCAACAGCTTGATGACCATGATGTCAACGCCCAGCTGTGAGTAGTGCCTCGCATTCCCGGCAAGAGTCACACAGAGCACGGGGGAAGGACATGTATTATAGTGATTAATTACCATGAAGCACAGACCCCAGTTTGGGTGTATGTATGCACGGGCACGGGCACATACGTACATGTGTGTCTAGAGGGGGTCAGACAACCTTGGGTGTCGATCCTCAGGCACCATTCACTTTATCTGTGGAGACAGAGTCTCCCACTGGGGCCTGGAGCTCACCGGCCTGGGAGCCGCAGAGATCTGCACATGTCCCGCTCCTCAGCACTGAGGTTCTAGGGGTGTGCAGCCATGTCTGGCTGTGACTTTGGATGTGTGTTCTAGAGCTCAGACTCAAGTCCTCATGCCTGCGAAGCACATCTTTTACTGACAGCTGGCACTGCAACCCCCAAAGATCGTCTTGGTTCAAGGCTGCAAAGTTCTCACCTTGAGCTAATTCCCTCTTCAGTTAAATGGAGGAGGCTGGCAAGTTATTAAGCCATAGAGAATCTTTCTGTGTTTGACTTTCAAATGGACAAACTTCCCTGGGCCCACAGGAAGGCTAGAGACACAAGGGAGCGCCCCTCCCCCACTCCCACTCCTCATGATGGGTGCGTGGTGGGCAGCACTAGATGCCAGTTCCTATCGCTGTCCATGCCCTTAAGGAAAATCTGCCTTCTTCATTGCCTTTTCTACTTGTTAGCTTACTTAGTTATGGGGAGTGAGAGGTGAGGGAGGGACGAAAAGAGAATCTCCAGCCATTAATTAAAGATGGAATTGTAGTGTTTTTTTTTTTTTCTGTAAGACTTTTTTCCCTAACTGAATTTGCATTATTGCTGTGGTTACTTCGCAATGCCCCCTTAGCTGCTGCATGTGGCATGGGTGTGGTTGTAGGAAGAATGGGAAGTTTAAACAAGGAAGGCATAATTGAAATCTGACAAAAATGTATAAGCCTATGAGCATGCATGCAGAGGCCAGGAGAAGATGCTGAGTGTCCTGCTTTGGCATTCTCTGCCTTCTCTAGAGACAAGAGTCTCTTACTGAACCAGAGCGAGGCTGGCAGCTAACGAGCGATAGGAATCTTGCTGCTCAGCCCTGAAGCTGCAGTTCCTGGTGTGTGCAGCCACATGGGGATTTTTATATAGGGGCTAGGATTCAAGATTTGGACCTCAGGCTTGCTGAGCAAGTACTCTGCCCCTACGTGGAGCCCTCTTTTCAATACCCTAGAACAGATTAAAGACTTAGCCTCAGACATACAAAGAACAGCCAGTGTGTACAACTCCGACTTCAGGGGCAAAGTGAGCCAAAGGGACCTGGGGGTGACGGTGGGTGGGGTGCTGTTTTAGGTGCCCGCTCCCTTTGCTCTTTTATAATGTTTGCCTTAGTCTAGTCAAGAAGGGATTTTTTTTTTAAAAAAAGGAGTGGTTCATTACAGCTCATTATGAAGTACCCACGTTACACACAGTTGATTTTAAGAGGGAGTAAGGAACTGGCACGGTTCAGTGGGTAGACGTCCTTACTAGCCAAGACCCATGTTTAGATCCCCAGGACAAATGTGGTAGAAGGAGACCTGACTCCTGTCACACCCACACCGTGGCACACGCACACACAAATAAATAAATGTAATTTTTAAAAAAAGTTAGCAAGAGACATCTTGTACTAATTTTCCAAAATGACAGTGCAGCATGCTGTAGCTGTGGGAGTGAGCACAGTCTGCCCTGCTTACACGAGAACAAATGTCTAGGTCTTGATAAAAGGCTTCTCCTGCACTCACAAACCCTGTTGAAATGTCTGCTGCTTTTTAAACACAGCTAAGGGCTCTGCTGCTGTCCCTAAAGAAGAGCAAACCACCTTCAGAGACTGTGCAGAAGTCTTCAAGTCAGGCGTCACCACCAGTGGCATCTACACACTGACCTTCCCCAACTCCACAGAGGAGATCAAGGTAAGGGAGGGTGTCCCATGGTATAGCTGTGGGGGTCCCTCAAGTAACCCCTGAGCATCCATGCCTTGTGCTCATGCCGAGGGCCCTGCCGCTGCTGGGTACAGAGAATGGATGCTGAGCAGCCCCACGTCCCTCCACAAATGCGCCCTACTGAAATGACGCATACACTCAGGCGTCTCCCTCAAGGTGCTGGTGTCATCTCATTAATTGTAGAGACTGTATCTTCTCCAAACTGAAGCTGGAATAACCCGAGTCTGACTTTTGATTACTTAACAAGCAATAGTTAAATTGCATTTTGGCGTGAGCTCACTGAGAACACACCTGACAAAGCTGTCCAGAAGGGACTCATTTACAGACACTTGTCATACAAACTGTAGAAAGATGTGCACTCAGCTGCCAAAGTTCAGTAAAGTCAATCACTTTTACTGAGGCAAGAGGATTCCTTGAGCCCAGAAGTTCAGGACTAGCTTGGTAAACACGAGACCCCTTTCAGCAAAATCACAAAACAAAAAAATACGTGTTACTGCTATGACAGATTTCTTTTGCACCATTGGCCATTCTTCCCTGAGAACGCATACGGGCCGAGCACAGCACATGGCACCAGCACCTTTAGCATCTGCCGTGTTTCACACCAGGGTGCTGGCAGCTTCACCACAGGGACAACTGTTTCCATATGAAGTTGCTCACAGGGTCCCCAGGAAGCTTGGAACCCCACAGCTCAGAGTGGGAGACTATGACCCTATCCAATGCAGTCCAGAAGACCTGAGCACAGGGCCCAAGGGCACAATTCTTTTTCCTCTCATATGGAAGAATTGAGTGCAGTGTCTGGCCCATCTGTAGAGAGTAGACAGAACCCCAGCCCTGTCCAGCAGTGCTGGTTAAGACCCAGGCAGATGACGCCATCCACAGGCAGCCTGGTTTGCCGACTTGCCCTGAAGAAGCCCTGGGAGGCTGTATCTCAGAATAAAGTCTTTCTGTGGCTTCTCTGAGAGTTCTGATGCGGTGAACCGACACTGCATGAGAATCAGAGTGAAGGTTTATGCAAATACTGCATATGCTGCACGCTGACAGCTATGGCTGCATCTGAAGTAAAAGCAGCTACACCCTGAGTCAACATGACTCCATAAGGTGCGCAGGAAGCTGTGTCAAAATGGAAATCTCAGAGGCTCCTAGAAGTAGTATCTTTTTGAACTCAGTATTATCTATAGAATTTTAACATGGTATATCAAAGAAAAATATAAGCACTTAGGAGCTTAAAGATGTGGAATTTGAAACGGTATGAGATACTTTGATTAGGAATTAAAAAATGAACACTGTGCTATTTAGATTAATGTTTCCCAAAGAAATCTCTCTAATTCATTCATGCTGCTTTAAACCAACTCTGGGAATCACTTAATGTCCCTGGTGCCCTAGAAGTGGAGCACTGGGAGGAGAGAAACTGTACAGCTTGCTGCGGAAGAAAAGCCAATAACCCTTGACCAAGGGTCTCCACCCTCTCTGCTGTGCAGCCTGCGAGACAGCTCTTCGCATTCTGGTGTCTGCCACAAGATGATAATGGGGACAGGAACAGCCAGAATGGACAGAGGCTACAAATGCTCTTTACGGCTTGTGGATCTGGGACAACATAGTCACACAGTCACACTGCTCTAGGGACGCTTTTATGGCTTAGTGCCTTTTCCTGCCAACCCCGTGTTACCCTCACAGTTTGACAACCACAAAGACGGAAAGATCCAGGACGCTGATCATGTGTCTAGGTCATGGTTAGAGAGAGACTTATATTCCCTTTAGATAGTCTCAGTAAAAGTAATCCATTTACACAGCAGGGAACAGTAAGTTTTTCAAATCCTCAGTTTCTTTTCTAAAATGCCTGGCTAAGGGCGGTGTGGTGACTTAGTGGTGGTAAAAGTGACTGCTAGGCAAGCTGCAGGACCTGGGTTGGGACTACGGTGTTGTGGCTCCTGGATCACAAGGTGGACAGAGACAATCAACCCTCAGAAGTTGTCCTCTGACTTCTACTTACATGCTTTCACCTCGCCCCTGTCTGTCTCTCTCTCTCCTTCTCTCTCTCTCACGCATGCACATACACACATGTTCATGCCCATACACACATGTTCATGCACATACGCACATGCCCATGCATCCCCCTCATCCACTAATAAAATAAAGATTTTAAAATTAACTGGGCCACATGGTATTGTTACCTCTAAACTTCCTTCCAGACCTGAGGTTCCATAAATGACAATGTGACCTTGTGTTACTGACCTGTCACCCCACCTTACATGGTGTGATAGTACCAGAGATGGCCCTGGAATAGATGATATGTGAAGCCAGCACAAGGGGTCATGGCAGACACGGCAGTCTAATTCAAAGGAAAGCGTGCTTCAGTGTTGCAGCGTCACACTGATATTACGGTCTTGGGTATGCACGATGCACACTGCAAGGGGCATCCGTGAGGAGCACAGGCATGTGCTTTGCTAGTTAGAAGCACAATTGTTTCCTTCCCTGGGTTTCTCAGGGGCAAGGCTCCCAGTGCTTATGGACGTCTGCTATTTATTCACTTCACCACGGCCTGAAGCTGGAGCACACAGCACTTAACTCAAGCATTACTTGCTGAACAGCTTCGGGCTTTGGGTCCCCGTGCCAGGCACAGGCCTGCAAATCAAAAGCAAAATCACTAAGTGCCTCCAGGTTTGTCGTAACCGAAGTGGTCATGCCCTGCCTGACTACAGCTGCCTTTCAGATCTTGGTCTGATCCTTGTCATCCTGGCCATGTGGACACTCCACTAGAATGCTATCTCCTTTTGCAAATTTCACAACCCAGTGAACCATAATTGGCTGTTTATCACAATTGCTTTGTTCTTTATTTCTTAAGAATTTAGACAAAGTATTATGAGAATGTTCTAGTAACTTTGTCATGGTCACTAATGGAGAATAAAAACATGGTTCGTATAATTTATTTATGTGCTAGCGGTGACCCTCAATGGTGGAAGTCTTGCTTCTGACTCCCACAAGATAAAATGGTCCCCTAAACAGGGAAGAGCCTCTTTTAAATATCATCAAGCAACTAACTCTATTGTGAAGATTTTGACACCAAGGAACCAGATATTATTAGAACAAGGGCAGGCTCACTACAAATACTTCTTCCCATTCTACCAACATGCCACCTAGGGTGCAAGGGAGCTAACGTGTGTGCACAACCACTGGGCTCTTAGCTTGATGTAGCCTGTTTAGTGTACTAAGTGGGATTTTAAGAAGACATTTTGATAGAATGGTGAAACACTGGCCAATAAAACAAAGGTTCAAGTTTCTCTGCTTTGGGTAGCATGATGTCATGGAAAAGATACGATACAGAAATTAAGTACACTGTATTCAAATCCTGCTCATCCCTACCAGCCAAGTCACTGACCAAACGAATGTATGCTAAGTCGTTCGCTTCCAGGATTCAGAGCAGTGCTGGGACTGCAAGGGGTTTGAGTGACGTATCTGACAAGCTGCACACAAGAGAGTCAAACGATCGTGCCTAATAACAGAAGCAGCATCGGGACATGTGGACGCCCAGGGTCTTCCTTCAGCAAACCCGCTATGTGTGTTTGAATAGCTTCACTGAGGACATAATAGTTTTGTTTTATGCCACGTATCTTTCTAAACTCAGTGGGGAAGGCAATATGAGCCCGGGACCTTCACGGGGAGGTAGAATAGCGGTGGAGAGCTGCCCCAACAAAGCAGTCCACTAAAGGCCTCAAGGTGTGTGAGCGACAGGGGCGAACCACATGGTGGACCGCCTGGATTCCCTGGGGTTTGGTGCCCTAAAGGCAATATGGAGGAATAGGATGAGAGGCTCTCGTGGCTCTTTTAGCTTTCATCCCTGAATTTTAACTCACAAATATAGAGCAGCTATACTTAAGCTAAGCCTTGAAAATGGTTTTCCTTTGTCTCCAAAGACCATAGCACTCAACAAAGTAAGAATATTCACAACTGGCTGTGAACTGTAATATTTCTACTATGTGTGCTGTGGGGAAATTATCTTACTTTCTGGCAACTTTTTTTGTATGTGTGTCCTACTGTAATCTCATAACTGAAAAGTATTTATATAATCTTAGTTTCAGGGGGTTTTAATTTTACAATAAAACTCCAGCTGAGTTGAAATTAAACATGCGAGCCCAAAGAATTTTGTGTTCTGGGCAACGTTTTTAAAGACCACTGAGGCAGTTTAAAAACAGAAATAAAGTACGGGGGAAAAATGCCACAGGCAGCAAGGGAAATGTGCAGAAGCCTAAACTCCAACCCTGATGTTAGAGCTGCCCAGCCAAGCTGGGTCACGTGGTTTTGGCACACCAGAACCCCAAAGCCTTCACGGGCAAGAGAAACTGGCTCTCTCTGCACACAAAGGAAGCCCAATAGTTCCACAGCAGGAAGAATATCACGAGAGTGTGGTACCTCATAGTGAAAAAGTTGTCACTCTACAGAATGGGTGTAGCTGGCAGTGATGGTTGTCAATGCTATGAACACAAGTCTATGGTTTATAAAGACATGGAATTTGAGGAAAATCTTCCAGTCTCCCAGTGATAGGGAAATCACTCTCAGAAACAATTTTGGGGTGGGACTCTTTAGACAGAGCACATGATGAGCAGCAGGAAGTCCGGCTTTCACCAGTGAGTCATAGGATTTGATTGCTTGTCAGTCATCACCATTTTAAACGTTTCCAACACACTCTAAAATTCTGACAGCAACAGTTTACCCCACAGGTTATCACAAAGCCTCCAGGAACACACCACTACTGCAAAGGCCTGGGTCACCAATGTCTAGCATGCAACGACTGTGTGCTTTTTCCTGCAGGCCTACTGTGACATGGACGTGGGTGGAGGAGGGTGGACGGTCATCCAACACCGGGAAGATGGCACCGTTGACTTCCAGAGAACATGGAAAGAATATAAAGAGGTAAGGGAGTGTGCTAAGCCACCTCAAGAGAAGAGCTTCCTTTGGGAAAACTAATTTTCTAAGATCTTCAGAACTTTCGACACAATGGCTTCTGAAGAAGTTGTTTACAATATGGTTCTTTATGCCTCACTATTCTGTCTCTCTTAAAAAATGTTGCACTTGAAGTAACTGAAATATGACACAGTGCAAGCTGCTCTGTTGTGAGGCTCCTGTAGCATAAATGTCATTATTATAGGGGAGATGACTCATGCATAAAATGCTTACCGTGCAAGTGTGAGGAGCTGTGTTTGAATCCCCAGAACCCATACAGAGCTGGACATGTTAACTCTCATTTGTAATCCTATGACAAGACGACAGACAAAGACAAGTGACTCCCCAGAGCCTTGTGGGCCACCTAGCCTTGCATGTATATGCAGTGGTGAAAAAGAAATACTCCTTAAATAAGGTCGGACATAGAGCTAATCCACAAGGTGTTGGTGACTTTCACAAGCACACTGTGGCACATATCTACCCCCATATATCTCTCTCTCTCAAAATTAAAACATCTTTTCTCTGTGCAAGGCCTTGCGTTTCTATAGTATAGGCCTAGGGTGTCCGTCCGCTGATGGAACGATACGCCGATGGAATCCAAACACAAGGAACAACCAGAGGACTAACTGAACCTCTCTCGCTCGCAGGGGTTCGGGAGCCCTCTGGGAGAGTACTGGCTGGGCAACGAGTTTGTCTCACAGCTGACCAATCACCGTCGCTACGCGCTGAAGATCCATCTGAAGGACTGGGAGGGCAACGAGGCGCATTCGCTGTACGAGCACTTCTACCTCTCCAGTGAGGAGTTCAACTACAGGTCAGTGAATCGTCACTGAGCAAACCGAAGAACCTTTCTGGGGAATGACTCCAGATGGTCATCCAAGCGGGACCTACAACTACGCCATACTGCAGGGCTGTTTCTGAGAGGCACTGCCATCTTTAAGTTTCTCTATGTTTAAAATTCTAGCTTTGGCTGGTGACATAACTCACCAGTGCAACACTTGGGCCAGATCCTAAGCCCAGTCCCTAGGACTGCAAGGTAAGTAGATAGATTACTGACAGGCAGACAGAAGGATCATAGATTTCTAACAGAAAACCGTGAGGCAGTTTTGTCTGTGTGTGCTCTGGGAAGACATGCTGCCTGGCAGACAGTGTGCAATTCATAGCCCCTGTAGAATTAGCATGAGATGCCCCTGTGATATAGACTGTGTGTAACAGCAGACAGACACCTGGGGGCAATACTGTTTTCTTACCAAAGGTTATTAAGGGTGGCCCCATGTTTTGAAGGTTAAACATAGTTAACTGTTGTGTTCAATCCCAAATTAAGAAACAGGGCGCACACCTGAGTCACAGCACCCCCTTAGCTTTTGGCTCCTCTCCACCCATCTGATGACAGTCACCGCAAATGCTCTGAGAGCACAATCAGCCCTGACAGCACCCTCATTCTCCGGCTGTAAAGCATGGTTAAGGGAGGAGAGAGCAAGGCCTCGGCTTTCTATGTGGACGATGAGAGCCACACGTGAGGTGCTGGCGTGTGTGGACAGTGCGGCGTTGGGCAGGAGCACCCAGTGGGATGGTAGCACTGAAGAGGCAGGTCTGAGCACAGCAGGTGTCTGAAGAATGTGAGCATTTAACGTTATGCCCACAGAGCACGCAGTAAAGCCGACCGAGGCCACAGAGGACAAATGACACACAGTAGGCCCTCCATAAACAAAGCCATGGCCCACAGTGCCACCTCTATCTCAGTGGCGCCCAGGCTCTATGGAGAGGAAGCTTGACTGTAATGTCCCTGGCTGGTGTCCTAGAGAGGTCATAGTGGAGAGCACAGGGAAGCCAGCGCAGAGCCTGGGGCCTGACCTGAGAACTCCATGCTGCCCAGAACAGCCCGCTTTTTACAGACAGTGGAGGAGGACTCAGAAGCTGTTTTCAAAGCAGACAAAGCTGAAGCAGTTGGTAAACTTGTAGGTTTCCCAGGAGAGGAGAGATGAATGGGAAAGCACACACTGTCCCAGCACCCTGAAGGTTCCCCCCTGACTCCAGAGCCCAGGAGTCAGTGGTTCCGAGACACAAGCGCTCTTCATTGTGCTGTCTCCAAGCTAAATGTTTTCTCAACTGGCAGCGGTTAAGAATCTACAATAGAGGATTTATTTATTTATTTTTTAAGAAGCAAAGACAGAAATGAGGAATTAGCTTGTTTATATAGGGAGATTTTACTAAATGGGTCATCACCCTTCCACACAGACATTATAAAATATTTTAAGCTGAGATTCTGTTGGAAATGCAAAGTTACGTTGAATACACTATTTGAAAAAAAAAAAAACCAAACCACCTACTGGTTTTTGAGGCTTAATTTATTTGGAAATGTAAAACAAATAGCCCATAAAAACTTGCTACATGAATTGGCGGGATGATAATCTGGTCAGTGGACTGATACAATGGAGAGTAAGTGAGGCTTCAGAGTTGACCATGCTTCCTGCCCACGGGAACACTGAAAAGCACATGAGGATGGGGTGTGCAGCGATAGGATTGCCTGCCTGAACCCCGCCCCCCAGACTCCTAAGACAGAGTCTCATGTAGCCCAAGCTGGTCTTGAACTTGCTATGTAGCTAAGGATGACCTTAAACTCCTGCCTTCACCTCTCCTCTCAGATGCTAGGATTACAGGTACGGGCACCATCATGGCCAGCTCATGGCTGTTCCTAATAACAGATTTGAAAAAATGTACTTTCATCTGGAAGGCAGCCAAAGGATCTAAAATTGAACAACCTTTCAAATAGAGACTAATAAAAATAGCTCTCTCTTTTATATTAGTTGGCTTTGGAAGACATTTAATGAGTCCCCTGAGAACTGACCTTTCAAGGAAGACAAGAGACTGAAAAGGAAGATGAGCATCAAGCCTCAGGGGTGGCGGGTGGGGGAGGGGAG
This sequence comes from Acomys minous, assembly GCF_964271855.1. NCBI lineage: Eukaryota > Metazoa > Chordata > Mammalia > Rodentia > Muridae > Acomys > Acomys minous. Next base: position 12,493,783 of record NC_140497.1, on the reverse strand, counting down.
ATGGGCATGTCCAGCCTGCCTAGGCTTTAGGAGAAAAGGACCAGGAGGAAATGTGTTTTAGATTCCCAAACACATAAGAACTAGTGCACCACAGCAGCTGCTGACCTGGGGCTGCCATGAGCACTCCCTGTGCACCCCTGGGCAGAGCCCTGGGCAGTGGTCCCTCCTCTCTGCCTCTTCCCACATGAGACCCTGACAAGTGAATCCTCCCAAGGTGATGGATGGCAAGGACAGAAGAGCACATCTGGGGACTCCCAGGACAGGTCCTAGTCACCACTGCAGGCTTTCCCCTTATGGCATCCTGGCCCAGAGCCTCTTGTGTCTACATCTCTCCACATCTTGGCAATTCAGCATGCTAGTCTCTCAGAGCTGGGCACTGGCACGCTGAGACACCAACAGGACATCCTCATACCCACCCGGTCGTGTGAAACCAGCTCTGGCCTGACTTGCACCATCTCACCATGGGCAGTCAGTCTGTGACGGAGATATGACAGCTTACAGAATTACACGTTCTAACTGGGCAAGGCTCCACATGCCTGTAACCTCAGCATGTGGGAGGCTGAGGCAGGTGGCCTGCCACAAGTTCAAGGTCAAGCTCAGCTGCCTAGTGAGTGCTGGGCAAGCTTGAGCTACAGGATAAATCAATAGAACACAGCAGTTAGTAAGTAAAATGATTGTGTTTATCTTCTGCCTTAGATCCTCCTTATTGGCACAGTTGGCTGCCACAAGCCACACTCTGGCAGTAGTCTAGCAGTGTGGGTATGACGAGGTGTCTGAGCACTGACATTTACTCCCTTCCTGAGGAAGGACAGGTTTATTACACCAGCATACAGACTCAAGGCAAGGCAGCTGCAGGGACTTACTTTCTATACAGCACTGTATATTTCTAACACACACTCAACACCTCTCCACCACAGCGCCCACCCCTTCAGTACACAGAGAGGGTATCCGGTCATTCCAGAATCCACACCACGGGACAGTGGGTGTGGGGTCTGTGGGGAAGCCCCTTTGTGCCACAGACCCCTCTGCTTATCTGAATGCAGGAGGGAAATGAATTACGAGGCCCCTGCAAGTCCTGCTGATGCTGGTGCAGGCAATATGTGTTGAAGTTGTCGTGAAAACATCCCTCTTTGTCGGAGGGTTTGATGATAAGTTGGTTCCTGTTTATACCAGGGCAAAATATTTTGTACAGAGTAGGCACTGGAGTGCACTGACCGGCCAGAGCGCATTCTGTAGAATGGAATTCTTCAGCATGAGAAATTTTCCACTACGGTGAATCAACAACCCCAGCCAGTAACCAGTTTTTATTTTTTCCTTTGCACATTCCAGGATTCACCTTACAGGACTTACAGGCACCGCTGGCAAAATAAGTAGCATCAGCCAACCAGGAAGTGATTTTAGCACAAAGGATTCGGACAATGACAAATGCATCTGCAAGTGTTCCCAGATGCTCACGGGAGGTAGGGAGACTCTTCCTATTTGTATTGGCAAGAAGCAACCACATAGCGTAGGAGGCTGGCAGCATGGAGCTGAGTCTGGGATGGGTGACAGTGGCCTTTACTTTCATAAGAAGACAGGCTAGCTGGATACCAACCAGTTCCACCTCCCTCTGGCCCAAGTATGAAGTGAGAACGTGATGTGGAGCTGGAACTGTTACTAGGTCAACAGCGTGCTCTCAGGATGCTCGGGAGGGAGCCAGGGGAAACTAAGTGGCTAGGTGACATCCAACAAGCTCTCTGGAGGCTGGGCTCACTGACCAGGTGAAATAAGCGGACAGCTTAGCTCCATCTTACCTTATTTCTGTTTAACTTAACATTCAGTCAAGGATTTTTCAGCTGTCTTTTTCTTGCAATGATTCTTATATGTAGTCGGCTGGGGAGATAGCTCAGTGGATAAGGCTCCTGCCTCCGAAGCATGGAAACTGTAGTTGCCCTGTAAAGAGCTGAGCATGTGAGGGGCTTCCGGTCCAGAGCTGGGCCTTGCTTGCCTGTCTGTCTAGCTGAAGCCATGAGCTCAGGTTTAGTAAGAGGCTCTGTCTCAGGCCTGTGGGATCGGGGGTTCAGTGGGTAAAGGTGTTCACTGTCAAGCCTGACAACCTTAGTTTGATTATTGGGTCCCGTGTGGCGGAAGGTGAGAACCGCTTCTCCCAGGCTGCTCTCTGAGCTCCACACCTGTGCTGTGGCATGTCCCCACCGTAAGTAAATAAAACGTAATTTGAAAAATAAAAATGTAAGTTGCTGCTAAGACAAGTCAATGGTCTAAGCTTGAACCACGCCTGCCCTTCAGTCAGGAGTCCCTGCAGCAACAGTAACAAGAGGATTTATTTGTGAAAGGAAATGAAACTCAGAACTTGAAATTTCATGACAGAACTAAGTCCTGTCACCCGGTAGATCCTGGAGTTCTCGGGAGAGCCGAGCGGCCACTTGGTGGCATGAGTTCTCCCTATTAGCTGTAATTATTCAAGGGAAGAAGAGCTACTGGACTGTTTTGTAAAGAGCACCAGCCTCTCATCTCACAGCAGCAAGTGTCTTTGCAGCCGCAGGACAATAAGGTTAGCTTCTGGCTTCCCAGTACCCCTAGTCACGAGGCTGCCTGCCACTCCCACACTTAGACCTCTCTGGAGAGGCTGCCTGCTCTCAGACCACCCGTGTGCTGCTGCTCTAGAGGGCAGGGGAGCAGCTTCCCAAGCAAGGACACAATCTATTTATTTACCCAGTTCAAGATTTAGGGGCTGAGAATGGAGTTTCGAGAGGCAGGGGAGGGGGCAAGCAGCCAGGGGAGGGCTGGGCTGAAAGAGGCCAAGTTCCAAGCCAAGGGCTGGCCCGTGGGGAAGCTGGCCTATGGAGGAGCAAAATGTCCGCAGGAGCAGTGACAGATGGCGCCTGAAGGTTAAGGCAGATCTGTGACTGACATTTCTCCACGTCCCAACACAGGATCTTTTTATATCCCTCCATTTATCAGAATCACCGGCTAGGGCTGTCTCCAGGCAGCAGTGCCCAGGGAGACAGCTGTACTGCATGGGAAATATTATTATATTTTAGAGAAGATGCCCCACTAATGCAGTGTCCCTCTGCCCTGAGGTAGCATTGGAACTGATGTCTCACCCACATTATTTACTACCAACTCTTGTTACTGTTTTCTATACTTAAAACCAAACAGAAATGCTTTCACACAATTTGTGTCTCTCCCACACGAGGCTTGAAGATTAATTCAGATTAGTACATCATCTAGGTTACGTCCTTAAATGGCAAATCCTTCCGCCTGCCATGCTCCTGTGTGTGGGTGTGGAATCCAGAGCTACCAGGAGGAAGGTCCTTCCTGCTGCCTGACTCTCCTTAGCACGGCACCTTGTGGTATAAAAGTTTGCTTTTCCCTAGCTAGGGAAAGACAGAGCACTAGGCATCTGGCTTCCCTTCCCACCAAAACGACTTCATGAAGGGCCGTGGGAATCATCTGGCCTACCCTGCTGTTAGGACTTTGACCCACATCGCCCTGCAGTCGTGCCATGCCGCCACTCCCCAGTGTACCCATGGATGGCAGACTTTTTACACCGCAGTGGCCGAGGTTCCTCCATGTTGCCAGGATTCTGCCCAAAGGGAGCTAGGAGATGTGGAGGAACACATGCTACAACGGAACTGTGACCACAGCGGTGTGCAGTTTGTGTTTGTGGAACAGCAAATCCATGTGGCTCTTCCCACCCGCAGGGGTGTATGTGCATGCTTAAGCCCGGCTGACACAGGTGCTAGCACTCACTCCTAATTCCTCCTGTGTTTCGCTCTCACAGGCTGGTGGTTTGATGCGTGTGGTCCTTCCAACTTGAATGGACAGTACTACCCACAGAAGCAGAATACAAATAAGTTCAATGGCATCAAGTGGTACTACTGGAAGGGTTCTGGCTACTCGCTCAAGGCCACGACCATGATGATTCGGCCAGCAGATTTCTAAATGCCTGCCTACGCTACCAGAAGAGAGCCTACTGTGTCCAAAGACTGACCCCAAAGCACTGAGCGGCACCAATGCACAGCAGCCCCTTTCCACGTCGTTGGGAGGTGTTCCTGGGGGTGGGGGAGGATCTGTGTGGGTCGGACTGAAGCACATCCCTTAAGCCTGCACCGCTAACTGACCAAAGGAAACGCAAAGGCACTGAGGCCTGGAGAAACACCAGTGGGAACGTGACACTGAGGCTGAGAGTCAGAGGGACAGCATGCAGACTCTGCCACAAGGAAGAATGTTACCTGAAAGTTCATCAGTAAATAACTGGAAAAACAAAAAACAAAAAACCCACAGAGACCGTGTATCTAATCTTGGGACCACATTCCTCTGCGCATGATTTGTAGGTGGGATAAGTATGCAGCATGGTTGTCACGGTGACAGGACATCACCATGACGTAGACATGTATTGTCTCCCACTATAGCAGAAAGTATTCAGGAATTTAAAGTGGCGGCAACAGGTTAACATCTGGAGGAGCGCAGTGCACTGTTTCCCTCTTAGGTGCTTTACATTTTCATTTGAAAACAACACATTTAACTATCTTGAAGGCTTAGTTGGTTAACAGCTGGGTACTATTTACTATATGGTGAAAACGCCCACATCTCTGGGATCACCACCTAGTGGGCACCTTGTTGGTGTATGTGGAGACTGTTCTATTTTGTTTTCTGCCTGGCTGTTAAATATGAAGATGTTTTTAGTAATTAAATATAAGTTATTAGTTGAGGAGATGGCTTGATTTTTATGATAATATTTACAATTTTGTTCTTTGGTCACACCACACACACACACACACACACAATTTGTGCCTTGTGACAAGGAAGATTGTTTTTAGTGATGAAAACGCTGTTTCATGGTGAAGTGACTTTGCCCAGAGACTTGCTCCCTAGCTTAGAAAGATGTGTTTTAGAGAACGAAGCTAAAACTTAATTTGTCATTGAGGAAAAGCACCCCACTTAGTACATCTAAAAAGTGGTAATTCTCTGAATTAATTCATAGAAAAAATAATTTGCCTTAGTAATATTTTATATTCACTAACAAACTGAACAAGTGTTTTAGAATGTAAACCCAAAATGTCCTGCTCACAGAGATTCCCCTAGAAAAACATTCCGAACACAATTTATGGTTGGAACTGTTAAATCTTAATTCCTTCTGGTCTAACTCCGCGGAAGCTTGCGCGTGCCCTCTGTACCAATGAACACCCGCAAAAGCATTCAGACTTGAGTTCTCATGAGCCCTCCTCACCTGTCTATGTGTCCTTCTTCCTGCCCAAATGCTTTATTATATTTTATTATTATTTTTAAATTTCTCTAGCCCAGTGGTTCTCAGGCTTCCAAGTGCTGAGAGCCTTTAAGAAAGTTCCTCATGTTGTGGTGACCCCCTAACCATAAAATTATCTCATTGCTACTATAATTTTGCTACATTTATGAACCATAATCTAAATGTCTGATATGTAGCATATCTGACTTGTGACCCCAAAGTGGTCACAACCCACAGGTTAGAACTGCAGTTCTAACCCGTCTCCCTTCACTCAGCCTTGGTGTTAGAAACCTCACACACTGCTCTGCGCTCTGGTCAAACTGCAGACTCAACAGTGGCCAAGGCACCCTGCTCTTCTGCCACGTTCACTTCCTGCCAACTGACGCCAGAGTGAAGAACTCTGTTCCCTGCTTTCTGACCACCGTTTCTATTATTACATTTAGGAAACTTCAGAGGGGCCAACATGGCTTTGTACCCAGTTACAACATCTGGCAACAACAACAGCAAAAAGTCCACAGCTTCAAAAAAGTGGTATGTTTCTCCAATGACCACAGTGGCAGGAACTGAGGTGGGAAACCGATCACCCAGGAAACGCAGCAGCAGCAGCAGCAGCACATTTCACTTAGGCAGTGTCTCATGAGTACAGGAAGACGGGTTTCAAAGGCAAACCTGTGCTGCTCAGAGTTACGCGCACACTCCCTTAGCTCAGAGAACGGGAGGAATCCGGCTGCCACTTTATACTTCAGATCCTTACATGGCACTTTAAATAAACAAACTGACTGGGAGGATTTTTTTTTTCTGTTCTTAAGAAAACATTTACGAAGTTGAAAGGAAATCAAAACAGTAATCTTAAAAATGAAAACAAAACAATGCAGCAAGCTAGATGACTGAGCGATTAGGGAGCAGAGTTCAGCTTCCTGCTGGGTCCCCGGCACAGGGCCACTTGGACAGCTATGCCAGAGCACCGGAGACAGCCAGAACAGCCACTGTCTTTTGGAGACTCATCCTCTCAAACAATAAACTGTCTCAAACCAATCAACATGCTTGGAAATGAAAGCCAACTTTTATATATTTTTGCTTCCAGTCAAACCTTAATTATCTGAGAAGTCAAAATTCAATTATCAAATATGTAAGAGTCCATGAAGATGGAGTTTAAGGAAAAAAAAAACACATCAAAATATAAAGACTATATCACAATGCTGGCAGGCCACAATTTTTATACCTATTAGTTTTATCTGAATTAGCATTTGTTTTAAGAGTTGTACAGCCCTACAGGCTTTCATAATTAAACTGTTTTAGAAAATCTTTTTCTTTTTTAGAAAAGGTCTCATCCTATAGCTCAGGAGAGCATCAAACTTGCAGCAATCCACACAGTTCAGTTTCCTGAGTGCTGGACTGCCTGGCTAAAGAGAAAAATCCTCTAAGTGACATTTTTCACTGCATTTTATGAGTATCTTCCTCAAGTTTTCACATATGACATCACAAATAAGTAGGAGGCATTCGTTTCTGAGATGACATCCTTTTAGACCGAGTGAGACCACTCTTAACCTAAGACCCTGGGTTTATACTCGCAACAAATTCCTACAACAAACTCATTGTATTTACCACTGTTGGACAGCGCTGACTTACCGGAGCCGCAGGGAAGGTTTCAGAGAGTTCAAAGGGTTCCTCAGAAATCCAGTGACCCCACTCTAAAGACCACAGTACCTAAGAGGGACACAACACACAGAGAACATCCGTCATGGCTTGAATAGACTGTAGGGTGACAGGTCAGAGTCACTTTGATTAGAGCAAAAACAAACCCCTTAAAGGCCTAGCAGCAATTACTCCCCAGGCCTGAAACCAGCTGCACAATCGCTGTGGCTTTCCGGAAGGTCGTGGTGCCTGTTTCTGTCATTAGCAAACACTTCGTTAAGAAAAACACTGCACTGTGGATGGAAATGGAGGCTAGTACCCAGCTTGGTGGCTTTTCCTGATACCTGATACCCAACAGAGAGGCTTTTGAGACTCTCCTAGTTCAGGGGCACAGTCCCTCACTGGAGGGAAATCAAGACAGCAGTTTGAAGCCATGGCCACAGTGCATCCAAAGTTAGGGAGCAGTGCGAGAAGAATGTTCAACACCCCAGCTTGGCTGCTTCTCCTCTTTATGCATTATGGCGCTCAAGCTCAGGGCACAATGCTGTCCCTGGTCAGGGTGGGTTTGGCCACCCCAGCGAACCCAGTGAAGACAATTGCACACGGGCAGAGACAGAAGCTTACCTAAAGAGGACAATCCTGACAAGCGTGCCTTCACAGCCTGCCAACCTGGCAGTACTGACATAGTATCCTTGTGAAACCAAATATTGAAACGCTATCCTGCTTTTATATGAAACGTTATGTGTTAGGAATCTTGGGTTTTAATTCATTGTCCTTTAGAATCTTCCATAAATATCCCATGGTTTTATGAATTAAAAAAAAAAAAAAAAGGAAGCAAGGTCTTGGGGAGATGGCTTAGTTGGCAAGCTGCATACCATGCAAGCAGAAAGACTTGGCTTTGAACTCCAGAACCTGTGTGAAAAGGGGGTTGCGGTGCACTTGTGGTCCCGGTACTCGGCTGGTGGAGGCACTGGTTTGGAAAGGTGGTAGGCAGGGCTGTGGGGAATGGGCCAGCACATGGCCAAAAAAAAAAAAAGCAGCACAGGATCTAAGAGTTAGAAATTATGCCTACTACAGAGCAGACAGAAGCTGAGGGTGTTCAGCTCAAGACAATCTGTGAGAGTGAAGGGGGACATGGGAAAACATGTATCCATTAAGACTAATGCTCACTTGGGGGCTGGAGAGATGGCTAAGTTAGGAGCACTGTCTACTCTTCTAGAGGTCCTGAGCTCAATTCCCGGCAACCATGTGGTGGCTCACAACCATCTATAATGATATCTGGTGCCCTCTTCTGGCCTGCAGGTGTACATGTACTCAGAATACTATATACATAGTAAATAAATAAATCTTTTTTTTTTTTTAAGTGCTCATAGGAATGAACCCTGATCAAGGAAAATACCACATTTTCAATTAGATCCCTGTGGTCACATATATCTTGTCATTTAACTGTCTTTCTTGATTTTTCCTAACATTTATTGCCCAAGTGACATGGGAGGGAAGGAAGATAAGGAGAGAGGGGGAGGAGAAGAGAGGAGAAAGATCTTACTAAGTTCAATTACTCTTGAGTTGAAAGCATTCACATTACACAGTGTTCTCCTTCCAGGCATCAGCAGCCCTGTGCTATCTGTCCTTTAGAGACACAGCGGGTCTCCATGACCTCATATAATTAGCCCAAGAAATAAAATGCAATTTCAACATCAAGCTCATGTCAACGTGCTGCAATGGTAGAATGCAGTGGTGGGAAATCTGGTACACCAGCGAGAGGCCAGGATCAGCCATAGAAATGTGTGTGCTGCTAAAGTTCAAGTTCAACCCACATTAAAATGTCAACTGAACCTAAACAACTTCGTGGGGAAAATTCATGTCCTCTGACTTTGCTACTTTGTAAATGTTAGGACAATAAAATTATAAGGCACTTACAGTATGAATTAAGTGGGAAATTTTAATTTCCTTAAAGATAAATGTTGCACAGAAGTAACAGAAAACACCGATTCCATTTCACTTAAGCCACAGAATCAGAAATACAAGGAAAAAAGTCTTTGTGCTTTAGCCCTTTCTTTAGCCAAACCCATCTTTAGCTCAGTCCAATGTTCAAAATAGGGGAAATCTGTTTTCTGGGACTTCAGGTGGGCTTGTGAAATAATCTTACCCAGCCCCACATATGGCCCAGAAAATATTTAGTAAGACAAAAAGAACCGAGAAACTAAATACAGCCAGGAGTGGGGTTGTATGCAAGGGATCAAATCCTAGGGGAAGCTACTTCCAGGATCCACCTAAATAAAGCACAGCATCCTGACAGGACACTGACACATTAGGTGTTAGAGACATTAGGTAACAGAAATGACAGTGTTGACATCTGACTAACTCATAAAACCCAGACTTTGTTGATAAAGCTAACAGAGGAACCACTTTCTTGCCTTATTCTTAGATGAACCTTGACAATGTCCCTTCATAAGGGCTATGCACTTCCCTCTATGCCAGGGAACCAAGTCTCTCTCCTCGCTCTCCCTTCCTCCTTCCCTCCCTGCCTCCCTTCCTCCCCCCCCCCGCTCTCTCTCTCTCTCTCTCTCTCTCTCTCTCTCTCTCTCTTTACACACACACACACACACACACACACACACGTTTAGTCTGCAGGTACATTTGCACACGTGAAGAGTGCCTTGGATCCCATGGCACTATGGCCATGGATGATTATGAGCAGCCATATGGATGCTCAGAACCATACCCCAGTCCCCTGGAAGAGCAGACCGAGCTCGTAACCACTGAGCCATCCCTCCATCCACTCCACATCTCTGGTTACACATGTTTTAGTAACTCCCCTGGGCAGTGTGAAGCAGTCTGGCCACGGTCGGGGAAACTGGAGAGCGATGTGAGTGGAGATGGCAGCTATATATCGTGAAGAAAAGGCAGCTGAAATACGACTGGTGTAGCAAAATCAACATATACTTGGTTTCAGCAGGGACTGGAGGAGGGGAACAGTGCACTGCAGAGACAGCGCGGCGAAATCCGGGGAAATGCAGAACAGATGGGAGAAAGGTGGCCAACTACGGGAAGGCAGAAGCTCAAATGCCTGGAGAAGGAAGGTGACAGCAATATTCAAACCCTGCACAATCCCAGAAGCTGGGGGAAAAAGGGACAAGGGAACATGTGGGGAGAGGACAGGCCAAAGGGGTAGCTCCTTTCCTGAAGCGAGAAGAGGGTGAAGTCATGGCTTTTCTGAGGGTAGTGAAGCCAGGAAGGCACCCGCTGCTGCTCAGATGTCACCCTGGAACAGTGCCCTCAGGTGGGTGCTGAGCATTCTTTCTGGGGACACTTATGCAGGAGACAAAGCACAGGAATACGGAGATTGTCACCTGCCCATCCACAGCCAGCCAGGGCTGCAGCCAGACTGCACTGATCGTCTTGTTACTCTCTGTTGGGTATAGCTTCACCCTCACTGGACAGCAGCTGCAGCACGGAACATCAGACAAACAGACAAAAAGGGCAGGTGACGTCCCAGTGGGACACTTGCCTGTGAGCCTGAGTTCTCAGAGAGTCAGAGCAACCAAGGGGTTCACAAGTAGCATCTCCAAGAAATTAGAACCAAAAGGTTCTCTGTTGTGTAGACATATCTGAGAGAAGACTTTTACTTTGGATACATCTATAGAATCTTGGTGAAGGGTGTGAAGGGCACTAACCATCCAATGCTAGTCATCAACTCAAGAAAATCCGGAAACTTCCAGAAATTCTACGGATCCTTGTACATTAGGCAGTTTAGTAGCAATGATGTTCAAATGATGCTCGTGTGTGTGTGTGTGTGTGTGTGTGTGTGTGTGTGTGTGTATGTGTCTATGTGTATGTCTCTGTGTCTGTGTATATGTCTGTGTGTGTATGTGTCTATGTGTATGTCTCTGTGTATGTGTCTGTGTATATGTCTGTGTGTGTATGTGTATGTCTGTGTATGTCTATGTGTATGTCTCTGTGACTGTACATGTGTGTCCGTGTGCATGCATGTGTGTGAACACCATAACCAAGAGGACACCCCGTGGAACCTGGGGACTGAGCTCAGGACGCCAGGCTGTGGCAAGCACCTTTTCCCTCTGAACTGTTTTCATGGATCCCAATTTTCTAATATTTTATTAATGGCTTTTAAAAAATTCAAGGAAAAAAAAACCTTTATTCTCAAAGTATTTCCTAAACAGAGACCCTCAGCAAAACTTCCTTAAATTAATTTCCAATTTCTCAAGACACATTTTTAAAGAAGAAAACAACAGCAAATTATCTTAATTAAAAGTGATAGTGGGTGGCTTGGACTACGGCAAAAACTAATCTGTGAGAGACACTTTTTAAGGTTGGGCTTGAGAAAGCTAATGGCTCCATTCAGTAATGATTAAGTGCTGACATGAAATACAACATGAGGCTGATTCAGCTCACTTGACAGCACTGCTGTAGGTCATGCCGAAACATTTACGAACAGCCAAACTGTAACTGTACTATAAAACATCAAGTTTATTCCAAAGTTCTGGATAGCCAGCCTTCAGACCCTATTTTGGAGCGAGTTTAGAGAGAACGGATCTGCAGCTGCCTTGATGAAAGGCCAACACCTTGGGTTGAGGATGAGCCTGAGTTAATTAAGCCTGACATGAAGGGAAGTCCTAGGTTCATGCCTTAGCATGACATGAGCAGGTGTGGTGACAGGAACCTAGGCACTAAGGAGGTGGAGGCAGGAGGATGAGAAGGTAAGATCATCACCAGCTACACAGGGAGCTGAAGGCCAGCCTGGGCTACCAGAGACCCTGTCTCAAAACAGAACAAAATCCAATAGCAACTGGCATTGTGAGTTTCAGGGTCCTAGTGAGAAAAGAGCAAGAGGGAGCTTCTTGCAGGCTGTATAAAGCAACAGCTAATTCATTAAGTCAAGACTGATGGATACTGACTGATGGCCACAGATTTAATCCATGGGAACCTAATTAACTTTATACCACTCAAGGTTGGCTTCATGTCCACTGAGTCAGCAGAGCAGGGGCTGTCACATACATGGTTTGGCCTATGTTGGCCAAAAGAGTGACAGGATGGTCTGTGCTACCATCTGTCTTACCCATCCCTGCCCCCCTTCCCCACCCCATCAACTGTGGTTTAGGGTGCAGAAACATGTTTGGTATTTTCAAGAACAATGAAAGTAATTTATTAAGCCATTATTTGTTAAAACCACAAATTTCAAATTATAAATTTCTCCCCACCAGATCTCATAGTCTTAGTCTCAATGGTAAGGGTGATTTTTCTCAAACAGCAGAAGTTAGGAGACACTGGACTGTGTAAATCATTTTGGCTGTTTCAGGGTAATGAATAAAGTTTGGGATTCTTCCCCAACTGGGCAGTATAAAGAACTGATTAAACACAGGGATGCAGACAGCTTGGGACAAAGAGCAAGCTAGTTAATCCTTCACATATATATTATGTATCATCCAGCTCTATCAGCTGAAGAGTAACCAGGCAGCTAGGGGAACAGTATGCCAATGCAGTTAGTTCTAGGTAACGCAAAACTCAGAGCAGAGGGAGGGAAGGAGGGAGGAGAAGAAGGGAGGGAGGGAGGAGAGAGAAGAGAAGGAGGGAGGGAGGGAGGAGAGAGAAGAGAAGGAGGGAGGGAGGGAGGAGAGAGAAGACAAGGAGGGAGGGAGGGAGGAGAGAGAAGACAAGGAGGGAGGGAGGGAGGAGAGAGAAGAGAAGGAGGGAGGGAGGGAAGAGGAAGAGAGGGAGACAGGGGAGAGCCACAGAGAGACAGACCAACGGTTTAATTCTAATGACAAAGTAAATGGTTACTTATGTCCCACGCACTCTGGAGCCAGAAAACAGGAGGCCTGGTCTTCCAAAGAACCCAGCTTGAGCTGGCAGAGTTTCAAGGCAATAATATTTGTTCCAAAATAAGCTATCCCCCTGCATTTCCCCCCTATCTCACAACACCAGGAGATGCTTCCTATAATTCCACACGTTATTTTTAAAGGTACAAGCATGTGCAGTAAGTGGATGCAGTGCCTGGCACACTGAAACAACTTTCCACATGTCAACTCTTGGTGGTAGCAAATATTTCCAACGCAGTTAATTAAAGTGCAGCATACAGTCCATCAACAGAGTGCAGCTGCCCCTTTCTAGTTTAAAAGCTTTTGAAAAGAAATGTTAAATAAACACTTTCAATACTCCGCTCATTAAAAAAACAGTATACACATGAGTGCTTTGCCTACATATTTATCTGTGCACCATATGTATGCAGTGCCTTAGGAGGCCAGAAGAGGGCACTGGATCCTCTGCACCTGGAGTTAGAGGTAGTTGTGAGCCATAGTGTAGAGGCTTGGAATCAAACCTGAGCCCTCTGGCTGAGTAGCCAGGCCCTTGACCACTGAGCCATCTCTCCAGCACCTCCCTACATGCTTTATTTTGGAGACAGGGCCTCATTGTATATTCATGGCTGACCTGTAACTTGCTATATAGACCATGGTGGCCCCCGAATTCAGAGATTGACCTACCTCTGCCTCTCAGGTGCTGGGATTAAAGGTGAGCCAGGGCCCCTGGATCAAAACATAAAACACATCCTTCCTATTTCCTCCCCACTTCTATCCTGATAACGGCCAATCAGAGCTCATCTCCATGGAAACATCTATGAGCAAGACATCACTAAAAGCAGGCTGTCAAGGTTTACCTAAATTATGACTTTGGTAAAGCTCCTGAAAGGTGTCACATGTGGAGCAGCTTTCCTTCGCTGCTGCTCTTTAGGAGCAGACAGTTTCTTAGGCCTTTACACAAGTTAGAAGCTCAGCTGGGAGGGTCTTGCGCTGAGGGCATCACTTGTTATTGTTTAAAGTCCATTTTATATCAGGCCTCTTCTTATCTCTTTCAGTATAAGCTTCAGCTCCAACATTAAATTTCCAGGTGGTTTTTTTCCCCTCTTCAAACTTTGTATTTCTTTCTGTCCCTCTTGTTCTTTTTCACTGTAGACATGCATAAAAGTGATTACTAATAACCACATGACAGAGTCAATATTAGTCTGTCTTGAAATCTCCTCCACCAAAGAACTCAGTCTATTACTTTTCTATTGTGCCTCAGGCAGATTCTTGGGACAAGGGCAGAAAGCAGCCACACCGTTCCCCATCGTATCACAAGAATGATCTCCAGCCTGATTGCCAATATTGTTCCCCTCTAAAACCTCTGGAGCTGAGGCTTGATGGTCTGCGTCTTTCTCAGCATTGATGGCATAGGAAGCCCCTCTTAGAGCGCTCACCCCTTTTCTAATCCCAAAGTCCCAAAGTCAGCTTTGTTGTAGTTGTCATCAGTATACGCCTCTTCTCCTCCTCCTCCTCCTCCTCCTTTTTTTTTTTTTTTTGACGGGGGGAGCCTGGCTGTCTTGGAACTGACTCTGTAGACCAGGCTGGCCTCAAACTTAGAGTTACATATGCCTCTGCCTCTAGAGTTCTGACATTAAAGGTGTGCACCAGCATCACTGTCCTGCTATTTTTCTCCCAAAGTCTTCTATGTTCCTCCAAATAACAACATAATCAGATCTGGCACAACAATACCCCACTTCTGGTACTAACTTTTATCTTAGTTACTTTTTATTGCTCGTGGCAAGGTTTAGAAGGAAAGGTTTACTCAGGGTTTACAGTCCCAGAGGGCTAGGAGTGCATCACCACCATGGCAGGTAGCAGGCAACAGCTGAGAGAGCTCACATCCTGATCCACAAACAGGAAGCAATGTCAGTGTTTTGAAACCTAAAAGCCGGCCCTCCGTGACACAATTCCTCCAGTGAGGCCACACCTCCTTGTTTTTCTCAAACAGTTCCACATTCTAGGGATGAAGTATTCAAAGATGAAACTATGGGGACATTTTCATTCAAACCACTATGCTGCTGCATTTTTTTAAAATGGCAAGAAATTGAAATTTTAGTGACATTTACGACAGAAGATATGCAACACACCATCAAAAATAAATAATTTTCCTTCTAAAAAGATATTAACAAACAGAGACTAGATACAGTTTGCATATTGACATACAAGTTTTTTTGCAGTTAGAGTTGCTATGGCCATGACCAAAAGCAAGTTGGAGAGGAAAGGGTTTACTGGCTTACCCATCCAGATCACAGTCCACCACTGGAGGAGGTCAGGATAGGAACTCAAACAGGGCTAGAACCTTGAGGTAGGAGGTGATGCAGTGGACATGGAGGGGTGCTGCTTACTTGCTTGCTCTTCATGACTTGCTTAGCCTGCTTTCCTATAGAACCCAGGACCACCAGCCTAGGAACAGTACCACACATGATGGGCTGGGCCCTCCCACATCAATCACTAACTTTAAAAATGCCATACAGACAGATTTTAGGAGTCATTTTCTCAACTGAGGTTCCTTCCTTTGAGATAACTCTGGCTTGTGTCAAGTTGATATAAAATGAGCCAGCACGAGCGTGTGACTTTTTGAGACAGGGTCTCTTGTGGTTTGAGCCATACTCAAAGTAAGCAACTCCTGCCTCTTCCTCCTGCACACTGGGCATATCTGCAGATCCCTTGGCAGCCTCACCAGAGCTGCTCTGCTGACTTGCGCTAGACCTGGTCAGCTTGTATTTTGCCCAGTCCTTTCCACTTCACTAAGATGAAAATGAGTTACTCTGAGATCCTAAGGCTAAACTGCTCAGTCATAGCCACTTTTTAAAAAGCTATGCAGTGACCAGGGTGACCTGGCATTTCACCACTGAACTTGGATGTCAAATCCAAACATCTTTATAAATAGCATGAGCACGTACTTTCCTTATCAGAATAAAAACAAAGAAATAAGTATAACAAATTCCAATGTAACTAAAATAAATAGCAGAAATATCACTTCACAGTATGAAACCAAAGCACAAGTTACTATGACCAACAAGACAACACTTTGACTGTTACAGTTACTAGGGGAAACATTGGATTTTATACTACTTTTTAAAAACTGAGCACCAAGTCACATATTTAAAAAGAACTTAAACAAAAGAGACATGAATTACATAGGTAGCTTGGCAATTTAGGATATGATGCAACCTAAAATTCTCTAATTTATAAAATAAATTAAATTATTTTTTAATTTATCATTTAGTCATTCAATCATTCAACTTTAATCATTTGATTACTCATTTAGTCATTCAAAAAATAAGAGCTGGGCTCCATGTCTGACTGAGTGCCAAGGAGAGTATGACCACTTCTATGCTCTTTATGGGGCTTGTGGGGGTGTGGTTAATGGGATAATGCTTGCCTAGTGTGCATACGGCCTTGAGTTTAATCTCCAATGCAAAGGGGGGTTGGGGGAGGAACAAAGGGAGGAAGGGTAGGAAGAGAGGAGCCATTATAATTTAACAGGTTAAGTCAGTGTTTTGCTGCAATAAAGTGCTAAGATGTGAGGAGTTCTCAAAAAGCAAACACGCTACATATTTGTATTTGTGAGATTCACTGTATGTGTGCTCTTCTTGGTCTGTTGTTACTCAGCAACGTGCAGGGAAAAGGACTCTTGTAACACTGAGGCGATGCTGTCTTCACTTGCTCAGGGTGACATCTGTGGTGGCTTAAGGAAGAGGAGAACACACTGAGGACAGGCCCCACACTCTCTGTACCCAGCATGATGACTGGTGGTCACATACTGGCAGGAAAGGGTTGAAGCAAAGGCCCCTAAGTTGTGCATGGCCTGAGATGGCTGGTGCCTGATAAAGTATTAGGTATACCGAATGCTAATACGGAAGCAGAGACATGCCCTTTCAAGGAAAACAAAACCAGCTGAAAAGCAGAGAAATGGGTTACTCCAAGCATACTGCAAGCTGTTGTTGCAACTTCAGTGGACAAGCTAATGTGGTGCCACATCCGAAGCCCAAGATGTGTTGTTTTCTTTCATAAAATGTGTTTTCTCTAATCATATTTTTTTCTAGTACACTTTAAGAATCAGACACAAAATGTATCACATAGTAAAATGAGTGTTGTTGTCAACTATAGTTTTGAAAAGTAACACAAATGTCTTTGAGAACCCAGCGTTTCTTCTATCAGCTCTCCTCAAAGCTGACATTGGCACCCAAGTCCCATACACAGAGGCCCTTAAGAACGGACTAGCATAGTTCAAGTACAATGCGCCCTGGCAATCTGCTTTAACTTGGGGATAAAGTTCAGAAACCCTGAAAGTGTGGACAGCCGACAGCATCCCAGTGTCACTGGCAAGGATCTGAATGATAGATGGCTAACGGCGGCTGTGCAAAGTTCCACTTAAATCAAATTACAGTTACTAACAAAAGCAAGACTGATCAAGTTGTCAGGAATTGGGCTGCGCATGGTATAGTTCAAGGCTCCAGAGCAAGCACACGGCCCAAGGTTGGGGGGTGGGGGGAGAAGGAAGGAGGGTGGGTGTAGGAGAGGGAGAGGGAAGGGGAGGGGAGAGAGAGAATAAAAGAGAGCAAGAGAGCAATTAACTGCAGGCGAGTGCAAGAGAGTGAGGAGTAAGAAATTACTAAAGAACAAAATAATTTCTGTAACAAAGAAGTAGCGGAGGAAGGTGAAGACGTACTTTTAGGTCACTGCCAAAGAGCTATCTAAAGTGTTATCTATTACGTGTATAAGTGTTTGCCTGCATTTACATACGTGTAACATGTGCGTGCCTAGTGCCAGCAGTCATGAACTGGAGTTACAGATGATTGTGAGCACCATGTGGGCTCTGGGACCTGACCCCAGACCCCCTGCAAGAGCAGCCTGTTCTAACACTGAGCCACCTCCAGCTCCCTGAAGCATCTTGTCAGCCTTCAACTTCAGTTCCAGTTTAACGTAAAGATGATGCCGCAGAGTTCTCATTCACGAGGAGGGGTATCCAAGCCCCTGATGTTAAATCTGCCACCAGTGGCTCTTGCTGTAAATGAAGCAAAAGAAAAAAACAGTGTGGCCTCTAAGTCCACGATGCTGTCAAAGGGATGGGGACAAGCTGAGTAAGGCCCCCATTTCCTGATTCTTGGTCTGATTCTTTGAGACTATTTGCCCAATACAAAAACCTATACTTAAAACTAACTGTAACCCAGGGGCTTTTTCTTCAAGTCCTGGTTCGCCTTGTTTGCTTGTGTCTACCTGTACTTCATGGTGTTGGCCAAGCCTAGGGCCTATTCTTACTCTTGATCTTTATTGTACAATCACTCCATGGCATTATAACCCTCTGACACACACACACACACACACACACACACACACACACACGCACACACACACACACACACACACACGCACACACGCACACGCGCACACATACACACGCGCATACACGCACACGCACACGCACATATACACACACAATCTCTCCTTGAATACCTGATAGGAATCTCTAGCTCAGTAGGTGTAACTCAGAGATTTCTACCATTCCCTCAACCTTGGCCTGTCCATGTTTTTGTCCCTCACTATCCCCATGAAGAACTGCATGAATAAAAATGTAGGACAGAGCCATCTTGCTCCCTCTCCTCCCATACAGCACACGTCATCAAATCTGTTGCATCCAGCAGGCTGCAGACCAACTCTCTACACCCTGCCAGCACTGCAGCCGCCCTTGCCATGGCCACAGCCGTCTGTCCTCAAGCTGCACTGTAACGACACTTGTCCTGGCTCCAGGCATCTCTCTCTGCGTCATCCTCACGGTCCTGGCTCCAGGCATCCATCTCTTTCTCCTCCTCTCTCTCTCTCCCTGTGTGTGTGTGTGTGTGTGTGTGTGTGTGTGTGTGTTATCTTCACTGTCCTGGCTCCAGGCATATTTCTCTCTCTCTCTCTCTCTCTCTCTCTCTCTCTCTCTCTCTCTCTCTCTCTCTCTCTCTCTCTCTGCGTCATCCTCACTGTCCTGGCTCCAGGCATCCATCTCTCTCTCCTCCTCCTCTCTTTCTCTCCTCTCTCTCTCTCTCTTCCTCTCTCTCTCTCTCTCTCTCTCTCTCTCTCTCTCTCTCTCTCTCTGTGTGTGTGTATGTTATCCTCATTGTCCTGGCTCCAGGCATCTCTCTCTCTCTGCACTATCCTCACTGCCTGCTGCTCGTTGCTTTGCTTTTGCTCTAGTCACCCTGAAACCCATAGAAGGCAGAGGACGGAGACACAAAGCCTGCTGCCTCCTAGCTGGAGTGGCCCCCGTCCTTCTGATGGTGACTTCTGACCCTGCACTTAGTCCTTGGCCACCTTACAGAAAAGGGAAGATGTGTAAAGCTTTGCTCACGATGAAGCCTGTGTTGGTGGCTCATGGTGTCTTCTCTCTGAAAACACGGCTTTGACTGCAGGGGCCGCCACATCCCTCCCAGATACATTTTCCCACTGTTGTCATCAAGGTAAATGCCAAGGCCCTTATTTGCCAGGGGGATTGTGTGGTTGTTTTTTTAAAATCTGTTCTCAGTGCAGCTTGTGCCTCCAGTGTGGGAAAAGGACTCTAGGATCTTGCCGGAGGGACAAAAAGATGACAGAGGATTAGGAAAGGGCTCCAAACAGAACCCTTATTGTAGCGGTCCATGGCCAGTTCCCTGTGGAAAGAGTGCTTGGGCACAGCACAGAGGACAGAAGCAGGCAGGCTCTACAGCTTCTCCTCTGTAGAGAGAATCTATATAACTTAGTGGTGAAAGCTGTATGTCAGGTGTATGCTAAGAAAACTAGTCATTGCCCCAGGAAAATATCTTCACCAAAGCTGTTTCGTGGACCCACGTTAAAGTCAGATGAGTATTTCTGCATCGAGTCCTCTTCGGGATGTGCGTTTAGAAATGCATAAAGCTGCAAATGCTCTGTAGGGACCAGTGAGTTGGCACACGTGACGAGCTCTGTAGCCTGCAGCTCTTTGTGTCATAACCTGCAGCATAGATGGATGAAATCTCTCTGGAGCGAAGCCCATGAAAGCCCAAGGGTGGCAGAGCCGCTCAGGCAGGTCCCTGGAAGCTTGACATCCTTGCTTGCCAGGTGTGGCTGGAGCTAACCCAGGACTGCGTACACAGCTGCCCACCAGAGAGGCAGAAACTCTGGGTACAAATGAGATAGGGCAACTGCAATATGCCTGAAACAGTACCCTTAGAATCTACAGACTCAAAGGTCCAAAAAAAAAAAAAAAAAGATGGTTTCCATGATGCTTAGTGTTAGGGTTAAAAAATGAGATGACAAGTGACAGAAATGATGTGGAGATATTTATCTGGGGAGAAGGGAAGTGGAGAGGAGTTGGGACCTGAGTGGGACCTGAAGGTAGAGAGACAGAGAGACAGTGAGAGAGATAGAGAGACAGAGGGACAGAGAGACAGAGAAGGGGGCACCCTTACAGAAAATGTAAGAGAGAAATGCAAGAGTAAGAGAGAGGTGGGCGGTGGGTTTGCCTTTTATAGTCTGGTGGCAGGCAGGCAATGATGTCAGAGGTTGTCAAGCAACCTAGAGGCAGATCAGATTGGCTAGCAGATCTGCTTGTGAGCTAACCTTCCTTCCTTTTTCTCTAATTAAAAATAAATGAGGACATTGGACTGTTTTTCATGTAAGTAAGTTAAAGTATATAAATGTAGGTTCACTGGAAACAGCTCTGGGCTGCCATGCAAGGTGAGAAGACAGAGAGAGATTACAAAAAAAAGAAAAAGAAAAAGAAAAAAATAAAAGCAAGAGCAACAAAATGCCTAGATTATATGGTGAAGGGGAAGGAAGAGTCCCTGCCCTGGGAAGTTCAGGGTAGAGGGAAGGGCATGCCAGCCATGTCCTGCAGCAGATAGGGACTGAGGAGTGCTGGGAGAACCTGGAGTTGTTTGCCCCGGGTCAGGAGCACATCACCTAGTTCTGTGTAGTCTTTGGAGGGGAGAGTAAGATACTGACCAAGCGGAAGACAGAGCTGGTTCTGGTTGTGGCCAGCTTTGCTTCTAGAACAAGTAGCAGCGAAAAACTATCAAGTGAGTGGCTCAGACCACACTTGCATGGCACTGTCAAGTGAGTGGCTCAGACCACACTTGCATGGCACTGTCAAGTGAGTGGCTCAGACCACACTTGCATGGCACTGTCAAGTGAGTGGCTCAGACCACACTTGCATGGCAGGCCCAGCTCTATACAATGGACTCCCTTCTTAATGCCAGTAACCCACAGGGAGAAAGCCTCAACTTGATCTCATTATTCTAAGGCAGAAACTCATTTCGCTCTTTTGGAATTAAAAAGCACTTAATTATTTATAGTAAGCTCCTTAAAATTTTGTAGAAATATTTGGACTTAGAGAGGATTTAACTTTTAAAACCTCTTATCTAGCTTTGTTTGTGAGATGTTTAGAGTTGGCATTTTAAGATAGGAACATGGGTTGAATTCTTCATGGCAGCCAGGCTGTTTCTGACTAGAGACAGAGCTGGAAAAGGGAGGGGCTGGGTCACAGGACACTCTACCAGTCTGTTAGTGAGCACAGAGGTTGAAGAGGCAGCGCCAAGCTGCAGAGGAGTCACAGGAATAAGAGCAACACTGAGCAAGGCACGACAGGGCAACAAGTGTCTAGTGATTCCTACAGCCAGCAACTGTCTGGCACACTGGGTCCAGGTGACACTGTCAAGTCAGCTATTTTCTGCTGTGTGCCTCCTGGTCTCCCACAAATAGCCAGGCGTGGTTTGCCTATGTTTCTGCCAGGCAATTCTGTCATGAAGTCAGAAAAACATGGATTACTGCCTTTCCGGAAAACAGAGTGGACACCAGGGAAATGAATGCTTTGGGAGCATGCAGGAATCACTAGCACATTCTCAGATGGAAAATAAAGAAAGATTAGGCAAAAATTCACACCAAATTGTTTTGCAAAATCACTAGGAGTCTTTGTGACTAACTGGCCACAGGCAGCCATCTGACTTTGGAAGACTGCTACAGTGGTCTTTCACAGAGACTTCCCGAGAACACTACACAAGCCCTGAAGTAAAAACATTCTCAGAAATGTTTTCCTTGGAGCTAAGTTTTGCATGCTAGCCAAAGAGAATATTTTAAGAATCCCCCAACTGCACTAGAGATGGGGTTAGAGGAAAGACCGCAGAGGTTGAGGTCTTCTGACAGCGAGGTCCATGCCACCCTTCAAGGGTGCAGTATGAAAGGGTCGTAATGTCTCTAAGACTATGTGCTGCAAATTAAGATGCAAATTAAGTTGGATGCTAAGCTTTTAGAAACCTTGGCTTTGGTCATGGTGTCTCTTCACAGCAATAGACTGCCAGACAGAGAGGCATATTCCAGAGGGCTCAAGGCCACTCAGGGGTGGTGTGGTGAAGGCTGACTATCATTTTGGTAACAGAACTATTGACAGTTGGGGATGAGGGAGAATGGGGCTTCTGCTCCATTTACCCAAAGGCCTATGGAGCAGACAGAGAGACTTAGGCAGCACAGTAAGGAGCTTTCTCTTAGATGGCTGAGATATAAATCACATAACACAGTTTAATGGAGTTAAAATCTGCATATACATATTAATATTACAAGCAAACTAATACCTGTCAGACCTATTCTGGACAGCTGATATTCACTGTTAGAACTGTGCTCTTAATTGAAGTTGCTGTAGCTGAGGCAGCATTCTCTCCTCCTATCTTCTACTCTACAAGCAAGGAGACAGGAAAACAGAAAAGACCTTCTCTGTTAAGGTTCATCTATAGGAAGCCATAGATATTACTAAGCCATGAAGCTAATGACTAAATGCAACGTTGATAAATCTTACTGAAAATGTGCATTGGGCAGTCTAGTGTACAGCCTTTTGGAGATGGGGTCAGATAGGATGCAGGGGGTGTCAAAGAAGATATTAAAGCAACAAACAAAAAACCAGCCAGGTGTGTGGTGCATACCTTTAATTTTAGCATGCAGGAGGCAGAGGCAGGAGGATCTCTGTGGGTTCAGGCTATTCTGGTCTACACAGTGAGTTCCAGGCCAGCCAGGGCCACAGTGAGATCCTTTGTAAAAACAAAAAAGGAAAAAGAAAAGAGAAAGGAAGGAAGAGAAAAGAAAAAAGATTGACCAACAGAGAGGAAAGAATGGGCCAGATATAGTCAGAGGCCCTGGAGGTCTGTCTGGTGGCTCTATAGGGAAGAGAGAACGAACCTGGCTTCAGAGGAGGGAAGATGAAAAAGTAGAAAACACCAGCTGGTAATGGTAAGCAAGCCATGTGTGAATACCCTGTGAAGGGCCACGCCTGATCCTAACTGCTGTGGCAGCCACAGAGTGACTTTACCCAGACAAGCAACATGGCCAGCACTAAGAGTTATTTTTAAATGACTTGTTCCACTCTGTGGAGAACGATGTATTTAAACGGTCCTGATTTAAATGCGCCATCTAAAAATAATGAAGTAATTGGAGGACCTGAGTGAGGAGCTCTCCCTGGCAGCTGTGAAGTGGTCACTGTCTGTGTGTGTTGTGCTCTGATGCTTGGGTTAAGTACCTTGGGGCAAAGCGATGCTTTTGGAACACCCTAGTTCTGGAGGAGGTGAGATGGGGCTTAAGTTATGGGTGCTGAAGAAGATGACAGACTGCCAGGCAGAGAGGCATATTCCAGAGGGCTCAAGGCCACTCACGGGTGGTGGTGGTGAAGGGCTGACTATCATTTTTGTAACAGAGCTATTGACGCTTGGGGATGAGGGAGAATGGGGCTTCTGCTCCATTTACAGAAAGGCCTACGGAGCAGACAGAGGTAAACGGAGCGAATGCGTGTGATTAGTGAAGAATGGCCGGACACTGAGCAGAGGTCTGAAGGTTCTAGTACTGTCAGGTCCAAACGGTACCCCATTCCCACCCCACCCTCCAAAACAGGGCAGGTCGCTGACTCATCTAAAATTGAAATTAGGCTTAGCTCATCCTGGGACTACAGAGGATTTTTGTCAGTTAGATAAAAGCCAGCAGTTCTTAGGAACTTGTGGAACTGGTTCCCATCAGTGAAGACACATCAACCCCCTTACCTCTGGCAGAAGTGACACGTGGCTAGACATCAGAGCTCATGCTGAACTCCAAGCTCCCTCAGTCCTTAGTCACAAGCTCTATTCATTGCAAAGCCCAGGTTAGTCTCCTTCCTGCTCCAGCTACTCGGCCTCCTTAAAGCCACCCCCCAGTCTTACTATGCCACACGCGTCCTCCCTCTGTCTTGCTAGCCCCTCGCGCCCTCGCTGGCCTCCATTCTCTGTCTCTTGCTATTCTCCCTTCTCTCGCAGATAGACAGCCCTAGCCACGCCCAGTCGGCTTCTTTTTCTCTCTGCCTCTCGATGTTCTCTCTTATTCACAACAAAAACCTCAACTATACCATGGAGTGGGGGTGTCAGCTGCTCCTTGACTGTGCCCCTCACATACATGTGTCTCTCACCTCCCAGAGAAACAGAGTGGCACAGATGCAAGGATGGATGCCTACTTTTGTAAAGAACAGCCTTCTGAAACATGAAAGAAAGGGGAACTGAAGGATAAAGTGTTAGGGACATTTTGAGTTAATTCACCTACTGAAGCCCAGAGATTAAGTCACACTTCACATAGACAAGCAGAGGCAGTGCACAGACACGATTAGGTAGAGCAGCCCGTCAGCTCTGAAAACACCTGTTAAGAAGAATTTCAAAGCCGGCTGTGGTGGCGCATACCTGTCATCCCAGCACTTGGGGATGGCAGAGGCAGGCAGATTGCTGGGAGTTCGAGGCCAGCCAAGGCTTCACAGAGAAATCCTGCCTCAAAAACCCAAAAAGAATCATTTCAACCTGGTGTGGTGGCGCATGCCTTTAATCTCAGCACTTGGGAGGCAGAGGCAGACAGATCTGAGTTTGAGGTTAGCCTGGTCTACAGTGTAAGTTTCAGGGCAGTCAGGGATACACGAAGAAACCCTGTCTTAAAAAACAAAAGAAAACAGAATACTTTCAACCAATTGCACATCATGATTTTAAGCAGAACTCTTTTAAGCCTCTTTGCCTTTTTTTTTCCCCCTGTGCGAGTATGTGTGTGGATGCTAGAGATTCAAGCTTGTGTTGTCCCTCAGGAGCCCCCCACCTTTTTTCCTGAGATACCATCCCTCACTGGGACCTGCCCATTAGGCTAAACTGACTGGTTGACAGCCCCTGGGATCTCCTCAGTGGTAGGATGAATTACCAGTTCATGGTTTTCATGTGGGCCCTGGGATTTGAACCTAGGTCTTCATGGGCAGCAAGCACTTTAGCAATTGTGCCTCTCCCCAGCCCCTTCTTAAGCCTTTTGTAACAGGGAGCTGTGGGTTATGACTCAGGAAAGAGACTAAAGCTATTCTGAAGAGTACATGTGTAGCTTGTTTTCATAGTATAATCCTACAGGATTAAATTAACCCAGTATTACTGTAGGACATTCTTGGGTGAGGAGATAGGGGCATGGCAGTCAACATACCACAGTAACCAGTGCTGCTGCTCGCATTAACAGTAAGCTAATGGGCTTTCAAGTGACCCCCTAGGCTAACGATCAAAGGAAAAACACACTGGCAGACAGACCATGGCAGTTTTTATCAACTATGAAAACGATGATACATTTTAAAAGACCGCCTTAAATGCACAGAAAATAACGTTAAAGACGCATGTGTGCTTGGCGAAAGATATCCAAATGGGATTAGGGGACCATGTTTCATCGTAAGCAAATCCATCTGTGCAAACAATCTCTGGATTTGGTTTTTGGCTTCTGAGCCATCGTGAGCGTAGTTCACATCTCTCCTTAGTCAAGCATACAGCAAGGCCGACCGGTGTGTGGGAAAACCCAGCTCGTGCTTTCACTCCGAGTCGGTTCTGATCTTATTTCCACCGGAGCCCGGGACTTTATCCTATGGGCTTCCGTCTTCCTCTAGCCTCACCACACTCTGAATGACTCACAGGGCAGCTGCAGGAAGAACACCTTCCCCAGTTCTCAGGAACACTTACTAGCCCCCAGGTTGCGCTTCAGTGCATGTAAGCGTAAGATCTTCTGCACGTGTCGCCACCTCAGATCACAGGGATCCAGTGAACATCTCATTTTAAAATAAACAGCGAGCGCAAGGCTTACCCATTCGTAGGAAATAATCCAGCAGCCTCTGGCGATCCCCATCAGCACGTTCAGGGTGCGGACAGACTTCCCCACCAGCACGTGGGTGGTGGACTCGCAGACCTTGGCTGTGAAGGAGAAGCCCTTCAGTGTGTTCACCACCTGGATGATGAGATTCTGCTTCCTGTGGGACCAGAGAGGGAGCTGTCATCCCCTGTGGCTATCAGAGAGCCAGAGGCTCAGAGTCTGGCTTCATTTGCGTTACAATGCGACATGGGATTTGGGGAAACAGGAGCAAGTCAGCCCTCAAGTCTAAGCCCAGGAGGCTACTCACTGTGTCTGCAGAGCCACAGGCCGTGATAGGGACAGCATGGGCACTGGCAGCCACTCCACACCAGTCTACTGCACACTGATTATGTACTTCTATGCATACCTGAACCAGTGTGTGCGTGTTCTTCTAAAATATATATTATTTTGTGTGTGTGTGTGTGTGTGTGTGTGTGTGTGTGTGTGTGTGTGTGTGTGTGCCATGACGTTTGTGTGGAGGGAAGGCGACAACTGTAGGGGTAGGTTCTTTCCTTCACCCAAGAGGGTCCCCAGGATGGCACTCAGGTCATCAGGCTTGGCAGTGGAACCTCTGCTCACAAGCACCCCACTAGTCCAGGACCCGAATTATTATTTGATTGTTTTACTTTGGAAATGTGACATTATTGGAGTGTCAAATGCAGTTTTCTCTCATTAAAAAAAACAAAAACAAAAACTTTAATTACCTCTTTAATTCCCAAAGCTCACTGGCATCTTTAACCTGTCATTTTCTTAATAGTTAGAACGCCTTTTTGTTTTTCAAAATGTTCTTTTAGCATCCTTACGCAGGCCTTTGGTTCTAATCTGCTTCTTTCTTTTATAGTGTGCTTGCTGATATCTGTGGTTCCCTGCCCCAGGATTGTTTGAAAATCCCCAATGAATCCCAAGCCATGAGCAAGGCCTTCTAGGCCATGCATGACCCCTGTCAGTACAGTCAGGAGCTCCCCACTAGGGTACCACAATGGGCAGCCAGCTGTGACCACCCCCTCCCCACCCCACCCCCCCTGCCTGTTGACTCCTGAGCACTCCTCTCCTTGTCCTGTCTCCTGTATACAGCATCTTGAGAGTTCGGCCTCTCCCTGTGAGAAGGGCTGACCCCAATCAACTTCTAATCCTAGGGCTCTGCAGAGTGGGTCAAGATGGCCCCTCCCCAACCGAACTGGAGACTCTGTATATGCTAGCATGTCTGAGAGGATTAAATTTAGAACTTCACTTCAGAATATCTGATCTTCTCTGTTCCAGGCCTGGCAGCTACCAGCAGCTAGCTCATGGATGTGCTAATTGGGAACAACTGCCTTTTTATGGCCTTGTTAATCAATGAGGAATCAGACTGTCCAAGGTCTCCAAGATATGCAAGAAGTGTAAGATGAGAAGGGATCAGGGGACAGCGCAGCCAAAATGAGAATTTTCTTTTTAAATCCTTTAATGAGAAAAATAACTGGCTATCATTCGTTTTAGCCTACAGAATAACCAGGGACTTCATTATGTTCATAGTCTGTATCTCTAGAGTAGAGTGTTCATGGCACATCACGACTTAGTAACAAAAATAAGAGGGCTCCTCTTTTGTGATACTGTGTTTAAAGCATCAGTGCTTTTGTTTCCATGCCATGGGCAGGAAAGAGAGCCCACCACAAAACGTGGTATATACACACATGCTTCCTGCAGTATGTTTTCACCGAAATGTCCCAATGTTTTGATGTCTTAAAACCTCAAGACCTATGATTGATTTTTTTTAAAAAATGTGGTTTTCCCTTTTAAACACAAATTTGAAAATCCGTTGCAAGGAATATAGTACTATATATTTTTGTTGGATGTTCTTTATTGTGCTAAATGTCTACAGGAGATGATAAGAGCAAGCCAGCAAGCCATTAACCCTTCTGCAAGATGCAGAGATAGCTGCAGAGAGCTCTGCACCACAGTGTTTCTTTAAGACCAGTAAGGAAATGTTCCGACCTACACTGCTCAGTTTATTGAACATTCATGGGGTGACGGGTGGACAAACAAAACCATTTGGAATTAAGCAAGCAAGGGGGACAGCAAAAAATAATAATAATAAAAATAAAAATAAAAATAAAACCTCTTAATGCAAAGGACCCAAAAAGCTTTTTGCAGACTGCCCACGATCAAATACATTCTTAATTTCCAACCATCTTCAAACCCCATGCTAGTTACATTGAGTAAAAGTGAACTAGTCCTGTGCCTAAAGGCACAAAGACCTACACTATATATAAGAAAAGGCTGGATGTTACAATGAATAGAAAGTTATCAAAACAACAAGTACTTACTCAGATGGCATGCTTGTCATGACTAATGTTCTCATTGGCTAGAGATTTCAAAAGAGAAGAGGAACAAAAAAAAAACAAAAAACCAGTCAAAACTAAGAAATATTTTCCCACAGAAATAAACTTAAATACATTTTTTGAATAGCTATATCACTTATATACAAACATTTAAACACACACACACACACACACACACACACACACACATACACACACACACACACACACACACACACACACACACACGAACTTTATATTCTCAGAAAAAAATCAGGATATGGAAATTTAGATGCTACGCTAAAACCAATATCTCCCCAAAACTCCAGATGTGATGGAGAAGAGCAAGAAGGGCCACAGAGGACCTCCAGATGGATTCAGACTTTAGAGTTAGGAAGGAGCGAGAATGGAGCTCGGCTGCCACACTCCTCCTAACTTATGGGCAACCATGTTGACATTTAGGACATACACAGTACTGTTCTAGTCAGGAGGGTCCAGCAAATCTTACACATCTGGTGAAAGGTGAAGGAATTACTGGGCTGCTATCTGCTGTTATAAAAACTGTGTGTATTTGGTGGTGGTTGCTGTTGAGACAGGGTCTCACTATACAGAACTTCTAGCTGCTATAATCCAGGCTGCCTTGGAACTCACAAGCCTCCTTCCTCAGTGTTGATGGGTACTAGTAGATCTTACCCAATGAGGATTTTAAGCATTGTTACATAGTGTGATGTTTTATTTTGGTTGTCATTTCCAAGGATTTGGAAACATCGTGGAAACAAAATTCTGGGCATATCTGTGAGGAGTTACCTAAATTAGGTTAATAGAGGCAGATGTCCCACCTTAAAGGTGAGTGGGTACTGCTCCATTGACTGGGGTTCCAGCCCCCCCCCCAAAAAAAGGAAGAGCAAGCACCAGATCTCATCTCTTTCTGCTTCCTGAAAGCAGATGCTTTGAGCTGCTTTAAGCACCTGTGTTCCCAGCTACAATGCACTATGTCTTCAATCCGTGGGCCAAGCTAAATCCTTCCTTCAGTTGTCCTAAAGGGATAAGAACAGTAACTAATCTACTCAGGGGTGTGTGTGTGTGTGTGTGTGTGTGTGTGTGTGTGTGTATGTGTATGACTGAAGAAAATGCAAATGCTATGGAAATATGCTTAGATACATGAGTATGCCACAGTTTTTCCTGAACTTGCAGCTGTCTTCCTGGCAGTGTGTATCCTACGGGAGTTTGTGAACTTACATTATGCATATACCTTTGTAACTGAAGTGTGGAGTCTCATTTGTGTCTTGAATGGAGGAAGCACACCAAGGAGGGGAGTACACAAGGCCTCCAAGGATGCTGCCTGGAAGGGCACAGTCCTGGAAGGGGACTAGACACTGCACATTCAGGGAATGTAGACTGCAGAGGGAATATGAATCTAAAAGATATCCAGGGGGAGAGCTCTGAGGATGGCAGCTAAGCTATTGTTTCCCTGTCCTCGTAGCAGCTATCCTCCTATAGTATCTTATTGCTACCTCTTCTGCTCTTCCCATGTGCAATAACAAAAACACTGCTTTCTGGATTGGTCCTCGATACAGGGCCAAGGTGTGGGAAACTCCATCCATCCAATATGATTCTGGCTTTGACAGTCTTTTAGTGTCAACTCTGACAGGACAGAGTGAGACAGCCCAGGGGACTACAGGCCAGGCATGGACAGCCCAGGGGACTACAGGCCAGGCATGGACAGCCCAGGGGACCACAGGCCAGGGATGGACAGCCCAGAGGACCAAAGACCAGGGATGGACAGCCCAGAGGACCAAAGACCAGGGATGGACAGCCCAGAGGACCAAAGACCAGGGATGGACAGCCCAGGGGACCACAGGCCAGGGATGGACAGCCCAGGGGACCACAGGCCAGGGATGGACAGCCCAGGGGACCACAGGCCAGGGATGGACAGCCCAGGGGACCACAGGCCAGGGATGGACAACCCAGGGGACTACAGGCCAGGGATGGACAGCCCAGGGGACCACAGGCCAGGGATGGACAGCCCAGGGGACCACAGGCCAGGGATGGACAGACCAGGGCACAGCTTCAGCTTCAGGAAGAAAGCTCTCTCTACCTTGTTGGGGCTTGACAAGTAGATGCTGCCTGCCAAACACACACACACACACACACACACACACACACACACACACACACACACACTTGGTGCCCCTCACCCTTCAGCCCTCGCCCACCACCACGTCCCACACATGGCTGGTGATTCCCAGCTTCCTGTCCGTGCAGTTTCTAACCTCCAGACTCTAGTGCTTTGCTGGCTTTACAGTTCTACTTGGAGGTCTAAAGGGGATTTTCAATTTAATTTAGTCAAAAACTAAAGCACTGCTCTAGCCAGACAATTAGGAAAGAAAAAGAAATAAAAGAGACTAAAACTGGAAAGCAAGTAGTAAAACTACTTCTACCCACAGATTGTATTTTACATGGGTTGTTTTTCTGGCTTTTTAATAAAAATAACCACGAGAACTAAATAAATTCAACAAGGTTTAAAGAAGTAAGAACAACACATGAAACCAATTGCACTTCTACAAATTAGTAGTGAACAGTCAGAGCCCAGGCGGGGCTAAATAAAGAGAAAGCAAGCTGAGTCTCTTTCTGATCTTGATGACAGATGCCATGTGACCCCCTGCCTCAAGCCCCAGCGGCCTTGTCTCCTCCATCGTGATGGACTGTCCCTTCAGACTGCGAGTGCAAAGAGGCTCTTCCTCCCTTAAGTTGCTTGTCTTGAGTATTTTGTCATAGCAACAAGACGAGTAACTATTACATAAGATGATGATTTGTTTATGGACACGGGAGGCACTCCCAGCCGAGGCTCACCTGATTCTTGCTCTGTCATAATTTGAGTCTTCAAGGTCCCATGAAAACTTATGTGCTAAAGTTGGAGGTGGTGAGGCCTTTAAGACATGAGTCTTGGTGAGACGTCTGTAGGAGGTCCTTGAAGTGTGTGTGTATTTTACAGGAGCACCTTACCCCCATGCTCACCTTTGTTTCCCTCCCTGCTATAAAATATAGGTAGTTTTGCTCCCCTGTAAGCTCTTACCATGAAGCATGACCACAGGACAAGGCAACAGGGCCAGCTGATCACCCAAACAAAATAAACACTTCTCTGCATAAAATAACAATCTCAGGTAGTTTGTTACAGTAAACTGAAGCTGACTGACAACATCCTTCTGCTGGGGAAACTACTAGCGAAACCATTTTAACATGCTTGACAATCTAAGAATTGACTTAAAAGGCAACCTGAGGCGCACAGAGCAGGAGAGGCACATGGCCAAAACAAGGACGGCCACCAAAAGAAAGCCATGAAGCCTAATACTGTGTTCAGTGGATTTGGTTTTACAGACTGAGAAAAGGAACAAAATGGGTTTGGCAAAACATGGACACAAGATGACAGCCAGTCACTAGACACACATTCACAGACACAGACAGACAGACAGACAGACAGACAGACAGACAGACACACACACACACACACACACACACACACACACTTCAAGTGTGCAAATAAGCAGGACATGCTCTCCTCTAAGGCATTACTATTCTCCTGGAATCAGGACAGCTTTATAGAGCTAAGGGTAAGCAGAAGGCTGAACACAGCCCATGGCCTCCGGGTACCATTGATTCTACCTTCTCTCTCAATTGGTTTGTTTATTCCCCTTTGAACAGGACATATGGGCTTTCTAGTTCCTTCACAAATGAATGTGTTCAACATTCATTTCATGTTAGTACAAGATTCATTCCTGTACCTTAAAAAAACTACCAATCTTTTCAGTTTTGAGAGTCTACTGAAATTCCCAGCAGACTTACTCTGCTGGACTCTGAAGGAGGCAGGTGAGCTCCCCCTGTGGGTGTGGAAGTGCCACCCCAGCAGCTCAGAGCCAAGCCTGTGCACCCCACAGCAGAGCACTGCACCCAGACATCAGACAGTGCACCCCACAGCAGAGCCCTGCACCCAGACATCAGACAGAGCACCTCACAGCAGAGCCCTGCATCCAGGCAGCAGACAGAGCACCCCACAGCAGAGCTCTGCACACAGACATCAGACAGTGTATCCTACAGCAGAACCTACACCCAGGCATCTGACAGAGCACCCCACAGCACAGCCCTGCACCCAGGCAGCAGACTGAACCCCACAGCAGAGCCTGCACTTAGACATCAGACAGTGTACCTCACAGCACAACCTGCACCCAGACATCAGACAGTGTACCCCACAGCAGAGCCTGCACCCAGGCAGCAGACAGAGCACCCCACAGCAGAGCCCTGCACCCAGACATCAGACAGTGCACCCTACAGCAGAGCCTACACTCAGGCATCCGACAGAGCACCCCACAACAGAGCCCTGCACCCAGGCAGCAGAAAGTGAACCCCACAGCAGAGCCTGCACCCAGACATTAGACAGTGTACCTCACAGCACAACCTGTACTCAGACATCAGACAGTGCACCCCACAGCAGAGCCCTGCACCCAGACATCAGACACTGCACATCACAGCAGAGCCTGCACCCAGGCAGCAAACAGTGCATCCCACAGCAAAGCCCTGCACCCAGGCAGCAGACAGTGAACCCCACAGCAGTGCAGAGCTCCCCAGGCAGCAGACAGTGAACCCCACAGCAGTGCAGAGCTCTCTAGGCACCAGATAGTGCACCCTACAGCAGTGCAGAGCTCCCCAGGCAGCTCATACCCAGGCATATCTTTCACTGGGTTTTCAGGCTGAGTCCCTAGAACTTTGCTAACCATTTTTCTATTTTGTTCTCTACTGGCTTTTGATTTGTTTCATTTGCTTAGATAAATTGGTTCCTGCTAAAAAGCGATGTGTGGGAATCTGGTGTGGCCACTTGGTGTCTTATATAAATGGGATCTAGTATCTTCTGAGGAGGAGGAAAGAGAGGAGCTAGCTTATTTATTTGCTTGTTTATTTTCACTGTTATGTCACAGTAAATTAGGTCTGAGGATGCCTCAGTACCAGTAGTCTCTACACAATGAACTATAATCTAATTTAGTGTGCAAACTGAGCAAGTGTCTAATTTAATGGTGAACTTTGTGATAAACAGTGCCAGCCCTGCACAGCGGCAGGCTTTCAGTCAATGGCAGGCAGACGAGCAGACCATCAGGCCTTGTTCAGATGCCCAAGCCCAACCCATCAGGCTGCTGGTGCCCCTTCAGCTCTCTGCTCTCAGATGCTGCCTGCCCTGTCCTGGGTCAGGCCTCCCTGAATCCGACTGCCCAACTTAGAAGTTGCTCTTTGAGTAAATCCTGTTCAGTTTACTGTATCAAAGCCTTATCGATTTGGTACCACTGAGTGATGGTATGAAAATACTTCTGAGCCACTGTACCTACTAGTCTTGCTAGTTCCTGAGTTGCAGGCTAGTCCTTTCTTGGCTTCAACATCCACAGCCTTGTACTTTAAGTTTGAGTCTATTTGAGCGATGTTTGGATTGGATAGGGCCCAGGCCTGTATTACAGCCCATGGTTATCTAAGCTGGATCCGTTAGAGGCCTTAGAAGTTCAGCCGCTCATAGGATGGTAGGCGTGGCTTGAGAGGAGGGACCACGGGCTGGAAGGTGACTCAGAAGCATCAAGCTGGAGAAACAGGTGAACCTGCTTCCCAAATACAGTGACTGCTATCATGCTGCAGAGACTTCAACTAAGTCAAATTGCTCACTTAATAGGCTGTTTTACAGAGAGATCCTGAATTCCTCAGAAACAGTGGGATGCATTTCTTTAAAAAGAAGTGGTGTGCATGTGTGTGTGCGCGCGCGTGTGCATGTGAAGGGCATTTTGGATCCTTGAGGCTGGAGTTGTAGCAGTTGTGAGTTGTCTGAATATAGCCCTTTGTTGGGGAAGCAAGTGCTCTTCATTAACCAGACACCTCTCTTCCCTATGTAAAATTCTTAAAGTACTTAATAATAAGGTTTTTTTTTGGTTGTTTTGTTTTGGTTTGGTTTTTTGAGACAGGGTTTCTCTGTGTAGCCTTGTATCCTGGACTCACTTTGTAGACCAGGCTGGCCTTGAACTCACAGCGATCCACCTGCCTCTGCCTCTTGAGTGCTGGAATTAAAGGCATGCACCACTTTTACTTTACACATATGTGTATTTTGCCTGCATGTATGTCTGTGTACTATATGCATACCTTGTGCCCTTAGAGAGCACAGAGGAGGATGTCAGATCTTCTGTAAGTAGAGTTACAGATAGCAATGAGTTGCTGTGTAGGTGCTGGGAACAGAAGCTGGGCCCTCTGGGAAAGCAGCCAAAGCTCTTTGCATGCACGCACACCACCATCTCTTCAGCCCTAACAGAAAAGAATTTGTTGACGGCTACCTCCGGCTTCACCTTCTCTCTGCCCTTACCCATCCTCTTCTGTGCCCTCAAATGCCCCAGCCTTAGTCACGTTCTCAGTTAAAGGATGGGAAGCAAAGCTGAGTACCAGAACAGGGCCCTCCGACTAATGGGTGTTTCTTGAATCTCCCTTGGCCTTTGGCCAAAATCTTAAGCATCACACAGAGAGACTGCGTCTTTGAAAGGCACGGCAGGGGCTATGTCTGCAACACTGCAACTCAGTATGCTAGTTGAAATACACACAAAAGGAGTTTGAAAGCGACCATCCTGCCTTCGTTTCTGTCCCACCACCCCTTAAAAAGAAAAGAAAACCAACTGGGCCATGATTTGTAGATGGTTTTAGCTGTGGCTTATATCTTGACCAGCTCCATAAGAACAAATATTTACTCAACTGATGGGTCAGGTGACTTGTAAGCCAATCGGAGCCATTCAGAGCTCAGAGGCTTGGTCAGGCAAAGCTGGGAGGCCAAGCAATCCCTTGCATGGCTCCACCTCCTGGCTCTCTTTCTGAAGTTCACAATGCTCCTGGAAACTTCAACAGCCCAGCACACTTTTGAGTTTCGTTATTTTGTGTGACACTTGGATACAGGCTTGTTAATAAATGCATATGCTCTTCTTCCTGCAAGGTTCTCTCAAGAGGCTCACTCATGGAACCCTTTGAGGGGAGGAGAAGCCCCCTGACCTTGGCAGGCCATCCATAAGCTCTGATGAGAGCAGCAGAAAAGTCTCTAGGTGAAGTGACTGCCCCACGTGGTTGCTCTGGAGATTCCCAGTGTCAATTTTGCAAAATGACAAAGTACAGGAAGAAAAGCTACCAGGAGGCCCCAAAGACTGCACTCCAGGAAAACTTTGCAGTGCCTGTGTTGCTGGTTTTATGCTCCACAGGCCACACAGCCTTTCCCTGTGTGGATGTCTTACCTGAGAGCTACTTGAATGAATTATTCCTAAGTGCTACATCATTACTAGTCATACTGAAAGTGTTAAAGATCTTCATAGTATAATTACATAATATGAGCTATGACTTAGTCATCTGCCCATATAACCTACACTGTGTGTAGGATTTCAGAGATGGAAAGAAAAGTTAAATGAGTTTAGGTGCTCAGGTCTCTTCAGGGAAAATAATCTGATGCTGCTACACCAACGAGAGCCAGGGTATAAGCTAATAGTTACAATGAAAAGATATAATTAGAATTGGAAAATGTTGCTTTGTGTTGTTAGAAAAGACCAGAAGGCGAAAGAACCTTTAGAAGGCTGGATATAGTGAATATTACGAAGCTGGGCAGGGATTTCATCATCCCTGAGACCTAGATGGCTGCAATATCTGTTCTGATCATACTGGAAGCTGATTCTTTACAGCAAAGATGAACTTTACCTGAGTCAGGTACCACCTAGAAAACACCATGCTAGTTAAGGTTTCCTCAGCCTTTTGTATTCTCAGAAGACTCTGCTCTCAGAGTCAAAAATACTACCTTCGTCATCTTCCTCAGTGACTAGAGGTCCACTGCCATGTGCCCTCATAACTCCTGTGAAATAAGTAGCCTGTTCTCTATAACTCTCTAGAACTGGGCCTTTCCTTCCCTTTCCAACAGTCTTCATGAGGGCACCCTCCCATTATAACAGCCTGAACAGGGTAATGGGACGGTGGCTTTCTCTCTCCCGGTGTAGGTACAGGGGACCTGGCCCTGCTTCTTAGTCTAGGAAAGGGAGTGCAGGGGTCCTTGTACTAATCCCTGGAGATCTAGGGATGTGCCAAAGAGTCCAGCTACTGACCCTGCGTGTGGCAGTGTCACAGTAGGAACCTGATTTCAATTCTCTTTCGAGTCTGGTGCCAGCTTCTGTTGGTTTCACGGTCTGGCCATGTGGTACTCTCTATAAATGGATGGATGTTTACAGAGATCTTGTCTCCACTGTGAAAATAACAGGGAATCTGGCTTGAGAGATCTTTCGGCTTGTCTGCTTTGAATTCGAAGCAAATAAAAATGTCATGCTACCAAGAAGTAGACATGCTGTTTGGTACTACGATAATCATGCCTGATCCATGACAGAAACTTCAGAATCAAAGCTGCAGACTTTGGTTCTTTTGGCATGTGTGCACACACAAGGTCCACTATGGGAAACACTTAAAACTACGTGTTGCCTTGGCATCTATTTTTAAAATGCTTAAGGTTTTGTTGTTGTTGTAAATACAAAAAAAAGGGGGGTGCTCTGACACACTTTCTTCATTTCTAGTTCTACAATCTCACCTAGGATCTCAGTTTGAACCACCCAGATGTCTGTCTTAAACAGCATCCTGTGATGATTACCTTCTAAAGATACATCTTGATGTGCCTCTTTTTCTATTGTCTCTGGTCCTTCAACCCTGGTTCACAGTTTGACCCCAGGGAATTTGTAACTGCTTGCTTTCAACCCTCCAATAAAAGTCTCCATCGAAACCTACTTGAAAAATAAAGGCATTGATCATGGGTCTTCCCCCTCCCCACCCTCTCTTCTAGTCTGGTCATGGAGGGATTCCTAATCTCTTTCTACCTAACCCTTATATAAAAGTTACTGTTTATTGTAGTACACTGAATCTTGTCCTTCAATTTGAAGACTTAGGGTTACTCCAAGCTGGGATTCCCATGGGATGCCAAGAACGCAAAGTCAGGATCTAGTGCCAGAGTGGTAGCAGACACTCAGGACGCATGGGATAAGAGCATAATCATATTGCTTATATAACTAGCAGTCCTAGATCAAACACTAGGACTTTCAATCAGGTCAAAGAAACATCTGTGAGAGGCACATCATAGACACCTGGGTCCAGTAGCACCCATGACAGGTGCACCATAGACACCTGTGTCCTGCAGCACCTGTGACAGCCACACCATAGATATTTGTGTACAGCAGCACCTGTGACAGGCACGCCATAGACATTTGTGTACAGCAGCACCTGTGACAAGTACACCATAGACACCTGTGTCCAGCAGCACCTGTATGAGGCACATCATAGAAACCTGTGTCCAGCAGCACCTGTGATAGGCACGCCATAGATACCGGTGTGCAGCAGCACCTGTAACAGGTGCACCATAGACACCTGTGTCTAGCAGCACCTATGTGAGGCGCACCATAGCCATGTGCATCCAGCTCCCCGGGATCTTTTGTTGGGCAGCGATGAGACTATCCTGGTATTGAAGCTCAGTTTATCTGCGATTCTCAAACAGCCACCATCCCTCATTCTGTGATGACACTCATGAGGAAATGCCACCAAATGAAGTCATCCATCGTGGATTGGAGATGCACGGGAACACACGGGAACCCTTGCCCTAAGAAGGTAAGCATAGTGAATGCTATAAAATGCTTCCAACCAGTAGGACATGGGGGAGAGAAGAAATAGAACAAAAACATTCCCAGTTAACTCAAATATTTTAATAATTCAAGCGCACATATTTGGGTAAAATGAAATTAGTTGGAGACTTTACATTATGAGAAAATAGCTAACTTTCCTGTGAATTACTAGCAAACATTTTAATTCATTCTCCTTACATGTGTTCTCTTTTAAGCTTCCTAGATTTACTGGTCTAATGTGTGGACATTACTTCTACTTAATATTTCTAAGTAACTCTGGGCCTGTCTTAAACCAGATATTCAAACTGCTGAGATTTTGCCTTCCCCAAATCAAACTAAGATGCTTTGCACCTAAAGTGGTGACATTTCCTGGAACACCACAAAGGTATGTTCTACTTTGTAAGAACAAGGGACCAGGCGATACCTGTGTCCATATG
This sequence comes from Acomys minous, assembly GCF_964271855.1. Taxonomy (NCBI): domain Eukaryota; kingdom Metazoa; phylum Chordata; class Mammalia; order Rodentia; family Muridae; genus Acomys; species Acomys minous. The sequence continues at coordinate 12,455,479 of NC_140497.1, read as the reverse complement.
ACTTGACTGTATTGATGACACAACAGAGGAAACTGTCAGGAAGAGATGCTTTGCCTCCCCGGGTATCTGTGTAGTAGAACGGATGGGCAGGCAGATGTGCAGGGCTGACACCACACTAGCAGCTCTCTCTTTGAAATTCTTCCTCTGATTTTATGCCTGACAGATCACAAATGTCTTGGAGCTATTTTATTGCATCCGGTTTTTCTTTCCGTAAGACTATATTTATTTATTCTATATGCACATGCCATGCAGTGCATGTGGAGGTCAGAGGAGAACATACAGGAATTAGTGTTCTCCTTTCACTGTGTGGATCCCAGGGATTGAACCGCAGGTGGTCAGGCTTTCTGCAAGCACCTTCAGCAGCTAAGCCATCTCTCTGGCTCCTTCCGCTTTTATAAATAGATGCATTTCCTATTCCTTTTGGAAAATAAGGTTTATTATTATTTAGATGCCTTACCTAAGCATTGTGTTTTGTATACCATGTCCAGCCTGACTTCTCTGTGGCCATGCTTTTTATAATTGCCACCCATCAGGTCTTTGGGATTTGAAAATGGCCACTAATGAGTTAACCACACTCAGTTGGAGTTTCGCTTTGTTCTGGCTCCTTTCCCAGGGGATTAAACTGGGGTTTTCAGAACCCTGAGCCAAAGATGGGCCCTGGGGACTGCTAAGCAGCCAGAACAGTTATTACTGCACCTACATGAGCTATGGGATGGGAGTGACCCAGGCTTTTAGCTGGGATATAGTTGCTGCTGTGTTGTGTTGTATATCAGACAGAAGATCCTGTTCCTTTTTGTGCCCTCTGGATCTCATGATGACTTGATGATAGTCCATATTTTTATAAACATAAAACACATATTTGGAAATGACTTATTCTTTTTCCCTGTTTGGTCCTTCCAGAATTCAAAAACCGTGATATATTTTTTTATTTGCAGAGGTTCAGAAATAGTTTGTCTTCGCTGTTATCAGGAAGTCATTGAACCCTGGCTCACAATGGCGGTCTTGTCTACAGTGTCATATTTGAGAATTATGATCCTTTAATCAGCAGCTGTCGCACGTCTAGGGCACCAGGTTTGCTTTAGGGAGCCAGTGTTTGCAGTATTCTCTTTGCAAAGTTGGGATGTGCTTAAGGATCCTTGGCCATCAAATGAGTGAGGAAAGTCACCCTATAGCAGGGTCAGAAGCTGTAGGTCACAGGGGGGCAATTTCAGAAAAAGGTCAGTGGCCCAAACATAATGGGGCTGTTGCTGACTCAGTTTCTAGCCAGAAGAGGCTGTTAAATGTACAGTTGGACTCTTCAACAAAGGGCCCCAGGGGTTGGAGAGAAAGTTCAGCAGGTAAGGACTCTTGCTCCTGCACAAAACCTGGGTTTGTTTCCCAGCACCTGTAGTAGGGTGGTAACTAACCATCTGTAACTCCAGTTCCAGAGCACCCCATGCCCTCTGACCTCCCCGGGCACCAGACAGATGCACAGGACACGAATACACATGTAAACAAAACACTCATACACATAAAATAAAATCTAAAAAGAAAAAAGAAAATAAAGGCCTGTTGGGGCATGGTCTGGTGCTTTGTATTTGTTAATTGCTTGTCACCCCCCCCCCCATCCCAGAATCTTATTGTCATGTACTTCAAGTATTGCTGTTTAACCTTGCCTCCCTGTTTGACTAAAGGCCTATGCCTGGGCGCGGCAGGAGGAAGGGGCTGAGCTGAGGCTCTCAGGCTTGGGGACAGAAGATGCTCCGGTAGGAGACAGGTACCGAGGAAGAAGGAGCAGTAGAAAAGAAGCACATGGTTCCGGAGGAGGAGCTCTGAAGTTCCTTGTGGAAAGCAGCAGCCCAGATGAACACCATAAGCAAGCTTTTTGGGATTATGGATGGCAAATAGATATGGATGGCCCAGATAGAAATGATTCCAGCAGATGGCATGGAATGGAGGATGGGTGACAATGGAAGGTAGTTTAAGGGGTTAATTTCTGCCCAGGTAAAATAAAGCTTATTCTAAAACACAACAGGTGCCTGTGTCTTTTATTTATTATGATAGTGGGTTAGATAATGCTGCTGTAATAATTATAGGCATCTAATAATAAACTTTATTAGTTATTTTTACATTTACTGTAACAAAGGTCCATAAATCAAATTTTAAGGTTCTATTGGCAAGTCGTCATTCTAGTTTCAGCCATCAATGCAAAACAGTCTAATGAAGCCAGGCTTAGTCTGTGACTCTGACTATTCTAAGAGATGGTTTTTGATCAGTGTGGGAGGCACTATAGAAGAAAATGTATCTGAGGTATGTAAGACTCACAGAGTCTCATCAACATGGCTGTCTAAACATGAATTGATCAAGGAGTGCTCAACCCTATACAAAGAACTACAGACAACTAAGGAATACTGAGAGTAGGGGAAATAGTCTTCTCCAGGGAAAAGCCATCAACTGGTTTTCCAACACCAAATGTCAGGTGTGAAAACATATATACAAACAACTTATACAAAGTGAGACAATTATATTTAGGATATATACATATACAAATGTAATAATCATTAATGAAATGAAAGACCATGAATTTGAAAGAGAGCAAGGTGTGTCGGGTATATGAGAGGGTTTGGAGGGAGAAATGATATAATTTATATCTCAAATTTATCTCAAAAACAATTTTAAAAAGCATGTAAACAACAAAAATTAATTAGGAACAGAAGCATTTAATGACTGAGAAACAGATAGGCAGCCATACTCAAGCACAGAATGGGACAGGAGAAACATACAGAAGATCATGACTGTCCTCAAGGGCCATAGGACTTTAACAACTAATCAGAATCCACTCAGACTATACCGACCATCAGATATAAATACAATCTTAGGGCAAAGGAAAGACAAATACCTGGCTTAAGCAGAAGTGGAACGTATGGGACAAGTGCCTAAGTGACGGCTCCAAGAAGGAAGAGCTGGGAAGAGGGACTGGGGTCCCTGCTACCCAGGAAAGGGAGAACCAAATACACAGAACCCTACGTGAAAGGCAGTGAAACACTGGGGAGTACTTCACCAAGGAACCACTTTGGGGAGCAAAATTACAAGAGCAAATTTGAGGCACTGAAGAGTTTATGTGGACTATGGGGTGCCAGAAGGTACTATTCAGGCTGTGGGGAAGAAAAGGAACCCCTGGTCTTTCCCAGCTGAGGATTGCAACTCATTGTGCCAGAAAAGATGTTCCTGCTGGTGCAGTAGTGGCAATAGTGGCAATAGTGGCAATAGTGGCAATAGTGGCAATAGTGGCACGATTGTTCTAGGGTAACCAACCACTCTCCAGCACTGGCTGCTTTTGCAGAGGACTTACAGAGTTTCATTTCCAGCATGCAGAAAGCAGCTCACAACAGCCTGTAACTCCAATTCTAGGGGATTTAACACTCTTCTGGTTCCTATGGGTGGACTTGTACACATGTGTGCACACACACACACACTTCACTGAAACTGCTTCATGTGGACTGACTCAAGGAAAGCTGAAACCTTTATGCTATTATTTGCACATTATTTGTATAAAATTTAACTTTCCAACACTTACTCTGGTCATATCTTCTCACACTGCAAGGTTATGTATTATATATAGGATGATGTTATAGAAAGAAGAAAAAACAAATTTATTGTTATCCACTGAAAAAAGAACAGGCAAAATTGTGTCCCGAATAGAAGAGCCCTGGCTACAGCCACAGCCTCTGGCCCATGCAGTCAGCCACGATGTCAACAGAAACCACAAAATGAACCCCACTAGGGAGGAACAGCTGATGCACACCCAGTGAGCACTGTTCTTAACTTTAGCAAAAGTGCTTTTTAACGTGTCTAAAGCAATGGTTCCAGAGAGTCAAGAGGGAGGGAGGGAGGAAAGAAGGCGAGGTTGGAAAGGAGGGAGCGTGACACTGGGAAACTAGTTGATTTTGTTTTAGTGGGATCAAAGGTAGCTCAAATCAAACAGATGTGCTTGCTTTGTTAGTGAAAAAGGGAAACATTTTAGAAATAAAACACTGTAAAATTACTTGGGGTTAGGTATCAACTTTCAGAAAAACAGTAAAATTATTTTTCCTTAAAGATGAGAGAACTGGGCTGGGCAGTGGTGGCACACACCTTTAATCCCAACACTGGGGAGGCAGAGGCAGGCGGATCTCTCTGAGTTCAAGGCCAGCCTGGGCTACAAAGTGAGTCCAGGACAGCCAAGGCTCTGTTACTCAGAGAAATTCTGTCTCGAAAAAACAAAACAAAACAAAGCAAAAAAAAAAAAAAAAGATGAGAAGTAGCTGGGTTGTGGTGACACAGGCCTTTAATCCCAGCACTTGGGAAGCAGAAGCAAGTGAGTTTGAGGCCAGCCTGGTCTATAGAGTGAATTCTAGGACATCCAGGGCTCTATTACACATAGGAACCATGCCTCGAAAAACCAAAAGAGAAACTGACTCCCCCCAAAAAACAATAAAAACAATAAGTGAACTGAGGAGAAAATCCAAGTATTTTCAAACATGATTTATCTTGTTTACTCCCAGTATAAATCCATGTAAGTAGAGGAACACTGTCAGTTTCATGTAACACTGTGACTATAGAGAAAAATGAAAAGGGCAAATCAACTATTACAAAGGACAATGGCTAGGAAAACAAAACAAAACAAAACACAAACAAACAACAAGAAGGGACTCAAAACAAAACCCCCCAAAAGACTTCCAATCACTCCATGGGATGTTCCATATTCAGAGCCCTGGCAGTTGTGTCACTTAAAGGCTCTTCTGGAGTCTAGAGAAATGGTTGGCACCATGTGCTGCAGTCCAAGTAGGTGGTATCATTAGCATCAGTCTTGTACGTAGCCAGGCCGCCTTCCAAATACTCATCTTTACCCCCTTGTACTAGTGCTGCCATCTTTCCTTTCTGCAATGAGTGACAGCTGGCACAGAGACTTGGAAGGTCAACATGATGGGGACAAACGGCTGCCGAGTGCTCATCTCTAAGTGTGCCATCATTAATACCCCCTCCAAGACCCAGGGGATGTTACGGAGTTCTGTGAAACAGGGCATGACATGGACATGTAACCCTCATGAGAACACAGTTTGTTTAACAGAATCACAACTTTTCCACTTCACCATAAAGATGCAGGAGCCAGATGCTGGGGTGAAGGCCTGCTAGCTCAGAGAGGCAGAAAGAGCACCCAGCTGACCTTCCTCCTCAGCGGACATACCCAAGGGAGAACAGAAGCTCCCCCTCTCCATGCTGTCTCAAAAAATCCTCAAGCTGAATGTTCCTCCAGGTTGGCCTTGAACTCACAGCGATCGGCCTGCCTCTGCCTTCCGAGTGCTGGGATTAAAGGCGTGCGCCACCACCGCCCGGCTTACTGTGCCTTTCTTTATCTGTCCTGACTTCCTCTTCCTCTCTATGTTTTTTCCCCCTATGTTCACTTCCTGTCAATTGGTTGCTTGCTGTGCCTCTGGACCTAGGGTTAACTTTATTTAATCCTGTTTACAATAAGCAGAAAACTCTTGGATTAAAGGTGTGTGCTAGGTAAGATCCATACTACAACTAGAAACAACTTTTTCTAGTAAACAACACAACCATGGGGTTCACAGTGTGATCAAATACCCTGCAACAGAGAACACATGTAACTTCCAAATCAAAATATACTCACATTTGTGATATACTGAAATTAGCCTATGGAGATTGCAGTCAAACATAAGAGAAAAAAATGAACATTTCAGCCACAGTTTATGTTTACTTGTCCTTTTACATACTCATCTGAAGGAGGATTGCTGTCTCTTGAAGGCCAGTTTTAGACAAGGAGCTCAGGGATACCCAGGGATACAGAGGGACACACAGTGTGTGAGAAAGGGGGAGAGGAAAAAGAGAGGAGGGAGTAAAGGGAGGTGAGCAGAAGGAAGGGAGGTGAGAAAATAGAAGGAAAGGGAGGTGGAGGTGAAGATGCCAGTACCGTGTATAGTACTCAAGCAAAAAGCTCTTGGATTAAAGGTGTGTGCTAAGGCTGAGCCACACCACAACCAGAAACAGGTTTTTTTCAGGAAACAACACAATCTTGGGGTTCATGGTGTGATCAAGTATCCTGCAGCAATACAGCAGCCATGGATAGCTGCACAAGCCCCGTGCGAGAGAAGAAGGAAGAAGGAAGGCAGGGAGGGAGGGAAGGAGGGAGGGAGGGAGGAAGAGGAAGAAGAAGAAGAAGAGGAAGAAAGACATGAAAGCAGGAGGGGATTAGATGCAAGGAAGGGTCTGTAGACGTAGGAGAGGAATATGAGAGTAACAGGTGAATGTGTTCACAATACAGTGAATACACTTCAGCTACCAAAAATTAAATTAAAAAATCAAAGGAATAATTTTATAGTTAAAACATACTATATATTAAAGCATGTTGTCATAATATCCAACTTGTTTTTTATAGGACATAAAAGGGGCTAGAGAGATGGCTCAATGGTTTTAAGTCTTACTGTTTTTCTAGGAGACCCAAATTTGGTTTTTATCATCCATATGGTGGCTGACAACTACCATAACTTCAGTTCCTGGGGATCCAATAACCTCTTCTGGCCTCCAAGGGTGCTCCAGGCATACACACAAGTAGAGCAGATACACACATGCAGGTAAAACACACACACATACACACACAAATAAGATACAGAGGGCTGGAGAAATAGCTCAGGAATTAGGAACACTTGCTGCTCTTCCAGAGGACCAGCACTGGGCAGTTCACAACTGCTGTTAAGTCCAGCTGCAGGGCACCCAGAACCCTCTGACCTCTGGGAGCTCGGCCAAGAATGCACACACACTTACTCATATTAATTAAAAACAAAAGTTTACTGGAGGAGGTGGAGCCACTCAAGAAAAATACGGAAAAAGAGAGGGTGGGGGAATATAATTCTATTAACAGTGAAACAGACTTTAGCTTTTAAATATAAAACAGAATTAGGAAGCAAATGTATTTTAAAATGCAAAACAGAATAACTTCAGAAAAGTAAAACAACTCTAATTTATAATAACATGCTTGTTGAAAATATGAGGATGAAGATGATAAGTTCCTCATCTCAAATTGCTCTACTCTGACAGTCAACAGACACGGGATTTTCTTGGACGGACATCGACAGATAAACTAAGTCTCTGCTCACATCCAAAAGCCACAAAAGCAAGCCAAAAAATCTATTCGAAATGCCTCTTATTTAGTTTAACTGATATTATGCCTCATTGATTTGTAATTGGCAGCTTTTATATGTCACTCTCTATTTAACTCTTTCTTCCTTTATTTCTTTTCTTAAAAAAAAAAAAACTAAATTATCCCACATTAATAAGTATCAGGCGATATCCCTGATTATCAAAGGTCAGAATGCTGGAGAATTAAGGAAAGGCAAAGACATAAAAACCCTGGGCTGGAGGGAGGTCTTTGTCTTGCCAGGGAGGGATTGCAGACCTGCGTGGGACAGCAACACATGTGAAGTGATGTCTATGCTTTTGGGCAGAGGGACAGAGTGTGTGCTCCTGTGCTGTGCCTGGTGTGCGAGGCTCCGACCTGAAGCAGCCCCCACCCTTAGGCACACGGCCATGTGATGTCTGTGGAAAGTGTGAGAGGTTTACAGGCCTTGCCTCCTACTGTCATTACTCCTTTCCTTTTCTTACTTCACTCTTGGCTTCAGCCTCCAGCTGCGGATGCTCCAGGGGACATGGCCAGCCCCTTATTCCCAGGGATATCTTCCTTGAGAGAACACTGGTCCCAGAAACTTCCCAGTAAGACTTCCCTCACATTATATGGGGACAGAAGTGAGTCACCAGCTGAGAGCCAGTAAGGACAACATGAATGCTGAGTCATTGGAGAACAGAATAAACACAGTGTGGGACAGTTTGGCAGGCTGGTCCCCAGCATGGCGGTGACTCTCTGGAGAGCAAGCATGTGCTGAGGAGGCAGAGGGCTGAGGAACAGCTCACAGAAGTGGTTTCTTTACTCCCAGGGAACCCTCCAGATCTATGCATTTGATATTTCTAAGCAGATTACTAGAGTGAAATCCCATTTGGCTAGCATCCCCCAAAGAGTACACTTAGTAAACTGGTCGTTGGGTACTAGCAGCTGCGTGTGTGAGGGTTGTAAAGCTTCAGGAGCTTCTTCAGTACACTTGGAGGATTGTCATGGAAACACAGGTTAGGTGTGCTTGTTACAGCATTTCCAGAAAGGTTTAACTAAAGATGAATGGTCCATCCCATGGGGTGGGGGGGTCCTGGATTGAATTAAAAAGAAGGCGAGCTGAGCACCAGCGTTCACCTGTTTCCTGACTGCAGATGCAATGAGGTTGGTAGTCAACACTTCTGCCATCATGACTTCCTATCACAATAGACTACAAAGCAAATCAACTCCTCTTTAAGTTGCTGTTGGAAGACATTTTGTCATAGCAACCAAAAATAACTAATACAATATTTAGATGGGATCTGCTGACTCAACCCCACTCAGAGTCTTGACTGCTTACCAGCAGTCTTACCAGACTCCAGAAGCAACTCATCTCTCCAGCACAGCACAGGACACTCAGTGGGGAGTGCACTGTCACCATGGCCTCCAGTTGTATGTGGCCCAGAAGTCTCTGAGGGACTAGGGGACTTAAATTCTCCGGTCCAAATGCATCTCAAGATTGTTGCTGCTGCTGTGGTTCTGAGACAGGGCCTCATGTAGCTCAGGCTAACCACAGTCACACACAGCTGAGGATGAGCTGGAACTCCTGATCTTCCTGCCTCCCCCCTCCTGAGTGCTCGGCTTGCACCCACGTGCAGCACAACGGCCCTATCTGATGATTTCTGAGCTGCACATTTCACAATGTAGCTGATGTTCTTTGAAGATTGCATCAGATGTTTTCTGTAGAAATATTTTTTGTCATACATAACAAGACAAAAAACATGCTCGTGCAACCGTGGGCCATCCTCAGGCCACTGGTTTCCAAGTGGCCTCATAAGGCAGCATCTGCTGTTGCTGAGCCCCACACCTGTCACAATGAGCTCATGCCACCTCTGCCAGCTCTGGGTTTGGTTTGCTGGGAAGGGTTTATCAAAGTATTTGCAGATCACTAAACACCTGTGCTATAAATCAAAGCTTAGTCTCTGTAAACCCATCTGTCTGGTGAGGAGTTCTCAAAGGGCCACACTCAGACTGGCCCTATCTCAGTGCACCCGGCAGGAACAAACAGCAGGAAACTGTTTACGGGGACATTTATAAAACATGTCCTCTTAGAGGAAGTGTGAGAATTCCAGACTTGCTTAATAACAAATGCCTGTGTTGAATTTTCAAGAAGAAAAACAAATATAAACTGTCATTTGGATGGATCACCAAAGCTTCCATCATACCATATAACGGCAGACAGTCAAAGCCCTGGAATTGCCGCAGACTGAAAAATCATATTCATAAAAGGTTCCTGACTCTACCAGGGTAACGAGATACCTATTTGGAGGCTCTTTTCCTGGAGGAATGAGCAGGACTTAGGTCAGGAGTCAAGTTCAGCGATGACGGCATGCAAACTCAGACTCCATCTTTCACTGATGCAAAAACACCTGTTCAGGAGAGGAGCATCTACAAAAAGACCAAAACCAAAAGCCTATACGAGGTGGCAAAGATTCCAATGGACAGTGTGGAGCAGAGAGCACAAGGAATGACGGAAAAATGTTGAATCAAAAAGTGACATGGGGCTGGCTGTGGTGGTACACGCCTGGAATCCCAGCACTCAGGAGGCAGAGGCAGAGGCAGAGGCAGAGGCAGATAAAACTCTGTGAGTTCGAGGCCAGCTGGTTTATAATCAGTTCCAGGACAGCCAAGGCTACACAGAGAAATCATGTCTCAAAAAAAAATCAACCAGCAACCAACCAACCAACCAACCAATCCCACAAAAGCAAAAAACAAAACAAAAACAAACAAACAAAGAGGTGAGAGGGGAAGGAGAGATGATTTAGTGGTTAAGAGCACCGGCTGCTCTTCCAGAGGACCCACATTAGATTCCCAGCATCTATATGGCAGCTCGGAACAATCAACAATTCCGGTCCAAAGAGATCTGATGCTCCTCTGGTCTTTGTGAGCACTGCACAGTATGGTACACAGACATCCATGCAGGTAAAATGCCCACACATAAAGTAAGCTAATGAAAATGTAAAAGGGTAGGCTTAGGAGACGGCTCAGTGGGTACAGCGCTAACTGTGTAAGTGTGAGGAAAAAAAGTTCAGGTCTCCAAACCTACAGGGTGGGTGTGGCACCCAACCTGTAATCTCAGTGCCTGGAGGGTGGACACAGAGAGCCCTACAGGGAGCTGGCTGCCCAGACTAGCAACTCTGGCAAGCTCTGGATTCACCTGAGAGGCCTGAGTCCATAAATAAGGGGAAGGACAATAAGAAGACTCCCAGTGTCAACATCAAACCTCCACATGCATGTAAGCTCACACATGTGTACCCATACACAGGTGAACACATGTATAATATTATAATTTATTGTTATAATGTATAATAATAACAATAACAATAAGAATTATTATTATTAAAAGTCATCTAAAATGTGAATAGAAACGTAAGCAGTCTACCTGGTATATGGTTTCTTTTAAAATAACAACATAACCTTGTCTAAGTAGGTGCAGTGCATTTGGTCCTCTGCTTCTCCCCAAGGGTCACATCTACGAAAGCCATCTGCAAACGCTCTGTGCTCTGACCCACAGCCTGTCTTCCTGTGGAACAACCTGGATTGGCAGGCATAGCCCCAAAACAAGATTTTTAAAACTCAGCCACTGACCAAGAACTATGCATTTGATGATTCAGGTTAAATTTTTGCTGAGGATAATAATCTTTTGAACAACAAAAGCCCAGAAGTAACAAAACAAACTAAAAGCCTTGGTGGGATGGAGTTCATGTGCTTTTACGGAGTTCAAGCATGAAGTTCATATTTAGCTTCCTCGAGTTCTATGCTCAATGATACTCAACGGTCAATTTGCCTGAGTATTTTACATTCCTCCCTCCCGGGAACGACGCTTAATGTTACCACAGGCTACACCCTACATACTGTAAACTAAGGAGGAGAGGTGAAACAGTGCTTAACCAAGCCAAAAGTGGGCAAATAAATGTAGATTAAAGTATCTAGAACTGTCAATCTAAGAAAGACTGATTCTAAACTCATGTGTAAGGTGACTTTTCCCACCGAAAGTGGGTGTCAAACCAAAAACATTCTAATGGAAGCTATAGTTGAGACTCTAACCTCTTTAATGGATTTTATTTGCTCTGCTAAAGAGAAACCGATGTGAGAACACTATCTTAGTAAGGGTCTCTGTTGCTGTGATAAACACCATGACCAATAGCAACTGGGGAGGGAAGTCAAGGCAGGAACCTGGGTGCAGGAGCTGAAGTGGAGGCCATGGAGGGGTGCTGCTTACTGGCTTACTCCTCATGGCTTGCTCAGCCTGCTTTCTTATAGCATCCAGGACCAGCTGCCCAAGGGCGGCAATGCCATCAGCAGATGTGCCCTCTCACATCAATAAAGAAAATTCATTACAGACTTGCCTACAGGCCATCCGACGGCGGCATTTTTTCTGTTGAAGTTCCTCTTGCCAGATAACTCTATGCTTGTATCAGGTTGACATACAAACAAAAAACAAAAACAAACAACCCTCTCCCAAAACAACAACAACAACAACAACAACAACAACAACAGCAACAACAACAACCCAACTGGAACAGTCATTTAGATGTTTAATGTATTTTTCTTGAACACCTGTTTTAGAAAGTTTTTCTTTTAACTTAGTCTTCCTTACTCTTTTTCACAAAGCGATGCTTATGAGGACCTGGGGAGACACTTGGGAGTGAAGTGCTTTTAGTTCAGGCATGGGGGCCAGAGTTTAAATGCCCAGCATTAGTGGAAAAAGTCAGGCTGGGGGAGAGGAGAGAACAGGGAGAGGAGAGGCGAGAAGAGGTCAGTATAGCCCTGAAGCTTGGTGGCTAGCCGGTCTAGCCAATCAGGGAGGTCCAGGTTCAGTTCCTGTCTCAAGGATATAAAGTGTGAGACAGAATTCTACCTAAAAAATGGGCAAGCTTAGATGCAGGCAGCCAAACTCTGCCAAGACAGGGTAAGCAAGTCCTCAAGAGTTCCTGCCTCACAAACATGTCTGTCAGATATATTGGGTCAGAAGGCTGAAGATAATGCTCCAACGTTACAGAAAGTTTTGGGTGACTGTTCAGGCAGCAAACTGTCTCTGTCCTTTCTCATTTTGGAAGCTGCTACCTGCACTTCCTGTCTACTTACATAATTAATTTTATTCCTTCTCAAGTCTTTGATGAGGTTGAAGACCAGATAGTTTAGTTTTGCAATTAAGCTTAGTTGTTTAGGGGTTACGATGTTTTTAGGTCTAGATAGATGTTTTAAGTTGATAATGACGGGATATCATAGAAATTGATTTACATTCAGAATTTTAGACGTACCAAGATAACAGAGATGTTTTCTTCAAGGATGCCAAATACAAATAGCCAAAACACTATCAATGTAACATTTATATAATTCCTGATTGTGTCATGGTTCTTCTTGCTATAGGTAGTTTTTTGTATATATGTGTAATAATATAAATGTATATGTAAAAAAATATTAAAAATTAATTTAAAAAAAGAGAAAAAAGAATATAAAGTGTGGAGCAATGTTGACTTTGTCCTTCTCGTGCAAGTACGCCTATAAACAAATATTCACATCCCCACAACCAATCAACAAAAGGCTAAGTATATATGTATGTGTGTATTCTTAAAACCCACCATTTTAAGTCTTCTTTCTTAAAAAGACCATAAAAGTTAACCCATAGCTGCAGGTAGTGGTAGACTGAGTTTTGTGGATCCACCAACAAAATGGAATCAATCAGAGAACTGTACAAGATACAGACAGACAAGCACTGTCCATGATGACACCCCCACCCCCGGGCAGTAGGCTGGGAGAGACAAACTGCTGACATGGCATCCGAGGCTCATATTCCTTAGAACAGCCAGAGTCCCAGAGAGGCCCGGATCTCAGCCATCCCACCTCCTGACTGGATGCCAAACCAACATGTTTCTAGCTGTGGGATGTAGGACTGAAAACTGAGAAACTGTAGATAATAAAAACAGAAATAAGGGAAATCAGAGGTGTTGGGGACAGACTTCTAAATGAGCAAGCATGGCACAGAACAGAAAGTGTAAAAATAAACTCAAATAAAATGGCAAGGCCTGTAAGAACACTGAATGAAAGGTGAACTTCAGTGTGGAGGTCTAGCATCACAATGGACTTATAAAGAGTGATCAGAAAGAGAGATGGAAACAAAATTGATATTAAAAAAATAAGCAAAGACACAAGAGAAGCCAGGCTTGGCTGTGTATGTCTTTATTGCCAGAACTCAGAAGGAGGCAAGCATCTCTGAATTTGAAGCCAGCCTGGTCTACACAGCAAGCTCCAGGCCAGCCAGGGCTACTGTCTGAAATTTTGTCTTTATGAGCTCCAGAAGTGATGGGGAATGCACGTGACTGTAGTGCCAATAATACACAGCTGAGGAAGTGGGCAGAAGTGATGGGGAACACATGTGACTGTAGTGCCAATAATACATAGCCGAGAAAGTGGGCAGAAGCAGCAACAGATGATAATTTCTCAGAACAAATCAAAGATCATATTAGGAGGCCCGTGGCTCTCAATAACCACAGCACTGTGGTGTACCTGCCACAGGGTACCTCATCTTACGCTCACATCTTGGGTCCTCTCAGGGCCCCCAGGACTGAGCTCCATCCCCAGGGCAAACACTTGCCAGTCACTCTGCATCTCCATGTTATGCAGGAGGCAGCATTATGTGTACTGACTGGCCTTCTCTGCAGGGCTGCTGGGATGGGACAATACTTACCCTTGCTACTTTAAGAGGAGGGAAAGATTCCCTAGGGCCCAGAGAAACACCTGAGCTTCAAGCTGTGTTCATTCCCACGGTGGCTCTAACGTGAAAATGCTATTCTGGCTACGAGGACTGCCTGTCTCACAGGGACATGGAGCACAGTGGTTGGCAGATGGGATCACCTTTCCAACATTAAAATTCAGTCACAAGATTTTAATTTCTTTGCAGCACTAGACATCAAACCCAGGGCCCTGCACACGCCCGGCAGGCTTGCTGCTGAGCCACATCCCTGGTTCAAACACAAGATTTTAAAAAGAAAGCAAGAATAAGTTCTGAGCTGAACAAAATGGAATCCTTTAATTTGCACTGTACACAAAACTAGGGCCCTGTCAAAGTCTCAAATTTCACAAAGATTATCTTAAAATCCATTAAGGATCTAAAATGAGCAAGTAAAATCCTCAGGTTCTATAGTGGAAGAGGGGGGAACGGCACATCCTAGCCAACCTGGGGATAAAGTTCTAATAAGGAAGCTGTATTTGATTTACAAATCCAATTCTACTATTCCCAGTCAACTTTCAGTATCAGCAAACTGAGCCCAGGGGTTTTGTTGACTCCTAAGAATATCGGATGCCAAACTCCTGTCTCTGTCCTACCGAAAAGATCAAAGTGTTGAGATGCTGTACTTTAAAATCTAAATTGCCTATCAAGAAATTTCTATCGTTCCTCAAACCCACAAAGAGACCTCTATCTAAGTCAGTATTTCTAGGACACTCAAGGCCCCAGCAAACCAAGTCTCCACAGCTCTCTCTCTGACCTGTTAGGGTCTCCCCCTTCCATGCTGACTGCAAGCTCTCCATTTACTCTGTAAGCTTTGTGACTATCGGTCTCAGGGTTTTATGTCAGGCCTTGGTTTATTCACAAATGAAGGATTTCTGAGCACTTGGAGGATTACCGCAGAACAACAAACGCTGGCCCCCACTGTGCCTGAGAGCTGCACCAGGCATGTTCACAGCCAGGCACGGGCTGGCAAAGTGAAACAAGGAAGCTAGGTTTGTCAGTGCCTACATTTCATCAGTGCCTGAACTTCAGACCTCTCAGTGTTAGGTTCAAACTGCCCCGCATTCCCTTGTACTGTCTTCCTTAAATAAACACAAGGTACACTGAATGCTTTGCTTCATTAACACAGAGTAGAACATTATGACATCTGAGTATTTGAAGCTTTGAAGTTTTTATCCACTGACCTTCTGTTCTTTCCCACGCTTCTTTAGATTTTCTTGCGGTCTGACCAGGCCTGTACCAGAGATGTCTGAAGTTGCTCCATCTTTCACACCTAAAACCCAAGTGGAATGAAGGTTAGTTAGAAACAACATAGACTGAACACAAATGTAGGGTAAGCAAACCAAAAATTAGGTATTCCGCTTACGCCTAATGCGAACAGAACACCACAGACTCTGTCAATCGCCACCATACCTGCCTAGATCTCTTAAGATCTAGTTAGAGGGCTGGAGTGACAGCTCAGAAGGTCCTTGCCACACAAGTCTGAGGATAAGGTTTGGACCCTTCAACCCACATAAACATTGTGTGGGTGTGGCACCCACTAGTATTCCAGTACTCGGAAGGGTGAAGCAGGAGAAAGCCAGGGCAAACCGACTAGCCTGACTTGTTGTTCAATTAAACTTTAAAACTTGTCAATAAGCTGGGTGTGGTGGCGCATACCTGTAATCCCGGCACTCGGGAGGCAGAGGCAGGTGGATCGCTGTGAGTTCGAGGCCAACCTGGTCTACAAAGTGAGTCCAGGACAGCCAAGGCTACACAGAGAAACCCTGTCTCGAAAAACAAAACAAACAAACAAACAAAAAAAAACAACAAAAAAAAACTTGTCAATAATCAAATCATCATACACCATAATTAAACAGACCCCAAGTCTATACAACTTAATGACTAACAATATAGGTGAGTTCTGGGTTCAACTGAGACACGCTGCTTCTATGAATAAGATGAAGAACAATGACACATTGGGCCACATACCATGTGCTCCTACACACACGTGACTATATACAGACACCACATACATATACAAGCTCTTAGAGATAGACAGAGAGAGAGAGGGGTGGGGAGGGAGAGAACAGGCAACTCCCTGCAAATATTCCAGCAAGCAATCCACTCAATTGTCCAAGAAAACTTTCAAAGTTGTCAGATGCCACTGGTTATGTCAGCTTTGGGCTTAAGTTTCTCTAGAATGGTCTTCAGTATGAAGCTTCAGGTTTTAATTCACACATACTTAATATTGCTCCCTGTGGGATATTCACATTGGACCAACTTACCAACTTCTTGCCACAAAGACACACAGGTAAAGAGATTCCACTTGTTCCACGTGGCTCAGAGATATGCCAGGTGCATATAGTGGCGGCGTGTGTGTGTGTGTGTGTGTGTGTGTGTGTGTGTGTGTGTGTGTGTGTAGTGGGGGAGGGAACGGAGAGAGGGAGGGGAGAAAGAGTTGACCTTTACCACTGTAGCCTTGCAGGAGCTCTCTGTTCTTATTCTCCAGTGGACTGCTTATTTTAAAGATTAGTTGTTGTTTGTTTGTTTTTAAGGAGAAAATACCACGAGACATACATGAACAGACGTGTGATACCAGAATGAACTGCACATGCCACCTATATTCAGGTTCAAGTACGGGCAAAGACAATAAAAGGCCACCACTGCAGGTCACCCAGTGTAGAGGACAGTGCCCAGTACACATGTGAGACACACAGATAGATATGCTCTTAGGCAAAATTATAAAAACCCAAACAGAAACTAAAGTGTGTACACCATGAGAAAGTCTACCTTGCAGACTGTGGGACAGTATAGTAAAACCTAGAATGTCCAAGTTTGAGGAGTTACACTTGAAAACTCCCATTCTTCAAAACCAGAATTCTATCTAAATAAAAACAGGGTCCAGCAAGATGTCTTAGTGAGTGAAGGCTCCTGAGTTGGATCCCCAAAACCTACATGGCAGAAAGCGAGAACTAACTTTTATGAATTCTCCTGACTTACACACACACACACACACACCCTTGCACAATGCACCTTCCCCAATAAATAAGTGTAAAAATTAATCAATAAACTAAAAATAACACAGAATAGTTAAGTCTTTCCAGGATTCAAACTAGCTGTTATTTGTATCCTGGGGCATATAAACATTTAAGGTCAACATTCTTTGCCCATAAATGTCTAAATTGGATCCTTTGGAAACAAGGCAATCACACGCTAGCCCCTTCCTCTTCAGCCATCTCTAAAATGTCATGTCCCTCTCGATTTTAGTTAACTGCCCATCACTGAAGCTCTCAACTGGCTTTAAGAGGTAGATGGACTGCAGCAAGCAGGTAAAGGGTTAATGAGGGTCTGCTCTAAGAGGTGGCAAACTTTTTCACCATGTGACACAGACATTCTGTATTCCCTCCTAATACTTCTAACAAACTTATTAAAAAGAAAGAACAAAAAACAAACAAACAAAACCTCTTGGCTCCTAACAGGCATGTAACACAGACAGAACTTGTTTTTAATCGTCTTTCCGATTTGAAGTTAAAAGCAATTAAGGAATAGAATATTCATAAGAGGGCAGAGGAGCCTGAAGCAGGCAATTAACTGTCAATACACCTCATACTGAGGTTGCTCACATTTTCTAAGGTCACCAGGCAACTGGAAGCCCCTGAGGGTGAAGCAGCTCTGAGCCAGCTGTGGGGCCAATTCATTTCCACTTCCTGTCTCCCAGCACCCTCCCCTGGGCTAAGCCTGTCTCTGTAAGGTCAGATGCAGCCAGCTAACAGGTACCTATCTGGATTGCCTTAGGTAAAGCCAGGCTATCTGCTCACAGTCAGCCTCCAGCAAACTGCTGCTCCTCCACATAGCGGTTTGTCTGATGTCTTAAAATGCCCTAATGGGTGTCTAGAGACTTCAGAGATTTTGATCTCAACTTGATAACTGGCTTCTGTCCCCGCCCTCCCCCCTCTGGCTTGCAGACAGCTAGCTGCCTCCTTGCTTCCACTCCATAGGGCAAGGAGGGCGAAGGGAGGATCCCTGGTATTTTCTTCTTTATGAAACACTAGTTATGGTACATCATCAGAACCCTGGCCTTCTGATCTCATCTGAATGTAATTTTCTCCCAATGGCCCAATCTTCAAATACTCTCAATCTCGAGTCAGGGTTAGTGCTTGAGGGTGGGGGTAGACGTGGACAGAGCGTTCTATCCAAACTATAAATCCTAGATGCCTCTCATTTTCATCCTGGCCTCTTTGTACATATCCTGTGCTGCCCTAATTTTCATAAAATAATCAAATACAAACTTAGAAAAAGAACCTAGCAGAAAGGTGCAGAGATACTGAAACAGGAATATAATTCCAGCACCCTAGGAAGGCTACTCCAAGGTCAGCCTAGGCTACAGAGCAAGACTACATCTCAAGAAACACACACACATGCGCGCGCTCACTCTCTCTCTCTCTCTCTCTCTCTCTCTCTCTCTCTCTCTCTCTCTCTCCAGGCTTCTGAGCTTGCCATCTTCCGACACAACCATTACCAGCATGTCCTACTGGCTCCATAACTGTATATCACAGGAGCTCCTGGTCCCTGTGAAAGCCTCACTGTGCTAATAAGCCTAGAGCTGCCACAGGCAGTGACTCCCAGCCACTCAAGATCAGCACAGGCAGTTCCAGTCCCTCCCCTCACAGACTACTAGACCAGGACTACTAGACCAGCCCCATCAAAACACACGTGTCATCCGCTCCTATGCTAACAGATGCCACATCATTTTGAAATGCCTTGCTAACTGCCACCATGGATGAAGCAAATGAGCTGTAATTGATGTCACTGAGCTGTCAGAAAGCTTCCTATTGGGTAAATCTGTGGATCCAAGACTGGATTGGCAGGACTATTACACAGCACTTCCTCACCATAAGCAGGGCACTCAAATCTGGTATTAGCCTAAGTTTGTATCCCTGAAGATGATGCCCACATCTTGACCTATAAATGACCTATGATGAAGTACAGAGTTAGATATTAAGCAGTCTAAGGCACACAATAACTTTCATACAAGCTTGTCCCAAGTAGGACACCGAGTTAAGGGGCAGAGGCTGGGCCTTCAGCAGATCTGTCCACTTGGAAGACTGGTGCCCATTTTGCTGTCCAGCAAATGTTTCTGCATCTGGAACTGGTCTTTTGTAAGATCTGGTAGCTGGGCCTGCTGGAGGGACAGTGGTCCATCATCAACCCCCAACAGCTGGTAACTGTGTAAAACAATCCAATAGCCGGAAGTGGCCAAAGTGCGCAGATAAGTGAACGCACATGTATAAAATGCTGATGTGTGAAATTCCACCGCAAGCTGCGCAGGATGAAATCTGCATTAAATCAATGGTCAGGCGTGGGGTGTATATATAGTGTGGAAAGTACTAACTCTGCTGGTTCATGTGAGACATATGGTGCTTCTGCCATCAGTATCACCAGTGAAAGACAAACAGGAGCGTCACCATATACCAACACACTCAGGACAACTGGTAGACTTCGTCTCCTGGGCCATTCAGACTGCCGTCATGTGAGAGCAGAGGCAGAAGGTCATCTCAATAACCACCAAGCTGCTCTTCAAAATTCCTATCCTGGATTGCCAAAAGATAAAGTGAAGCCTTGTGTGTTGCTATATACAAGTCTCTGCATCCCGGAGGCTGTCACAGGAGGGTTACTAACTGGAGCCCAAGTGTGCTCTCTAGTAAGATCTTGCTTCCAGTAAGTAAACACAGGAAGGAAAACAAAAGGCAAGACCTCCATCCCCGCACAAAGTGGGTGTAGACATTTCTTTCTGTGTTCTGACTACGGTTCCTACAGTATTTCCCGGCCCTAATGAAGAACAGAGCGATAGCCTAACTGCAAGTTCTCCCTACCTGCACCATCGAAGAGCTCCTGCCTAGCTTCCCACTGCCAAGGGAAGCATGCACAAGATAAGGACCGGCTGAGAGGCACACGGGGAAAGGGAACATGCAATTACATAAATACTGCCCTAGGACCCAATAGGCTTGAAAATCATGCCCTCGTGAGCTGGCATTAGGCTTGGACAGGGCCAGTTTCTGTGAAGAGGCATCCTCAGGATGAGATAGATACCTTAAAGAGTTATTTGCAATCAAGTTAGGTGATGGGAGTTCCAATGAAATTACAAGGGTTACTCATTCTCCCTGTTCCCCTGCCCCCACAAAGAAATCTGCTCAAGAGCAGATATGCATTCCAAAAACTATACTCAGTTTTAAATTTCATCAATAAGTTTTTAAAAAATGTCTTTAATTATCTAATTTTATAATTATCTATATTTCTCTATATCTTTATCCTTGCCACTGATCCTCAATATAGATTATACTAAAGAAACAAATATCTGCTGTGAACACTATGTCCGACATTGTTGAGAGTTTTTAAAAGGCCAATTTAAAGCAGCAGGATAATGCAGTTCTATGTATGCAAGAGAATCCCTTTAAATATATTTCATTTCTGTGTTTATATACACATAGTTATCTGGAAGGAAAAACTGTTGACAGTAATTGCTTCTAGCAAACACACTAAACCACAGTTTGTTCTTCGAAGTATCCAGGGTTACGATGAAAACAAGTCAGATTTGGTTACTCCAGCTCCAAGTCCCCCGCAGCTTCTCCCCACACTGGAGAACTGGAACGCCCTGTCTGACTGGGGAGGGCAGGTCCCAAGGATCTCACTCCTGCCACGTTTGTGATCACCTCCCCCACCTCAGAGGCTCAGTGGCTTTTTGCTGCTGTGGTGGCTTCCTCCTTCCTGCAGAATGTTCAGTCATTTGCACTTACCTCCAGCAGATAAAAACCCACCCTCACACCTGGCCTGGGATCGGTAAAACCTCCTGAGAGAGGCCTTCTGGGTGCCTGACGGAACCACTCATGCATGCTCTCGTGTCACTGTTCTCTACTCACTGTCAGGCCCAAAGGAAACTCCAAAAAGCAGTCCACACAGGAGGATTTCTGGTGGCTATGGAAAAGCCAGCATTCCTCAGGGACGTGTGACACTGGTTCCCCTCTACTAAAGGAATCTTTCCCCTTCCCTCTGGCAGAAGGGGCATACGGCTCTGTTGATATTTATCTGTGACTGCATATCAAAGCCCATCCTGGCTGCCAGGCTCCCTCAGCATCATAAGTACCTTTCAAAGTAGGGGGACCCAGAGGGTCCTAGAAACCTACAAGAAGAACATTATGATGGGTAGATCTGAGCCCAGGGATTCTGCTTGATCTAAGGCACCAACCATGGACAAAACGGGCAGTCATCATCAAACCCCTACCCAGATCTAGCCAAGGGACAGAACATTCTCCACAGCTAAGTGGAGACTGGGGACTGACTTTCACAGGATCTCTGGTGCCCCATATTTGGCCATGTCCCTTTGTGGGGGAGGCCCAATGGCACTCGGAAGAAGGATAGAGGACTACCAAGAAAAGACTTGATACCCTAGCACCATATTCAGGGGGAGGAGGTCCCCCACAGCCACAGTCATAGGGAAGGGGGATTGGGGTGAAAGTGGGAGGGAGGGAGGAATGGGAGGATGCATGGGATGGGATAGAAAATGAGATGTAATAGGAATTATTTTTAATTTTCAATAAAAATGTGTTAAAAAAAAAAAAAAGTCCACACTACATCATGGCCCTTCACACTTCCCCAGGCTCCGCTCCTCCGAGATACCATGTGTTCTTTATAAGGAGGAGGTTGTATTCCTCCCGCGCAGCATCTCACTATACTCTTATCTTTTTACGCCCTTTTATTCTCCTACTAGTCTCTCACTCTGTTTTCTCTTCTGCTTTCCGGATTCCCTAGCCCTGGCTATGGCCAGTCTGCTAGGCATGCTCAGTCTACTTTCTCTGTGTTCTAGACTCTTCCAGATGCCTTTGGTTGCTCTCTCTCTATCTTTCATATCTAAAATAAAAATTTTAACCCATTCCATGGAGCGCTCATGTCTGCAGTTTCCTCACTGTATACTCACTAGCTGACACCGTGTCCTATGTGAATTTAGAACCCATTGTAGGTATGGGTGCAGATGGTTTCCTTCTCTGCTGTTTCCTTACAAACGAGACGGATGTGCAAGACATAACAGGTCTACAACTAACCCTCAATAGTAATTCAGGAATTAATGCAAGGCAGAAAGTGAAAACTTGGCATGGCAAAGTTTATTCTTTGTAACAATTATTGTTCATAAAATTAAAGAATAAAAACATGAAGAGTTAGTGATTATACCCCACTGTTTCATGTCTAGTGCTGGCCTTCTTGGTAGCTTTCTTTAGAAGCCTTACTACATACCATCTTAGAGTCAACGAGTAAAAGTGACATGAAAGCAGACACTGAAAAGCCTTTCATTTCAACGTGAGGGGTCTGGAGAGTCCAGCTGACGCTCAAAGCAGCCTTCCTGGCACCAGTGGGGCAAGTATGGAATTTCCATTTCAGCTCAAGGATTTGTGGGTGTATCTACGGTGGATCCCCAAAGAGCTGATTGGCCAGGCTGGCCTGAGAGTGGACAATGTAAAACATTCATGAGTCTTAATGCTACAGTATAAAAGAAGGTACTTAGGTTTAGGCTAGATAGGTGTTTTCCTGCTCTACATGCCTATGTTGTGTCTTGTGGTAGTGACACGACAGTTTATGGAACATTTCCAATGAGTGAAACTGAGTTATATCAGTACCTGCCTGTGCACCAGCAAGCCGACCCACTTCTTCATCACTAGATCTTTCAGTTTTCTCCAAGTACTGAACTGCCACCTGGTGCCCATGCCCTTCATGCTGTTTCTGAAGCCTGCCATTTAGGACTGTGAACTGGAAGGTTGAGCCCTGAATGAAGAAATACACCTACTTCTAGCGACTGCTCACCTGTAGTGCTGGGGCTTACAGTGTGCCAGGCTGTCTGGAACCAGTTGTATCCCACTTAATTTATATTTGCATATCATATAACATTCAAATGCTTTTAAACAAGATAAAAATTCAGAACTCAAGACAGGATATTCTGAACTACCAAAACATTATACTCTTTCATATTTACTGCAGTCAATGTGATTTTATGTATTTTGAGAACACATACTAATATTGACACAAAATATTATCATAAGTATAATATAAATTATTCAAAAGCCAAGCTAAAAATCTAAAGATCATTTAATTGATGTTCCGAGCTGATTTGGGTGAGCTTATATTCAAAGAGATAGATCTGTGATCATGTTACCCTAAGACTTCTGTTACAGCGATAGTGGCTAAAACCACCTCAAAGGTAGAAATGATGACAAGTCTGTTTGGTCATGTTCAATTGTAGCCAAATTTTAAGTAATGGTCAAACGCTAAGGCTTCGACTGTAAAACTTCAATTGTAAAATTTGTTGATATTTTTGCAACCTTTGTCTAAATTCCTATAATCATATAGTTTATTATTATGTTGTTCAACAAATAAATCACTTTCATAATTATAATTAAATTAGAGATAGGAATAAACAAACCTACTTCAATGATAGTCTTAAAGCAAAATAAGCAGAAATCAAAGCCACAACAAATTCTTACTTGAGGGCTGGAGATCCATAACCAAATTCTTTTTTTTTTTTTAATGTATTTATTTATATATTTTTTCAAAATGTAGGAGTGCTCTGTCTGCATGTTCACCTGCCCACCAGAAGAGAACATCAGATCCCTTTATAGATGATCATGAGCCACTATGTGGTTGCTGGGAATTGAACTCAGGACCTCTGGAAGAGCATCCACCAGCCTCATAACCAAAATCTTTGTTGTTGTTTTTGTTTTTTTGAACCAAGTTTCTCTGTGTAAACTTGGCTGTCCTGGATTGGCTTTGTAGACTACCCTGGCCTCGAACTCATAGAGATCCGCCTGCCTCTGCCTTCTGAGTCCTGGAATTAATGGCATGCACCACAACACACAGCTCAAGTCTTAATTGAGGAAAATATCCTAAAATTAATTGTTCTTATTTAACATTTCCCAAAGTTTCTTCAAAAGAAAACATTAATGGCAAATTTTAAAACTTTCTTTCTCGTTTTGTTTGTTTGTTGCTGTTGTTGTTGGGTTTTTTTTGTTGTTGTTTTTGTTTTTTTGTTTTTGTTTTTTGTTGTTATCAAAATCAAGGCTGATGCTCTCTGGAGTTCTACAGTAGAAACATGACAGGTCTGAAGGGTACCTTCCATTCCCTACACTCAAAAGGGCAAGCGCACTGACTTGTCATTTTCCTCATGTGTAGCAGAAGGGACATATGGCTCTGTGACATATATCTGTGGCTACACTATCAAATTTCCCAGGGCCACCAGGCTCCCTCGGTTCCTGTTCCTAAGCACAAAGCCCCTACATCCTGGCATCCTGGCCCTTCTCACCTGGATCCCAGCTGTCTTTCCATCCCTGATGCCGGGTTCTCCTGCTACTCTCGTCTTCCTCTCTCTATCTCCGGCTACCCTCGTGCCCCCTCACCATTCTTGCTGTGAACTGGTCTCTCTCTTGCTGTCCTCTCCTCTGGAAAATAGCGCTGGCCACGGCCAGCCTGCTTCTTCTCTTCCTCTCTGTTTTGAACTCTTCCAGATGTTTCTGCATATTTTTTCTTTCTTACTTACCAAAAAACCCCTCTCTAGTTATGGAGTGGTCATTTGGCAGTTTCTTTCCTAAAGTCCTCACATACAAAACCCTTGCTAAATGAACCTAAATAAAATGAAATAAATTCATCTCTCTATCAGGCATGTCTTTGTATAGTCATGCTAAGTGACAGAGGCATACAGGAAAGGTACACGTCAACCATTTAAAGTAAGTGTTACTGTTTCTTTCACTCCACAAGGTCAAAGCCTAGAGAAGTGTATTCAGGATAATGGATTTGATCAGAAAGTTTAGGGCCTGCCATCTATCCCTAAAGAACAACATTGGGAAATATCAAACACTTGTTCCTTAAAATAAAAGAGGAGAAGGAAGGACTTACATTATAAAGATGTGACAAATCTAAAATATGAACACAGTATTACATACAGGCAGAACAAAAATCCCTGGGAAATGAGATTCACATACTTTCACTACATCCTGTGGATAGATTCTTCTTTTCTTCTACGGGCTTTTCTACGTTACAATCCTCTCCAAAACTGAGATTACCGCTGTGTGCTTCACCTTCAGGAGCTGCTGACACGGGAGGCGCGGTAGCTTCTTCTGGGGAGCCTCTTACATCAACTGCTTCTCTTGCTTCTGTACTACGTCTTTTCAAGGGTGTGATGCGAGCAGGACTGTGCAGGGCGGCAGGGTGGCTGCTTCCCACTGGGCCTATGTCTTCCCTCAGCTGAGGGCCAGGTGGCCTGCAATGCTCTGGGCTGTCGTTAGCAGATGCTCCCACCAAAGGCATGCAACCGGAAGCTGTGCTCACGTCTTCCTTGTCAGGTCTCTCAGGACTAGAAGTCCTTTTTGAAATTAAGTCAGCCATATTGATGGGTCTGAGTTTTTCACCAATGCAGGTTAAGTCATACTTTTCCAGGATGTTTTTTCGCTCCCACTTAGAGAGACTTCTGCAGTGGAACAGAGGGCTTGCTAGTGGCTGAGCCTCAGGAGGAAGTCTCTCCGAATTCCTCTCCTTGAGATTAACAGGGGAAAAGTAGTCCTCATATGAAGAAGTCTCAGTATCAGGAGTCTCCCGGACGGACCCGGTCGAGGACTGTAGGCTCTGGTCAGACTTGATCAACTGTATCGGCAGGCCAGGCTTCCTACTGCACCTCTTCTTGAGTTTTGCTTTTGGAGGTGAATCCAAGTCCACTGACCTTTTTCTCTTTGCTGAAGAAGTCTTGGATCCCAAACGTACCAAGTGTTCCTCCATGGTGGATACCGTAGGAGACAGGCATTGCTTCTCATCAGGCTTCCCCTGCGACACGCCTGCAACTGGCTTTCCTTCTGCATCAACTACAGCATCTGCAGCATCTTTCTGCCAGCTGGTACCCTCCTGTGAAAGACTGTCTGGAACTTCCTGAGAACTTGGCTGGTTGGGCAATGCCAAACTATAAAAACTGCTTGTCCTCAATGCAGGTGAAGAAGGGCATGCCTTCCCTGCCATCTCACTGGAAGATCTTCCCAGTTTCCTTTCCTCATCTCCATGGAGAGCATCAAAAGATGAGTGAGAACCACTGGTAAAGGATTCATCTGGAGAGATCAATAAAGAACCTTCAAAATGTGCAACTGATGATAAAGTACCTTTTTCTTTTAAAGACAGGATGTCACTAGGTAGCCCAGCTGGCCTGGAATTCAAGAGATCCACCTGCCCCTGCCTCCTGAATGCTGGTTGGGTTTAAAGGTATGTGCCACCATGCTTGGTTAGGCTTTGGGCTTCTATAAAACATTTCCCCTGAGCTTAAGGTTCCCTGTCTTCTCATTAGGCTGTGAGGTACTGGAGGGCAGTCCTCACTTTCCGCTCATCTGGGAACCTGTGGGCATCATTCAGACCTAGTTCTCCACTGGCACAGTGCTGGCTGGCTGAGGGCTTCTATCTTAGAGAAACCACACAATCTGGAGGCAACGCTGAGATTCTAACTTCCACTTGAGACAATAGTAGTTCAACTTTAAAAGAGAAAAGCAGAGGCAACAAGGATGCAGAAGTTGTGCTCTGGGAAGGGAGGGAGCAAAGCGCAGCCTGACACTGGGCCTGTACGGATGTGCTCTGAAGGCAGTAGCTGGAGTGATATATGAGGTTTACTCTTAGCAACGGAATACATTAATCGCTCGTCAATAAGCATGACACAGTGTGGCACATCATTAAGAGCAGAACTTCTAAGACTACTGAAGTCAGAGCCTGGTGTATCACTCACAATCACAGGATCTTGCATAATCTACTTGTCTTCCCCACATCCTGGTTTTCTCTCTGGTAATATGGGACTGGAGATGCAGGCTACACTACTGAGACTTGGGGTGTGCGTGTGCGTGTGCGTGTGCGTGTGCGTGTGCGTGTACGTGTGTGTGTGTGATACAGGGAGACCCAAACAGTGCAGGTCAAATGAAGTCAGCATTGTTATCACCATTTTTAGCCATGGGAGAGAAATCTGAGCAGAAAGAGAAGATAAATGGGTAAATAATCCCAGAACATGCAGGACAGAGTGCCAGAGTATGCCACATACTAACAGAAAGAAAGCCTAGCTCATCTCCGCTTGCTGCACTTTGGGTTCCTGAGACTCCGCTTAGGCCCTCCTATGGACTTATGGAAGAAAGCTAAGGCAAGGGTTCCCACACTATTTGACACAGGCTCTTTTCAATAATTACACTTTATGAGCTGATCAAAGACACAAAATGAGTCCTCTTTAGTGCTACCTGTTCTTAGATATATGAGGTTTATACTGCATTGAAATCAGTTCATATATAGTCACCAGGATTTCTAGAAATGAGCAATTTATTCAACAGCAAACCACCCTCACCCCCAATCCCTGGGAAGGACCCTAAAGACTTCAAGCAGGAAGCCCAGCTGGGTCTGTATGCTAAGTTCCATGCCAGCGAGGGGTCTACAGTAAGTCTACTGGAAAAAGTACAAGTGTGAGTGGATAGACACACACACACACACACACACACACACACACACACACAGAATTTTCAAATCATAAGTTTGTTAAAAAAAAAAAAAAGGTCATTACAATTTTACCTGAATTCAAAAACTGATGGGAAGTGTTCAAAGATGCTTCATGTAGAGTGGTACTTGGATTCTGCTGAGACTGTTCGAGCATCTGGGAAGCTGATAAAACAATGACATGTCACTGAAATTGGATGGCAGAATTTCCTACTGGTCAGGGACAACAGCGTGTCTATGTATTCTGCTCCTGATCCCATATACACATTAAATTACTCTTACCTATAGTCTAAGTTTAATATAATACAAGTATAAAATTTACATAAAGTATATAGTAGATGTAAGACTGACAAAATGAATCTTCATCAATCATTGCCCCAAATGCATTAATTCACAGAATCATATGTGAGACAGGAGTTTGAAAATACAACGTAAGCCAAATTAAAGAAAAGTTTTCAGTTCATTTGATAACCTGGAAGTTCCTAATGTTTATCTCTAAGTAGGACCCCAGTGGTGACAGAGACATGGGGCAATGTCTATCACAGGTGGGGAGGGAAAGTACTGGTTTAGAGAAGGTCCCCAACAATGCACAGCCCCCCTCAAGTTAGCAGTGTTGAAGTTGAGAAACCTCCAGAGTTCCAGGGAGAATATCAGAGCACCAGCGCTTTAATGAATGAGGTTCTAGGTGCTATTTTCAAAGGCTGACCATACAATAGACAGGAACAAAGCAAAACAAAACAACAAATTTATTTTAGTATGTGTGTATGTGTATGTTTGGGGGGGTGGATGGGTGCAGGCACGTGAGTGAGGAGGAGCGGAATCCCATGGAGCCGTGGTCACGGCTGCCGTGAGCCACCCAACACAGGTTCTGGGAATTGTACTTAATCAGCCTCTAAAGGTCGTTTTTAAAAGAGACTCAGAACACCCCTGAGAAAAATGACTAAAAAACAAGGACTTTTGTACAAAGAAGGTGTGGGCAGGAAGAGGTGCTCAGATGCTGAGGCTGCTTGTTTGTTTTGATGCTGGCAGTTGAGCCCGGGCCTTTGTGCACACTAAGTCTCAAGCACTTTTACCTGGTGAGTGGTTTTATTTTTACATTTTAGTCTTATAACAGGGTGTTTTTGTTTATGTTTTTGTTTTTTTTTTTTTTTTTTGAGGGGAGAGCTCTTGTTTTTCGTTTTTTTTGAGGGGGGATAGGCTCATTTTAATAATGAACCCAGGCTATTCTCACAAGGCGTTCTTACACTTCTGCTCCTCCTGTCTCTACCTGCTTTTGAGTATTAGGATTACAAGCATGCTCCACTACACCTGGCTTTCAGCTGTGGGGTTTCAAGTCTCGAACTCAGTTTATACACATGTTGAACCAATGTGGACGTCCATGTGGATAGAGCTATGTACCAATTTCAACCTCCTTCCTCTGCTCCCTCTGAGTAAAACCCTCATGGTGTCTAATAAAAGTTTTAGTTTGGTCTCAGTCTTATTTGTTACTATGGCGATACAGAGCTTGTCTTATGGGCCTGAGATGCAAATGAGTCACTTTAATTATAACAGTAGTAAGTAAAGGAAAAAGGTTAATAAAAATGAATACGATGTGCCACATATGGTGGCACATTTGATGCCAGCATTTGGGAGGCAGAGGCCACACTGGTCTATAAATTCAGTTCTAAGGCACTAGGGCTACACAGAGAAACCTTGTCTCACCAACAACAACAATTTAACAGAAACCAACCAAACAAAAAAGCATATTATATATACAAATTAAGTAAAAAATAAGTTACAACTTCACACAGAAGCAACATCTGTATCATTTCAACTGCACAGTATACTCTGAAAACTACCTGGAAAATATACCAACTTAAACCATAAAACATAGGTTACCAGGAGAGAGTGCAAGTAGCTGGGAGTCAAGATTCTTTCTTTTAGTTACATTGTTAATCATTTTATTAAAATGTGCTTAATACTTAAGAAATAAACTTACTTAAGTTAGAAACATTAAGAGTAAAACACAAATTGATACATTAAGTAAAGTACCCTTCTTTTAAAAGAGACCTGATTAGCTTAATTTTTTTTTGTTATTTTATTTCTGTAAAGATTTTTTATTATTATTTATGTGTATATGTGTGTCTATACTGCACATGTAGGCAGATCCCTAGAGTGGCCAGAAGAGGGCACTGGTTCCCCTGGAACTGGAGCTGTAGACAGCTATGAGTTACACAATGTGGGTGCTGGGAACTGAACTCCAGTCCTCTGTAAACGTAGCAAGTGTTCTTTACTTCTGAGCCATTTCTCCAACTCCTTTATTTTTTGAAAAAGAAAAAAGAAAGTTAAGATACTAGAAATGATGAAGGAGTTGAAGAGAGGAACTGGAGAACACACGTTTTCCATGTGGGCCCCAGGCCTAACACTGCGCATTCCTTCTGGATGGAAACACTAGCCAGGTCTCTACTGGAATTAAGTGCTAAAGTCAGGACACACTAAAACTATCTAGGTAAATGGACTGGGGTGGCGCACGCCTGTAATCCCAGCACTCTGGAGGCAGAGGCAGGTAGCTTTCTGTGAGTTAGAGGCCAGCCTCTAAGTGAGTCCAGAACAACCAAGGCTACACAGAGAAAGCCTGTCTTGAAAAAACAAAATAAAACAAAACAAAACTAAAAAGAGACTGGGAGTGTAGCCTGGTCCTCTGACTCAAGCTCTGCAGAAGGGAAAACAAACATCTAGACAGAGTTCAAAAATAACACCTCTCATTTTACAAAGCATCACTTACAGGTAGGGGAAAGATTCTCCCTTTTCTCCTTCATCTCCTCCAGTCTCCTCTTCATTGTGCTCTGGTGACTCCCAGTGGGAAATTCAGAGCTGCGTGCCAGTGAGGGGGGGGACTCGAACAGGAGGACGGGAGAACCATCACCTGAAAACAAGGGTCAACTCTCTCACTTCACCAGCTCAACTCCTGTAACACCCACCTCCGCCCCACTGCAGTCCTGTTCCCATCCAGTGCCATCCTCTCTTCGCAAAGACAGTGTTACTCCAACTGTGAGCCATGGCACTGCCAGTACAGCTAGCTGGCAGCTGACCCTTGCTGAGCTCTTAGCATGTGGCATGAATTACTCCCTGAATGGTACCCAGGCTCTACACGATGATAGGTGTTGGCATCCTCAGTTATACAGATAGCCATTGGGTCTCAGGTAAGTCGGCATCATGTACACCATCACACAACCAGCAAGAAGCCAGAAAGGCAGAGTGTGCACTGGCTCCTAAAACCTGTTTTATATCTAGGTTTCAGAAAGCGGTCCTACTAAACACTGCTCATCCTCCACCCACACCCACACATGAATTTAACCACAGGAAATGAGCCAAGGTATTTTCCTACAGCATTAAAAGTAAACATTGTCTCCAATTTGCCTGTTTTAGATAATGAAAGAAAAAGACTAGTCATTAGGTAAAAATCAAAATGAAAGAAATGAAGATTGCTGGGTGGTGGCACCGCACGCCTTTAATCCCAGCACTCGAACGCAGAACTCTTTGAGTTTGAGGCCAGCCTGGTCTACAAAGTGAGTCCAAGGACAGCTAGGGCTACACAGAGAAACCCTGTCTTGCAAAACAAAACAAAACAAAACAAACAAAAACAAAAACAAAAAAAAAGAAAAGAAAAGAAAAAAAGAAATGAGAGCTCTTTTCTCCTGTGATCTTCCTCAGGTAACAGTTCCACTGACTTCATGGTGTGGATTACTTGACTGGCCCTCCCAGAGGCTCTGTCAGTGACTGCTCTGTCTAAGTGGGCAGCTGACATGCTGTGGCCTCCTTCCTCCCTTAAAGCTGCTGCAGCTGTCAGGCAAGTGTGATTTGGCTTACCTAGAGATGTCTTTTGCTTTCGTAGCTCTTCAGCCATTTTCTCAAATTTCTTCTGAAGTCTTTTGTCATTTTCTGGTGTTTTAGGAATAAAATCTTTGGGCTGCATACACTTGTGCTAGGCAAAAAGGGCATAAACATTAATGACAGTGTACTATGTTCTTTATTGGTTTTGTTTTGTTTTTGTTTGTTTTTTTTTTTTGGTTTTTTTTTTTTTTTTGGTTTTTCATGACAGGGTTTCTCTGCATATCCTTGGCTATCCTGGACTAACTTTGTAGACCAGGCCGGCCTCGAACTCATAGCAATCCGCCTGCCTCTGCCTCCCAAGTGCTGGGATTAAAGGCGTGTGCCACCACCACCTGGCCTTTATTGTTTACTTTAAAAGATTTACTTGTTTTCATGTTTATGGATAAATGTTGACCTGCATTTATGCATGTATACCACATGTGTGCCTGGTGCCCATAGAGGACAAAAGAGGCTGTCAGAGCCCCTGCAACTAGAGTTGGGAACGGTTGAGAAGCTGAGAAGAGAACTCAGCAAGGTCTTCTGCAAGAAGTGACCCTGACTGCTGAGCCATCTCTCCAGTCCCTGTGACTGATGAGTGTTTTTAAAACAGGAGAAAAAAAGCTCTTTCCATACAATTTTGGCAACTTTAATGATATTGAAATTAGAAGAACTTCCTAATAAGCTGCTGGCTGTACTGTACGTGAGCTGGCGGTATTTATTTCTGAGACATTATTTTTACAAACAGTACAGAATTTGAAGCTTAAGTAAAAGGGTGTAGACGATGTAATAATCATTTTCTGAGCTATTTCAGCAGCCAAGAAAGTTCTCAGCAGCAGCCTTGGCCCTCTGCTACTCTCACATCAGCTTCCCCCTAGTGACACAGTAACACCAAAGCAATGATTCCAGTTACTAAAGAAATGAATCATAGTTGCATTGTCCTGTGCTGCTTCTGGCCCTTGCAGCCCCCCGCTGGGTCAGGTAGGCTGCGGTCATTGTGGGTACATTCCTTGGCATATGACAGCTTGCACCAAAGCGAGGAGTGACAGAGGACAGCCTTAGTAAATAACTAGGTTCTACCAGTGTGCGCTGGGGAGCTAAGTTCACCAGGCTCACACCATGGTTTGCGCAGCTTGTCCACATTGGTCTGTTAGGAGGATTAGCAGTTTGCCTGGAGTACTCTTCCCATGAGGCAGAGTGCATGGGTATGTGAAAAGCAAAGAGAACTTCCATTCTGTGACCTTAGTACTGGGGTTCAGTGCTTTAAGAAAAAAAAAAAAGGACTCATGGAACCTCAAAATAGCAATGCTTCCAAATTCACACAGCACCTTGGAACTCAGGTCGCAGAGTAAAACTGACAGAACCTGGGCAGCAGCCACAAACAAAAAGACCCATGACTGCTATAGAGGCATTAGCAAGGGCTGATGGGTAATGAGACATCTACACAGAGCTGCAGGAAAGCAGAACGGTGAGCCTGGTGAACGCACTTGATGGGAGCATGATCCAGACAGAGGGTTCATGATCCAGATAACAGGATGATGTGTTTAAACTGTTTCCTGAGCAGCAAGCCATAGTCAGTCAGGCTAGGGCAGAGTGAGAGGGAGAAATCAGAAATTGCCCTTCGAGCATGTAAAATAATGTTTTTCAAGTCATGTTTAACTTGCAAATGCATTTGGAAAAAGGAAGAAAAAGGAAGGCTTTAGACACGGGTCAATATATAATACAGGTACTCACTATTTGTGCATCAGCCTAGAACAGTTTAAAGATAATACAACAGCATCGGGCAAGAAAGAGGTGCTCTTGAACACTACTGACAGAAGCACCAAGTCTAAGACTATCTGCACAATGAGCTGACAATTCTGCTTTCATGTTTGTGAGCTCAAGAAGTAACTGCACATCTCACATGTATCATGCTCCCTAAGAACTGACCAACTGTCAGTCTATACAGGAAAGGCTCACTTACAGTGTGCAACATAAAATGAAATGGATGTGATCAAAACTACGCTATTAAGCGAGGAAGAAAAGGCAGGGGTACACACATTCACAATCACCCGGTCTGCACGGAAACTACATACTTACTTTTCTTCTAACTAAATTTTCATTAGTATTCACTGCAGGGAACAAAGATTCATCGACACGTGCTCCAGCCATCCTGCATCTGTAGAACCAAGTCAAAGTTGTCCAGTGAGTAGCTGTCTTCACTATATACACACCACATGAGAACTGTGTTACATGTCAGGAAACAAAGTTAATGTTTTACACACTACACACACACACACACACACACACACACACACTGCCAAATACAAGTCAGTATAAATTGGATTTTCCAAGGTCTTTTTTACATGGTCTTCTCCATCCAGTGCAGAAGCAGAAGAGAGTGAGGCACACTACTGCATGCCTATAATCCAAGCGCTTGGCAGAGGGGGCATTTCAAGGATACCTCAAGTGATTGAGAGAGTGTTAGGGTGTTCATAAAGCAAGTGTGACACAGTGGGTTCAATGCCAAGCACTGCCAAAACAAAATCAGCGCTCCCTGTCCACCTTCACTACCTACACTGCTGATGCAGGAACCATCCAGCTAGA
Source organism: Acomys minous (assembly GCF_964271855.1). Lineage (NCBI taxonomy): Eukaryota > Metazoa > Chordata > Mammalia > Rodentia > Muridae > Acomys > Acomys minous. The sequence continues at coordinate 12,421,616 of NC_140497.1, read as the reverse complement.
CAGAGAATAGCAGGCTTCTGAGACCCAACAAGGGGAAAACACATACCCAGGCTGATGGAGTCAGGACCAACAAGCTGTGGAGACAGTGGCTGATGTTTCACCCATAGCGCAAGCCCGAAGGTGAAATTATCCATGGGCGCCCTAGAAGCAATACCCAAAGAAGGAAGTATCCTCCAAAGCCCGCAGGTGACCAAGAACATGAAAAATCTCTCCAATTCAGAATCAAGAAATCACTGGCCTACTCTAAAATGAGACCACCATGGACACAGACAGGAACAGAGGCAGCCAGAGCCCAGGTAAGAGGAGTATGTCCAGCCAACCCAGCATCAACAGCACAGGTGTGGTCACTCTCGTATTTTGCACTAACCCAGGGGGGCAGTGTCACCATCCAGCACATGTGGAACAATGACAGTGAAATTTCCCAACAGAAACATTCCATCCAGAGGGCTGGGAAGACACAAGGAAGGTGTGACACCTACTGGCGAGAGAGCAGAAACCCAAGCCCAAAGGTAATCTTTTTGGGCTTCTGAGACACAGCACACCCACAAATCTGATTTGAAGCTTGACCTAGAACAACAAACTGCATGTCATGTCTCTCATCAGCAGTCTGCCACCTCAGCCATCACAGGGAGCGGAGAGAACTCCACATCTACCACACCAAGGAAGAAATATCAATGGATATAATGATAATTTTAACACTATCTTCAATTTGTCTTCGTTTTTCAATTTTCATTCTTGCACAAATATCTTATTTTTTACAGTTACATTTATTTTATGGCTACAAGACTTTTGTCTGCATGTTTTTCTACGCACCATTTGCTTTGGTAGAGACCAGAAGAGGGCGTGAGACAGTGTGAGCTGCCTTGTGGGTGCTGGAAACGGAAGCAGGTGCCCTATAAGGACAGCCATCGCTCCAGTCTGCATACATATGTCTTAACAGCCGTGCTTTGATGTTGGTATTGCTCGCTTACAATCATTCTACACACAGCCGAGTCTCTCCTTTCACTCCGACCTCATCTCTTCTCCATCTCCTCCTCTTTTTACTAAGGTTAACTTTCTGTAGCTGTAATAATCTCTATGCTATGGATCCTAACAGTATCCAGGTATTATTTTTAAAAATGAAAATCCCAAATGTTCTATATTACTAATAAAGACTTGGAGGCCAGATGCTGGGGTAAAAACCTGCTAGCTCGGAAAGGCAGAGAAAGCACCCAGCTGACCTTCCTACTTAGCTTACATTCCAGAGGAAAATCTAAAAGGCCCAAAGCCAAAAGCTTGCTAGCTCAGCTGACAGCTGAGGAGGAAAAGCCAAAGAGCTTGCTAGCTCAAATCTCAAAATGGCCAAAAACCCTCTTCTTATCCACACTGTCTTAAATATCCTTCAACTCAAAGTCCCTTCTACTCTTCAATCCCTGTCACCTGGTTTCTTGCTCCATTTCTTGACCTAGGGTTGACTTTATTTAATTCTGTGTACAGAAAGCTCTTGGATTAAAGGTGTGTGCTAGGGCTGACTGGGCCACACCCTAATCACCTGTTTACAGTAAAGAAAAAATTCTTGGAGTAAAGGTGTGTGTTAGGGCTGAACTACACCAAACAAAAGACAGGTGTTTATAGCTTACAATCTTGGGGTTCACAATGGGATCAAATATCCTGCAACATCCAGGATTCTCCTTTCCATCTATTTTTCACCCATTATTTTCCCTCATTTGATCTAAGTCTCATGCCTATCCTTAATCCCCAGCCTATTTCCCTTCCATTCCTAATCTTAGTAACTAGTATCTTCATACCTACCACACTATCACTGCTTCATTATCTGTCCAAACTGTGAACAAGCATGACACTGGGAAACTGACTGTCCAACTTTGCAGAGACTAGGTGGGCCAGTCCTTCAAAATTCCTGCTTCACATAAAACTCTATCAGATATTCTGGGCTGGTCGGCTGAAGATGCCCCAGTGATACAGAAAACCCTTTGGTGACTGTCTGTCCTGGCAGTCAACTGTCTCTGTAATTTTTATACTTTTGGAAGCTGCTTGCCTGCACTTCCTACATATTAGGTAGTATTTCCTTAAGTCTCTGATGGGGTTGAAGACTAGATAGTCATAGAATTACTACAATTAAACTTTAATTGTTAGGGTCTAAAACATGGTTTTAGGTTGATAAATGTAAGTTACATTAAGAAAGTGATTTAGGAAAACTTTGGACATAGGCTAGGACTCAGTAGGATAGGATAGATAGTGGAATACTTTCTCCAAGATTGTCAAACACAAACAGACTGGACCTTGTATATGTGACTTTTACCTGATAATTCTCATAATTATTCTTATTGTATACAGTTTATTATTTTTTTTAATAGAAAGGGGATATGTAGTGGATATAAACATGCTTTTGTTTTGATCCCAAGTGTGGGATCTGAAACAGAATTGTGTGGGGGATGTGGGGTGTTTGTCCCCTAGAAACAGACTTGTGAGAGGACACTATTGGTGTTTGTCCACTAGAAGAGGAGCTGCTTCTTGGCGGGGCAGGGAGAGCAGGTCTGTGACAACTGATAATCACCCTAGTACAGACTCTGAGAGGATATGAGCCCCAAACCAGAGGCTTGGCTTTTTGGTTTTGGCTTCACTTCTATCATCTGGCTGTTCACTGCTCTGCTTCAACATGCTCCTAGAGAGAAACGCTCCAGGGAGCACTTTGAGGTGCCTGGTTCTGGCTGCTGCTCCGGATTCTAGCTGCTGCAGATGCAGTCACCTTTGCTAAATTGCTGGTGTACAGTTTAACTGCTGGGATCCTGACGATGAAGAGTGGAACTGCTCTAAGGGACTGAGTCTAAAATGGTCTACTTCTCCCGTTCCCATTAACTTCCTTTCTCTCCTATCTAGGGTAGGTGGGTTGGAAGGGAGGTATAAGCATTAAAGAATCCCAAATAAAGTAGGTTTGAAAAACTTCAAAGCCTTAACAACAGAGGAAGGGCATGATTTTCTCTTGTTCCCAAACTCACAGTAAAATAACAGTGAAAGAAAACAAGAGACATGAACAGAAACAAGAAGTAGATAAGAGCTGCCTGGAAAACTGGGGGTAGGGGTGGGGGAGGAAACCCAGGCCTAGCAGAGGTGCAGAAGTCAAGGACACCAGGTTCTCCCCAGTCTGAGGTATGAGGGCAGGGCAGAGACAGAAGAGCAGAGGAACAGGTCTGGACATGGGTGCCTAGACACAGCCACTCCCCTAACACAGGGTAGAGGCCTTGGGTCCATGTGAGACAACTGGAACCCAAAAGTTTTGGACATAGGGATGGCAGGCAGCACTCAGGGAAGGGAGAGTTCTCCATGACAGGAACTGTATTCATGGTAGGCTCGAGATCCAACTATCTGCTTCCTAACAGGACTGTGAGCACAAACCAATGGCTTAACAAAATTTTATCACGTATACTGGTCTAAAAGGAAGAACATTTGTATGCAAAGGATCTATATGTATTTTTGGGATCAGGGCACCCGGGGGGACTAGTTAAAACCAAATTTCTTGTGGCTGGAGAGATGGCTCAGCAGTGAAAAGCATTGCTGCTCTTGGAGAGGAACTGGATTTTTCACATGGTTACTCAGAACCATCTGTCAACTATGGTTCAGGGGATCTGATGCCCTCTTCTGCCCTTTGTGGTCACTAAATGCATGTGGTCAAGCCATGCCTGTGGTACACATACATATATGCAGGTACTCATACATGTAAATAAAAATACACAAATCTTAAACACTAGATAATGTCCACAGGTGATCAAGGAGGGGCAGGCCTCTATGCACATCAATAAGGGACTATGTAGATTAAGGCTAGCCTCCAGGAATGTTCTTGACAACTTATCTTGAGCACATTAGAGGATAAGGGAAGGCCCACCTTGGTTATGGATGAGACCATTCCCTGAGCAAGGGATCATGGACTCATAAAATGGGGAAGGCAGGCTGAGCACCACCACATGGGCATCACAGCTCTCTGCTCTTCACTGTGGCCGTAACAGAACCTCTCATGCCCCTGCTGCTGCGACCTGACTGCCGTGATGGACTATAACTTGGAACGGAGAGCCCAGCAACCCTTTTCTCCCTGTGTTGCTTTGGTCAGGGCATTTCTATCTAGCAAAGGTAACAAAACTAAGCTACACCCCAAGTCCAAGTCCTGCAACATTTTATTCTTTTCCTTACATACACAGTGTGTGTGTGTGTGTGTGTGAGAGAGAGAGAGAGTGTGTGTGTGTGTGTGTGTGTGTGAGAGAGAGAGAGAGAGAGAGAGAGAGAGAGAGAGAGAGAGAGATATGACAGAAAAAGGAAGCAAATGAAAGCTACAACATGACGGTGTTTGCAACCTCAGGCATTGCCATACTATGTGGCACATTTCTATAAAACACCCAGAAATTGAAACTATAAAGGCATTAGCAGTTGCTGAGGCTTTAGGCATGGGGAGTGATAGCTAAAGGGTACAGGCTTCGATTCAAAATGTAAAATACTTTAAAACTGTGGAGATGGCTGCATAACTCTTTGACTATGTTTAAAAGCGGTGAACTGTATACTTTTACCTGAGAAAATCGTATGGAATGCAAATTAGAACTTACAAGAGACTGCTACATATCCACTCTTAATAGCTAAATTCAAACGATGGACAAATCCCAAGTGTGGCTGAAGACATGGAACAAAAGCACTCACACTGCTGTAGAAACAGAAAACCATGCGGCCACCTTGTTTGGGTAATAAACCACAAGAAATGAAAACACAGAAAGGCACAAACACAAATCTCCATAACAACTTCATTCATAGTAACCAAAAATGGAAAACTGTTCAAATTTCTACCACTGGCAAATGCTCCATGGTATGTACATGCAATAGATACTACTTGGCTAAACAAATGAAACTACTGCTGCATAAAACATGGAGAAATTTCTAAAAGATCACATTGAATGAAGGAAGCCAAGCAGTACAAGGTAGTCCATCTGCCTGAAATCCCACAGCAGGGAAACTAACTTCTGGCTACAGCCTCCAGATCAGAGGCTGCTCTGGGGTGAGAAGTGGGGAGAAAGGAAGCTGACTACAAAGGAGCAGGTGGTACTCTGGGGGTGGATGGATAATAAAACCCTATATTTTGAGTTTGGTGATTATGACATAACACATTGATCTGTAAACCCAAATGGGTACATTCGAGATATGGTATCCCAATGTATCCCAGGCTGTTTAGACCAGTTACAAAGCCTAATCTGCCCTTGAGCTATCAGTGATCCTCCTGTCTTAGCCTCCTAGATGCTAGTGTTACAGACATGAGCCACCACACTTGGTTTAAGCAATACTTTTAAGGAACAAACCCATCATTTAAGCCTACAGAAGTCCATGGCGTCAGAACGGTCTTACCAGAAGAGCTGGGTGTACTGACTCATGCAATGACCTCAGCACTGGGGAGGCAGCTGCAAGCTGAAGGCCAGCCTGAGCTACACTTACACGGTGAAATGAGAGAAGGTGGGAGAGGAAAGGGAGAAACAAACAAACAAACAAGAAAACCATGTAAGAACGGTGAAAGAGAAGTGGGAGGGAACGTCTCTTGTGCCTCTTTTCTAGCCCAGTTAGGAGTTGAACCGAGTAGTTCTTCCCAGCTTGTTATACTGAGGAGCCACAGGAGGGAGACGACTGGGGCTCACGTGAACAGGAGAGCAACTGAACCTGCAGATCCGATAACCACACACACAATATCCCAGGCACCCTGAGCACAGGGTCAGCTAACGAGGGATGGCTGCATCAGCTCTGCTGTGTCAGCATTACCACCTTCCCTCTGGTTTACAAAAGGGCGTTAGCTCACAGACCATCTGCCCATGTTCATAAAACCACTAAGCATCATTTATAGCTCATGGTACAGCAAAAGCCCTGATTCGTACCAGCCACATGTGTGCCTGACCAGGGTGGTTATAGAAGACATAGTCTGTCCATGTTAGAATGAGCCTCTCAATAACTCACCAGAGTGACAGGATGCAAAAGCTCGGGTTGGGAATTCAGGTAGTTCCCACATGAAGTGAAACATGATGCTAATAACATAAATTTAGGCAATGCATGTTCACACAGTGTAAAGGGATAAAGCTCACACTGAGCTAGGCATAGTTATACACACTTTTAATCTCAGCACGTGGGAGGCAGAGGCAAGAGGATCTCTGAGTTCCAGGTCAGCATGATCTATATACTGAGTTCCTAGCCTGCGGGGCTACAAAGTGAGACATTGTCTCAAAAACAAAAACAAGAGCTAGAGAGATGGATCACAAAGTGAGACATTGTCTCAAAAGCATAAACAAGGGCTAGAGGGATGAATCAGCAGTTAAGGGCATGTAATGTTTTTTCTAGAGGACTGGAGTTCAATTCCCAGAATGTATGTCAGACAGGTCACAACCAGCTCTAACTCCAACTCCAAGGAGATCTGATGCCTCTGGCCTCCCACGATAATTCATGTGCATATACCCACACAGACACATAATTAAAAACAATAAAACAAACTTTACTAACAACAAAAAGCCTCACATTTACCTGGCACTCCATCAAAATGTTAACAGAAAATGCTCCTACTGGACTTCTACTGTGCTTTAGAAGTGCAAAATGGTAACATTAGTACCCCATCTAGTGGCCAAGGAGAAGAATGCTTTTAAGGAAGCCCTGACAGGCAACCAGCTACAACCACTTCAAAGCCCAGCTGCTTCCTTCCCACTAGGAAAGTTTCTCCCCAAGAGACCACTGTCACTTCCCACTTCCTCGGCTGGGCCAGCCCTGCTACTCTTTCGCTCCCACCAAATTGTTGCCTTTACCCCCCTTAACCAGTCAATGAGTCACCTAGGCAGCAATGTCTTATTCTCCAATGCAGACACTGCGCATTAGGTACTGAGGGGGTTGAACAGGGAAGGGCAGGCACATCTGAAAACTCAGCTGGCTAGCACATATATGGTCCCAGAAGGTATTCGCATGGGACACAAGGAAGAACACAGGAAGGAGTGTTTGAGGGTCTCTAAGCAAAGAAAACACAAGTGCATCTGAACTGGTACCTGAGCTTTGGGCACTGAACTCAGGTTGTACCCAGTGAGGGTCAGAACAAAGCTGAGCGGCAGCACACCAGGCTCCATCTTTCACCAGGCTGGCTCCAGAGCCTGAAAGGTTGCAAGACAAGGACAATATATACTCTTAGAATCCTGTTGGAGGGAGGTGTTAGGAATTAGGACCAGCCGGCAGGCAGGGGGCCTGGCTGGTGGCTCCTGATGATCCTCTTGCTCCCAGCCCACCTCTCCCCACACTTGTTTGGAGAATTTAAGTGCCCAGGATGCTCAAAATCTGTACCCTCAGATGAAATGGATTTGCATCTTGTGTTTAACAAAGCCAAGAATAACCTTTAATGGGGGCCTGTGGAGGACTGGAGCCTGAGACTCTGGAGGAGCGAATCAACAGAGACACAGATCCCCTGAACAAGGAGCTGATCTGGGTCAGGGTCAATGGTTTCTGCAAGCAGCTTGACGAAGACTTTGAGGGGCCTCCACCCACTTGCTGGCCCACAAGATCCAGTCCCCACAGGAGTGGGAGGCCATCCAGGCCTTGATGGCCAGCAACAAACTGGCGAGTTGAACTGGAGCAGGAGAGCTGGCAGGCTGACTAACTCAGCTACTTCCAGGCCCCGATCCAGGGCTCTGAGTCGGCCTCACCCCAACATCTACCCCACGTATGATCTGCTGGAACACATGAAGGGGCCACTGCAGATCCAAAGCTTAAGACTCTCCATGACACACGGCAACAAAGGGATATCCGAGAGCAGTCCCAGATCTGGTATTGATGGTGTAGGCCTCAAACCAGACCCATGAATTGTAAACATATGTGGATAAAAAGCTACACTGCGTGATATGTTACAGCTTCCGTGACAAGATTTTTGTTTGTTTTACTTTACTGGGGGAAGGTTGCAAGAGCAGACGGCAGGCGTGAGGGGACGGGGAGCTGAGTGGGATTGCAGTAGATGACGTGTAAATCATAGACAAGCAATAAAAGTTAAAAAAAAAAAAGAATCCTGTTGGAGCAGACTAACTGAATGAGGTGCTAAAAAAGGATATGCAATTATTACAATTATGTGATTAAGCAAAGGAAGGGTGATGGGGAAACAGCATAGTGTCCATTGCTAAGTCACTGGAAGTTTGCCAGCGCCATCTTTCCTCATGCCACATTAGACATCAAATTGCTTTCCTACCTTCTGTGAACCCAATACCAGAGCCCAGCCCTCTCTTCTAAGAGGACGATCAGCGGAAACCAGAGGATGCACTTGCTTTGTGAGAGAAGCCAGACAAGAAGTCCCACAGCAGTGCACTTGCTGGTCAGCACTTCTGTAGGGCACTGCTCTGGAGAGATGAGTGACGCTGCAGGCTTCTCACGGCCTCCCTTCCTTGCACCCTCACCCACGCTGACTCCCCTAAAGATTACTCCTCCACAGACCTAGGTCCTGGCTCTGCAGCAGCCTTAGAGCTTCCTCAAACAGGTTGACAACTGCTAATGGGCGCATTCCAATGTTTTTTGGGTTGGTGAATGTTTCAAAATGTTAACTTGTTATCAGCTTTCTTCAGAAAACCCAAGAGATGAGAGCCAGGTTGGTTTTTAATTACTCTGTCCTCATTGTTTGTTTTCTCGGATATAAAATTTTCTGTTGTCTAAAGGAAAAGGCATTTTCATTGGAGACTATTGCAGTCTGAAGCCTTGTGTCCAACAGAGCCCACACAATGGCAATCTCAAGGCCACACACACATGATCACTGCCAATGAAAAACCAATGAGGGACCCTGGGCAGTTAGAGGAAAAGCCAGACCGATGATTAGCACAACGGTCATCTCAGCTCATTTAAAATTAGGAAACATGAGTATAGAAACAGTACTTTTAAGTTATAAATTAAGACCCACCTTTTTATATTACTCGAAAGAGTAGAAATTAAGGCATTCTTTGCAGGAAAACTTGGCAGCATCTACCACAAAATACAATGCGCTAACCACTTTGAGCTAAAAACTCCATTTCTGGCATTTAAATGTGCAGAAAGGCATATATGCACAAAACAGTAATGTGTACAGAGGTAATGTCACAGTGATTCTGACTGGAAAAGGGGAATGGAATAAAAGTGTCACATCAGATCAGGTATATACTACTTGCTGCCCACCTACTACAAAGCACTTTTGTCTAAGAGTCTCCTTAGCCCAGGCTGCCTCAAACTCTTCCCGTGGAGCATAAGACAACCTAGAGCTCTGACCCTCTTGCCTCCACCCCCCCCTCCTCTACCTCGCAGAGCCAGCTGATAAAACAATTAAAAGAGATAAATTAAAAGCAGAAAACAGATTTACTCAATGTCCAAATAAGTTTTTCTGCTTCACCCAGTAGAGGTAAAAAGCAGCTAAGCCAGGCGGTGAAGAGATAGAAAAGCGTTTTTTTTTCAATGCTGGCCACTCGGTACTTTCCAAGATGGCCTCAGGGCTGTTGTATTCAGAACAGTGTGAAGAAAAGTGTGAAGAAAAACCATATCCTCATACCTGTCCTGAGCACCTGACAGCACGTCATGTCCCAAGCTGAGCTCTTGCCCCCTCAGGGATAAAATAACTAGTAACCAATCATTTTAAAGGTCAACTAACCAATCATGTTTGTACTAAGTTCTGCGTCTATAAGTGTATTTAAACCTCCACCATTACAGAACGGGGTCTTTCCATCTCCCTGGAGTATGGTAGACCCTGATGCGTCAACTTAATAAATTCCTTTGCTTTTGCATCGACTCTGGACTCTGGCTCTCAATCGGGTTTCCACGAATAGACTCTGGCGATCAAAGTCTAACAGCGGCATGCCTTTAATCCCAGCTCTTTGCAGGCAGCGGCAAGTGGATTTCTGTGAATTCAAGGCCAGCCTGGTCTACAGTGAGAGTTCCAGGACAGCCAGGGCTACACAAAGATCCCTGTCTGGAAAAAAACAAAAACAAGACTACTAAAAACAAAACAAAAAGCAGCTGGTGCCAGATGGCTAAAGTGGACAAAGGGGAGTTCCCTGGGTTAAAATAACCCCAGCAACTGCAGGGTCATCCATCTTTACCTTTCACCTGGAGTCAGCTGACTGTGAAAGGCAGATGCCCTCAAATGTGCCTTAATCCCTTTTAAAAGACTGACGTTTTTGGAGCCATTGTGGAAAATTGGCTAATATTATGGGTTTATATTCAGACCCTCAATTACCTTTACCCTTTTTTCAATTTTATTATTATTTATTTATTTGTGTATGTGAGCAGGAGAGGGAAAGCTGTGTGAGTATACTTATTCCAATGTGCATAGATGCAAGTCAGAGGACAATTTGCAGTGGTCTGTGCTCTTGTACCATCATGTGGGTTCTGGGAATGAAACTCAGATCATCAGGCTTGGTGCCCAGTGTCTTTATAGGCTGAGCTATCACAAAGAGCTACAATTCTCTTTATCTCTTATGCCACTTACTAAACCTATTCAAACACAGAAATACCTTTATGCATTCCTGTTTATAGCCACATAAAACTAGATTTTACGTTTTAACAATACATATAGACCTTTAAATATGTACTAAAGTAATCTTAACCTGTTTGTACATAGAGATCTGTCCTACTTTTTACAAATAACTTTTTCAAATTATATAATTATTACATGGATGTATTTTAAGTGTATGGGTACGGGTAAGAAAAGGCCATTGGACTCCCCTGAAACTGGCATTCCGGAGAGTTTTGAGCTACCATGTGGGTGCGGGAAACTGAAGCTGGGTGAGGAAGGTGAGGAGAGCTCTTCCTTGAATACTGTGAGCTACGGGGACTGGAAAGATAGCTCCGTAGTCAAGAGCACTGTCTGCTCTTCTAGAGGGCCTGGATTCAATCCCAGCAACCACATGGTGGCTCACAACCATCTATAGTAGGATCTGACGCCATCTTCTGGCCTGCAGGTATAAATGCAGATAGAGCACTCAAACATAAACTAAATAAATCCTTAAAGAAAAGAAAGAAAGAAAGAAAGAAAGAAAGAAAGAAAGAAAGAAAGAAAGAAAGAAAAAGAATCCTGTGAGCTATTTGAACAAATCATCAACTCAAGCAGGAAGTACTGGAAGCCCTATTTATAGCAGACATGGAACAGACATGGAAGAGGCCTGGACTTACAACTGCCAAGGCTGCTTCCATTACGTTAAGAGGTCAGTTTCCAGCCTAGGGCAGGCAATGAACAACAGCCTTCCGCAGCAAGCCCATGCACACATGTCTATTTTAAATCCTGAACTAGTCAGTTGTTACTACTACATCACTGCCACTCTAGTCTGGCAGAGACATCATACAGCTCCTCACACAATTCTACTTTACCCCCACAGGAGTCCCCCACACTGTGTACCCTGACCTACCAGCATCAACTTCCACCTCAATTTCCCTTTTATGACTGGATTGTGTCCTCGAAATCCACAAACTTGTATCCCTAACTACCAAAACCTCAAAGTGACTGCATTTAGAGACAGGATATTTAAAGAAGATGAAGGCCCTAACCCAACACAACTGATGATGACCTTTTAAGAGGAAAGAAGGACAAAAATAAAAACAGAGGGAATGCCAGGAGAACAAAGGAAGAAGACGGACACGTACAGGTCAATATGTCTCATATGGAATAACCCGCAGACACCTGACATATTCAGCTTCCAGAGTTCTGAGAAAATGAGCTCCTACGATGCAAGTCTACTGATGGCAGATTGTTAACAGCAACAGGGGCTGACAATGCATAGTGTTGTCACAGTCTTCATGGCAACTACTTACTTTTCAACCCAGAGGACAGAAACCAGCTTTACTCCCATCTTCTGGGCTTTGTCCCAGGTGCTCTGATATCCATCTTTGAAGATAACATGGGTCACTTGCTTGTTGAAAGTTTTTGAAACCTGGGGACAAAAATGGAAAAAACCAAATACTCTTTGCTATCTATTTCTAGTTTCCTAAGTAAAGTGATTAACAAGAACCCTGTTCACACCTTGTCAAAACAAAACCCAGAACTTTGCCTCTTGGGAAGCACCACACACCCTGTGGTAGATGAAGAAGGATGCAGGAAAAGCACAGCTGCTTTAGCATAGCATGGTGGAGCACAGCTTTAATCCCAGCATCCAGCACTCAGGAGGCAGAAGCAGGAGGATCTGAGTTTGCAGTCAGCCTGGTCTGCATAGAGATGCAGGGCAGCCAGGCTACATAGTGAGGCCCTGCCTCAACCTCTCCCTACCAGAATACACCTGCTGCAGTTAGGATGAGGATCAGCGGTCCGTAACCCTTACTGCCACCCCTAACGCTCCTACTCAGGTCATCTTTGCTCCCCTCAATAAAGCTTCCAAACAGAGTAGGAATCCCTCAAGTATAAAGGTAACAGGAGAGAACAAACCAGGCCAACCTCCCTGAGGATAAAAAAGAAGAGGAATAGACAGGAGGAGGCACCACCTATTTACAGTTGGAAAGATTGGGAGACATAAGGACACTTCAAAACCACTTCATCCTTTAACCTCCATGTACGAGTTGTGACATCTGTGCCCACGCATAGGCAGACACATAAACACACATAAAATCACACACACACACACACACACACACTTGCTCTTCTTGTAAAGGACCAGGGTTCAGTTTCCAGCACCCATATGATAACTCACACCCATCTATAACTCTGGTTCCAGGGACCTGATTCCTTCTCCTGCCCTGGCAGGAGGCACGGCACCCATGAGAGCACATATAAGTAGGCAAAACACTCATAAAATAAAAATAAATAAAACCTTAAAGTTGTTTTGTAAGCTTGCCATACTGGGCTGTGGACAAAGCGCAGTTGGTGGAGTGCCTGCCTAGCACACACAAAGCACTGGGTTTTCTTCTCAGCAGCACAAAAACCAGGTATGGGCATAAGTCCCTGCGATCCTAGTGCTTTGCTGAAGCCAGGAGGCCCTTACATTCCTTACATTCAAGGCCATCTTCTGGCACATGGCCAGCTCTAGACCAGCCTGAGTACAGGAGACCCTGTCTCAATAAGTAAATAAATAGATGAAAATTCCATTTACGAGCCTGGTCTACAAGTGAGTCCAGGACAGCCAAGGCTACACAGAGAAACTCTGTCTCGAAAAACCAAAAAAAGAAAAAAAAATCCATCTACGTTAAAGAGAAACAATGTAATTCAGAGAAAAGAAACAAAGAGAATACATAGCTAATTAAAGTTGAGAACAATATTTTGAGATGATGACATATTTATGTGATAAGATCAGATATTTCAAAGGGGTCAAGACCTAAAGGGTTACTACAAATTTAAGAATGGGGAAAACATAGCTGGGTGGAGAAAATCTCCCCAGCAACACAGAGCACAGAAAATAGTTAACAGGGAAAGACAGGACCATAAAAATCTCAGATCTTGATCCTAAAGCCAAACTATGGGGTTAAAACATATACTAACTGGGGAGATGAAGCAGAAATTATAAAACTTTCTCAGACTCAAAGACATGCACTCTGGATCAAAAGAACTCTCCAAAGTCACAGCACCAGTGTAAAGAGTGCCACACCAATCACGTGTCCTAGTCAGGGTGACTGTGGTTGTGATGAAACACCATGACCAATAGCAAGCTGGGGAGGAAAGGGCTTACTAGCTTACACTTCCACACTGTAGCTCATCACTCAAGGAAGCCAGGGCAGGAGCTAAGCAGGGCAGGAACCTGGAGGCAGGAGCTGACGTAGAGGCCATGGAGGAGTGCTGCTTGCTGGCTTGCTCAGCCTGCCTTCTTACAGCACCAGAACACCAGCCCAGGGGTGGCCCTCCCCCACCAGTCACTAATTAAGAAAATGCTCCACAGGCTTGCTACAGCCCAATCTGACAACAGGCATTTTCTAATTGAGGGCCCCTCCTCTCAGATGACTTTAGCTTGTGTCAAGTTGACATAAAATTAGCCAGTGTACATGCCATTGTGGAATTAAGAATATCTGAACCAATACAAATGGTGAAAGGGTGGAAATAAATGACAAGGTGGAGATAAAACAAACTTCAAGCAATGAGAAATAACAACTAGATCAGTCATTATCAATGGCAATCTCGAGTCAGAAAATAACGTAGAAGCTGGGCATGAAGGCACAAGCCTGCAAGCCTAGCACTCCACAGGCAAGTACAAGGCTCATCACAATGAGGTTGGGGAAAGCCAATAAAGTGAGACTTTTGTGTCTAAAGGGTAATAAAGACATTCCTTCAACAAAAAAGAGCACATGCTAACATTTTACAATCACCTAAAATCTTAATCAAGTAAATTCACACAGCCACGTCAGACACAATGGGTTCAGTCAGTGGGGTGATTGCTCTGTAAGCACCGGTGTCCTCAATTTGCTTTCCTGACTCTGTAAAAGGTCAGGCATGGTGGTGCTTGCTTATAATTCAGCGCTGAGGAGGCTTGAACCTATGGTCCCAAGCACATTAGGAAGATGCTCTATTGCTGAATTTTATACCTATATCCCTAACCCTTTCTTATTTAATTTTTTTAAATTGTGATGCAGGATCTTGAGAAGGTATTTTGTAATCTGCCTCATTCTCCCAAGTAGCTGGGACACTGCCCTGTCCCGTTTGAGGCTCATGGGTGTGTATGCACAGATAGGGTTTTGTTCTATCCGAAGGTTCAGGCATCTATTGGGGATCTTTATAGAATTTATCCTCCCTGGAAAGTGCTGTCCACTAGAAATATGAAAGCAAATACAAAAAGTAACAGATTAAAGACAAAGCACCTGGGGTCTGGTGACAGGACGCGAGGAGTAAAGGAAAGCACTTGCACCATCAAGTTTCATCACCTATGTGTGTTCCCCAAGGCCCTCCATGGTAGGAGACAGCCTCAGGCTGCCTGACTTCCACACACATACCATAGTGCTCTTGTTCCTGACCCACACATGTTTCAGGTTTTTTGTTTGTTTGTTTGTTTGTTTGTTTTAATAATTGCCTTTCAAAAACAGAGAAAAGACTGGGGACCTAGCTCAGCGACAGTGTCCTTGTCCAGTGTGTGTAAGGCCAAGAATTGTATCCCAGCACAAAAGAAGTGTAAGCAAGGGACAGCTGGCTTCTTAGGCCTCCTTACAAGTTTCACAGCCGCGCACAGCAGGTGTTTCAGACTTGCACAGGTGTTACTTTCGTAAACAGCCATTCCCAAAGCGATCAGGAAGAGCTCAGCCTAGCACCTGGGGCCACTCTCCCCACGGCTTTCATCAACCTTATCAGACAATAAGCAGCAACCCTAAACATCTTTCACAGGAAGCATGCTGGGTACTTACTACGAACTTTAGAACGGAGGAGGGTCTGACAAGATCCCACAACTTGGCCCTGAGCCGCCATGCATGACATCTAGATAGAGGCATGAAGCAGAACCTATAACCTGCCTCTCCTAAAGTGAAACTCCACCTGGTACTCCACGTGTCAGTGTGACAAAGCATCCTGTGCCTCTTCAATAAAAAGGGCGACCTTCTGGACAGAAAGTCCCTGGCTTATCACGGTTTTACTTAGGACTGTCTTATTCTGAGGAGCTGGGAAAGTGATAATAGTTAGTAGAAATGGTACTTTGTGCTGGCTGGCTAGGAACTGTAAGACACACATACTTCATGATGCAAAAACCAGAAACTCTCAGTCAGTCCCTAGAGCTCCACACATCCTCCCAGAGTCGCTAAGCTGTGATGCTCTATGTATTAACCCATTTCAATGTACAGGATTTCGGGTTGTTTTTTTTTTTAATAATGGGTGTCTTAGGCTCTGAGTCCATTATAGGTAGCGGGGCATCTGTGAAGACTTCTCTCCTCTCAGCCTTTGACTGACTTCACAGGGTTGACAGGTGCTGAACACGGCGGGAACTGCTGTAATACCACCCTAATGCACCCTAGTCCTCACCCAGCCTTGAGTTATCCTGGTACCCACTGCCCACTTCATTCAGCCTGTCAGTGAGCATCTCCTGAATGCCTAGGAGGTAAGCACACTGTGTGCAGGCAGAGCAGTCTGTGTCTACTGTCTGCCTTTCCTCCTAAGTAAGCACACTGTGTGCAGGCAGAGCAGTCTGTGTCTACTGTCTGCATTTCTTCCTAAGTAAGCACACTGTGTGCAGGCAGAGCAGTCTGTGTCTACTGTCTGCCTTTCCTCCTAAGTAAGCACACTGTGTGCAGGCAGAGCAGTCTGTGTCTACTGTCTGCATTTCTTCCTAAGTAAGCACACTGTGTGCAGGCAGAGCAGTCTGTGTCTACTGTCTGCATTTCCTCCTAAGTAAGCACACTGTGTGCAGGCAGAGCAGTCTGTGTCTACTGTCTGCATTTCTTCCTAAGTAAGCACACTGTGTGCAGGCAGAGCAGTCTGTGTCTACTGTCTGCATTTCTTCCTAAGTAAGCACACTGTGTGCAGGCAGAGCAGTCTGTGTCTACTGTCTGTATTTCTTCCTAAGTAAGCACACTGTGTGCAGGCAGAGCAGTCTGTCTACTGTCTGCATTTCTTCCTAAGTAAGCACACTGTGTGCAGGCAGAGCAGTCTGTCTACTGTCCACATGTCTTCCTAAGCCAGGCCTCTCAGACTCATCTTGAGTCCTATTGCCTCTATGACGGGGAAGGGAGCTAAGACAATGACCTTGCAGTTGTCAACCCTCAAGCAAAGCTCACCTTTCCCTGAGGCTCTGTTGTTCTGGATCCCCACACTCACTTCTGACTTTCTCCTGATAATTTTTTCCCCCTCTCTTGTTGGGTTGGTGGTCAAGCCATAATATTCAAAACACCTCAGGTCCTCCTCCAACACTCTTCACTCTAAGGAGACTCTGAGTAAGGCACTAACTATCCTCTCCTGACCTCTGAGAGCTTGACCCCCATGTCACAATCTATAGCTGTGACTGCCTGGAGCTCCAGACATGAATAATCAAATGCCTATGAGATGTTGCCAATACACCTAAGGCCACAACCTTCCCTTAGAGCCCTGCTCCTTCTCCTGTGTCTTTACTTGTTTGACTCCTAGTACCTGCCCTCACAGAACCAATGCCAGACTCTTGCTTCCTACTAAACTCCTCCCGCAATGCCTCCAAGACCATCTGCTTGGTAAGCACTACTGTCCAACTCATGTTTGGTTTCTTCGCTCTGGCCCCTACCACTCACCCACGGCACGGCCTTCATGCTGTAAGGAATAGCTCCCCTAACAAGAAAACACCAGCAGGCTAGCAATCAGTTCTTACCTTTGCCCCCATATCTTCAAGTTGTTTTGTAAATGTCTTTGAGTAGTTCTCTGTCCCTTTGGAAGACCATACTTCAACATAGGCCACAATGTCTGAAAATAAGCAAGGTATTAGCAGGAATCACACATTGGTAAGTCTCCCCCGCCACCCCCCCCCCACCCCCAACAGGTTTTCTCTTCTACTGTTTACATTAGAAAATAAATGAAAATTTCTATTAGGAATCTATTCAAAAATATTATCACTGCTATTTGGGTGGTACTTTAAATAATCCTAATCCAGGCTTAATTATCCTGGATTCAGCTTCCTATAAAGAAACAGATAGTAATTACTCCAGGCTTTCTGGGCCAGACTATCTTTCAACAACACAGTTTTATGGCCATAGCATAGACAAGCTAATATAGTTGGGTTTTAGTAAAAAAGAAAAATTATGGAGCTGAGTATATTAGCACATGCCTGTAATCTTAACGCTCAGGGATTAGAAGGTGGAGGCAAGAGGATCAAGTCTAGGCCACAAACCGAGATCAGGACAGCCAAGGCTACATGGAGAAACCCTGTCTTGAAACAAACAAACAAACAAACAAAACAAACAAAAAATAAAAAAGTAAGAAAGAATGATAGAGGCCAGCTTGGGCTGCAGGAGACCTTGACCCATATAGTTTTCATCTGCCATTCATTTTATTTCCATTTAAAATATGAAGAAGGGCTGGAGATGTAGCCCAGATGCTAGCGTGCTTATTTAGCATGTACTAGGCCCTACTACAGCAGAAACCAGAGATGGAAGCTCACATCTGTAATTTCAATTATAGGAAGGAGAATCAATAATCCAAGGTCGGACTGAGCTACATACGAAGTAGTAGGCTAGGGCCAGGCAGCGGTGGCGCACACCTTTAATCCTAGCACTTGGGAGGCAGAGGCAGGCGGATCGATGTGAGTTCGAGGCCAGCCTGGTCTACAAAGCGAGTACAGGACAGCCAAGGCTAACACAGAGAGACCCTGTCTCCAAAAACCAATACCCTCCAAAAAAAAAACAAAAAACAAAAACACAACAACAAAGAAGTAGTAGGTTAGCATGCATTAGAGACTGTCCAAAAAATCTTTTTCCAGGTGTCCCATTGTTAAGTAATTACGAGCAAACCGAAAGGAAGGCCTGGTTTTGTTCACAAAATACTGTAGTAAGATTATGAAAACAGTCACATCAGGCTACAGAGCTGTGCACACTTTCAGACCACTCCAAGTCCCTCCACACCTTGTAGCTCAAAACCAAACTCTACACACATCAGTCCCTCCGACCTATAAAATGCAGAGTTGTTGGAGAGCCCCACAAGTGTTAGCTCTCCTCAGGCAGGACCCATCAAAAGGCCGCTCCCGTTATTACCAAATTAGTTTTCTGATCCCACTAGTGCCCAGGCCCTGGTGGCGGCAAGGGAGGGGGTGAGGGGGGGGGAGGGGCTCTCAGAAAGCTAAGATGGGACCTGTTCCTCCTGTTAGCTGTCCAGGGCTCAGCACCCACAGAGGGAACACATAGATGCCATGGCAGGGATTCCGGGGTAAGTGAAAGCCACAGGATGATATATGTGTGTGTGTGTGTGTGTGTGTGTGTGTGTGTGTGTGTGTGTGTGTGTGTGTTGGGGGGGGTGTCCATTCACGTGTTCAGAACCCAGGGTGAGGGAACGCCGGGGGTGGTGAAGGCCACACTATGGGAGGGGGGGGATGAGTGCGTGTGCGTGTACATGTGTGTGTGTTGGGGGTGTCCATTCACGTGTTCAGAACCCAGGGTGAGGGAACGCCGGGGGTGGTGAAGAACACACTGTGGGGGGGAGGGAATGAGTGTGTGTGAGTGCGTGTGCGTGTACATGTGTGTGTGTTGGGGGTGTCCATTCATGTGTTCAGAACCCTGAGTGACGGAACTCCAGGGTGTAAAGGGAACCGGGATATGAGAGGACCCCCCGGTGTAAGGAGACCTGAGACGTTAGCAGACCCCGGTGACCCAGGAAGGACTTTCGGGTACACGTCCCACAGCCCCCCACAACTGAGCGAGTCTCCTCACCGTTCAGGAAGGCTCCCCCAGCGCTTCCCGAGGCCTCCATGACCAGACCAGGCGCTGCAGGACCCAGCGCGCGCGGGCAGGAAGGCAGAAAGGTGCGCATGCGCAAGCCCGGAGGTTCGGCGTCTCAGCTTGGGGGTGTGAATGGAAGGACTCCGGTCTCCTCCGCTCCCTCCCGGCGTGGCGTGTCGCAGGCTCCGTGACACCGTGCAGCAAACACCTTGATTCCCTCCAGGCGGCCCGAGGCTAGCCCGGGCCCTCGGCAACTGTGGGCGCCGCCCTGGCAGGAGTCGGTTTCTCCCGGCTGGGCTCGCGTCCTCCTCCACGCAGCGCCTGGTGACCCAGTAGGGGGACCCTGCGCCCTCTGTCCTCAGCCCCACCCGTGGGCCCCGATCCGGAGCTCGGCTGCTGGAGCCTCAGCGTAGGCTCCGGATTTCAAACCTCCCGCCAAAGAGATTCGGAAAGTGGAAGAGTCAAAGACAGGCCCGCCTCCCCACGCTAGGGCTGCCGGGAAGGGCATGAGGCCCCAGGCACCCTGGGAGGACAGGAGCCAGGGAGGTCGGGCTCCTCTGCGGATAAATGTCTCCTTTAGTCGCCTTAAGCACAGGGCGTTAAAAATCACCTTGTTTGATTAGACAGGTTGGTTTTGGTTTTATATTTATTTAGTTACGAATATGAGTACTTTGCCAGCATTACATATGTGCACCATGCCTGGTGTGCTTGGAGGTCAGAGGAGGATATCAGATCCACTGTGGCAGGAATTACACGTGCTTATGAGCCACCATCAGATCAAATGTCCTTAACCATTTAGCCATCTCTATAGCTCCTGGTTTGTTTGTTTTGTTTTGTTTTTTTTAGAGAGGGTCTTGTTTTCTACCTCATAACACCAAGCAGTCCTCTGACTCAGCCTCCCCAAGGTTTGGGATTACAGGCTATGCCACCTCATCCAGGCCCGCACCATATTTATTAAAAGATGAGCCAAATATATGTAATGTTACTTTATTCGTCATTCAGTTTCCCCTTGTCCAACCCCGAGGCTTCATAAATTTCACAATCTTAACAAAAACACAGCACTAAAAAGTAGACGGACTCTTATTCCATATCTTTAATCCCAGCACTTGGGAGGCAGAGGCAGGTGAATCGCTGTGAGTTCGAGGCCAGCCTGGTCTACAAAGCGAGTCCAGAACAGCCAAGGATAATATAGACTTTGTCTTGAAAAAACAAAAAAGCAAAACAAAACAAAACAACAACAAAAACAAAGAGTTATATTATAGGAGTATTGTTTGGAATTAGAGTGGACATTTAGGAGTTTTTGTTGATCCCCGCCCCACTTTGCTGGCCTTTGAAGGGAATTTGTCCTGATTGTCTCAACTTTTGCTTCTGTCAGAAGATACAATTGCTGAGTGCGGTGACTTACACCTGGGCGGGAGTTGGAAGCCATCCTTGAATACGCCCTTGAATTATCCTTTTTTTTTTTTAAGTCAAATTACAAGTAATTAGCTATTATTGGGAATTCATGAATGAAGCAGCAAAGTTCACTATCCCTACAGCTTGGGAGCTCTCCCTAGGCAGCCTCAGGTGCAGAAGAAACTCAGACAAAAGGCTAACTGTGGTGTCCATTAGCATACCAAAGTGTCTGCCTTCACTCCCCTTCCCAGGCTCTTACATCTTCCCCTCCCCACTTCTATAACTTCTCCAGTTCTTAGGCTTCAGTTCGGGAAGCTTCTCACTCCTGAACAACCCTGCCATTTCAGCCACGTGCTTAGTCCTCTCAGCCCCCTGCTAGCCCCCCACACACACACATCCTTTTTTGTCTTCCCCTCTTCTTTGCCTTTCTCCCGAGTTCCCCATCCTCTCATAGCCTGATCCACTCTGCCTGCCATTCTCAATACCCTACTTTCTCTCCCTGCTGCGGACTCTTCCTATGCATTTAGCTGAACTCTCCCCAGCTCTACCATAAAAACCTATCTCTTTAGCCAGACCTTAGGGTGGCCACGCCCTCACTTTACACAGGCAGTAAGAGCGGGACTTGACTTCCCGAGAAGGGAACAGGGAATCTGAATAATATGTCAACTTTGCTTTTGGACTTCCCTGTTTGGCTAGCTTAGGTGGACTGGAATGTCCTCTTACTTTTGGCACCTTTTGGTTTCTTTCAGCCTTTTACTTGGAATTATCTGGCACTTAGCATGACTGACTCCACTTTGGTTTGACAGGTCCTTTGGCCCTCGTATGCAAGCTCAGCAACACCTCCCAGAATCTTGGTTTAATCATCTCAACCCCTCCCCAAACAGGGCATCAGCCGGACTCCCGGCATCTTTTAAGGCGTGCCATCTTAAATCCTCAGTGAGTCTTGGTGAATCCGTGGCAACAAGAAAGAGCGCTGGGCCAAGTCGGTTAGCCCCGTATCGGTGAAGCCTGTAATCAAACTTGAAAATGGACTTTTAGCCAACTGGAAAGTTGCCACAGACAGGATAGATCAGAGAGGATGAAGGAAATGTGACAGGCATTATGAATCTTCATGAATGGCTTATGGAAATTTTTTTCTATTTATGCGTTTTTCCTATAATCCTGAACTTCACTTAAAAAGGAAAAGTTAAGAAAAGTCTAGTAAGTAGATAAGTAGTAGGCTAAATAATATTTGGCCAGTGTGACACTAAATCTCACTCAGAGAGGCTGAAAACAGTTGGATATTCTCCCATATTTATGTACACACTGGTAGCTCATAAAGGGAGCTGCGACAGTTGCTTGTCTTTTTTGTTTGTTTGTTTGTTTTTTTGTTCTTCAAGACAGGGTCTCTCTGTGTTTGCCTTGGCTGTCCTGTACTCGCTTTGTAGACCAGGCTGGCCTCGAACTCACAGCGATCCGCCTGCCTTTGCCTCCTAAGTGCTGGGATTAAAGGCATGCGCCACCATGCCCGGCCAGTTGCTTGTCTTGATGCTCTAACAGAAACACTTGACAAAAGCAAGGAAGGTGAATTTATTTTGGAGCAGAGCTCAAGAGTACAGTCCACCGGGCATGGAAGCCATGGTGGCAAGTTGTGAGGGAGCTGGTCATATTGCTTCAAGGCAAAAAGGAGAGAGAGAGATGAATGTTCATGGAGGGATTTTAATCCAGCAACATGGCTTCTCTGGCTGGAATACACACATGCCTTTAGCACACACCTTTAATCCCTCTGGCTGGACTACACACCCACTCTTAGTGTACACCTTTAATCCCAAACAATGAGGTTGTTAGCTTGTAGAAGGAAGCACCTGTGTTTGAAAGTGACATCTAATTGAGAGGCAGACAAAGTGTCAGAAAGGTTTGACAGAATGAATAAGGATAGGATATGCCCAACTCTCACCAGAAAAGATGGGGGAAAAGAGGACTTGGGAGAGTGATGGAAGAGGAGACAGGGAGCAGTTAGAGAGCAAGCTAGACACAGGTGAAAACAGAAAGCCAGAAGATGAGAGCAGATTGCTAGAGTTAGTTTGAGGCCAAGCAGAGCAAAAAGTCAGAAGCTGAGAGAAGCCCGTTTTAATCAGTCAGCTTGGAGAGGAGTTAGAGTCAGAACAGCTGAGTTGAACCAGGGAGGAAGAGTTCAGAAAGAGCTAGAAAGGGTGAAGTTGTTCAGCAGTAAGTCTCCGAAGCTGAAAACAGTTTAAGCCTAGATTAGACTGTGAGAGGCTAGAAGCTTCTAGGGCTAGGCCTAGGTTAGCAGACAGAGGCAGTAATTACCTCAAAGAATACAAGTTAAGTTTACAGCTATTCAGCTTTATTCTCCTTTATTTCAGTCTGGCACCCTAGCCCATGGCCTGATGCTCCTCACATTTAGGGTTGGTCCTCCCACCTCATAATCCAGGTAATCCTTCAGAGAAACACCCAGAGATTTGGTGGCTCTAACCTTAGCAGGTCGATAAGATTAACCATCATAGGTCCAATTGTAAGGGTCTGCTGAAGGAAAGACCCTGGACTCAAGTAGTATGCAAAAACAAACAGCATTTATTCTGCTGAAAAAGGCAGCATGCAGGGGTGGGCCATTCATACAAAAACAAACAAACAAACAAAAAACAACAAGCTCCTTTTAAAGTGAAAAGGGGGAATTTCACTAAGGGTTGGGTACCCTTTAACAGGATTGGTTGGGCTCATGGTAAGAGGTACTTGTATCTTCCTGATTGGTTTGGACCTTAGGGGAGGGAAAGTTACTTCCTCAGGACTTTTCTCATATCTGATTTCAGTCTCCTGTGAGGTGTCAGGGCTGTCGTTCATTGGTTGCCCTTCTCCTGAGGTCTTTTCTGAAAAGCCTGGCTGCCTAACATGGAGGCTCAATTGAAACTGGAATGAGTTTGGACCCCTCATTATGATATTCAATTAAGAATCAAGTGGATCAATTAGTGCATTCATTTAGTCTCTTAGTTTGACCCTGACTGCTGTAATAAAAGACCATAAACTATGGCTTATAAACAGTAGAAATTCGGGGCTGAAGAGATGGCTCAGAGGTTAAGAGCATTGGCTGCTCTTCCAAAGGTCCTGAGTTCAATTCCCAGAAACCACATGGTGGCTCACAACCACCTATAGTGATACCTGGTGCCCTCTTCTGGCGTGCAGGTGTACATGCAGGCAAAACCACTATATATGTAATAAATAAATACATATTGGAAAAAACGGTAGAAATTTCTCTCTCAGGTTCTATAGGTGTCTACACACTAGGTATCTGGAGTCTGTATTTTACAGATGGCACCATTTCTTTGAATATTATACCATAGGCAGTATAAAAAAGCAGTAATTGGGGCCTGGAAGGCTGGCTTGGTGTATGGACTGCTCTTTCAGAGAATCCAGTTCCCAACACCCATGTTGGGCAGCTCCAGGAGATTCATTGCCCTCTACTGGATTCCATCAGCACTGTATCCACGCGTGAACATTCCCACACAGAGACAAATATGTGCAATTTAAAAAGCACATCTTTAAAATCACTACTTCTATTTATGAGGCCTCTATTCTCAGGGCCAAATCACCTCCCAGTGACCTCATTGACCTAAGGCCTTGACATTGAGGGCTAGGATTCCTCTTTTTTTCCCCCCTGGTATAAGCTGCCCTGCACAGTGAGGGGTGGATTTTCTATACCTTGAACTTTGAGGAAGTACCAACATTCAGATTGTTAGCAATATCCTCCCCTGTGGATAGAAAAACGTTACTGGGCAACCTGGAAATCACTTCTGTTAAGGTTGCCATACAGGGTGCTTTGCTGCTCTGATACAACACTCACAGACAAAAGCATCTTAGAGTAGAAAGGGGTTATTTTGAATTATGATTCCAGAGGGATTGAGGCCCTCATGGTATGGAAGGCGTGGCCTGTGGCATGAGCTGGAAGGTGGCTGACCACAGGAAGCAGAGAAGAGGGACAGAAAATGGGGAGAACCTGCATATATACCCTCAAAGCTCACCTCCAGTGACATCCTGCCTCTGTCTTGCAAGGCTGAGCCTCTCAAAGGCTCCACAAATTGCCCAAACAGCACCAGCAGCTGTGGACCAAGTGCTCAGATGCCAGAGCCTATGAGAGTGCGTTCTCATGAAACCATCACAAGCCTGGTTCACGTAGTATAGAAATCCTTTAGCTAAAGAAAGTCTGGTATAAAACATTATATTTAAATGTATTTAAGGATCTAGGGAGATGGCTCAGTAGTAAAAGGCTTGGCATTCACACATTTACCTATATGCAAGTAAGCAAAACACCTATAATATTAAAAGTTAATTAAAAATAAATTTTAAAAATTACAATTTTGGCTGGGTAAAGGTGGTACATGCCTTAAATCTCAGCAATTGGGATGCAGAGGCAGGTGGATCTCTGAGTTCAAGGGCAGCCTGGTCTATGGAAGACAGTCAGTGCTACACAGAGAAACCCTATCCTGAAACCAAGAGAAAGAAATCACAATATTTGGATCCAGAGGTTTCATTACGTGGCTCTAGCTGGTCTGGAACTTGGTGTGTAGGCTAGGCTGACCTCTAGCTCACAGAGATCCTCTTGCCTCTGCCTCCAGAGCTCAAGGATTAAAGGCTTACACAGCCACACCTCACAGCTAGGGGCAGTAGAGCTAGGAGGACCAGGAATTCAAGGTCATCTTAGATACACAGTGAGGTGGTGACAAGCCTGAGCTAGAGAAAAATCCTGTCTCAAAAAGCTGAATTAAGACAAAACACGTGTGGAGTGTATTTATAATCAGGTGGAGAAAGACTTAGAAAATAGGTTCTTAAAAAAAAATAGAATATATGTTCAGAGCATAGTAAGTTTACAGAAATATTGAGCAGAAAAGACAGATAGTAACCATGAACTGTATACCATCCACAGTCTTCACCTTGCATTAGTATGGTGCATGGCACAACTAATGAGCCAGCTGTCAACAAAGCAACTGTAAAGTGCATGACTCACATTTTCTGTTGTTCATTGAGGCAATATTGACATGTATCCAATAAAATAAAACCCCCAAAAGGAACAAAGGTGGTTAACATAAATGAATGCAAGTATACCTGACTTTGTATTAATATACCCTAGTCTAATTTTTGTCATTGTGTTTACAATACTTTAAAATAATTTCATCTAGAGAAAGAATGGAGTGAAGACTTAATTAGACCAACTTTGCTGCTGCTTCTCTCTTCGTGGACAAAAGATGAAAGCCACTTTCCTTACCAGCACTCACAGTCAAAGGATGTACATCAGAAAGCTCTTTAACCACTCCGGGGCTCAGGGAAAGCTCAAAATACTGACTTTTGAGAGGCACACACTTGGACTCAGTAGGAGGCCAGCTTTCAGGGATTCCTCCTTAAGGGCCTGACAGCATTTGGGCTGCAGTCAGGAGTCAGCAGTCAAGTCTCCTAGAAGTCCTGGCAAACAAGTAAGATAAAGGTCTACCTCAGGGGGGAAAGCGCTGGCTCCCTGCAGTCTGACGTTCCCACAGAAGCCTGCTTCTCCACAGTGCGGCTCAAACACTGAAGGCAGCTGCAGAAACGCGTGAATATCAAATGCAGAGGACAGCACCGACCGTGCAGCTGCACTTTCCCTTTCCCTCTTTCTGTAAAACAAAACAGAGTGAAAGAGAAAGAAAAGAAGGGAGGAGGAAGGGCAGAGCGATGACAAACTGACAATAAATCCAATAGAAACCTTTTGTAGTACAAATGAGGGTTTTCTGCTGCTGCCTGTACTATGCTAATCTGATACTTAAATAATAGTACCAGAACACCATTCTCTTAAAAACAAAATACAGATGTTTATTGGGGTTGGTCGCCTGGCAAGCTGACTTTGGCAGAGGGCTGACCCACAAAAAGTTGTCTTTTGTCCTCCACAAGCCTTCTGTGTCACCCCAATCTCTGTCTCCCCCACACTACATACATTAAAAATAAAGCAATGAAAATACATATTTTATGTTGTGAAATGATATGTCATGATACTGAATAAGAAATATGCTCGTACTTACACGGACCAAAGTATTTTGAAAATGTAGTAAATGAACTGAGATTAGTGACTAACTCAAAGGTGATTTTATAAACCTGAGGGTAAAACACAAAACAAAACCAATTTAACATTACCAGAGACCTAATTGAGACAAAAATAATGGATTGTTTTAGTTGTATGCTATGCGCTATAAATGGGATTTTAATGGGTGAACAAAGAACCTAAGGTGGGAGAGTTCTTTTCCAAAACTTAAAAAATAATTCTGGGTTTGAGTGTTTTGCTTGCATGCATGCCTGCACTCCACGTGGGTTCAGTGCTCACAGAGGCCAGAAGAGGCTGCCAGGTCCCCTAGATCTGGAGTCACAGATGGAGCTGGACTCAGGTCCTCTGTGAGAACACATTCTCTTACCCACTGAGCCGTCTTTCCAGCCCCAGAGCTCTTGTAACTAATTCACACAGGAGAATGATTTATCATCACAAGGGAAGTTTTTAACCTTGACTGTCTCTTAAAAGCCAAGAAATATGTAGCCCATGATCTTTATTCCTGGTAGGATCCATGTAAAATCCATTTGGAAAAGCTACAGTTATTAGCCTTGTGTGTGCTGAACGATGGCATATTGCCAGAAAATTGCTCTTACTGGAAATGCTAGCTTTTTTTTTCTTTTCTCTCTCTCTCTCTCTCTTTTTTTTTTTTAAACAAATGTTTGTATCTACTGAGGTAGAAATGATATGAAAAGAGCAAGGCTGCCCCCTGAGAGTGACAGTGGCTTTCTCACCTGAGGTAAACATAACTCAGGGTGCTTGAGTCCTGGACAGTTAACAGCCACCATAGATACCACAGCAACGGCAGTGGCTTCCGGATTCTTCATCTGCTGAAGTGGGATGAGTTCCACATGTAGGAGCAGGGTGAGTTTAGAAAGGAATTTCTTACAGATTTATAGGCAAGAGCTTAAGAGATAGGAAGCAGCAAAACTCCTGTATAACAGGAGTGGGTCCAAAAGATGGGTTGCCATTAGCTGCTAGTTACAGGAGCTTTTTGTAGGCATGGAGGGGTGAGCTGATCCGTCCAGTTGGCCTGTACATGAGATGTCTATGCACTCTTTGGGTCACACACTCACTCACACTTTCATGCAGGTGTGCTCCAGCTGTGAAAGGAGACAACAAGAAACCACACCAGCAAACAGCCCTCCCCCCCCCACCCCCAAACACTTTGGCATTTTCTAGCTCTTGGCCAGAATAGAACCTAGGACATTTCTACTGCCAGCCAAGGACAAGAATCAGAACTGCTCATTTTTGAGGCCTCTGACTTAAAACTGCCTGGCCAGTGGCTACCTCCTACTCTCAGCAGTTACCACTTAAGGCGGTTCCTCCCCTTTATTCCTTATGCCTGCGGCATATTCCCTTCTTCTCTTGATCCCAAAGATGCTTTACTTCCTACTTCCCATGGCCAAGGTACACCAGAGACACCAGCAGATTCCACAGAGCCTCAGATGGAGAGGTCCCTGTCCTCATAAAGGAGAGAAGAATTCATGACTATAAAGTAGGTTGTTCATAACAATCCTCGGAGGCCTACAGAAGTTATGCCTCAGCACTCATAGGCTGACTCAAAACTAAATCACCTCAAATCTTTCCCTGAAGCTTGGGTAAACATATCCATTGTGGGGAAATGAGCAGAGTATCATGAAACCAAAAACCAAACAACTCTGGGGCATAGTTACTGAGAGGCAGTGTGACTGAAAATGTTTAATGATCCACTGCTGGGGTCCCATGCTCGGCTTTGCCTCTGACAACAAGGGTATCTATCACCAATCACTCCCTCATTCAGAAGAGGCTGCTGCTGCTGGCTGCTCCCGTGTGATCCCTGGTCATTCCTGGTTAAGCAGGGACTGCCAGGGAGACTCCCTCCCAGACCTACAGCTGCCTATATTATAGATGCTGACGATTTTGTTAATGAGTATTCTTGAGTATCTACAGGAGTAACTGTTTATTTATTGTGTTGTGAACTGAACTTAATTTACTAACACTCTGCTGCTGAGCTAGCCCTTCTGCTATATATAAAATGCATTAAAAAATCTTGTGGATGTCTCAGCAGCTTTACCTAGAACTGTCCCAAAGTTGGAAACGGACAAGATGCTTTTCAGTGGATGAATGAGCACGACTGTGGCCCATCCAGACAGATATCATTCAACATTTTAAAAAGATATATGCTAGCAAACCCTGAGAAGACATGGGGAAGGTGGATGTATGTATATGTATGTATGTATATATATATATATATATATGTATATATATATATATATATATATATATAATATTACTAGACAAGCTGCATGATTCTATCTAGACAGTATCATGGGCAAGAAAAGATGGAGGTTGTGTCTTTTTGGTTGTAGGAGGATGAACTGGTGGAGCCCAGGGGTCTGCTAGGCAGTGGAGTCACTCAGGATAAGCTTAGAATAGTGTATGCATGTCTTGTTTGTCAACCTGCAGGCACAGGGACATAATTATTACATGCAAACAACCACCATCTAGCTATTCTTTCTTTTCTTTTCCTTCCTTCCTTCCTCCTTCCCTCCCTACCCCCCTCTTTCTTTCTTTCTTCCTTTCTTTTTTGAAACAGGGTCTCTCTATATAGCCTTGGTTAGATCATGCTGGCTTCAAACTCATAGTGATCCAGCTGTCTTCTTTCTGAGTTCTTGGGTTAGAGACGTGTGCCACCACACCTGGTTCATTTATCTATCCCTTGTGCATGGGTAGGTGTGTGCGCGTGTGGGCATGCATGTACATGTGCGAGTGAGTCTCTCTCTCTCTCTCTCTCTCTCTCTCTCTCTCTCTCTCTCTGTGTGTGTGTGTGTGTGTGTGTGTGTGAACATTTGTGGTCTGGTGCCACTGTCTTTGTTTGGTTTTAAAACACGGTCTCTCACTGATCATTAGGATAAATTGGCTGACCTTTGACCCACAGAGATCTTACCCCCCCCTCCCCCCCCACCCCCTTTCAGTGCTGAATCTACAAGCATGTGCCATGCCTGGCAAAACAAATTACTTTATTACATTTATCCCCAACTCCACAGTAGGCTCACATGCCACACATGTGGAGGTCAGAGGGAAATATTTGGAGTCAGTTGTCTCCTTTTTTTTTTTTTTAAGATTTATTTATTTATTGTTATGTATACAGTACTCTGCCTGCATGTACACCTGTAGGCCAGAAGAGGGCATCAGTTAACATTACAGATGGTTGTGAGCCACCATGTGCTTGCTGGGAATTGAACTCAGGACCTTTGGAAGAGCAGGCAGCACTCTTAACCACTGAGCCATCTCTCCAGCCTAGGTTTCAAACTCTGGTTATAAGGATTGGCAGCAAGTGCCCTTGTCCACTGAGCAATCTTGGCAGGCCTGTGCCCAGCTTTTTTAGGTGGGTCTGGGGATTAAACTCCAGCCCTTGTGCTTGCACAGCAAGCAGTTTGCAGCCTGGGCTACATCCCCAGTCCTTGCTGTATATTCTGATGCTCTCTTTCTCCCCCAGTTTGGAGCCTGTGGCCTGCTCATTCCTTAGCCGTTCAGTAGTAGTGGAGACACATAATAAGTCAAGCAGATGAGGAAGGGCAGAATATGGCACCTCAGAGAGCAGTGTTAAACTTCACAGCCCCGGGAACTGAGAGCAGCCAAAGAGAAACTGTGTGGAAAGTGGAATGAAGGGAAAGAAAAAGACAGAGAAAATGAAACCGCTGCCATGAAATTACAGAGCAAAGTGTTACCTATGTTCCCATTTAAAAGTTTAGTTGACTTTTAAAAATAAAATTTGGATAAAAAAGTAATATGAAGGTGTTTTTTAAAAACCTCCATAGACCAAGCTCTTCCCGAAGCAGCTGTCAGAGGCTGCAGGTTGAAAAGGCATCTCCACTCTGTCCTGTGGGGCCGGGGTATTGTGAAGTTCACCTGCGCTGTTATGTTTGTTATTGTTTTTCTTTGAATTTCCCTCCATCCTGTGTTTCATTTTTATTTTCTAGGAATGACTTAGATGGTTCATACTGTGATAATAGAACAATCAGAGGCAGCAGATATCTCGCTGGCTTGGGCTGGAGACGCAGCTTTAGTCCTGGAGTACCAGCCTTGTGTATGGGACTCTGGGTTTGATTCTCAGCATATGTACATGCACATACACACATGTACACATACAGACACACACACACGCATGTACACATACAGACTCACATGAGACGTAGCTTTAGTCCTGGAGTACCAGCCTTGTGTATGGGGCTCCAGGTTCGATTCTCAGCATGTGTACATGCACACACACACATACACACACACACACACACACACACACACACGTACACATACAGACACACACAGACGCACACACAGACACACACAGACACACACACACATGTACACATACAGACTCACATACACACATACACACAAGGGCAGAAGTTGTATTTCATCGATTTGGTGGGCTGCATGCTAACGGAGTCGTAGGCATGGAGATTTGGAAGTCCTGAGACATTAGAGCAGGACCAAGTCCACCACAGCACTGGGATTCTGCTCTCTGCCACCTGAAGCCCAAGCAGGAGTGGATGACTCAATTGTGGATGGAAAATGCACTATTTGAATTCTGACCAAATTCTTTACCAAATGCCCTTGACATCTCTACCATTTGTGCTGAATTGACAGCTGTCCAGAAATGCCAACTGAGGTCTGTGTTGGGATAAGACAGCAATGGAGGGATCCCAGGACTCCTCGCAGGCTGCAGTCACACAACCCTACGTAGGTAGAGACAACAAGTGCAAGATCAGCTGCACACAGCAGAGTGGCTAAGAGTGGGCTCGTTTAACAGCGCGTTTAGTTTTTAATATCCCTGTGGCTGTCAGCAGTTTATCTTCCTCAAAGTCAGTATCATGAGGCTGGTAACAGTTGTGTACTTTATATATTAAACTTATGAGTATCTGATTATGGTAGCCGGAGCAGAATAACACAGCTGGTTACTAAACCAATATCATCTCCTTTGAAAACATCCACAGTGTATTTGTTGTAGGAGTTTCATCTAAATTATGTAGTGCATTCAACCAAAAGTTTCTGTGGTTGGGTCAGCAAAAGTCTACCAGCTAGTGTTAAGTTCCCTGAATAATGGCATTTTGCATCTATGACAGACAGAGTGCTGGTTAGTTTTCTGTTAACTTGACACACTAGGGGCATCTGGGAAGAGGGAACCTTAACTAAGAAAACGCCTTCATTAGATTGTCTGTAGGCAAGCATGTAAGGCATTTTCTTGATTAATGATTGATGGGGGAGGGTCTAACCCACTGTGGATGGTGCTAGCTCTGGCACATGGGCCTGCATTGCTAAGAAAGGCTGAGCGATCCATGAAGAACAAGCTAGTAAGCAGAGTTCCTTCGTAGTGTGTGCTTCAGTTCCTGCCTCGTGTTCCTGCCTTGTCTTCTCCTGACGGTGGTGTGTAGCCTCATTTTCAAATGAGCCACATATGTACAATACATTAAGCAAAAGTAACAAAATCTTAAATTTCTATCAATATACAGTACCAGTGTAAAACATTTGAGATTAGTGTGTTCAATAATCTACCTTTTATTCTGTAATCTTACATCCCTCTTTTTTTTTTTTTTTAAATCACTCCCCCTTTCCCTAACACTAAATAGGAGAGAAAAAGGATAGAGGGGAGAAAGAGAACCCTGATTCTAACCTTTGCTTTGTTTCCTCCCTTACCGTTACTTATAACCAACCCTGCCTCAGATGACAACAATCACTCATAGCCCATGAAAACACCCACCCCACCTATTGGGAATGGGGCTGTCATGTTCTTGAAGTTACTTTTTGCTGTCTGTGGGTAAAAACATATTTTGGAAACCCTTAGAAAATTGGGATATTAGCCCAGGCACTGGAAGAGCAAGCTGTATCTTTTTCTGTCCAGTCTCTGTGGGACCGATCATTTGAGGTAACACTTTTGAAGTTGATCTGCATGCAAATCTTGAGGAAACAGTAGATAGTCTGTGAGACTGAATCATTTAGGCTATTTGCTTTGTCTTCATTTTGTCTGGTATTTTGCTCTGAAAAGCAACAAATGTTTAAAGGTATTGGCATATATATATATGCAACATGCAAAAAATCAGCCAAAGATAATTTTCTGCTCTGTGTTTGAGTAGGTGAAAGGCATCAACTTTATAAATCTGTTTGAACTGTAATATTAGTCTCTAATCATGCTATATGTAAGGATGGCTTGTCATGAGGATCAGGTAGCCAACAAGATTCAGTTGCCATACAAAGACATTCATGCCTCAGATAGTTAGAGGTCTTTCTTGGTCAAATCTATAAGCTTTGTTGGTAACAATATTTTTTCATTCCTTGTAGATACATAAGTATAACCACGTCCCCATCTCAAAACTATTGCAGGTCAACACATCATTATAGTATATTGGTTGGCCTAGTTCCTCAGTTTTTCTATAACCCAGTGGCTCTCAGCTGCTGTTGTCTCTTTTCACTAACATTAAGAAAATTTAGAGTTAGCAAAGCATTATTTAGTCGGTCCCTTGGGGTCTTTACTCTTCCTTTTTGTTTAATAAGCATCTCTTTTAAGGTGCAATTAGCTCTTTCTACAACCGCTTGTCCTACAGGATTGTGTGGTATACTGGTAATGTGCTTTGTATTATAATACTGCAAAGAATTGCTTCATCTTACTGGATATGTATGCGGGAGCATTGCCAGGCTTAATTTGTGCAAGTATCTCCATTCTTCCTATTATTTCCAATAAGCCTTTTTGGGACTTAAATCAGTTGCCCATTGAAACCCTGAGTATGTGTCAATGGTATGGTGTCAATGGTACCTTCCCCCTCCCCCCAAATTCCGCAAAATGAAACACATCCATCTGCCAGATTTTATTTCTTTTTCTGCCCCCAAGGTTACTTCTAGCAGGTAATGGAGTTTGGTTATACAGAGAACACGAAGAGCTCTCCTCTCTCCACTTTGATTTCTTGCCAAGTGATAGAGAATTTTATTCTTTAAACCTTTAGTATTAATATGATGTGTTTCAAGAAAAATTGAGGCTGCTAACACATTTCCTATTAATAATTGGTCAGTTTCTTCATTTCTTTGTGCCAATGGACCTGGCAAAGCTGTATGGGACTGAATATGAGGAACATATAATGCATAGTTTCTATGTCGGATTGCCTGTTGTAATTGCATAGATAACAAAGTCAACTCTGAGTTATCAGGAGTAAATTAGTCAGTTTCTATATGCAAAGCAACTCTTTCTGCATATTGACAGTCAGTAATTATATTAAGAGATTCAGGAAAATCTAACAGCACCATAAAGATTGCATATATTTCTGATCTTTGAACTGAGGTATTTTGATCACCTTGCTTATAACCTGCCATTCCCATCTTGTTTGCATCAGTATCAAAGTGTTGGTGTACACTTTACAATACATGGAAGAATTCAATTAGCTTTTTAAATGAACTGTATACATTTTCTTTTTTGGATATTTATCATTAATTTCTCCCAAGTAGTTACTACAAGCTCTTTGCCAATCTTTATTGATTACCCACAATGACATAATCTCAGCATTAGTAAGAGGCATTATAATTGCAGCCAGGTCTGCTCTTGACAATTGGTGTAATGTTATTGTACCTTTTATAATTAATTCAGAAATCTTTTCTATGTATATCTTCAATTTTTTACTTTGTCTATGTGCTAAGAAAATATAGTCCATAATATTATCTTTCCTTTGCATAATGAGCCCAGTAGGAGAATGAGTTGAAGTCAAAATAACAAAAATACAATCAAGTTTAGGATCAATTCGACTTACATATCTTGTAGTATTTGTTGTACCAGAATTAGCTTTTTTTTTTCTGCATCAGCTGTTAGACATCTTGGACTGTTTAAATCTGAGTCTCCTTGTAATGTTTGAAACAAATTACTTAACTCATAAGTAGCTAATCCAATTGTAGGCCTCAGCCAGTTAATATCTCCCATTAATTTTTGAAAATAATTAAGAGTTTGCAACTGGTTCTATGGATCTGTACCTTCTGTGGTCGAATTTTATGTTGACTTATAGCCAATCAAATGTCCTCTTTGTATTTTTTTCTGTAGCAATCTGTAATCCCCAGCATGGTAGAATTTTTGTGTTTCCTTAGACATTTTCTCTAAAGTATCCACTTCAGAATCAGGCAAAATATCATCCATGTAATGGTAAGTGATAGATTGAGGAAATTGCCTATAAATTATTTTTAATGGTTGTTGCACAAAATATTGACACAAAGTTGGACTATTTAACATTCCCTGTGGAAGTACTTTCCAATGGTATCTCTTTATAGGACCCCTGTTGTTCAGAGTAGGTACTGAGAAAGCAAACCTTTCTCTATCTTGCTTTTGCAAGGGTATTGTGAAAAAACAATCGTTTAAGTCAATTATTATTATAGGCCATGACCTAGATTAAAAAAAAAAAAAAAGAGGTAAAGGAATTCCAGGGTATAAAGGACCCATTGGTTGAATTACTCTATTCAGTGCTTGTAAATCCATTACCATTCTCCATTTTCCTGAATTTTTTAAAAACAACAAATATAGGGGAATTCCATGGGCTGGTAGTCTCTGCTGTATGTTGAGCCTCCAATTGCTCTTGAAACAGTTGTTAACGTGCAATTTTTCCTTTGCTATGGGCAATGGCTATTGCCACACAGGTCTGGTAGATAACCATTTTAGGGGTAGGGCAGTTGGCTCTTAGCAGTGACCCCTCTTATAAGTTTGGAAACTTAATCCCTGTTATGTCCTGTGTTTGGACAGTGGCACAGCTTGTATTGTTCTTGATTATATTTATCAATACATTCCCCAGGAGCATCTATCAGCTCAAGCCTTATTTCATCATTGGCTGTCTCTGGGATTGCAGGTATATTAATTTGAGTACCTCATTGTTGTAAAAGACCCCTTCCCCATAAATTTATGGGTATGTCAGCCACATAGGATCTCAACTTCCCTGTTTGCCCTTCTGGTCCTGCATATTTAATCCATCATGCACTTTGTCTTATTTGAGATAATTTACCAATTCCTATAAACTGTGTATAAACCTTCTGAAGTGGACCAATCTAGAATCCAAGACTTTTGGGTAAGGATACTGACATCGGCTTCTGTATCTACCAAACCTTCTATTTCACCACTATTCATTTGTACCACTAATTTGGGTCTCTGATTTTTAACCAGAGTGCCAGAACACACATTTTCCAGTACTCCCAAGTGCCCCTGTTTTTTCTACTGGAGCAGCTTTGTCCTTGATGTAAGGAAACAGTAGCAACTGAGCAATTCTATGCCCTACATTAATTTTGTTTTACATATACCATGATTTTAATTTCTGCCTTGCAATCCCCATCTATAACACTTGGATGCACAATAAATCCTTGAGAAGTTAATCCACTTCTTCCTAAGATTATACTTACTGTTCTTGAAGGTAAGGGACCATAAATACTAGTGGTTATTTTATAACATTCAACTTTTGGAGGTAGTGTAAGAGATTTATCTGTGGCCATATTCAAAGCTGTACTGCCTTTAGTAGCATGCATAAGACCAGCAATACTTATTTTTTGCTTTCCTGTCTGCAGGTTACCACCTGGTTGACCAAAGAAAGATGGCTCATATTGTTGGCTGCATTGCCTTGAGCTGACAGGCCCCTCGTTCATTTCCTGATGGTACACGTACATGCACATGATTATATAGACATGCATTATCCACCCCTCACACAAAATATTGAGGAGAGAAAAAGATCACATTGACAGCTACATTGGAGAACAGCAATAAGTAAGGAAAAAACAAAACAAAACAACAAAAAAACAAAACTGAAGGTTACAGAAGTAAGCCAGACAGAGATTGGTGTAGAGTCCCCATTTGCCTTCCTAGCGCACTCTTTGCTGCAGCCAACATGGCTCCTGTAAAAATCAGTCAAGGTCAGGTCACTCCTCTACTTCAAATCCTTCAGTGAATGGCTTGCTGCCCTCAGAGAACACTCACGGTCCTTCTGCAGCCTGTCAGGTTTTCTTCCTAGATTTTCCAGCTTCTTATCTCAGCTCTGCCATTTCCTGAGCTCAGCAATGCCTCCCCTTAGCAGCTTCTCCTCACCCCCTTCTTTAAAATCAGGCAGAACAACTATTTTTCTTCCATAGAATACCCCCACTCATCTTTCAAATGCTCCCTGGAGCAAGGGCTTCCCCTGCCCCTCCCGAGGTTGGGCCATACCTCTGCCACGCCTTGCTGAGCCCGCCTGCCAACTCTCTTCCTCACCTCTTTCTCATTATGTTCTTACTGCTGTCTTTATTGTTATGGCTGAATGCGGTATCTCAGCTCAGAGTCAGAACTATAAGCATAAGTGCTTATTCATAGTAGTGGCTCAAGAAAGTTCTGTTGAATCTGTTAATAAATGAATAAAGAAAAGGCAAAGTAGCTAGGACAGACCTCTGCAGGGCTCCAACATCTGGACTGATAAAGGGAGCAACAGGAAAAGTGGCCACAAAAGTAGAAAATAGGCATTAAAGAAGGGTTAAAGAATTCACTTCTTAGGCAGAGACAGGTTTCTGCAACATACCACAGGCTGCAGGAGACATTGACTTAGGAAGTGGTCTCCATTTGGGGAGTACTTGTGTAGTCAGGGTGAATTAATTTGTGCAGTTGTCTGCCATGTAATTGGCACCATGTGACTGAGGGTTGGCCATGTTGGGCAGCATGGAGGTCTGAGGTTAACACAAACCACCTTGTGTGTAATTTTTGATTATGCATCTTCCATGCAAATTAAATGTATGTAAATCAGGGCCATGCAAATAAGGACCATACCTATTAGACCTCACTGGTTGATCAGCGTTCAGGTGGGCACAGGACCACAGCTCTGTGGGGTTAGGCTGCATCCCCTCTGCAGTTTGGTTGGAGGTAGGTAAGCTTTTCTTCTTTGGGACTTCCTTACCAAACTTGTGAAAACTTCTTAATTTTCCCTGGACTCTCACCGTTGTTGTTACTTTTCTGTTGTTGTGATAAGACACCACGGCCCAGGCAGCTGAGAAAGGAGTTTATTTGGAGCTTACAGTTTCTGAGTGTTAGAGTTCATGACCATCCTGGCAAGGAGCGCGGCAGGAGGCAGACAGTCACGGCCCTAGAGCCGCAGCTGAGAACTCAGTGAAGGCAGAGAGAGCTAACTGGAAATGGCAGAAATCTTTTAGAATATTAAAGCCTGCGCTCAGTGACACACCTCCTCCAACAAGGCCACCTCCTAGTCCTTCCCAAACCACTCCATGACCTGGGGACCAAGTGTTCAAATGTGCGGACATATGTGTGGGGGGGAACATTCTCATTTAAACTGCCACACTTACTAACGGCCTACCCTGTGCAGAAGGGTTTTGATGGCGGGGAGGGTGAAAAAAGAAATGTTTTCATAGCAAGGGTTTGCAACAATGTCAACTGCTAAGGTCACTCAAGACTAGTACAGCATGTCAGTTTAAAATTCTGCACCCGTGGGACCACCAGGGACTCTGAAGAGCAGATTCAGAGCGGGGAGAGATGAAGGGTGAATCTCAGGGTGTAGTCTCTTCTTGCGGAGGTGTGGTGAGAAGGAGCACAGACTTCAGAGTTTAGTTAGTTAATCTCTGTGGTACTCTACTGTGACCTGGGGATGCTAATGCGTTCCACCTGCCAGGTTGTCAGCACAGCCAGAGATAATGAGTGCTTCAGATCCAATGCAAGAGATCTCCAGTAATTGGTAACACTTGTTATAATCCAGTTCCAGTTGGGAATTTAAGTGGACCGTTGGTAGAAACAGACCTAACTAGTCAACACACAGGGAAGCTTTCTTTCTTTTCTTTTTTTTTTTTAATTGTCAACTTTTTATGTTCAAGTTAGGGTGATAGCCAATTCAGTTGCCTTTCATTTAGGTTTAAAAGTTGGTTAAAAAGCCGGGCGTGGTGGCGCATGCCTTTAATCCCAGCACTCAGGAGGCAGAGGTAGGCGGATCTCTCTGAGTTTGAGGCCAGCCTGGTCTACAAAGTAAGTCCAGGACAGCCAAGGCTACACAGAGAAACCCTGTCTCGAAAAACCAAAAAAAAAAAAAAAAAAAGTTGGTTAAAATACCCAATAAAGATAATGCCTGTCTATATATATTTTATCCAGGAATTAGAGAATGTTTGTGTGGTGTGTGTGT
The DNA here is from genome assembly GCF_964271855.1 of Acomys minous. Lineage (NCBI taxonomy): Eukaryota > Metazoa > Chordata > Mammalia > Rodentia > Muridae > Acomys > Acomys minous. Next base: position 12,382,760 of record NC_140497.1, on the reverse strand, counting down.
GTGTGTGTGTGTGTGTGTGTGTGTGTGTGTGTGTGTAAATGAAGGAATTCCTAGGCTCATGCCAGGAAGTATGTTAAACAGACAAATCTACAGTGAAATCATAACACTGAGATACAGTGAACAAAAGAAATATTCCAATTCTAAGCAAAATAAATAAATAACCCTGGGCAAGATGAACACATTGATTTAGTTCTTTTTCCTCTAGAAATTATCTGAAAGCCACTGGTGAAGCCTTTACATTTCCTCCTTTGTGATTTGAAGTAACTTTGATGATCATATCCTGCTTTTTGAAAGGAACATCCATGTTAGAAGGGAGTCACAGAAAAATCTTTTGTTCAATATAAAAATTAATAGGAATATTCAGTTAATAGTAGAACCTTTTATGGTTTTTAAAATATATTTTTATATTTTGAGGTTATAATTATACCATTCCTCTTTTCTCTTTCCTCCTTCCACATCTTTCCAGGTACCTCTCTACCTGGCTCTCTTTCAGGCTCATGACCCTTTTTCTTAAATTGTTGTAACACACATGTCATGTATGTGTGTGTGTGTGTGTGTATGTATTCTTAAACACAAATATAACCTGCTCAGTCTGTATAATATCTTTGTATGCACATTCCCAGGGCTGACCACTTGGTGTTAGATAGCCTGCCTGTGTGCCCTCCCCTGAAGGTAACTATTTCTTCTGTTCTCAGCTAAGGAGCCGCCTCTGGTTCTCCATCTAGGATTGGGTCCTCGTGAGCATCCTCTGTCCACACTGGCACATTTACTGATGTTGTCCCTGTTCAGCTCATGTTTAGGCCGCTATGCTGGTGAGACATCCAATGATGACATTTCTAGGAGAAACAGTCTCATAGCGAATTCCCTGTTCCTCTGGCTCTTACACCATTTCCTACCCCCTTTTCTGCTATGAACTTTGAGCCTTGCATCAAGGCATTGTGTTGTAGATACGTTGTTTGGGACTAGGCTCCACAACTTTGATTTTGAGTGTGTGTGTGTGTGTGTGTGTGTGTGTGTGTGTGTGTATGTTGTAACAGTCTTTGTGTACTAAGATCAGTTTCTCTGCTGAAGGTCAAGGACCACACTTACCTGGCTGGACTCAGAGAAGTATGTGCTGTGAGAAATTTATGTTTATTAAGCTTCCCCCAATTTTTATGTATGCCATCAAATGTGAGTAAAGACTTCAGCTTAAACAAATGTTCTGTTAATTATTCTTTATTTCTGAAGAACCGGTTTTGCCAGATAAAGAGCTTTTGATTGACAGGCGGCCCTCTCCTCCAGGGTGTGGAGTATGCCATTCTACTGTTAGTGGCCTCCAGTATTTTATGAGAGATCGGCTTTTAACCATATCAAGACTCTGCTATATGACATGTCTCTTTTCCTGCTTTCAAAAATTCCCTTTTTGTTTTTGACATTTGGGATTTTGATCGCAGTGTATGTAGGCAAGGATCTCAATGAGTTTATACCAACTGCGACTTGTTGAACTTGCCACTTATGTAGAGTAATAGGCCATCAATTTTCTCATTTTTTTTCTTCAAACATCTTGTCTGCCTCTCCCTCTGGTTCTCCTATGATACATGTGTAGGTATGCTGAGTAGAGCCCCACAGCCCTCTGAGACTGTTAAACCTGTTTTGTTTTTCTTCCTGTTGCTCCACTGTATAAATCTCAGTTTGGCTTTGAGTTTCCTGACTTTTTTTTTTTTCCTGTTTGTTAGTCTTCCATCAAAATCCTCTTTTAGGGGCTGGAGTGTTAGTTAGTTCAGCGGTTAAGAGCATTGTCTGTTTTTCCAAAGGACTTGGGTTCAATTCCAAGGCAGCTCACAAGTGTCTGTAACTCAAGTGCCAGTGAATCCAATTCCCTCATATATATATGCAGGACAAACACTAATGCAATTAAATAAAAATAAATAAAAAATTAAAAATCCTCTTTTAAAAAGTCTCTTATTGAATTTTTACCTGCAGATTTTTGGTTTTTCTTCATAGTGTCTATTTCTTTCTTAATATTCTTTCTTTGATGAGACAGCATTTCATATTTTTCTTTAGTTTTTTACATGCAAGCTCCTAGTTATTTGGGCATTTTTCAAATAGTTGCTTAAACCAGGAGACACATGCCTAAAACTAGCACTTGAGAGACAGAGGGAGGAAGATCATGAATTCTAGGCTGGTCTGGGCTACATAATAGGACATTGTTTCAAAATGTCAGCAAAATAGTTGATTACACCTTTGTTCCTGAGGATGGCAGGAGGGCTCCTTGGGTAGCAGCACTTGCTCCAAGACTGATAAGCTGAGTTTGATCCCAGGACCCATATGGTCAAAAGAACTGAGGTTGGAAAGTGTCCTCTGACCTCATCCATACTGTGAGTACACACACACACACACACACACACACACACACACACACCCCAATTGTAATTTTAAAAACCCACTTTGTCTAGTAAGTCCAATGTTTGCACTTCCTTAAGAACCAGATCTACTGAGCATCCCTGTCCTACGAGTCAAACTTACTTTCTTTTTACATTGAAAGCTATCTGTTGAAACCTGGACATTTGGAATTATGTAATGTCACCCTGGGTATCAAATCCAGCTCGTTTCTTGGTGTGTGGTTGCTATAGACTTGTTTAGTGACTTTCTAAACTAGATCTATATAGTGTATTGAGTGGTTGTTTTCTTTATTTTTGTTCTTGCCACTGCCAGCTAGTGCTTGTGGCTGACCTCCCAGTTTCTGTCAAGGGGCATTGTGTACATCACAAAGCCTGCTTTCTGTATTCCCCAGCTTAGGATTTTGCATTGAAGTTTACCTACCTCCTGCTTGCTCAGATCCACCCATCTCCCTCCCCTCCCTCCCTTCCCTCCCTCCCTCCCTCCCTTTGAGACAGGGCCTCATTGTGCATGCCTGGCAGATCTGGAACTACTATGATGATCAGCCTAGCTTCAAGCTCACAGAGACCCACCTGCCTCTGTCTCCTGATTGACAAGTGTGAGCCACTCTGCCCAGATCAGTGCTCAATCTCTTGAAGGTACTGCCATGTGCATATGAACATTTAAAAAGCGTTTCTGATTATCTTCAGCAAATAACCCTGGCAGGGGCTATTTTACCAGGCCAGGGCTGGTAAAGTGTAAGATCACGCAAGAATAAGCCGTATGTGAGGGGATTCACAGGGCACCACCGTGTGAATTGAATAGTCAGTTTTCTGGGAAAGGGGACTTTGGGATGCTTCAAATCCGTTTTCCTCTCCAGTGGTTGCCATGCTGCTGTTTTTATTTGCAAGGGGCTGTTGGTTTTCATGGTTACTGCGCAGCTGGAGTGAGCTGCTTGGGAGTAAGCCCACTTACTGTGACATAACACTAACTGAAATGGGCTGTTTTATCTTGAATAAATGTGTCTTGATCATTGCCAGTCTCTCTCTAATACCCGGAGCAGGTAGTACCTCTGTCAATCTTTCAGGGACCAGAGATTCGGATGTCCTTACTCTTCAATGTCTGTAGTATCCCAGCATGCCTTGTAAGGTCATGTCTGTGTGTGCCAGCAAATTGGAAATACTGGCACTAGCAATCCATGTCAGCATTCACCCTATCATTTATTCTGGAAATACCCTTTTCTGTGCACATAATATGCACTGGCTAGTTCCTGATTACTGTGGATATGCATTAATTACATTATTTTTCAATACTGGTATTGAACCCAGGGCCTCATATAGTATAGTGGCAGGCCAGCACTATACTATTGTGTTAAACATTCAGTCTCTTTTTAAAATGTTTATTTATTCTTATTAATGTGTATGTCTGCACAGCTTCGTGGGCTTACATGCAGTGTGTGTGCGCAGGTGCCCGTGGAGGAACATGGTGAGATTGGATGCCCTAGCACCTTAGCTAGCTGCAAGCTGTCCTCTGGGTGCTGGGAACAGAACCCTGGTCCTCTGAGGGAAGAATAAGTTCTCTTAACTGTCGAGCCATCTCTCCAATCCTCTTTTTGAAAATCTAAGATAAAATCTCAATTAAGTTGCCTAGGATGGCCTCGAAATTGTGACTTTCCTGTCTCAGTTGCCTCAATAACTAGTATTAAGTGTGTACCACTAGGCTAGGCTGGCTACAGTAATTCTTATCTTTATGGAAGTTATACTTTAGCCAAGGGAGCTAGTTAATAATTGGAAAAAAAAGTAAATGGAATATAATATGTGAGTTGAAGACAAATCCTATACAAAAAATTTAAGTAGGGAATGCCTTTGGTGGATTAAGAAGAGGGAGCCTGCAGTTTACAAAGAACAATATGCACAGGCCTGCAGGGCGACATCTGGACAGAGGAGATGGGGAGAGTTATTTGAGGGAAGGGAGTGAGTTGGACTTAGGAGCAGGGCTGGTGAGAGCAGAGTACGGCGGCTGATAGGAACAAGCCTTGTTTGCAGCGGAGACAGCAAGGAGAACTTCAGGTAGAACAAGGAGTCACTGCAGGGCACAGCACAGAGAAGTGGTCAGATGTGACGCTAGCAAGTTCATCCTGAGAATGCCGACATCCGCCTCATCCCGGCAGCTGTCCTGATGAGATCAGGCTCTTCAGTTGAGGCCATCAGTGCCTGAGACGGTGGTGGTGCATTGAATGGGCAATCAGCAGATTGCAGCCAAGGCGTGCCAGGCTCTGTGGTCAGCATATTCCCAGTTTACCCCTCAGCAAACCCTCCCAGAGGCACGATCCTCACTGACTAAATAGATGGTGAAACAGGAGCCCCCCCCCACCCCCCAGGTCAGATAACTGACCAAAATTGAGTGCTACAGCCAGGGCTGGATTGGATCTTTTTGATCCCAGACCTCTGCCCACGTAAGTACATAATACTAAGTCTCATGAAACTAAAGAACATATGTAAAAGTCCATGTGAGGTTCACCACTCAATGTAACCAGTTCACCACTCAATGTAATCGGTTAAACGGTCCATTACATAGTGAGCTAAGTAGATTGGCAACGCTTAAAAGCCACAGTCTATGACACAAAACCATCTCATTATTATTTTGTAAAATAGTCCAAAGTGCATATTTTTATTGTGTTGGGATAAGGACTTTGGCAGGTCAAAGAACTGTGGCCTGACAGGTACTTTTGATAATTCCTGGAAGGTGTTAAGAAGTCGCCCTCATGACCTACTGGACCATGTAAACAGGCATGTTTTCTGGTAAATGCCCAAGATGGGTAAATGCTTACCAAGTGAGATAAGTGTAGTCTCAGGGCTTTAAATGAGGAAGACAAGGTCAGGGTCAAATAGGAGGTGGCCATGGAAACAGGTTAAACACATGGGACCACAAGTGAAGGACTTCAAACACCTCTAGAAATTGGAAGAAGTTAGAGACAGGGTGGAGAAGGAATCTCTTGTGTGTTGTGTGGATGCAACACCTGACAATTAAAAAAATATATATATAGCCTGTAGCTGAGGCAGGAACTAGATGGGGCATCTGGCAGGCAGGAGGGATTCTGGGATGGAGACAGATGTATGAAACTCAACTGGCAAGATGTGAAGAAGATGAATGTGTGGTGCCTGAGCTCAGAGAACCAGCCATGTGCAGAGTGTTGATTAGTATAATGGGTTATTTTAAACTATGAGCCAGTCAGAGAAGAGCCCAGCTATATGGCCTAGGTATTTGTAAATAATTATCTTGAGTCTCATGAGTCGTTATTCTGGGAGCTTAGGGATGGGAGGAAAAACTACCTACTACACAGGGTGTCCTATCGAACTTGCAGCAGAAACTTGGCTCTCAGAACCCCTGGATTTGAGCCCAGGTGGGGTTCTGGTCTTTGGAGCAGCTATTAAATTAGTGGCTACTTGTTATATACAATTGCAATAAGAAACTAATACAGAGACACAAAAACACACATATGAGCCATAGCTAATGGATAGAAAACTCCCGTAACAGCAGCAGCGACACTTTTCACTCTCAAGCATCTATCCAGACCCCACAGATGGCTCTCATACAGTGTGTTTTACTTACTTCTCTCATTACTGTGACCAAGTACCTGAGGGGAAGCTATTTAGGGAGTAAAGCTTATTCTGGCTTACAGTTCTGAGGGGGTACAGTCCATCGTGGCCAGAGACTGAAGTAGTGGGAAGGCATGATGGCAGGAGCAGGAGGCCGGTTGGTCACACTGTATCCACACGGGGAAGCAGAGAGTGAAAAGGAAGTGGGCCTGCCCCTTGACCTACTTCACCCAGTGAGGTTTCACCTCCTAAACAGTGCCACCACCTGGAGAACCAAGTGTTAAACGCAAGAACATTCAAACCTGAGCGCCACATTGAGGCCAGGATCAAAGCCGAGCACAGTTAGCAGAAATTGCCAAAACCAATTCGCAAAGGGTAAAATCATGTGAACATAAAATTTGAATATATTTTAGAGATTATAGAAGTCACCAATTAGCAAGGGGATCCATAAGACATAAACTGCACTTTTGGACAGCTTAGTGGAAGCATGTTGCATAGGCTTGCTGAGTGCTACACAAAGTGGGTTTACGTACAGCACAGCCACTGACATTTGGTGCTCAGCTTTTCCTTATGCAGAAAACTTTCTTTTTCATTGGGAAATCTATATATTAACACGCATCTTTACAGACCTGGAATTGTTACACAGTAGGGGGCATTTACCATCACTCCATGGGCTTTTACTACTCCTGAGGTTTGAAGATTCCCCCTATCCCCTCCCCCCCTTTTTCAGACATTTTCAGGCAGCCTAGGCTATCCTCCAACTCATTACCTAGCTGAGGACGGCTGTGAACCCCCGATCCTCACGCCTCCATCTCCTGAATCCAGAGGTTGCAGGCGTGCATCACCATGGCTGCTTTATGAGGTGCTGGGGATGGACCGATGCTGGGGATGGACCCGGGGTCTTCATTCATGCTAAGCGATATGCTAACAGCTCCATCTCCAGCCCTAGAAAGCTTGTTCTCAACATCACCCACTCGCTCTGGTGACTTTGACACCATCAGGTTGGTGGGAACACAGAGAAGTGACCAGAGGCTTGTGCTGGCACAGGACAAGAATGCCTACAAGCCTAGAAGTGGTGCAGTAACGACAGTCAAGGGAGATTCTGAGCAAGCAGAATTGTAGGAAAAACTCTTAGCACCACCATTGGTGTTCTTTGCAGAAACACAGCAGGGAAAATAACTTAACAATGTAACTTAAAGTCTAAAAGAACCAGGAACCTGAACACTGAAGTAAAAAAGGACCTCAATGCCGAGTGGATTAACTTTACACAGAGAGTCCCTCAGCATCTGCCATGTTTTACAAATTATCCTGTTCATGCGATTTGGTAGGATACCAGGATATCTAGTTCAAGAAAAGATTAATGGAAAACAGTTTTTTCATAAAGCCGATCTAGTTAAATTTTTCTAAAAATTCATTAAGAGATAAGTAATAGAAGAGCAGTAAATCCAGGGTCTGTCTCCTATTAATTTGTAAAATAATTTAATTAGGATAGGTGATTCATAGATCAGCATTCACACCCTCCAGCGTAATTCTATAAAGGAAATAATTTATCCATGAAATACAGTGTCTTTAGGTAAATCGTGTCTAGTCTTGCATCAGCACCCAGGTATTGCAAAAGTTTAAAGATGTCAGTGTGAAATTGCGGCTTTGGCTATATAGTAAGTACCTATATATTTAGTGAGTATACGTTTAAGGTTTAACCATACATTTATTGTTGTCTTCCACACAGAACCTAAACCTGAAGGAGGGGCTGAGATTTAATCACAAGATTAATTACATGGCCAAATCCTCAAGGAGGCCAGAGAGAGTCGACAGTTCTAAACTCCACCACTAGGTGGCGCTGCTATGCTTTGAAAACGGCAAGGACAACACCATCTGCAAACTTGACTGGCGTTGCGAGGGGAAGCCGAGCTGCACCCGAGTGCCCACAGGTGCGTGTGACACAGAGCTGTAGGATAGAGGTGTGAGAACACAAACAGGACCAGGCATTAAGTGAGCCTAGACTGGGCAAGAAAATATCGAATCACAAAGTTAGAATATGCAGATGGTCAGAATGACAGTACGTTGACATACTCTTTCCACACAGGCTTAGAAAGGCAGGGCTGTTGACACCCTGAGCTAGGAAACCATAGGCTGCTTGCCTGAGATACGTCTGCACTTATATCTCTGTTTTATTTTGGTCTTCCCAATTCCCCACACCTCTGCTTTGAGTTACGGGTTGTGTGGACCTCATGTCTGCACTTTCCCGAGTTCTATAATCATCCGTTTAATTGTGAATGGTGTTAAGTTTTACTCTCACCGTGGGGCATCTACTAGCCTTGCTGGGGCTGCCTTCCTGCCAGGGAAGAGCCAAGGTAACGTTTCCTGGAAGGAAGATCCAGGTCTAACCTCCTGGGATTGTAAATTTTAAAATCCAAATGGCTGTGGAGAAAGATGGAAAACAAACAACAACAAAACAAAACCACTCAAAAAACCCATGTGTATTTATCAATAGTCAGAGTGGATGAGCCTTTCCTAACTACAAAACAGGATTACATGCCTGGCAACAATAGCTTTTAATTGAATCATGAATTCGTTTAGGAAAGGCTGTCTCTCCAGCTCTTTAAACAAGAAGGCAGAGTTAGGTGGGAAAGTATATTATTGCCATTAGTATCTCTGAGAAAAATGCATTTCAGGAAAGCTGAAGAAGACTTAAAAGTCTTTTGCTTTTATTTTTCCCATTTAATGCACCCAAGTAATATATTAAATACATCTTCCTCTAATGAGGCTTAAATGATCTCTTCCAAGAATTGTTTATAAGTGACAAGTGTGTCTTAGATGGCAGGAATTTTATTTTATGCAGTTATGAGTTATTGTTAATGACATTTAAAATCATTTTGGTAGAGAGAGCACTTGTAAGGAGTTTATTTTTAGGATGAGAGGCTACAATGTAGTGGCTAAATAGACCAGCTTTATTGTAAGACCTAGAGCCAGCACTGTTTGCTGCTGTTGTTTCTGTTTTTGGTGTTTAACCTCTAGTGCTGCGTTCTTACCTGTGAAGGAAGGATAGTGTTGTGCTCCGTAGGAAGCAAGCTACTGAGCTTGGCATGGTTTGAGCATATGGTGTACTGGCCACACAGTGCTCCTAACTCAGTGATAATCAGACATGGTGACAGGGGCACCTGTGAGAAGTCGTCACAGCATGCACACAGCTGTCATACAGAGCTCTTGTTACTCGGTCTGGGGGAAACAGCCCAGTGTTTAAAGCGTTTGCTGTGCAACCATGATCACGTGAGCTCACATCTCCAGTACCACATAAATGGTGGACGGGCATGGCAGCCCACCTGGGATCCCAGCCCTTGGGAGATGGAGACTGGGGTCCCCAGGGTGAGGCAGCTAGCTAGGCTAGCTAAACTGCCAAGCTCTGGGTTCAAGAGAGAGACTGCTCAGTTTATAAGGTGGACAGCGACTGAGGAAGAGACCAGTGCCAGCTTCTGGCTTCTACACATAGCTGCATACGCGTGAACATACACGTGATTTGCAAAGAGAAGCAAGAGAGGGTTTTCCCTGACCTTATCCTGAGAACAGCTCTAAGGACCTTGGCCTTTAGAGTATGTAGTGCACAGGACTAAATCTAATCCAAGCTGGGCTGATTCCTTCTCTTTTGGGAAAGAATGGATAACTGACTTGCACCTTTCACAAAGCATCTGGGAGGAGGCATTGGGTTTTGGTTTGCCGGCCAAAGAACCAGCACTGCTCCTATTCTGAGTGAGGGAGCCACAGCCTTCAGCTCAGCTCTTTGAGCCCAAGAAGTAGATGCGAGATTCAGGAGCTCGCTGAAGGCTCACCTCAGGGGTTCTCTGCTCAGCCACCACAGGGCTCCTCTAAAAGAGTGCTATGGCAGGCTGCAGGGTGAGAAGACTCATTGGCAGGGACTGAATTCAGACAGCCGCTTCAGGAGGCAGCCACCTCCACTTGCTTTCTCATCCTCAGTCTCCCTAGGATCTAAAGAACAGAATGCCTGCCCCACTTCCGTCTCAGGTCTCAGAGCTGGTTGCTTCCCTTCTTCAAGCGTGCTTCGCTCCACCTCTTTGACTTTTGCATCTACATTTCACCTGCCCACAGTTGAAGGTTAAAATTCATTATGCAAAGTCAAGCAAAGCTTGTGCTGACACCGATGTAAATCAGCCTCGTTTACCCCCATTTACATAAACACATGCATTAGATGTGCAAAGAGCTGATCTCCCTGTAGTGGTCCTGATGATATTTGTGGGCTAATTTACTTCCCAGAAGTTTCTCTTAGCTTGATGACTGTTGGGGAATGGCAGATTTGTGATGCCTTCCGTTCGGCACAGTGGGGAACCAAGTGAGGGCGGACAGTGGGGTGGAGGACAAGTAAGGCTTGAGGTCAGGCTCTTTTCTGTGGTTTACTAAACCGATTGCTGCTGTGGCAGCAGCCACCGCTGCCTCCCGCTGCTCTCTCCTGCTTCTTTCTCCTCTTTCAGTCAAGTTCTCATCTACTCCATGCTGACCTCAGACTCACTGTGTAACCCTGGCTGGCTTTGAACTTGTGGTGGTCCTGACTCCGCCTCCCAAGTTCTGGGATTATACATGTATAAACCACCATGCTTGCAAGTGCCGGAATTATGGGCATATGCCACCCCACCATGCCAGGCTGTGATTATCTTAATTTTGGCTAATTCCCTCAGTGTTTCCAAGTCTCCTAATCCTCCAAATGGATTATAATTCATTTGATAATCATCTATTAACATTATCTATAGAGCAGGATTTCTTTCTACTCTTTCTCTTTCTCCCTCCCTTTCTTCCGCCCCACTATACACCTAGGAAATGCCTCTCCACTCCCATATCCCCTGTAGTCTCAGGGAATTCTCCAGAAGTTAAGAACTGGTGTAAAGGCGACCCAGAGCCGAATGTGCTGTGGCTGGTGCTCAGTGGGGCTTGGTATTCTTCTGTAGCCTCATCAAGCTTTGGCTCAGCCACTTGCTGCTGGTTTAGACTGGTTTTGGAGTCAGTGGCTGCTGGCTTAGACTGGTTTTGGAGTCATTGTGTCAGAGATTTACAGATAAAGTCAAGTCCCTGTTTACTCAGTTACTGGCAGGATGTGCCTCATTTTTGTTTTCTGGTGTCTATGGGGTGAGTCCTAAACTGGGGGCATCAGTTAACCTTGTGTGCCTGACTTTCTATCCCTTGTAAAAGGAGCTGAGATTATAGTGATGCCATTTGAACTGTGAGCAACCCACGGTGTTTCATATGTATACCTACTGTGTTCTCACTAGATTTCCTTTCTTCATTGTCTGTGTAGGTGATGTAACAGGTGTTTGGAAGAAAAAGCAAGCATCAAACTAAATACACACATTAGAGCCTCTTTTGGATTCCCCTGGCTGAGTTTCTACTCAAACATGGCAGATGGTTTTTCAGTAGGGGGTGGAGCCCTGGGAAGGACATCTGCAGTGTCAGCAGAGAGTGCTTGGACTGTCAGACTCACTGGAGCTGGCCCAGAGGGTTAAGTGAGGGTCAGGGTGGAGGAAGATATGGGAGTGTCTGTGTTGGCATCCCCAGGAAGGTGAAGACTGCACTGAACTTGGGCGTCAGAGGTAGAGTCTTCAGACTGTGATTTTTTTTTTTTCCTGAGGTGCAGTGTCTTGCTTTGAGGCTCTAGCTGGCCTGGTACTAGCTATGTAGCCCAGACTGGCTTCAAGAAATCCTCCTGCTTTATCCTCCCAAGTGCTGGGATTATAGCTGCATAGACCACACCAGTTTTTGAGATTGTAATTTCGAAGGTTGTGAGCAGTGATGACAAGTTATGAATTGCAAGGGACTTTATATAACAGAGCACTCATTTCCTGGGAATGTGCTGGAGGCCCTTTCAGCACTAGGGCACAGAAAATTGTGTCATGGCATTGTTGTGCACTATTTGCCTACAATTATTAAATCTAGACCTGGAAACTTTCATCCCAGGACTAGACGTGAAGGTGAAGAACAAGCTTTTTTAAGTAATGGTGAGCTGGAGGAGGAGGGCCAGAGCTATGGGGGAGGGCCAGAGCTGTGGGGAGGGGCAGAGCTGTGGGGAGGGGCAGAGCTGTGGGGAGGGGCAGAGCTGTGGGGGAGGGCCAGAGCTATGGGGGAGGGCCAGAGCTGTGGGGGAGGGTACAGAGCTGTGGGGAGGGGCAGAACTGTGGGGAGGGCCAGAGCTGTGGGGGAGGGCCAGAGCTGTGGAGAGGGCCAGAGCTGTGGGGAGGGCCAGAGCTGTGGGGAGGGCCAGAGCTATGGGGGAGGGCCAGAGCTGTGGGGGAGGGTACAGAGCTGTGGGGAGGGGCAGAACTGTGGGGAGGTCCAGAGCTGTGGGGGAGGGCCAGAGCTGTGGGGGAGGGGCAGAGCTGTGGGGAGGGCCAGAGCTGTGGGGAGGGCCAGAGCTGTGGGGGAGGGCCAGAGCTGTGGGGAGGGCCAGAGCTGTGGGGAGGGCCAGAGCTGTGGGGAGGGCCAGAGCTGTGGAGGAGGGCCAGAGCTGTGGGAAGGGCCAGAGCTGTGGGGAGGGCCAGAGCTGTGGGGAGGGCCAGAGCTGTGGGGAGGGCCAGAGCTGTGGGGAGGGGCAGAGCTGTGGGGAGGGGCAGAGCTGTGGAGGAGGGGCAGAGCTGTGGGGGAGGGGAAAGAGCTGTGGGGGAGGGGAAAGAGCTGTGGGGGAGGGGAAAGAGCTGTGGGGGAGGGGAAAGAGCTGTAGGTGAGGTGGGCAGAACTCTTCCTCCATTGCTGAGAATAAGCGGCCACTTAGGTGTTTTGAATGCTAGAATTCAAACAAAGGCAACTTATTGATAATTAGTGAATTATTGTTGTGTTTGTGGATGAAATGTGGGGTCAAGTGTGTTCAGCCACCATTCTGCCGTAGAGCCCACGACACAGCCCACAACAGATTTGTTGTTAAGAATTTTTACATTAATGTGGCAGTTTTTCTTTCTTTCTTTCTTTCTTTTTTTTGGTTTTTCGAGACAGGGTCTCTCTGTAGCCCTGGCTGTCCTGGACTCACTTTGTAGACCAGGCTGGCCTCGAACTCACAGTGATCCGCCCGCCTCTGCCTCCCGAGTGCTGGGATTAAAGGCATGCGCCACCACGCCCGGGTGTGGCAGTTTTTCTTATTATCCAATCTATATACTGATTGTATAGCAGATGATAAAATGCATTTTCTCTGCATTATAGACTTTTCAGTATTTTAAAATAAATCTTGAAAAAGCATTTAAAAAATAAGTATTTGGAGATCAAATTATGGTTTTTGTAGGAAAATGTGTTTAACCTGGAGATAGCAAGTAAAATAATCTAGACTCAGAAGGACAAACATCATGTTTTCTCTTATTTACGGACCTTAGATTTTTCTATAACACACATGCATACACACACACTCATACATACATACACACACATACACACACACACACATACACACACACACACACATACACGATATAAAAGTAGAAGAAAGGCTCTCTGGGAAATGGAGGAGGACTAACAGGAAGGAGGAGCAGGGAGGAAGGGAAGGGTGTGTGAACGCATATGACATAGTTCAATAGAAGCATCTCGGTGAAATCCACCACACACATACCCACTGCACATACGTACAATGAATATATGGGAAGACTCTTTTTTTTTTTTTTTTAACTTGAAATGGTATTACCTGGTTAGATACAAAAGAGCTACTGGGTTTTAATTTTTTTTTTTCTCAAGACAGGGTTTCTCTGTGTAGCCTTGGCTGTTCTGGGCTCACTTTGTAGACCAGGCTGGCCTAGACCTCAGAGATCCTACCTGCCTCTGCCTCCCTGAGTGCTGAGATTAAAAGTGTATGCCACCATGCCTGGCTGGGCTCTACTCTTTGAAAGAACGTTTTTGTGCTCAAAGTAATTTACCCATGCTATAAGTTGTTGCTGTGGGGTTGAAGTATTAGCCTTCCCTTCCGACCCATTTGGTTTCATGTTCTCTCTTTCTTTGGCTTTTGCACCCTCTGACTGTCTTCATCAAGGTCTTTTTCTCTGGTCCACAAGGCAGTGTGACTATGATGTATTTGAGAGGCAAGACTCAAACATATAAATAGGAATATCTTCCCCTGTAAAATGGCAGCAGGTCTACAAACTGATAAAAGTCCCCTCTACAGTTTCCCCTTACACAAATCCTCCATTAAGGCAGGCTCTGTCTTCAGTGATTGACAGCACTCTTGCTTATGAGCTTATCTTCTCCAGCAGTCACTTTTTCTCAGACTCTGTCAATCATAGTGACCTTTACTCCTTCTCCAGCATGACACTCAATAAAGAGGTGCCTCATTGCTGTCTCTGTGTTTTCAGCCCTTTAGGTGCCAGCCAGGGGTCAACATGGCTTCCCTGTGAGGCTGTAAGTGAAGGCATTTCCCCATTTAACCCCGTCCTCTTCCATTTCTTCCTGTGCGCAGTCTCCAGTTCTAGGTAGCTCTGCCCTGCTGTGATGTCACCATCCAGATTTTATCTCCACTAAACTGGCTTCACTTACCTCTTGGGCCCTGTGATTGTCTCTTCATTGAAGCAACTGCCTTAGACCTTGGGCTTCCTCATTAGGACACATGGCCCTGAGCAACCTTGACTGGCAGTTGCTGAGGGTGAGCCGGCCATCTGGCTGAGGGAAGGTGGGTTATGAGAGAGGCCAGATGTGTCTCAGTGCTGGATCTCTATGCCAGAAGCTTGATCTGACTGTGTGGTGCCCATGAACATTAAAAAAAAAAAAAAAACAAACAGAACAAAAAAACACACTTTCTTAAGACATTCAGAGTCATACAAAATAACATGGAGGAGATTTCAATTCACTCAACAAATTCTTATTATCATTACGTTTTTGGAGGCTTGACTTAGAATGGCTGGTTGGATACTAAAGGGACCACATTTGTCACAACCCCTCCAGTGGAGTCTGTGTGACAAACGATCCTGCACAACCTGAGGCGATGACTCCGGCCCAGGGAGAGCCTCCTGGAGTGGGTCTGATGTTCCTGCCAGGAGTAACTGATTGCAGCCCCCCTCCTTTTTTCTTACTCATTTGTTTTGGAACATTCTGCCTTTGTTTGCTCTTTCTTTCTTTCTTTCTTTCTTTCTTTCTTTCTTTCTTTTTGAGACAGTATTTCTCTGTGTAGCCTTGGATGTCCTAGACTTGCTTTGTAGACTAGGCTGCCCTCCAACTCACAGTGATCCACCTGCCTCTGCCTCCTGAGTGCTGGGATTAAAGGTGTGCACTACCATGCCTAGCTGTTTTCACTTTCTTATCAGAACTTTTCAGACATGACTGTGTTGCTAGGAAACTCCCTAACTTGGGACTGCAGCCAAGGGCCATTCAGGTTCCATTCCACCTATTAAAACAAACATGGCTAAGAATTAATCATTAATAATAGTTTATATTATGACTTACAAATAAAGTGTTTAAGAAAGCTTCAGATAGTGACGAGAAGAGCTAAGAAAAAACTGTCTTGAGTCACAGATGTTTGGCATAATGAGAGAACAGAGGGCACATGTGTACCCTGACACCAAGCTTATGACTTAAGAATGACGATTCAGGATTGATGACAACATCATTACTTTGCATCCTGTATTTTGAATTGTATGAAAAATAATGTAACCATGAAAACACTCCCCATTTCCAAAAAATGTGTATGAAAACCTAGCTTGCTTGCCTGCAAAATATACTCAGACTTAAACTCACCCCTGGGTTAGTCTGTTTGTCGCTTCACCTATCTTTATCCACCGACACTTCGAGAACCTCCATTCCCAACGACCTATACCTGACTGAGACGGTCCGCGGCATACGTCTTCTTGCCCCAACACACAAGACTCTTTGCTGCCTAAAACAAAGAAAATGGGAGAAAGAAAGAAATGAGAGATCCTATGAAACACACACACATGTAGGTCCATGACCTTTTCTGGAGATAATAGTGGAGAAATAGCCACTGTGATTGTGCACGTGTGAATGCCTTTGTGTACACGACCCTCAACCGTATTTAATATGAGGGACAGTATCCTATCTGAGCTTTACAGGATATTCTGGCTTTCAACAAAGTAGACATTTTGAATCAAGGTAAAAGCTGTGGGAAGCGGAATGGGCCTTATGACAGGATTAGCCTAACCGACAGGCTGTATTTGAACCCTGTGCTGTATTTGAAGGGCCGCACCACCCTGCTTTGCCTCCCATGAAGGCTTGCTGCAGTGAGGGCAATTGTTCAATTGTGCATACATTTATTGGGCTTAAAGCAGCCATACACTATTACCCGGGGGCATTTATCTCCAAGCATGTTATTTATAGCTGGACTGTCTGAGAAGGAAGGAGTTGACCAGCTCCCTTTGGGTAGCAGCATTGAAGGCACAGTATAAATATTCACTCCCGGTAAGACCAGACCCAGGAGCAGAAGCAGTCCGTGTCCTCAACTACTCAGTGAGGGAGTTGAGCAGTGAACAGAAAGATACCTTGTCGAGGGTGCCTTGCCTGCTCATCGCCTACTGATGATTCATTTACTCATTTGTGCATTTGCCATGTGCTGTTTGCTAGACCAGGATGAGGCACTGTAGGCAGCAGAGCAGTTTCTCATCTCAGGAAGCTCACAGACTGAAGGTGAATAATAACATCCAACATATGGCAGCAGAGCGACGGGAAAGAGACAGCATGGCAGCAGAGCCCCCATGTGGGCAGAGCACAGGCTAGTGAAAGGAGAGCTTGCCCCGGGGGGGGGGGCAGGGGACTGCAAGAACCAGTATCCCTCCAAAATTGCATCCTCACAGATTCCGGCATGAAGTAGCATTGTTGTTTTTATTTATAATCAAGGAAAACCAAGAAACCAGTGGCTTAGTGGTCTGCAGTCTTAGAAATGCCAAGTCTGGCTGCAGAGTCTGCATATCTATGATCATCATCTGCTACCCAGGGAGGTGGAGGAGAGAGATGTGCAGCTTGAGATTCCATGCAGTGCAGCAGAAGAGGCTGGAGGCAGCACTCATGGAGAAGAGGGGAGGCTAGACACAGAAGGAGCAGCAGTGGCTGCTTTGATGAGCATATCTGGACTCCACAAAGCTCCCTTTTCCCTTCTCTTCTCTGACAGCCGTGCAAGAAGGTGGCATCAGGATCCTGGCACTCACTGCATAGGTGCATCTGCCCCACACATTTCACGGAGAGATCCGCACTGCATCAAAGCCCTTATTCTTGCGCACACCCAAGTTCTGCGTCTGCACCCAGTGCAGGGCAGTTGAAGAACCTTCTTACACCAGGCTAATCACTGGTTTCCCACCTCCAGGTACACAGCCTGCCCCTCTAAGCTGGAAAAAGAACGATGAGGTTCTTGTGAACAAGGAGACTCAGAGGTGGGTGATGCTGGTACCTCTTTGGTTCTCTGGAAGCTTCCAGAATCTGGGTTGATAAATTCCTTTGAGTAAATATGGGAAAG
Source organism: Acomys minous (assembly GCF_964271855.1). Taxonomy (NCBI): domain Eukaryota; kingdom Metazoa; phylum Chordata; class Mammalia; order Rodentia; family Muridae; genus Acomys; species Acomys minous. The sequence goes on along the minus strand of NC_140497.1, from coordinate 12,365,378 downwards.
CCAACATGAGCGAGATAGATGTGTCTTATAGCCTGATCATTCCAGGTTTTAGTCTTTTTTTTTTTTTTTTTAACATATTTAGCTTGGCATGGCTGGTTTTAATCTTTAAATTTGAAGTATTTCCCAGCTGGGGACCAGGTTTTAGTCTTAACCCTGAGATTATAAGTAAGGGAACCTCACTGGGGTGCATGGTATTCTTGGCTACACATGCATAAAAGTGGTACATAGATTCTGCATGGGGATTAGATCTCTATAAAATATCAGAATGCAAGGCGTGCAGCCCAGGGTAGTTTTATTTATTTTTATCCTCCTTGAATAGCCAGGTACCAGACATACTAGATATTTCAAACACACTCGTGAACAAGTGGACACATCAGCATGCAGATAAAGAGCTGCAGGTACAGAGGCGCAGCAGTCATGTTTGGCCACATAGGATGGTTTATGTGGATCATGTGGGAGGCAGTGTTACAACAGACAACACAAAGCCAGAAAAGGCTGAGTAGGGGGTGCAGGCCTGTGATCCTGGCACTTGGGAGGTGAATGTAGGAACATTAGGAGTTCAAGGTTAGCTTCACCTACATAGCTTAATGCCATTTAGACTACATGGAACTCAGTCTCAAAAGAAGCTAGCCTTGAACTCCTGATCCAGCCAGTAATAAAGGCATTGGAATTTAATGTCTCTGCAGAGCAAGAGTCATGGTAGATTTTAGTTAATTTGCTCTATTTAGTCAGAGGGCAAGAGTGAAGTGGTTTTATTATTAAGTTAACATCAGAGTTTTGAGATTCAAAGTTTATCAAAGTCCATCTTCAACATCAACCAGGGAAAACTGAGGTGGGGCTGACTGGCTGGTGACCCTGTAGACTTTCTCTGAGGGCAACCTTCCAAGCCGGAACTGATAGTTAGCAGCAATAGCTTCCACTGATGGTGGCAAGCTGAGGCTAGGGCTGATGGCTCCTAGTGGGAGCTAGAGCTGATGGTGGCAAGTGTCTAAAAAAGAAAGGAAAAGGAGAGAAAAGAAACACACACACACACACACACACACACTTACACTAGATGATGAAGTATGACAGACTCCAGCTGGTAGGTTTCAACAAGCTGTGTCTTCCTCCTTTTATTAGTATCTTCTCATTTTCATCCTTATCCCTATCCTTACCTATTTTCTTCTCCTCCTCCTCCTCCTCCTCCTCCTCCTCCTCCTCCTCCTCCTTCTGTTTCTGTTTCTCATCTTTTTCCTTTCAGTTTATATGCCCCAACAAAGTCTTTCAAGCAGTACAAAAATCACAATGTCTTTATATTCTATTTGTCTATAAATAAATGACTACAATGGATATACGTAAGAAAATCATGTTCCCCAATACCTTCACGTGACCAAGTGTCTTACGTATTATGGGTGAGGAACAAACATGAATAACAGGTTATTTCTGAGAACCCACATACATTTGTACATAAGCAACTTGTTACGTATTAACAGAGTATAAGCAAGCAAGGGAATTTCTCAGCCAGCTTTTCTTTCCTGGCACGCTGCAGTTTGCGGTTACAAAGAAGGAATCAATTATCTTAAGAAGTAATCTTATGAAGATCTTAAAAGAATCACAAATCTAAGCTCCTGTATAAAAATAATCAGCCCTGTCTATTTTAAGTCTTAAAGGTGCTCATCTACTCATTAATATGTTTTATTAAATCATATCAGGAAGGTGAGGGCAGAAAAATAGAATAAGGAAGTCAATCGTCATCTCAGTCACCAGCCCAGCTTGAAAGAGTCACGTCAGCCAATGCTGCTATGGGCCATTGTTCTTGCTTTGCCAACCTCAAAAAGTCCCTCGCTTTACTAATAAGAGTGTGCTTTCTATTAACTTCAGTTGTCCCCTAAGATTTCCTGCATCAGGGCCAACAGCAAAAACATCTTTACCTTACTTTGCTAAACAATCTCTTCTTCCCTCAGACTTTCTACGTCATAGCCACTAGCAAAAACATGTTTACCTAACGTATTTTTCCAAATTCTTTCTAAGGGCAGTAATCATTGTTAGCAATCTGCATCCGTAGGTTGTTTTCAGAGATGGTGGTTGAATCATTAATCTGCTCCAGCAGCAATACCTGAAAGAGATCAAGCATTGTCCTTGTGTATGACAATGCTACTGCCCAGTGAGGGGCTGGAGGCCCCCTTTGCAGTACGCACCCAGTTCACATATTAAGGGATTATAAGGACCGCAAAGGTAAAAGCAGAGCTATGATCCATAACAGCGTGAAGTCCTCAGGACAAGCAGTTCTTGTGGTTATGTTTCGCCGAGACACACCCATTGTGGGTTTGCTAACTGGTGGGCCACATTCCATGAGTTCTAGAGCTGTTTTACTGTTCCTCTTGCATGGACCCTGGCAAAAGTTAGAGCTATAACCCTTAGGAAGATTTCTTCCTAGGAGAGTCTGAAGACAACTGGACAGTGTGTCCTATGTCTGCCCTTCTGCTATAAGTTGGCTCATGTCTTTGTGGGGTTTTCTTCCTGTGTGCACAGTGTGTTATTGGTTCTGTAGCTTGTGTGCCTGGCTGACGTCATTTCCCACTCGGTGCATGAGGTGCTTTGGGGTTGTGTGGGAAGACAGAAGCAGGGTCTTACGGTTTACACACTGACTAAGAAGCAGAGATAGCATGGCGCCGAAGCTGTGAGAGTGACACACAGTTACAAGTGGTCACATAGAGGAACTGAGACCTAGAGAGAACAGAGAAAAAGGACCCAACCCAAGTTTTCCTTTTACTTTCTGATTTTTAACTTTTCCTTTGATGAGAATGTTCTTTTTTTTTTAGCATCCATCCATCCATCTGTCCATCCCTATTTCAAAGAACTTTTTAGTAATGTGTCTGAATTTGCTTATCAGATTTGATGCCAAAATGTTATTTGATGCATTTTCAAAGATGTTGACTATTCAAGTTAAAGCATGACCTTATTATGTTTTCTTTACATATGGGCCAGTAAGTTCCTTTTTCTCTCTTTTTAAGCTAGCTGATGCTTGTTGATTCTTGGGTGTCAATGACTGTTGCAAAATTAAGCTTAGTAGGTTGAAAGTAGATTAAGAATGTAAAGAGGAACATATACAGGGGGAGGAAATCCCCCTCAGGAACAATCATAGGGGAGGGGAATAAGGGGAAAATGGGAGGGAGGGAAGAATGGGAGGATACAAGGGATGGGATAACCACTGAGATGTAACAAGAACAAATTAATAAAGGAGAAAAAAAAAGAAGAATGTAAAGAGGGGGCCTGGAGAGATGGCTCAGAGGTTAAGGGCACTGACTGCTCCTCCAGAGGTCCTGATTCAATTCCCAACAACTACATGGTAGCTCACAACCATCTATAATGAGATCTGATGCCTTCTGGCCTGCATGTACACATGCAGGCAGAGCACTGTATACATAATAGTCAATAAATCTTTAAAAAAAATGTAAAGAGAAATGTGTGAAGAAGACCATTGCAAGGTTACTCAAAGCGATGCATCAGTGGTGGGAAATGGTTATCTTGGCCGAGATGGTACTTAAAATAACACTTGGATCTGCAAGCTGAAGAACACCATCAGGATAATTCATACATGAGCTCATTTCCTCCTTGCTGGTTATTAGCCAGGAATACAGTTCAGCATATGGCTTATTATGCTGCTACTTAGGAGAGAACAGAATTTAATCCAGAGGCGAATGACTGTTTTCTCATCCAATGCTCAACCCACCTACCTTTCGGGAACTGGGGAGTCTCGGAGACTGATAGGGTAGGGACAGGCCGCACTCATGGGGCACCACCATTTCAGGTGTGACCTAAGCTTGAGCCAAACATCAGTGCTTTTCATGTGTGCTTTAGGGCATGTAAGGGGCAACTTGGTTCTGGTTGACATGGTTTTGGGGAGATAGGGGGAGAAGTGCATTGTCTTTTCTGCTGTGGCCACTGAAAATTCTGGGTGTTGGGTGTGATACAGGACACACAGCAAGGCAGAAGGGGGAAGACAGCTAGGACCTTGGGGCCTGAAGGCCACTAAGGTTCCAGGAAACCCTATATGCCCCTCCCGGCAGTTCTGAGGGGCCCACCGGCTTTGGAGTCAAAAGAGACTGAGTAAGGGAGCCTGTGCTTCCACTTTGACATCACAGTAGCAAGGTGATATTTTCTTCTTTCTGCACTCATTTTTACACATGATCTTTGACTCACATGATCTTTGCACTTACTTTCTGCTCCCCAGAGAAACAGTCCTTTCAGTGTGTTCTGATGACTTTTTAATCTTGTGGTGAGAAATAGTGAACTCACGGTGAGACAGTCTTCCCTGAGGGCAGAGGTAGACTGTATCATCTCTGAGTTAGAGTCTAGCCCTTTGTGTTCAGTTTGGCATCTGTGCACAGAGGAACTTAACAAATTTGGGCTGGATTCCCTTGAGAGCTATTGAGATTATGCAAGGTGCCCCAGTGTTAGAGGTCTCAGTGTAACTTGTGAGACAGGCAGGTCTTACAGAGATGCTGCCACACATTTGCAAATGGTCTATTAGCAGGGTTGAGGCCTGCCCCAGGGTTGTTGGAGGAGGATGTGACAGGCAGTCTCAGTTTCCCCAAGGCTCAGAAACTCCATTATCTGGGTACCTACAGAGGGTGGAAGTGACTCTTGTAGACCAAGCTAGCAGGAGGATGCTGGACAAATGAGGTTGAGCATTGGGTAGTTTATACTGAAAGAAGAGCACTAAGGGCTGGTGTCAGCCTTGCTAGGGTGGCCTGTGGAGCGCTCTGTCTCAGAGGAGGGTCGCTAGGCACTCAGAAGAGGCTGTCCTCACCCAAAGGCTCCAGTTGTGCTACAGAGAAGTCCCTACTCTGCTGTTGACATTCGAGTTCTTCTCTATGGAGAAAGGATGCAGCTGGGACCAAAGTTTGACTCAAGTTTTATCTGTGTGCTCCGGGACAAATGGTGTTACTCTTGTGTATTTTGGCTTTTTTCTTTTCTCTTCTTTTCCCCCACCTGTGAGGCAGAACTCTAGTCAAGTTGCTGTACAAATTCCGTGAACAAAAGATACCTGACAGCATCAAGTATGGTGGCTGCTGCCTGAATTAGCCCCACCCCTCATCTCTCGATGCTGAGCTATTATTCATGCTGGATCTAGGCAACTGTAGGCGTCCTTAAATAAAAAGCCACATCTTGTGATGACTACACATGATCTTTTAGGGCAGGCAAATCCTTCTATAGACAACTGGGCTGATTTATTACAAGCTTTTCCTTCTAATTTTATCAGGGGAAATAGCTTCTCACTTCAAGTTCATGTTTCAGGAAGACTCACTGTTAACCATATGACCTGCCTATAGATATGCATATTTGAAATAAGTAATGCACAATAATGTGTTTAATACCAACTTGCCTTTATTTCAATGAATACATAAAAAACAGCAAAAGCAAAAAAGTCCTGCCTGGAGGATGATTCATGACCTAAGCGGAGATGCGCTCTCTCTTTCAGCTTGCTCCCATTGCTTTTATTAAGATGCTGGTTTTGCGTGAGGTCAGCTCATTCTTGTCCTCAGGTATTTATCTCTATAGATTGTCTCTTGTACAGCTTCTTTTCGTAGAAGCCCAGAGTTAAGATGGATGACTCTGTGAGGTATAAGTAACCACCCCCAGGGGAAAATAGAACAGCTAATAAATTAAGTGACTGTAGTAGCTGGGTGACTACAATCTATTAACTAACTTGCACTCAGCAGCACCTGCAAGGGGACAGGCTGCTCACTCTGGAGAGGAATAGCGTTCAACTTCACTCGCTCAGTTTGAATCCTGGAATGAACATAGGCTTTGCTGGGCTCTCAGCTTTGACACAGCTCTGATGCCTGGGAAACCACTCGTTCTCAGAAACTCGGTTTCCTTGTGAAAAATATTGAAAATGGCTGATGTGTTGAGGCTGATCTCAGTTACCAACCCAGTGAGATGTAGAATTGCCTGGGCAGCGGGCCTCTGGGCACAGGCTACTTGAGGCGGGAAGGCTTCCCCATTGTAGGTGGCATCATTCGCTGGGCTAGGATTCTGGAGAGAGTGAGCTGAACTCACATCTTATCATTGTGCTTCTGGACATCAGATACAGCGTGACCAGCTGCCTCCAACTCCTGCCTCCATGGCTTCGCTTCTACGATGGACTGTGTGCCCTTGAACTGTGAGCAGAAATGAGCCCTGCCTCCCTTAAGTTGCATTTGTCAAGATATTTCATTAAAGCAACAGGAAGAGTTGCTAAGAGACTATGTGCAAGAGCGGTGCTCTATACTTTACATGCATATCACAATGAGTGCCCATAAAGTCCACATAGGAGTGTGATGGATATAGTTTATCTTTCAATTGAGGAATCCAAGACTCAGAGAGGCTGAACATCTGGCTCAAGGCCTTATGAGTAGATTTTAGAATCACAATGGAGCTCTGGCTCTATAAACTGAGTTCCCATAAGACTTCCTTGGTGGCTCAGTGGTTAGAGCATTTGCTACCCTTCCAGAGGACTTGAGTTCAGTTCCTGGCTTACAACCTCTTGTAACTTCAGCTTCAGGGGATTTTATGCCTCCTGATGTTGACTTCTGGGCTTTACATACACACATAGGTAAGGATACATATAAGAATGCATGTATGTGTGTGCGCATACACACACCAAGTATGTATATCACACACACTCACACACACACACACACACACACACACACACACACACACTATGCACAGACACAAAATAAACAACACATCTGTAGATCATAAGATCCTACTACATAGAATTTTTTCAAATTATCCTCTCCCTTTTTTTTATTTAATTAAAAAAATATAGCTTGGGGGTTCAAGTATTATGGACAAGGCACATTATGTAGTGAGAACCACATCCTATCCTATCCTGATGAATCCAGGGCCAAGTTTGCTTGTTTGCATCTTTATCCATACTTCATCTGCAGCCTTTCTAAAGAGAGTATCTAGCTCCACAATGAGTCTGAGTTTGGAAAGAACTGCGTAGATCTGTGTCTGAGGCAGCATCCTCAACAACAGCAGAAGAAATCAGCCCATCTTCAGAGAAGAGAATGCTGGTAGGAGGCGAAACCCTCAAGTCTGGAAACGGGCTCACTCATCTCCAGGAGCAAATGCTGCAGGCAGCCATCTGACGGGGAGCAGAAGCTTGAGAGCTCATGGAGAACCTTGTTAGAAAGACTGGTCTCAGCGTTCTCCCGCTCTGCTCTCTATAGTCAAACACTCTCTCCAGTCAAATCTACAAATGGTAAAATCTCCACACGAGGTAGGACCTAACCCTCCATCTTGTAAAGCCTGAATGAGTTTCAGAAGTCTTTCCAGTGTCACACAGCTATTTCCCTGGTTGAAAGTTCTATTCTTCGAGGTTTTAGAGATAAAGGCTGAGCTAAAATGCCTAGTCTTTGTTGGGTTCCATTTGGAGCTTTGCTTGAGGACGTTACCTCCCTGTTTGGTCTTTCTCTCTTCTGCCATCTTCCTGTCCTGTCCCTCTTCATTCATACCTCCCAAACCTCTGAGGCTGCAGTGTTCCCAGGCCCCCTGCTCTGTTTACTTTGTGCTTATGGCTCTGGGCTCAGATTCCAGGTCTCCTCTGTCATGAGTCACCCCCAAATGAAAGATTTCATCTTTCTTTCTCTCATAGGAAACCATTGGTACAGCGTAAAGATGTAGAATCCAACAAAGGTTGACTGCTTTTCTGTCTATGAGGGCCAGGACTCTGCCTGCCTGACTCTGTGCTCTATCTTTAGAGTCTATGTAGCTTTGTTCATGTGGAAACATGAAATTACCCATTTTAACTCTCCTTTCCCTGTGAAAGTGGCAGTTCCATATAATGGGAGCTTTATGTATATGTTATGACTGTCCAAATGTCTGCGGTAGCCCTCTTTGGTGTTCAGCTCATCTGCTGCAAATTCTACCTCCTTCCTCTTGTGTGTCACTTTTCCTGGGGAGATATGAACAAAGATTCCCAGAAAGAAGCCAGTGATGGGCCAAATAGCTGATCCCACCAAAGCCCAATATAGTAAGCCAAAGAGTTTTATTGGAGTTAGATACAGGCATATGGATGAGAGGTCGGTTACAGGAGTAGAAATGACTCAAAGACAGCTATACCACCAAAGCCCACCTCAGCACGGGCGACTTCGCACAAAAGCTGGGAACCATGAGCACACTGCACAGTTTACAGGTAGCTCAGCAAGTTGGAGAGTGTTATTTCCAGGCAGCCCAGACTCTGTTACTTCTAGGCAGTTTGGCTGCTCTTTGCTTCTTCCAGGATGCTTGACTGTTTTCTGAGAAAGCAGTCTTTTCTGTTTATAGACTCTTGGGAATGGAGGAGCCTCATGAATTCAGTCAGTTTCAGGGACTTCCTGTAGTTATTTTGGATTGTTTACTTCCTGCCTTGAGGAGCTTCTTGCAGTATTTTACCTCCCTGTAAATACCCCATTTTACAAAGCTTCTCTCCAAGATGAAAGGCTATAACCTGGGAGGAAACTGTGACATAACACAGTGTGTCTTTCATTCCTGTTTCTTGTAGAGAAAACTTGCATATCTTGGGCTGGAAGACCACATTAGGTGAGATCTAGACACAGAGGGCAGTTGCGTCAGTCAGCGTTTAGTCTGTCATGACAAAATACCCAAGGAAATCCATTAAGAAGAGGAAGGAGTTATCTTTGCTCACCATTTCAGAGGCCTCAGTGAATGGACTGCTGACACGTTTCTGGGCTGGGCTGTGTAGAGGCAGAACATCGGAGCAGGGAGCCCTTATTGGAGCAACACTGCTCACAACATGGCAGTTGGGAGTGTGGGTGGCTAGAGAGAGAGGGGGGTGTGGGAGAGAGGAGGGCGTGGGAGAGAGGAGGAACATCAAGGGCCAGCTACAAAATAGATTCCTCAAAGCTGTGACCCCTGTGTCTTCCGCCTGGGGCCACCTTATCTAGAGTTTTCACTACTTCCAGTGGCACCATCAGTTGGGGACCAAGCTTTCAAAACATGAGCTTTTGGAGATGCTTGTAAAGATGTTTTTCAGATTCTGGACAAAACCAGCAGGTGATTTTGGCAAGTCCGTGAGCACCAGTGAGATCTGTCCACTGCTGCTTTAGCACAAGTGCTTCACTAAAGCACACGGAGATTAAGTGGCTGCAGATCAAGTGTCTAACTGCTGTGCGCCGACTGGAAGAACAAATAATGGATCCATATCTTTCTTTTATTCAATATTTTTGAAAGAAAAAGAAATTGCTAATTATTGATTTCCCCCGAAATGTCACTGATCAATGGAAAGTTGAGCAGTGCTCAGATGGACTCCTTTGCTGCCATCAGTCTGGACAAGCAGCACTCAGCAAGGCCAACTACATCAAACAGAAAACAGTGACCTTAAGTGAGAAACTATTGGGACAGATCTCAGGAAAATGGAGGCCTAACTGTGATTTCAGAGAGACCTGGGTCCAGTTCTGGGTGTCAAACAGTTAGAGCTGCCTCATGGTCTGTAGAGAACAACAAAATAAAAATGAGGTGCCTGGAGGGAAGGCCCAGAGGCTAAGGGTATGCATGGTTCTTGCAGAGGACCCACATTCAGTTCCCAGCTCCCGCATCAGGTGCCTCACAAACACCTGTAGCTCCTGCTTCAGGGGCTCTGATGCCTTCTTGCTGCTGTGGGTACTTCACTCACATATGCAGAGCCCCATACACATATAATTAAAAGTAAAACAAACAAACAAACAAGCAAACAAACAAACACAAAGAAAAAGACCGATCCAGCCAAAGAAAAAGACCAATCCAGCCATCAAAGAAAGTGTCCTGACATTCTGAAAGCAAACTTGCTGAAGTTAAAAACCTAAAGCCCAGAATATTTCACTGTTACAAAAAGGGATATAAGGACCTGGAAGGGACAAGAACTCCACAAAAGACCAATGGAGTCAAGTAGCCTAAGCCCATGAGGGTTTACAGAAACTAAAGCACAAACCAAGGACTGCGCCTAGGCCATGACACATATGTAACTAATGAGCAGCTTGGTTCTCATGTGGGTCTCCTAGCAAGTGGAGCAGGGGTTGTCTGACATGGACGCTGTTGCCTGCTTTTACATCACTTGTCCCTGGCTCGACCCCTGTAGAAGAGGATACACTTTGTCCTGATTCAACTTGGTGTGCCAGAGTGGGTTGGTACAGGGCAGGGCTCCCTTTTTTTTAGAAGGGAAGGAGGGGAAAGGGGAAAGAGGGCGAGAGGAGAGGAGGGAGGGAGCTGTGTTTGGGATGTAAAGTGAATAAATAAATAAATAAATAAAGTTAATTAAAAAAAAAAAAGATAGTGTAAACTTGGTGTAATGTTTCATCCCTATAATCCCAGCAGTTAGAAGGCAGAGTCAGGAGGATTTCTTTGAATTCAAGGTTATCCTGGGCAACAAAATAACTTTCAGATCAGCCTGAGCCACAGACTGAAACAGACCAATTGACAACAAAACATTTGTAGAGATATGAGCCCTGAGTTTAGATAATCTTCTTTATAATGGGATACGCACATATTTAAAAGCAAGCAACAGTTACCTGTTCCTTATTCCTTAATAAAGCTGGGGGAAAAAAAACAAATGAAGGAAGAGAGGGTGGACCAGGCTTGGTGCCACAGGCCCATGGCATTTGGGAGTCTAAGACAGAGTTCTGCTTCAAGGCGAGCCTGGACAACTAGAGAGGGAGGAAAAGAAGGAAGGAAATAAGTTGCATGAAGGTCTCATGGGACAGCATCCTGAAAGTTGGCACACCTTAGTATTTTATGCACGAATTTAGAGTGCTTGACTTTTAAATGTAGTCGAATACTTTGATGACTACAATGGTTCCTTCCATTCAGGAAAAGAGTCAACATAAGCAAGCCCTTTCTGCTCATTTTCTCCACAAACAGTATTAACCTCCAATGTTGCACTTGTTTGTTATTTCCCAGACATTCCTCCTCAGTCACATTGAATTCCTTCCCCAGGATTTCCTGCCACACTGTGTGCAGCCTTGGGGAGCAACAGCATAGGTACTTTTCTTCTTGGCTGAAGCTGAAGTGCCCTGGTCCTTAACTAACCCAAGCCAGCTACAGCAGAGTGAACGCTTTGTACTCAGACAGCTGCATGGTCTATTGCAATGGCCCATCGCTGGAAGTACACGGATTTCACCTCAAAGGGAGGAAGGGACCATGGCCTGGTCATTACTTAAATTTACATGTTCCAACATAGTAACGGCTCACGCATTTTTAACAGTAGCAGAACAAATTATAAATCAAGATGCTTAAAACACACTGATAGAAACATGGGGTAGGAAGGCTACAGCAAAGCTAGGAAATCTCTGCTATAGGTCTCAGATGCTATCTGATAACACTCTTAGCTTTTGTGTTGGAGGGAAGCAGGGCTCCATTTGCATGTTACAAAAGGGTTTTGCTTGGTGGTTACAAGGACATCAGGCCAAATGCAGACATGGTTAAGAAATGGCTACTTAGAGGCTGAGATAGCACTTAGCTGGACTCTGGGCTTTCTAGGTCTAACTCTTCAAAGTCTTTGACATTCTTAGAAGTCAGTGAGCCTTACAGGATGTTTAATACAAATGTAACACCAGAAATGTCAGTCAACAGTTCTCGTGCCCATCTGTGCGTCTTGCTGGCCTGTTTTATGTTACCTAGGAATCTCATTTCCTTAGAAGGCTGTGGATTTCTTTAGCCTCATATGTTTTACGAGCTCCTAGCACACTGATGATAAATGTTTTCTGCGCAAGTGCATCCGAGTCACTTTCCGCTGTTTATGTAATTAAATTAAAAATTAAAATTATTAAATCTTATCATTTTGAGACTGGACGTTATGTATCCCAGGCTGGCTTTGTTTTTCCTATAACCTGGAATGGTCTTCAATTCCTGTTCTTCCTGTGTTCACCTCCCAAGTACAGGAATTCTTAGCACGTGCCTCTGTTCCTGGTTTCTCTGCTTCTGTTAATACTCAAGGACTGCTATCTGCCTGTGAAACTGGGACAAAGAGCCTGGCACCCTGGTACTCAGGGCTTGACGGAGCATGGGAGCGAGGATGTGGGCTGGTCTGCATTCAATCTAGACTCAAGTCTTATATCTGCCATATAATAAATGTTCTCTCAAAGCTCTTTAATCTGATTTTAAATTATATTTTAAATTAATTTACATATTTACTTAGTGCACACGTGTATGTGTATGTGCAGGTCAGAGGACAGCCTTCAGGAGTTGATTCTCTACCGTCTGCTCACAGGGAGGGCACTGAAGTTGTTCGGATTACCCTCTGAGCCATCTTGCTGGCCCTGATTTTCTTAGCTTTCTTCCTTCCTTCCTTTGTCTTTTTTTTTCTCTCTCTCTCTTGTCTTTTTTGAGACAGGGTTTCTCTGTGTAGCCTTGGCTGTCCTGAACTCACTTTGTAGACCACACTGGCCTTGAACTCACTTGCTTCTGCCTCTCAAAGTGCTGGGATTACAGGCAGGTGCCATTGCGGCGGCTTCTTAGCATCCTTTCAAGCTTTATTTCAGAAGTTACATTAGAGTGGCCATAATACCTTTTTAGCCAAGTTGTTAGAAGCTCTGAACAGATCTTTGCACCAGGGACAGTGTTGGGGTGTGAAGTGCTGCTGCCAGACTTCCTGTCAGAGCTGACCACCTCTCAGCTTTCCTGGACATCACAGCAACAGATTAGCATGTAGTATCCTCTGTTACAGGTGATGGCGAGACCCAGAGAGACAGGATAGAGCCTCTTCCCAAAGGTGAAAGAAAGTCCACAGGAGACAGCAGCACCTTATCTGGTCACATGATTGCCTGTCAGTGGTACAGACTGGTTAGGCAGTACAGGCTTCAGAGTAACCTGGAGGAAAACATTGTCTATTTGGCTTAAGGGAATCAAGGAGTCCCGGAGCTTACAGTTGGAATACTAGACTCTCATCAAGTGGATGTGATCTACCAATTGACACAGACTGAAGAACGTGTAGGAATCTGGGGGCTCCATGGTGTTGATGGCCTCAATAGCACCAGATCTCTACGGCACGAGGGAGGCACAGACCTGGAAGAAGAAGCCAAGTGGGCAAAGTTCTCTCACGCCCTTTTCATCTGTCATCAGCCTTCACTTCTCCTGGCTGAAGACACTACGCTCAACTCCTTGGGGAAGATTTGAACATCTCTTCTAGACAGAGGGCTGCTGAGCCTCAGGGAAGAGAGCTATTCCTTCCCTGGAGGTGATGCTGTCTGGCCTCTAGTGGGGGATAGGATATGTTCACACACAAGCTTGCTGTCAGTCGAGATTGTTTTCACACTGAGAGTTCAGTTAAGCCCTACTCTGTAGTGGCACAAGCAACCGAAGGAACAGGCTAAGAGTTCAATCAAGCCCGACTCTACTGTAGTGGCACAAGCGAACCAACAAACAGGCTGGAGGTTAGTAGGGATGGCAATACAGAGGATGGAGGAGACCAGGGGGTGGGGGGGGGCAGGGGGAGCGGGGGCGGGGGGAGCCCAAAAAGGGAAAGAAGAACGCAGCAAAGGAATACTGGAAATGCCACCTTCATTTTCTATCTCATTTTCTCATTTACTTTCTCTGGAGTCATTCTGTTCACCTTCTAAGAATCAACAGGAGACTGCCAGGCATATAACCCGAAGCTTGGTGGAGGGCTTTGATTTGAGCAGGAGGATGATGGCCTACAGGAGAGGACCCTGTGTCATGCAGGAGTGGGGACAGGGAGTGTCATTTAGTATTCAATTATCTTCTTGATGTGAAGATGTACCTAGCAGTCCTGCTTATAGAGTAGAAATGCTATGATAATTAGTATTTATGACCTACCAATGTAGTGGTCATATGAGAAAAATAAATTGAAAAAATAAAGCATTTCATTCTTAAATAATGTCAGTTGCTTACTTGGGACATCAAGGGCCCATTGGGACTTCCCCAGCACACTGTCCCAAAGGCTCCCCTGTTTTAATTTTTATGCTTGATTTTTACCAGAGCAACTAGAAAAATCCACGTTGGCAAGACATAAGCTACCAGGCATGATATGCTCTGGCTTTTGCTGGTATACTGTTTGTTTTGATATGGGAATTAGTAAATTATAGCCCATGGGTCAAATCCAAATCACCACCCATTTTTGTATGTTATAAATGGTTGAAAAACATTTGAAGGAAAAATTATTTCTAATACCTGAATATAACACAAACTTCACATTCTAGTATATTTAAGGTTTTATTAAGATCCTGGGAACTCTTCTCAGGTGTCATAATGCTGGCCTTGAGGCTCCAGTGGCAGAGTTCATGGCGTAGCCAGGTCCTCTTGATGTATGGGAGTTTTACACTAGGTCAGACCCGAAGTGGAATCTAATGAGATGTGTTACAACTGGTAATGAATTATGAGTGAGGCGCAAAATGTCTTGAGGGCTGATGAATTCATTTTTTCTTTATATTGCATTTAAGATTCCTGAATATTTTCATAGATTATATTTTGATCACATTCTTTGCCTTTCTCAAGTCCTCCCGATCATCCCTACCCACTCAACATCATATCCTTTCTCACAGTCTCTCAAAACCAAAACCCGAGAGAAAAACCCCAAACCATGAAACCAAAACAAAACAGAACCCCAAAAGACAAAAAAATTAAATCGTAACAATGAAAAAAAAAAAAGGCACAGACACACAAAACCATGGAGTCCGTTTTGGGTTGGCCAGCGACTCCTGAGCATGCTGTCTGCCCTGCACTGTGGTGATATGCCCAGGAGTGGGACCTCCTGTCTTTATGTCTACTTGCCCTTCTCCATGCTGGAATTTTGTATGGTTTGGACGTATGCAGGCCCTGTGCATGCTCTCGCAGTCTCTGTGGGTTCATATGTGTACCTGTCCTATCGTGTCTAGAAGGTACTGTTTATTCATCTATCCATCTCCTGTGGTTCTTACTGTCTTTCCACCTGTTCTTCTGCATAGATCCCTGATCCATGAGGGGAAGGATTTGATGAGGACATGTCATTTAGGGCTAAATTCTCCAAGGTTTCCTACTCTCTGCACATTGTACAGTTGTTGGTTTCTGTGTTATTTTCTATCTACTGCAAGAAGCAGCTCCTCTGATGAGGGTTGAGGGAGGCATTGATCTATGTGGGTAGCAGACGTCATTAGGAAGAATTTTATGTAATATAGTAGCAGTAGGCTTCCCTAGGCCCATGCCTTCTCTGTCCAGGTTCTTGGCCACTTTAGCAGCGTCTCATAGAATGAGCCTTAAATCCAACCAAAATGTGCTTGGTTGCTCCTATTTGCATCAGAATTGCACTAGTATATCCTACAGGCAGGTTGCTGCTGTAGGTCACATGGTTTGTAGCTGGGGGAGATTGGTGACGACTGTTCTTTTCCAGTGTATGTGTAATTCCTTCCCTTACTATGACCACTAACAGCAGGGTACATATCCTAGCTGGGCACCACCTCAGTTTCTTCATGCCTGATGACATACTGGTCTTCAGTCTTACTGTTAGTTAGCTGATGGATTTATAAAGCTTGTAAAACATGAATTGTGGTGCCTGTGATTATTTATTTTATTCTCATTAGCGGAGCATTTCAGGAAACTATTTGAGTGAGGAGCATAAATGTTACTATTGTTAATTCTGTCATGTGGTCGGAAAGGAAGGCTGCAGAAATCAACTAAATCTGCACCTGATCCTGAGCAGAGAGACAAGTAGAAGCCGAGGGGTCTTCTGCAAAATGACAGGCCTGAACACTGCCAATTTTGCTTTAAAAGCCTGGAGCAACTGACCATGCTACCTCTCTGGCTATGGGTGGGAAAGACGCAATGAGCATCTTTGGAACTGAAGAACCAAGAGCGTGATTGACACCTTAGCTAGTGGTTTGTACCTAATATTGGTTAATATTAGTTTGCCTGACTCTAGCAAACTGTGATGGTTTGGAGGGTATCCATGTTTTTAAGAAAAAAATATTCTGAAGAAGTTAATATTGATTGCCAACTTGCAAAATTTAGAATCACATACTGATTTTTTTCTGGGGGCGGAGCGGTCACAAGGCAGTGGGGTGTGGACAGGGAAGGACTGGCAAGTGAACGTGGTAGGGGTGTATGATGGGAAATCCCTAAAGAACCCATAAAAATATTATGCTGGATAAAAACAGCTGTCCTTTGACTTCCACATGCATGTGTGTAAGCATACTAAATGAATTAAATATAAAACTTTTTTTAAATTAAAAGAAATATGTGGTGTTGGTCTGGAGAGATAGCCAAAGGTTAAGAAGACTGGCTGCTCTTGCAGAATACCCATGTTTTGTGCCCAGCGCCCACATGCCAGCTCACAGCTGCCTGTAACTGTGGTTTCAGAGGCTTTGGTGCCCTCTTCCAGCTTCCCTGGGCATCAAGGACACACATGGTATACATATATACATGTAAGCAACATACTCATAATCATAAACTCAAATAAGTACATCTTTAAAAGCAATAAATCACAGCATACAGTTACACATTTCTAAATTACATATATATAATCCACATATCCAAAAACACTTAAAATATAAAAAATGCTAATGAAATGCTATTTTTTTCTGAGACTGAGATTTTTAAGGAGAAATGGTTTTCTGTGTCTAATGTGTTTTGGATACTGAAGGTACTGTTAACTGTGACTGGCAAATTGTCCATGTCATATGTAACATCTTACAACTGTAGAAATTTGGATTTCATTGCTACTTGGTACTGTTATTGTTTGGTGTCAAACCTCCTCAATCTTATGAGTCTTCATGCTGTTTACTCGCTTTGCCCCCATGGTGTTTTCTGGGGGGCTCTCCTGCTCTTTGAGCCTCAGGGAAGTGAGTGCTGACACTGAGGTTTATGAGGGCTGTGTTATAAAGGCAGGCTCAGCAGCTGGCTCCTGAGGCTTCTCTGCTTGGGGCCTTGGCACTCAGCAGGGAAGATAAGAGAGGGCCTACCTGCAGCAAGGACCCGTGCCCAGGATATGGGTGGTTCCTGGTGTTTGATTAGCAGCTTCTAGGTGGAGAGCTATGGAATGCTGCCTTCTGGGCATGACACGGCAGTGGTACCCTTCAGCTCTCAGCAGCTGTTGTGACCTGAAGAGGAAGGGCGCCCTGTCAATATCACCTCATGGAGGGGGGAGGGGCTTTTGAGGCCCCTAACAGTTAATGGTTCCGGAGGAGTGACAAACATTTCCCTTGCCCCAGTGGTATCCCCTTCACTGGTAAGCTGATCATGCTCCTGTAAATACCCGCTTGCCCGTGTTCTGGTAAGAAACCCTACGGAAGCCCATTGTGTCCCATGTGCGTGCATGTACACAGAGGAAAGCAGAAATGGGCCTTCCTTGGAGGAGGGAGGGGGTCATCGGGGGAGTGAGACAAAGGGTAACGAGATGAATGGGATTGAAATACATTATATACACGCAAGAAAATATCATGATGAAACCCATTATTATGCATAATTAATATATGCTAATAAAAACCTTTAAGAGGGGCTGCTAAGAGACCTTTCTGAGTTCCGAGGTTTATGAATACCCTGCCTGCAGCATTCGTGCCTCAGGCAGAAAATCTGGAAAAATAATTCCCCCGCCTGGACTTCGCGTGGCGCTGGTGGTGTTAGAGGGCAGGAAGGAATCGGGAGCTCCAGCCCCTTTATCAGCCTCAGCTCTTCCTTTTTGAGAAGAGGATGTTAAGGAGAACAGACTCCACATCTCCTGCTGCTCTGTCTGCGCAGGGCTCAGGGACAGCGTGCTGTCACCTTTAAAAGAAGAGCAAGATTCCCTGCCTGGGGCTTCAGGGAGAAATTCTTCTGCTTATTTCTTTTAGAGGAAACGCCAGGCTTACAGATCAAAGACCCACTCTCTGATGTACTACCTGACAGTGTGATTCGGTGGGCCACCCCTCCATCCTCCGTTCTAGCTGCCCTTCAGAAGGCCTGGCCTGCAGAGCATGCGCAGTGTGCCCGTGCCGACTGAACACGAGAGTGTCTACATGTCTGAGCAGCTCCTCTTGTTTGGTATCATTCTGTTTTTTTTCTCTGACAGCCCTTACCCTCGGCATTGTACCTGCTTTCTGCTGCGTCATCCTCAGAATGGACGGTAGGACTCTCATACTGCTGCAGAGAGGCCACTTAAAACTTACCGCAGGATGGCTAGGGAGGACGTCAGTTGGTAAAGTGCCTACCCTGCAAGTACAGGGACCTGAACCCATGCGAGACACCCAGGTGTATAACATGTGGTTGTGATGCTAAAGCTGGGGAGGCAGAGGCAGAAGGACCCTGGGCTTTGCTGGGACTCAGCAGTCTAAGCCCCTGGTGAGTCCCAGGCCCCAGTGAGAGAACCTGTCTCAAGAAAAGATGCATGGCTCCTGGGGAGTGACATGAGCGGTTGGCCTCTGGCCTCCACAAGTGCACGCACACCCACATGTATTGTCCCCACTTCACACACCACATTGCTGAATGAATAAGACCTTCCCTGCCTACTCCTGGTCACAACGCACCTGCTGCTCTGTGTGCATTTACCCCAAACCCCAGTAACTAATCAGGGAAGTGCTATTATATATAGTCTTGTTTTTTTTCCCTCCTTAATCATCGTGGTAATATATACACAACACAATTTACCCCTCCTCTCCTCTTTTTTAAGTGCTGGGGACTGAGGTCAGGGTCTTAAGTACCTTTTAGCCATTTGTACAGTTCTTTGACATTAAACTCATTCTTTCTTAAGGCTGAATAATAGTTCATTGTTCCCGTAGAGCACGCTTTGCTCATCTGCGCATCTGTGTGTGGACATCTGGATTGCTTCCACTCTGGCTATCGTGAAGACTGTTGTTGTGAACAGTTGTGAGCGAGTCTGCTCAGGATCCTCTTTCTGTTATTTTGGGCAGGAACCCAGAAACGGGATGGCTGATTCATATGGCAATTTTATGTTTCTTGGGAGCTTCCGTATTGTCTTCCACAGTGGACCCCCGTTTTCTTCCCACGTTTTCATTTGCATATTGGTCCCAGTGCCTTCACATCTCATTAACATTTGCTATACATGTGCGTTTTGTCTCATGTGATGACAGCTATCCTAATGGGATGAAGGGTTTTGTTAAAATACTCAGGTTTCCAAGAGGAGCAAATTCCTGACCTGGTGCCCATGAGCTTATGTCAGGAATAGGAGTGGGTAACAAGAGCAGGGTAAGGGGCTGGAGCAGGCAGGACAAATGTGCAAGAAGTCAGTGACCATCAGGCCTGGCAGGCTTGTGCAACTCTGGGTGCTTCTTGGGCTTCCCAGGGATGTTCCACTCGCCTGTGCATGAGTAGGAGATATCAAAGTTATCAATGGAGTTCTGAGTGGTTGTTCTAATAGATGGAGAGCACAGCCCCAGGTCAGTCATGAGGCAGAGGGCGGACTAAGGAGGGGACTAAGTGGGTAATGTGCTTGATACAGAGAGATGAAGATGTAAGTTGGAACCCCAGCATCCATGTAAGAGCTAAGCATGGCAGTGCACCTCTGTCACCTGAGTTGGCGTTGGAGTAGGATGTGGCCAGGGCTGAAGGATCCCTAGTGCTTGCTGGATGTTCTGTCTAGTCAAATCTGTAAGCTCTGGGCTGCGTGAGAGAGCTTGTCTTAAAAAATAATGTGGACAGCGAAAGGGACCTCTGTGTGTGCACACATGGGCATGCGAACACATATGCACACATGTATATATATGCATACACAACTTTAAAAAGTGTTGAAAAAAAAATCAGACTGAGTGGGGCAGTCCTAGTCCGTCATGACTTCCTGTGGGGGAGGCTGGAGAATGGTTGTAACAGGAAGCTCGGCGCTGGACAGGCAAGGGTGGTTTGGAAGACAGTGATGGGCTTGCTGATAGGGAGCACTAAAGACACTCACATAGGAGTATTTGCTAACTCTAGATATTATCTGTGCTCAGGAGGCGGGGCGCAGGGCGCAGATAGTCTCTCTCTGTCCACTAGGCTTTAAGATGTCAGCGCATAGAGCCACACATAAAATGAATAAGACAGCCTTACATAGATTTCTAAGTGTAACCCAGCCTGCAAACCCTCAAATGCGCCCATGACTTTGTTACCACTAAATGAGGTGGGAACCCTTGGTGACAACTTCTACATAGCTCACCCTCATGCACCCTTTACTGCTTTTCACCACAAGTTTCTGGAGAAAAGTGCGCATGCCACGGTGCTCTTGTGGACGTCAGAGGACAACCGGCAAGAGCTGGTTCTTTCCTTCTCCCATGTGCCTGGGTGGTCAGGCTCTCTGGAAAGTTCCTTCACCCATGGATCCATCTCACCTGCCCTTAAATTTTAATTTCAATGTAGATACACTTAGTAACATTTTCTATCAGTGTTTCTGTTTTTCTCTGTCCAATTTATCCATTTATTTAAATGATTTACATACTTTCCCCAGAAATTTTGGTTTTACTTAAAACACTGCACAGTTTTAGTGAACCTGTGCCTTTCAGTAGGATTTATTCAGTACGTTTTCAGGCAGAGGACCAGGCTTCCTAGTTCCATTTGGGAAAGATTTGTAATTATTTAAAAAAATTTTTTTGGAGACAGGATCTGGCCTGAAACTTGCTATGGAGAGCAGGCTGGCCCTGAACTCAGAGGGGTTCATTTGAGTAAGCAGTTTTCTCTTTGATATTTACCCACCGGAATCATACTTTGTATCCACAAAAACCTGTACATGAATGTCCATACGTTCACTTGTGATTATAGGACGGATGGTAAACAACCTGGAGTACATCCCAACAGTGGCACATCACCAAGTTGTGTGAAGACACCAGGGAGGGTAGCTCATATGCAAATTACAGATGCAAATTACAAGTGAAAACACAACAAGAAAGGCTGCAGTGTGACCCCCAACTGCATACCCTTTTGTAGATGACAGACATAGTAAGTGAAATGGCGGTCGCCCTTGTTAAGAAGCATCGAGGGGAGAGAAGCAGAAGGCAGGAGTGTGAGGACCACGAGACTCACCTGTGTGATGCTGTGACGATGGACTCACTGCCCCCCTCCCCCATGCGCACTAGACACAGGTGCACAGCAGCAGTTAGCTTGGGTGTCGCCTGCGGACTTGGAGCAATAACCATAATTCCTTATAGACTGGTCACTTGTAATCGCTGTGACTGTCTGGGAAGGGATGTCCATGTGTGGATAGGGGATCATGGGAGTTCTTGATGCTTCCTATTCAGCTTTTCTGTGGACCCAAAACCTCTGAAAACAGTGTATTAAAGATATGCAATTATGTGAGCCATTTGTTCCTTTATTTCACTCTTGTGATAATTACTGAAGTTGGTATTTTTATTCAAAGGTTATTTTGTACTGTCATATAATTACCTCAGGACTCTATTTCCTTAAAGAATATTTATTGGTTCCCCTCAGAGAACAATCATAAAATTAGCTTGTTTATTTCTTTGCTCCAATCCTGCAACCACCTATTTCATAGTTATTAATATTACTTACTATTCCTGGTTTTGTCCAGTATTTTTATGCATGTTTATACTTTAATTACGTTATTAGCTTTAAGCTATATTTTAAAACTCCCAGCTATTTTGGATTAAGCATTCGATGAATTTAATTGCAAGCTTTCTCCTCCTTTTTCCCCCTGCTACCTTTTAAATTAAATTTTTTCCACAGTGCTGGGGAACATGGCATGTGTGCCACAGGCTGTTACCCTAATCCCACTGTGTTGCTGCAGCACCGCCCACATTTTTTGAAAAAAGATGCTAATTGTGTAACTTAGATGCCTGAGGTCAACCCTTTATTGATATTCAGAGGAGGACTCTAGGTGTTCAGAAGCCACTCCTTCCAAACAGAAACGGTCTCAGAAGATCAGGGAACACAGGGGACTTAGAAGAGTCCAGAAGCTCATGGGCTACCTGTCTCAGGAAGGTTAGGGCATCACAGGACCCCCAGGACCCTGTCTGGGTTCTACAGACACTTACAGTTGCTGAGGCAAAGACTCGCCAGTGGAGTGTCTTACACATTGAGTAGGGAACGCCAGAGATACAGGTTTTCCAAGTCATCACCTATGTTGGCGGAGGCTTTTCCATGATTCAGCTGCCTTTGAGTCACCCTGTAAGTAATCCTAATAAGCTCATTGGTCCGTCAGGTTAGATTTCCTTAGAATCTTTTCTTTGGTCTGTCATTAGGGACCTCTGTGGGTTGAAGGCATGCTTGCTTCATATCTCCCCAGGAAAACCTTCCACAACACCAGGGAATAGTGTTTCTTCATCCCCGTGTGTTTATTATTGTTTATCATTTTCCGAATCTGAGAAAGAAATCCCAGAGGACACAGACACCAGTCTGATCACTGGCATGTGCATTGCATGCCTCTTGTCTTATCTGACCAACACATGGGTGGGAGGGCGGGGCTGCTGCCATGTCCCCATTAGTCACATTTCTACACACACTGGCACATCAGGGATGCAGTGCTCCCCTTTTGTTTGTCACTCACCCCCAGGCAGGATGTGCGTGCTACCTTTTGCCATTGACTGTGGTTTTGCTCTCTTCTCCTCGGTTACTACTTTGTGGCTTTTGCCCCAAAGCCAGCGACTTTCGGTGGCTTGCACTAAGAATTTATAGTCTGTGGGTTGTGTCTACCTCCTACTTTCACTGAAAAAAAAAAACTACTTTGCAAGTGGATTTGGTTTTCTTTATTGCTCTTTTTGTGACTTCAGGAAGAGAAAGGGAGAATGCTGACTTATCAGGCTTGGTTGGCTCTTGTGCTCAGGGCTGTTCAGTGCTAACTCTAAAGCTTTCTTTCTGAGCATCCAAGGTTACTTCTAGTTGTATTGTTTTATGGTCAACATCATCCTGATGTAGTTGCATTGACTGGGACCGTCTCTGCTCATTAGCGCACAGCTGATTTTTTTGCCAGTGTTCCATGGGTGCCTGAACATATGCTTTAATAGTTGACTGTATGGTGCTATATATGCTTATTAAGCCAGCCTTCTTTATAGTTTTGTTTATCTTTTGTATTACTTTCAATTTTTTTCTTTCTGTATCATGTAATAAGAGAGATGCATATTGAAATCTTTATGGTAAATGTTTTACCATTTTTTTCCTGAGGATCTTAAGAAAAAAACTTAGGGGCTGATAGAGTGTTTGATGCACAACATGAGCACCTGAGTTCAGTTCCCAGCACCCATGTAAAAAGGCATACTTGGTGGCACATACTTGTAATCCCAGCACTAGGGTGGTAGAGACAGAAAAATCCATGGGGCTCAATGCCCAGCCAACACAGCCTAATTGTCAAGTGAGACACCTCAGCTCAAAATCCAAAGATGGATAGTGACCAAGGCAAGCACCTAAGGTTGATTGGTCTCTGGCTCAACACCCATGTACATGTGTGTGCACACACATGCGCAAACTTTTTCCCTCCATATATACACACAAAATAAACTTAGGCTTTATATTAGAGGGTTCCAAGCTATCTTGTTTGGGTCACATGGGTTCACGAAAGTCTGATGACCTTTCTGGTTCATTGGTTCTTTCCTCTATGTATAACACTAGACATCTGTAACTCATCACTGATATCTTGCATTATGCTCTTATCTCTTGAGCACTCTCTTCTCGAGAGATGTGTAATTTGAATCCTTCGACACCATCATAGTCGACTACTTTAATCCTTGCTTGGTTTTATGGCTTGGTGTGCTGGCCTAGTTTTTGTCAACTTGACACAAACCGGGGTTGTATAAGAAGAGGGAACCTCAATTAAGAAATGACTCCATCAGATTGGCTTGTGGGCATCTCTTTGATGCCTTTTCATCACTAATGATTGATGCGGGAAGGCCCGGCTCACTGTGGCTGGTGACACGTCTGGGAATGTGGTCCTGGGGTGTATAAGAAAGCAGTTTGAGAAAGCCATGGAAGTCAAGCCAGTAAGCTGTTTTCCTCCATGGCCTCTTTTTCAGTTCTTCCTTCCAGGTTCCTACCGGGAACTCCTACTTTGGGTTCCTACTTTGAACTCCTGCCTTGGCTTTCCTTGATGATGGAGTCTTCTAACCTGTAAGATTTTGTATTAGTTACTTTTCTATTGCTGTGATAAAATACTAGGCAACTTAAAGAAAAAAGTGTCTATTTGGTCTTACAGTTCTAGAAGTTTAGAGTCTGTGTTGACAGAGGGGAGGTATAGCAACAGGAATGGAAGCTGAGGACTCCTGTCTTGAACCGCAAGCAGGAAGCAACTAGAGCACACTGGAAGTAGCATAAGGTGTTTTACTCTCAAACCCACCTCCAGTGACATAATGCACCAGCAAGGCCACACTTCCCAACCCTCTCCAAACAGTGCTGCCTGCTGGGGCCAAGTACTCAAATACCTTTGGGGAATCTTTCATCAGACCACCAAAAGTATGACTCCCATAGGCTCATAGGGAATGCTCATAGGGAGTACTAAGAGGTGTGACCTTGTTGGAGTAGGTGTGGCCTTATTGGAGGAACTGTGTCACTGGGGGTAAGCTTTGAGGTTTCAGAAACTCAAGCCAGGCCTAGTGATTCACTTGCGTCCTCTTCCTGCTGCCTATGGATCCAGATGTAGAACTCACAGCCCTTCTGCAGCACCGTGTGTGCCTGTGTGCTGTCATGTTTTTCCCGGACAATAATGGACTAAACCTCTGAATTGTAAGCCAGCCTCAGCTAATGTTTTCCTTTATAAGGTTTGCTGTGGTCATGGTGTCTCTTCACAGCAATCGAAGCACTAAGACACCACCATTGGTGTAATAAGCCCTTTCTTCCCCCAGGCTGCTTTTGATCATGTTTTATTACAGCAACAAAAGGCTGGCCACATGAGGAGAGAAAGCTAGATTTTGCATTTTATCGCAGATGCAGCCTCCCACCGCCACAGCCACAGTCTACTTAGAAATAGGACATAAGGTTTAGCCCACACTCAAGGGTGGTCTGTTTCTCAAGGACATAAGTACCAGGAGGTAGATGTCTTCTGAAGCTGGTAGAGAAAATCCTCTTACCCAGGAGATATGGTTATAAAATCCTCGTACTTATGCTTTTCATCATTTCAAAGATGTTCCACTATGGTGTTCTTTTAAAATACTAAAAATACAACCGTTTTCTTTATCTATCCCTCTGGATATCAAACAAGATAAACAGTGGCCTTCGATTTATGGAATTCCTTTACTATTATATCACTTTATATTTCCAGCAATGGCTGGGTTGTGGTGGTGCACGCCTTTAATGTCAGCACTCCAGAGGTAGAGGAAGGCAGATCTATGTGAGTTCAAGGCCAGTCTGGTCTACAAAGCTAGGCTACAGGGCTACACAGGGCTATCTTGAAAAACCAATATGACATGACATAACATAATCTATCTATCTATCTATCTATCTATCTATCTATCTATCTATCTATCATCTCTCTCTCTCTCTTTCTAGCAATGTTCTAATGGTTATTTTAGAGTATTTTTTTTTTAGTATTTTTCAGATATTTGATGACTTCCAGTGTTTTAATTGTATTGTACTTTTGTGTCACAGTGTCTGTGGGAGGTTCCTTCTCTCCTGGGGCTGTCTCCTTGCTTAGGTGGGTGGTTTTGACTGTAACTTGGTTATTAGTGGAATGTCATTTTGGAGAGTCTTATGTGGTACAGGTTGTCTAGGACCCCAGTGATATCAAAATCCTGAGCCTAAGTCTCATGTCTTAATATCTGTGTTTGGGTATTTATAAATAACCTAGGCACAGTAAGTTGGGGCCACATATTTCATTGAGGCACTGCTTGCAGTCTTCACCTGAAAGGGCTTCACTGTAAGTATTTTGGGTTTTGCTGGGCCCCTCAATGCTTCTGTCATTGTGTGGAAGAAGCCATACATAATATGAATAGGAGTAGGGAGCATGCTGATTATGACGGCGTCACAGAATATGGGTTCACCTAGAGAGGAGCCACTGGGAATTGTCCGCCAGGGGTCTGCAGATCGCGTTACTTGAGGCTTTACTGTGGGGGGCACCATTCTGTGGTCTGGGCTCCTGGACTGTGTGTAAGTCTCCTCTACTCACTGTTTCCTAACTCAAACATGGGGTAACAGCTGCCTCTGCTTCAGACTATTGCGACTTTCTTCCATGGTGAACTATACCTCAGATATTTGTGAGCCCCAATGAATCTTTTTCTCTGATTACTTTTGTCATGGCAACGAGAAAAGTAATTTATACAACCACTCTTCAGTAAAACACACTGAGGAGGACCCGTGGCAACATGGACTGGGTGTGCAGGCAAGAACCTTGATTCTGGTCTGCTTAGCTATGAGCCTCAGTTTTCAGTTTCTCAGAGAGACTTATTTTAAAACTCACAGGGAAGCTGATTTCACTGGTTTTGAAGCTGACAGGATTCTGCCAGGGTTGGGTCCTCTGAAGTTTCCTCGTCTTGGCCCCGTTTGCGTCTTACTCCACCAGCACCAGGTAGCACTTGCTACCTGTAAAGGTGGAGGCTGCTGGCCAAAGCCTAGTCTGTGGGTGCTCTCAGACATTAAGGATTTTGCCTTTCTTCTAGTGCTTGTTAACATATCAAGATAGTAGACATAAGTCTCAAGTGAGCCAATATGTACGGAAGTAAGAAATACCCATGCTGGGCTGAGGCATTTCTATAATGACTTACAGATCTTACTCACCATCTAATAACTCCTGGAGCCAAACCAGGTATCATTCTGGAAATCACCGGTAGTCTCCTCCGTATTGTTATTATACTGTATTATATATTAAAGTGTGACACTTAACATTATTTCTCTTAGATAATAGTAATGAAATGGTATGTGTCTGTTTATTACATATGCGTAGGATTTTATTACATATTGTTTAATATATTTGTATAGGATTATTTGATGAATTATTTTATGAAGTGGAGTGTGCTGCTTTATAAAAGGCTTTAAGCCACACTATTGATGGATTCTGGGCCTTCATTGCACCCCGATGTCTGTCCATTCATTGTACCCCTTAGCCCTTAGCCAAGGTCAAGAGTAATGTGTGGGTGAAAGGTAAAAGGACAGTGGGCCCTGATGTTTACACTCTGAGTGGGTGTCCTGCCATCCACTTCTGTCTCTCTCTGAGTCAGTGTCAGTCATTGAAGGTTCAGTCCTAAGCTACGCTGTCTTCCCATGACCTCAGGTGCATTTCCATGGTTCCCAGGCCTTTCTCACTTACAGCCAAATGCTGACAGAGGGAGAGGATCTCTATTGTTCTCTCAATTTGCTACACCTCAGAAAACTCAGGAGAGAGAATTGCGATTGGGGTTATAGCTTTATCATAAAGATTCAGGCCAGGAACAGCCCAGTAAAGAGACCTGTAGTCCCAAAGCTAGAAGGGTACCCAGGTGCCCCGCTCATGTGTGTCTTCCTTTGGGTTCAAGGAGCTTTACCCTGATGGCATATTAGTGTGTTCCCCATCCAGGGAGCTGCCCTTAGCCATGATGTCCAAGGGTTTTACCAGGGTCCTATTGGATTAATAAACCAATGGCTGTCGGCTTGAACACAGTTCCTCCTGTCTCTCTTTCCTGGAGGTCAGACATCCAAAAGTCCTAAATGCTAGTCATATCCATGTAATCCTTGAGTACCAGCCCTCATCTTAAAGTTACCTGGCAGCAACCAGGAGTCTGTATTAGCATAACAAAGATATTCCAAACACTGAACACCCAAAATTCTATGCTTGGAACTGGGGAAAAATCCCAGATACATTCTTTACTGTAGCGTAGCGCTTTTGGGGTTGTTATAACACCCAGAGCCTTTGGTCCCTAAGCAGAGAAAGCTGTGAGCAAGGCAGGGCCACACCTATTTCTCCTACCACCTGCTCAAAACGACTTGGCCATGGTCGTGTCTTGTAGGCCACACATTAGCCAAGCTCTACACCCTACCCAAAGAAAGAGCCACTCCTATCACTTAGCTTAAGTCACATGCGCCTTTCTCCTCTACCTCTCTTAAATTGTTTGCTGATTATTATTTTTTTTCACTAAGTTGACACAAGCTAGAGTCATCTGGGAAGATAGAACCTCCACTGAGGAAAAATAATACCTCCACCAAAACTAGCTTGTAGGCAAGGCTATGGGGGACATTTTCTTGACTAATGAGTAATGTAAGAGGGCCGAGCTCACTGTGGGCAATGTCACTCCTGGGTGGTAGTTCTGGGTAAACTGAGCAAGCCAGTCAGCAGTGCTCCTCTTGTCCTTTGCTTCAACTCCTGCCTTGATTTCTCTCAAATAAACCCTTTCCTCCCCAAGCTGCTTTTGGTCATGGTGTTTATCACAGCAATAGAAAGCCACCTAGGATAAATAGCAGGGGCCACGCCTTAGCTAAACCTGTGCCATACAGCACAGGACCTCCCTTCCCTTGGGACCTTTAAGAGCAGACACTGCATGTCGTAGGGACTCAAGCTCTGGCAGCAGTGTTAATAAAGCTGGTGTCTCAAGGACAGTTTACTCAGTGTCTTTCTCTCAAACCCCTCTCTTCTCTTTTTACTCCACAAACCCCACAGCTCTGACTTGGCTGTCTACTCTCACCTGCTTCTTGATGGTATGCGGGGTTAGGGCCTCGTTGTTTGGAGGAGACCCTGGCCTTCTTGCCTTCCTTCGATGGCCAAGTGGAAAGAAGCCATGGGGACAGCTTACCTTCACACGTCCCCTCTATAGCTCCGGCAAGCAGTTTTTAATGCCTCCAGTAGTTTGGCTTTGCTTATGACATGAGAAGTCAGAGCAAGGGTCTAGGAGAAGATCCTCATGTGAGCTTGTACTTCACTTGGACTCATGGGGTCAGGGGTCAGGGGTCAGGGGTCAGCTCTGCTGCAGGTCGTGGGGCCATATGCACGTGAGAGGCACCGGCTAGTGTTATCCTTCTTTCTGGTTCTTGCATCCTTCCTGGCAGCTTCATTTCACACAGATCGCTCTACTTTTCCCTCATCTCCACTGTATATAATTTTCCTGGCCCAGTTCTTACCATTGTCGGATTGCACCTCTCCTCCGTGCTTCCTTCTGGGATCTTTGAACATTTCAAATAAAAGCGCATGTGTTTATGTGGCGTGGAAAATGCATGGACCCACTCCTTTCAATGTATGAAGCTGCACTCTGGAAAAAAAAAAACAACACTCATGAATCTGTGTGGCAAAAACAGTGGGGGAAGGTCAATGTGGTTAAAGATAATTAGCAATTGATTAGTGCCTGAGAAGCTAAATAAAAAGACACATTTCTCCCTGCAATGGCTTGAGTTGATAAAAGCAAGAATTCTTATTTGAGGCCAGTCATGGTTTTCGGGCACGTGATGGAGAAAAGCCTTTGTGTTAATAGGGGCACGATTCACAATAAATTGACAACACTCATTTGGGAAAGGGACAGTGCCGTTTCCCAGAGCTCACTGCCTTGTATTTAGTTCAGGAGTGTCTATCGCCGGGAATCTAAATCTTACACGCATCTCCTGGCAAAGTTTGAAGTGCTGATGCTGCAACCCCAACCAAGCATGCTGCTCCTGCTGATGTACCGACCTGGTGTTAGAAAGGGGGAGGGGTGGACTTCTTTTCCCAACCCCTTCCAGATAGCCTCATCAAGATTCACCTCTGACTGGAAGAGGTGAAGCTTGGTAGTGACAGAACCACTGATGGCTGAGACAAAGAGCCATCCTCCCCATGGCTGGAGGAGTGGACATGGAGGGCCTATGCTTGTCCCAATTGGTTTTGCGTGACCAGATCTTACATATGTCTGAACATTAGAGAGGCCTGGTAAGTCCTTGGGAAAAGCACAGAGGATTTCAGTAGATGCCAACAACACAATCTTTGACTCCAAAACTTAAGAAATGGTGTCTGTATCAACAATGGATAGCTTTATTTTCCCTGTCCCTACTCCCAAAGCAGTATAGCAGAAAGCTGCTTTATATAGCATTCGCCATGTGGCAGATATGATAAGCCAGGGAGAGGTGATTAAGTATATGGAACTATTTATGTACAATAGATGCATTCTTTTAATTCAATTCATTCATTTGAGATGGTGTTAGTTTGAGTCAGATAATGTGAAACATGATTCTGCGTGTGTCAGAGGGCATTTTGAGAAGACATTGGTTTTAGTTGGTGGGCTGGATTAGTATTTGCTGTCACTCATGGGTTTCGGCCTCTTCCAATCCACTAAGGGCTCAAGTAGACTCAAAAGAGAAAGGGCAAGTTCCACCCACTTCTTGAGCTGGGCTGTGCACAGGCATCAGCACCAGCATTCTAGTTTTCAGCCTTCCGATTTGGAGGGACACATGAACTTGGCCTCTGTGACTCTGTGGCCTCTGGGCTTGTATTAAAATACAGTATCTGCTCTCTCAGACTCCCGATAGGACTTAGCTATTTCCTTACCCAGGATCTGTCACAACACTTGCCAGCCTCTCATAGTAGGTCTCTTTATATTCACAGCTTGTCATGTGGCTTTGATTCTCTGGGGAACTCTGACTGATTCAAGCACAGTAGTCACACTTAATTTCAGGTTTTAATTTGCGCTACTTTGAATGAAGAAGCTTGGGGCATCAAAGCAGCCAGCCCCATTAGGCTCTAAGCAGAAAATGCTGGAAGCTGGGGCCTAGTGCCAACATCAGACACAAGCAGAAACAGGGTGGGAAAACATACCTTCCTCCTGCAGGAGGTTAGAAGCTCCTTGAACTGCAGCCATAAAAAGGATCGATGATAATTTCTTCTCAAGAGCCTCCATGATTCTCAGCATGTAGGGCAATGTCTAATAGTACTATGTCCCTGAGGCAAGAGACCACCACCAACCCATGGAAACCTCTAAAACCCCCCTACTGCATGTGAGTGCCCAGCATTAATAAAACCTTCCACTTGAACAAAGGCCTGCCTCTGCATCTCTTTCAGCTCCAGAACTTTCCTCAGTTTATCTAACACTAGCTGTGTTGAACTGTATTAAAATGAACCTAGTAAATGATGAGGTTCCCGCCTCAGCCCACTAGATGTGAGAGAGCCATCTGTTTCAGGCCCCCCCCCCCCCATACACACACATTAGGAAAGAGGGAAATGCTGCAGTCTGTAGCCCTGTAGGAGAACAGGGGTCCTACCCTGGTGTCCCACTGACTCTTCATGTACCCGAGGATGATGCTGGGCATCCATTCTTTGATTGAGATTGGTTTTCACAGCATGTAGCTGCGATACTCATGGTGCAGGGACAGGAGAGGCTGAGCCCACATCTCCAGGTGGTCATGGCACCCAGCACAGTGATCGACTGAGGGAAAGCCAGGAAGGGTAGACAGCGTCCTGTGAATGCAGAGGCCAAGCTACCTGCATTACAAGGCTCCTTGCTCCCTGGGGCAACACCTCACTTGTTTTCCTTCCAACGTAAACAAAAAAAGTTTGAGCACAGGAAAGTGATCACACTGAGCTCAGCAGACAGACACAATGCTGTTAGAGCAATTGATTTTCTCTCTGTGTGTGTGTGTGTTCTGTACAAAGTTAAGAATGTTGTCCCTAAGAGATATCTGTATTCTGCTTGCATTTGTCCTTTAATTCACTCTGCTGTCTTAGACTAAGATGTTAACGGTGAGCTTCTGTCTCTGTCTCATGAATCCCAAGCATCCTGGGAAACATCTAGTAGATTTGAATCAAAGGGAAGAAACACAGTTCATTAGAAGGCACCACCAAATGCTAGTGCTGAGAGCTCCTCAGCTATGTCCTTTTCTCCATTTAGATTTCTTTTCTTTTAAACAGGAGGCCTGCTCTCTGAGTGCGCTGGGTTTCAGAACAGTATCCCATCTGTGCACCTGACCTCTGGTGTCAGAGGGGAGAAGTGTCAGAGATTGACTGAGTGGGAAGCACTGGTGAGAACACAGGCGTGTGACACACTCACTTGTCACCAAGTCCTAGCACAGAACTGATTATCAACACACATTTGACATAGCACTGTTAAACAAGCTAACAAGCGCAGGCTCATCGCATCAAAATATCAGCATGTTTCCCATGGGCTCTTTGCTCCTCTGCCTCTCTGGGCTTGACCAGGCATTGTATAGTCTGGTCTCGGAAAGGGATGATCAAAGCTGCTGCCTTTCTCCTTGGTGGAGCAATCCAGGGAAGTTTCTGAAGGGTTGTGGCCACGGTAATTCTGATTATCTAGTTTTCCTGTCACAACCGCACCTCAAAACCTGCAGGCTTAATGATTGTATCGTAAGCAATGTTGTCATGGTAACTCTTATTCTCCACATAGACTGTCTGTGTTTCCTTCTATACCCGACAGAAGAACAGGTCTGTAGGGTCCATGTGGCTTTCTTTCCACTCCTGCTGTCTTGGCTGGGACGGAGGGAAGGCAGGAGTTACCTAGGACAGAGGCACAGAGTCTACCATGGTCTCTCAAACAGCCTGTTCTCCAGTGAGGAGGAGGACAAAACCATCTGTTTTAAAAGTCTGAACAGATAATAGTTTTGTTTTGTTAACTAGTCAAATGGCTAGGGAGCTCAGCTATATCTCAGAGCAGACAACATCAAACCTGCCATTGGATAGGAGAGTCAGATAGAATGAGGCCATCTTTTCTTTTCTCTTCTTTTCCTAGTCTCCTTTTTCTTCCACCACCACCACCTCCTCCTCCTCTTTTTTCCCTCTTTCTTTTTGGTGTGGTGCTGGGAACAGAAATTAGAGCCTTAGGCATCATAATATTGACCTATACTTCCAGATCTCTGTTTTTATTTAGTCACAAAGAACATCAAATTTAAGTATGGCACAATAGTTAAAAGGCGAAATCAATCTTAAGTATCTACACAAAGGTTGTGGATAAACAAAACAGGGTCTGTCCATAAAAAGGAACATTTTTCAGCCTTAAAAAGGAGGTGACTGCAGAAAAAATGCTAGAATTTGGGTGAACTTTGAGGGCTCTACGCAATCTGAAACAAGCTAATCTCAAAAAGACAAACATGTAGGATTCTGATTACATGGGTACCTGGCGCGTTCTAACTCATAGGATTGTATTTGCCAGAGTCTATGGGATGGGACAAGGAGCGTCAGTGTTTAATGGGTACAAAAGTTTGATTTTTGTTAAATGAAAAAAGTTCTAGGGTAGATGGTTAATTCAGCAACCAGAATGTTCTAATTGCCTTTGTGCTATACTCGCAAATGTGGCTAAGATGGTACAGTTCATATCTTATAGAATAGAATACAATAGAAGAAATGACATTATATTAGGATAAAATGCAATGGCTTTCTGAATTCCAAGAGTCATTTGGATTTACAAGAGTTTTTCTGGAGTTTTTAAAGACTCCACCTCCTTTTCCTTCCATCAGGGTTTGGTACCAAACCATGTCACTGGAGTATGTAGGAAATTTCAGCTCCAGGCAGGTGAAATGTTTGGGAGACTTGCATTTAAAAATTAAAGCCATTGCAGACTTTCTTGTTCTCAGGAAAATTTGTTCCTGAATTATTAATTCTGTTTTCCTTCCTTATTAAAATAAAGATAACAGAGTGAAATTGAGGTGCTTCAACTCACCTGTCAGCATCAGCAAGTTTAACTCTCTAAGCTAGCCTCCTAGTTCACATGCGAAGCTTTTAAATTTGGCTTTACTTTGTTCCTGCTTTGCAATGGATTGTGTGGGCTCAGGAGAGCAGTGTGACACTCTGTCTTGAATTGAGGAGGGTTCCCTTTTGTTGTCGTCATCCATATAAAGTCCACATCACCCCACATTCTTCAATAATAGTGCATTGATAATTTTATTAAAAGAAGTAGAATATATACTAACAAAAACGAACACATTAAATATAGAGTTTACCATACTTTGTAAAACCCTGGATTAAATCAGTAAAAAATATTTTGGGGGATTACAGTTTCCTCCAGCCCTCTCACCCCCTGGAGAGCGCTCTCTCTAGGCTTGTAACACCCTGCTTTTGAGCCTTTTCGCTGTTGGCTTCTTTTACTCAAATGTGCTTGGTTGATTAACCTGTGCTACCTGTACTTGTAGATCACTTTATTCTCATGGAAATACACTGCAGCTCACTTTCTTAGTCTGCTGTTGTGCACTGGCTTATTTCTGGTGTTTGATGAAAATCGACAGTGCTGTTTATAGATAGAAATGTCTGGCACTGACACACTTGTCCACCTGCTGACTCACCCACGGGAGGTGACTTCCTGCCATAGGCAGATACATGGTGGTGCTGAGCTTCACGTAGACAACAAACATCCCCAAGACAGCTGTATGTATTCACAGTGTAACCCACCCCTACACTCAGAGTTGGCAGTGTGTTCTCACCATACACCTTGGTGAGTGGATGGACGGTGACGTCATGCTATTCCTTTGCTATTTATAGGACTGTTTTGTGACATGCCTGTTCAACTACAATGTCCACTTTAAAAGATAAGACTGCCTGGCTTTCTCTTGGTGTTTCTTAGGTTATTTTAAACATGAACCTTCTGAATGGAAACACTTTATTGGCCTGCAAATATGTGGCCATTAAACTTTAATATTTTTTAAAATTTCATGTTATTTATTTAAAAATTTTTATGTTTCTTTTTTAACATATATGTTTATATTACTACACATGAATAAGACAAACTACGCACAGCAGGAAGAACCATGACACTTTATTCTTTTAAAAAGATTTATTTGTTAGATCTGGGTAGGGGTTTAAAGTTTACAGCCTGTATTGTCCTTGGCTAGTGCCTTAGTTTGAGCGGGACCCCTGGGCCCAAATCTGCCTATCATAATGTTCTACTTGTAGGTTTCTAGGACCCTCTGGATCCTTCTACTTTGCCATTCTCCCATGATTGTCTCATCTAGAGTCCCAATAGGATGTCCAATGGTCAGAACATTCTCCACAGTAGAGTGGAGAGTGGGATATGACTTTCTCACGTACTCTGGTGTCTCATATTTGACCATTTTCCCTGGAGGGGGAGACCTGGTGGCACTCAGAGGAAGGACAGCAGGTTACCAAGAAGAGACTTGATACCCTATGAGCATATACAGGGGGAGGAAATCCCCCTCAGGAACTGTCAAAGGGGAGGAGAATAAGGGGAAAATGGGAAGGAGGGAAGAATGGGAGGATACAAGGGATGGGATAACCATTGAGATGTAACAAGAACAAATTAATAAAATAATATATATCTTGGAAAAAAGATTTATTTGTATTATTTTTAATCATGTATATGTGCATTTGATTAAGATAATGATGAAAAGCTAAATAAGGCTTCAGTAGCTCCTGCCTCACAAATATGTCTGTCAGATACACTGGGCCAGAAGGCTGAAAATGGTGCCTCAATGTTATAGAGAGTTTTGGGTGACTGTTCAGGCAGCAAACTGTCTCTGTCATTTTTTCATTTGGAAAGCTGCTAATATGCACTTCCTGTTTACTCAGGTAATTAAGTTTTGTTCCTTCTCAGGTATTTGATGGGGTTGAAGATGAAATAGTTTAGTTTTACAATTAAGCTTAGTTGTTTAGGGGTTAAGATGTTTTTGGGTCTAGATAGATGTTTTAAGTTGACAGAGATGAGATATTATAGATATTGATTTTCATTCAGAATTTTAGACTCACCAAGATAGGAAAACTGTTTTCTTCAAGGTTGCAAAATACAAATAGCCAAAATACTATGAATGTAACATTTATATAATTCCTGATTGTTTTTGGCCCTTATTGCTATATTTAGTTTATTTTATTTATGTGTAATAATATAAATATACATGTGAAAAATAATAAACAATTGCTAAAAAATAAAGATATTGGTTTGCATTCAGAATTTAAGAAGCACAAAAATAGGAAAGATGTTTTCTTTAAGCCTGCCAAATACAAATAGCCAAAACGTTATAAATATAACATTTATATAATTCCTGATTGTTTCATGGTTCTTCTTGCTGTAGGTAGTTTACTGTATATATGTATAATAATATAAATGTATATGTAAAAAATTAAAAATTAATTAAAAACCAACAAAAAGATGATAGGTGTCTAATTACATTATTTAAGACTGGTTTTTACATATTATGTGCACTAAGCCGTTAAGACTTACCTTAAGAACAAAGAGCTTCCTGTTTTTAAACCTTTATTATCAATTAATTACAGACCAACAGCATTATGGTTTGTGTTTAATTTAGGTTCCAACTTCAAGGGGATTTGGGTGATATTAGCTTTTAAATCAAAAGGAGACTCTGAATAAAGTGAGGTTTCCACTGAATATGTGGGTGTGAATTGTATAAGTCGAAGGCTCAAACAGAGCTAAGCGTGTCTCCGAACAGGAGGACACACCTCAGTGGCCAGCCTTTGGGCTTCCCTGCACCACTGGGAGAGGTCTCCTGCCTGGAAGTACACATAGCCATGGGCACTTGCATGCTTCAATGAGGTGGGCACAATCTCCAGTGGCATGTCCTTTTCCAACTCTATGGACCATGTGGCCCCTCACTCTGGAGTACTGTCATTTATGTACTGTCGTGAACTGGAGTTAGGGTTCAGCGTTCATGGTTGAGGCCCGGGGGGGCCCCGTTGAGAACTGAGTTTTAAACCATTGCTCTCTGTTTTGTAGATACAATATTTACTGCCTGAACTAGTCATCTTATTGGTCCTTCCAGGCAACTGAGACTCAGTGGAGCTTAGAAAGGGGTTTCTGGAAGGCAGGGCTGGCTTGTCACAGACACAACCAGCTGGGAGCTGAGTCGGGAGGGAGAACCTGGAACCACAGTGAGGGACACAGAAAGAAGGAAGCAGTGAACAACACCATAGGAAGAAAGTGAGCTCTGGGTAAGACATGGAGGAAAAGCTGGGAGGTATGCTGGATGTGCAGTCAGTATGCCGAGAGCCACAGGAAGCTCTCATGCGACCCTCCAGCATGCTGTGTTCTGAATCTTGATGAGGCCGCTCACCCCTCTAGGCCTGTTTTTGTTTGATATTCTTTACTTATTGTAATGGAAAGAATACA